>NW_026136713.1:10289637-11489637 GCF_905237075.1 Dicentrarchus labrax | reverse complement strand
CACCATGTTACTCTTTCAACAAAGTAAACATGTTTGCATGCAGATTGCTTGGCTTTGCTAGATTTCCCATGACCTGGACGATGGAGAACTTTCATAAACATGCTTTTACAATATTTTGATTTCACCAGATATAATACAGAACAAATACAGGATGCTGTCTGACCTCCATAGGTGCAGGCTCCCAGTAGATTGACAATGTTCTTGTGGTGTCCCAGGTGGCTCAGGATCTTCAGTTCAGACATCAGAGCTTCCCTCTCATCTGAATGGGCACTGGCTGCAGAAACACAATGCAGATTATCATCATATTATCATCTTATCTGTCATGTGAAACACATAATTTAGAATTTCACGAATTTCAAGTGACTAACTAACTAAACTCATGTGAACTGTTAAATTCAAGGTCCTGACATCAACTCACCTTTCAACATTTTCACAGCCACACGCATCGCATTATCCTTCTCCTTTCCCAGACCAAAGGCTGTAGCCTCAACAACCTTTCCGAAAGCTCCTGCACCCAGGATCTTCCCTGGTTAGACAAAAAAATACAACGAGAAAACATTTTGAATATAACCTAAACCAGATCTGTTATTCACAATCAAATTTCAAAGCGAAAATTGGTAGTTAATGTTCACTAATAATTTTGTAATAAAACATTTCTAGTACACAAAGTAACTGCAAGTGTTTAAAAAAGGGAGCATTCAAGTGCATTAGAGTCAGTTTAGGATAACATGGTGCAAACCTAGCTTCAGCTTGTCTCTTGGGAACTCCCACTTCTCATTGTAAGGCAGCTGAGTGGGGTCAATGAAGGTGTAGTTGTTTCCATCTCTTGCTTCAATGATCTTCCAACGGATCTCATACCTGGGTTTCTAAAGATGAAAACAGGAGCAGATGGTTGTAAACAACAAAAACACTGCACCTAGTTTGCCAGTGTCACATAGTAATTACCTTTTTAATTACACCTTACCTGCTTATATTTGTAAAACAGAAAAACCAGCAGCACCAGGAGGATGGCCAGAATGCCTGCTGCTCCAGTCAAAGTGGAAGTGAAGAGCTTGTCTGCACAATCAGAGAATAATCAGCATTAACTCATGGACTGAACCATGTATACTATATAGTGATATGAAATGTCGAGCTACACAAAATGAAACAATAGAATTATGCAACTTTATAAGTGTAAAGGGATCAGCTGACCATAATAACACGATTTCATAAAACCAGATATTAGATTTGGTTGATAACATTCATGTGACTGTACAATAACAAACTGAGAAATACACAACCTCACATCCTGAAAAAGAACAAATGATGATTATCCAGTACTCACCAGAAACCTCCATGGCAAAAGTGTCTCTGCTGACACCGACGAGGTTGAAGGCCACACACTCCACCGTCATCCTCCTGCTGGACGGCCCCACAGTGAGAACGCTCTCCACCTCCACAGCCCCGTACTCCTCCCTCTGGACCTCCACTGTAGGAGCCTGGAGAGGGATCGCCATCTGCAGCCCCGTGTGGTTTTCATTGCACCTGCCTCATTGCAAGACATATACAGTCAGCCAAAGGCCCCCGAAAATCAAATGAACATACTAAAACATTATATCCTTGCTCACTGTTATGGGTTAAAGTGTCGGCTAAATGGTTTTGAATTACAGTGTAATACACTGACTACTTACGTAGGTCGTATCCCAAAACACTGATACCAGATGATTCTGGGAGCAGGATAGCCATATGAGGTGCAAGTGAGTGTGGTTACGTTTTCCCATCTCACCACAGCAACAGGTCTCTCTGCCATAGAGGAGAAAATGATGGAAAACCAACAGTAATTATCAGATTTGGAAGAGACATACATTTTTCTTTTACTTGAGAGAACTGAATCAAGCCACAGCACCATGAATGTGTTTACTGGTTTGTGTTTATTATGTTACTTACGATACATTTGGACTTGAAATGTGATGGATGCATTGGCCAAGTCACTCCTGGCATAGAAGGTGTATTCCCCCTGCTCCTGTGCATTCATTCTCTTCAGCTGTAGACTAGCATGGTATCTAAAAAAAACCCCAAAAAGGATCTTTAAACAAAATAGAAAAAGAGGAATGTCTACAGAATCCATAGTGACTAATTCTGCGGTTTGAATTCATGCAGTTCCTCGTCTCATCATAGAGTCAAAACTTAAAAAGAGAACACCGGTCTTCCCTCTGGCAGCAGTTTCATGACCTGAGGAAATATATGACCTTGGTGTTCCCTGTCAAATGTACCCAAAATGCACTGACAGCATATGTAAAATTGGAGTAGCTTCCCCTTCCTGTAGTACACTTGATTGTTTGTTTTTTTTTAATTTAAAATTTGCTGACATCTTTGAGTAATGTGATGGAGCAATTGGAAACAACTTTTGTATGGGGTATCTTCTCCTTTGTCACCAGCACTGGCCTCTGTGTTGTACCTGTTGTTGTATCTGATGAGTTTGTGCTCCTGTGTGGATGTGTTGGGAGATGTTGGGGTGTGCCATCTGTGCTCTGTGATGTGGGGGTACGCTTCGATGAGCACGCTGAGCTCCAGATCTTCTCCCTCGTTCACTTCGACCGAAAGACCCTGATGGGCCAGTTTTGGGGACAGCTGGGGCAACAGTCTGATATAGGGCTTGTCTGTTTAGAAGAATCCAGAGTGCGTTTTCAGAGGGTGATAAATGTTCCAGGATTTTCAATTTGAGACATAGCAAGAGTGTTTGTGTTGCTTACCTACAACCATCAGGTATGTTGTTGAACTGTTCACCCCTGCTTCATTAGTGCCTATGCAGGAAATGTTTCCTGTGTCTGCGAGGTCCACAGCAGCGATAGTCAGAATGCTCTGTATATCCAGGCGATTTTCTCCACTGGAGCGAACCTTCTCCTCCACCGTTACTTTCTGAAGCAGGAAGAACAATTAAAATCAGACTTGAAATTATAATTACTACAACAATCAACAAAATGCCTCATACTGACCGACTTGGTGGTGTATTTCCAGGTGACATTGTAGTTGAAGTTGGGGTTGTGTGTTGTGCAACGAATCTTGAGTTCCTCCCCAACAATGCGCACATACTCATCCGTCTCCAAAAAGACATACGGAGGGAAACGAAGCTCTAGAGCAAGAGAAAATCATATATGAGTATCAAACTTGATGCACACATCAAATGGCTCTAAGACAGCTTTGGATAATCGCTCCTAACAACCAAGTGGTCTCACTCTGAATGACGTTGATGGAAAAGGCCTTGGAGGTTTTCTCCACTCCCTTGACCTTGGCTGTGCAGACATAGTCAGCATTGAAGCTGGGATGGAGGCTGTGGATGAGAATACCACGGTGCTTGTTAACCGTGTAGTTCATCCCTGGCGGCACGCTGGTGCCGTTGTCCATGCGGAGGCCCATGTCTGTGGCTGATTGGTCGGTCAGCAGGCAGGGCAGCAGGTAGTCTTCACCTTCCTTCCTCACAACCCGCAAGGATGTGCTGCTGGTCCAGAAAACGCGGTTTGGATCTAGTAAAGTAAGGGATGGAGATTTGTTAGATCATAGAACAATGGAAAAAATGGGAGATTTACTTAGAAAATCTGGTAAACAATCACAGAAAAGTATAACCAATGTGGAAACTGATCCATCCAAGCTCTAACAACTCAACATTATGAAGCTTGTCCTACTGGTCTTTACACAGAATAGTAGGATTCTTATTTATTAGAGCTCACCTTTTACATACACATGCACAGAGGAGGCCAGTTCACGGTGCTGCGGATCGGAGGTGTAAAAACACTTGTATGTTCCAGTGAATTCTGCAGAGGGACGTTCCACCTTTAAGGTTCGGACGTTCCCATTGCCCTTGGACACAAAGCGCCTGTGTTTGGCTAGCCTCGTTTGCCAGTTTACAGGCCCGTCCCCCTCACACCTCAGATCAAGAGAGGTCCCAGGTTCGACCACCACGTAAGAACTCCCTACCACCTGAGAGTTGAACTTGATTACCGGACGCCTCCATTCCGCTGAGAAGGAATTGAAATATTTATTAATTAGTGCTTTTATTGACTTTTTAGTTTACCTTTTTAATGGGAATTTATAGAAAGAAAAGAAAAGTGAGAACAAGGTAATCACCACGGGCTTTCTGGGTATTTTTTCTCTTTTCTTGATAATTCAAGACTCTGTTTCTGTTTTGGTCATGTCAGGATAACCGAGAACAGAGAGCTGTCTCGTCTGCGCCATGATTACGATTTATTTCGGTAGTAATCTCACAAATTCAGGAAACGGATAGAAGACTTGGACCTTCCTTCTCACTTCTGCTTTTTACCAATGTCGCTATCTCAGCAATGGGGATATAGAAACTGTAAGCATGCAAAGCTGTTACTGTTGTATTATTATTTAGGCCATCGTGTTCTACACCAAAAATAATGGATGATGCACATTCAAGAATTTTAAGCATGGAAAAGGGTGTAATATTTTTCAGGCATCTTTAAGGGAGAAACTGCTAAAAAAAAAAAAAAACCCTAACCCTTAGGGAATGCTAAGGCAAGTTTTAGTGATGAAGAACAGTGCTCTCTTTGATGACTTTTGTGAGGATTTGGAAGTTTGTAGAAACTTGTCTGGACAACCCCTTGCATCTTAGATTTTACTTAAGGTTGGACTTTTGTGAAAATTCCTGACACTGGATAGACGGATATGCCTTTCCTGTTAACCTAAAGCATTCTCTCGTTCTCATCACCCTTTCGGTAAAGGTTATAAAAGTTTCTATTTAGAGGCTTGGACAGTGTGTTTTGAAGCTTGAAGCAGAACTGAGATTCCACGATCAGCATTTTTTGTATTCACCACAGTACACAAGATAATGTAGCGGAGCAGGAATGAAAAGTAGTTTGAAACCAATCAGCATTTTAGTTCTGAACCTCCTGATTGTCTGCGTAAACAGTTGCCTTTCCTTCAAACTCCTTGTTCAATCAACCAAATGAACTATTTATCCAACCTCAAAATGACCCCAATTACACCTCATACAGTAATCCACCAGAAAGCAAAGCTAATTCACTCAGCCATAATTAAACCAAACAACAGATGCTTTTATGTGCTCAAATGCAAATACATGAAATTGCAATTTGATGCTTGGCGGGTGATACCCATATATGTGGTGTTTAGAAGCCAAAATCAAAATAGGAAAAAAAGAGAAAGAAAGCATCACAAGAATGACCCCAAAACAACTCATGATGCTGCAGACAATTGTCCTGCTGATTAAATAGTGTGCCTCAGATGGAGAGTGTTTCTCAGCTCCTCTGCACTGACCACGAGTTTATGCCATGAAATGTACGATGAAATCATAAGAGTTTTGTACATGAGAGGTCATGTTTAAGTATGTTTCTTTAGCGTATTACATAAATAATCGGTTAGTTGTGGTGTAGACAAGTATGTTGTTTAAGAAATATAACTTTCTGCAATTGGATTTAATTTAAAACTCAATGTTTGCCAAACCGTTTAAAGCTTTCTACATAAGACAAATTACTATTTTAATAAAAATCACTTCAGCATTCTTTGAGTTTCTCCATTTGCATTGTTTCCAGATTTCCAGATTACACATTTAAATCTCCAATAGTGAATAAAACAACACAAATAAAAGACACTACATACACTGCAGCTCTAGATTTAACAGCCAGTGTTTGTCAGGCCTTACCTGAAGCCGCAGAGGCCACAATCCCCATCAGCAGAGTGAGGTAGGACTGCATCCTGGATCAACTTCAAACCTGCAGGTTGAATGTTGATGTGTGTGCTATGAAAACTCTCTTCTTTTGATCTGTGGCATTGGAGAGAGAAATGAGACCTCTGAAGTTGTGCTATCACTCATCCCGCTCAACTTCTCTTTTCTGTCTGGTCAGAGCATTGCCCGTAAAAAAAGAATCTATGCTAAACAAAAATACACTAAAATCAGGAAACAGACTAACATATGAAATACTTTAGGAAGCATTTCATGATTAGGATTAGGGAATTAATAAGTCACTACACCTCAAAATACAGCTGAAATATGCAGTATGGAAGCATCACTCATTTATTTCAAATGTACTCACCTGTAGATGTCTTCAGCCTAACAGAAGGGTACGAAAACTTCCCTGGGTTTGATGTTTCCAGCATCCAGAGCTGACTCAAGAGTCCCTTCTTCCTTTCTGTTTGCCTCTGCCCTTCTTCTCCCTTCTGCTTGTTTACAGTCTCTTCACCACAGAAGTCACACAGCAAACATGAAATCTTTCAGACAGCAAGTGGTGGAGGGTGGAGGGAACTGTGTGTGTGTGTGTGTGTGTGTGTGTGTGTGTGTAGGGGGAGGCGGATCAGCATATCACGCTCAACAAATTAATGAGCCAGTGCCAATTTGCTGCAGAAAGGCGCAATTCTCCTGAGACATCCGTTGAGGTGAGACTAATCATCTCCATCACTGTTAAACCATGGCTGCCAGGCTTTTTTAGCCGGCAAAGCGTGGACTCGTGGGAGAGGGAAAAAAAGTCAAAGGGCTCACAGTAATCTGACCTAGGAATCAGAAAAAAGCACTGAGAGATAGTAGAGTGAGAAAAATTCATTATGGATAAGTGCAGCTTCTTCCAAGTAAGTTATGGAAATATTTTTCAGATAAATTCAGCTAACGATTTAGCTTTATGTTAGTGAGACCAACCAGGAATATTTTTCAACCGGGATTAGTGTTTTTAATTCTTTAGTTTTTGTATTTTTTAATTTTGTTTTATCAGTGCAAAAGACAGCTAGATGAGAGCCATAAAATTCACATGATTCATAAAAGATTCACACTCTCAGTGCTACTATGATAATACACATTTATTGTCACATTTACAACATATAAAATGGCACATATAAAAAATACATTTGTAAACGTTAAGAACTGCTTTGGTACCATAGCTTGTGATACAGTGATCTTGTGCATTTTAAATTGCTACAGAAAATTACAATGTGTTGTTTTATATGGTGGACTAAGTATTGGAAGTTGAAACTTTGTGTAAGTGAATGTTATGCAATGCAACAAAAGACTAAAAGCATTATTTTTTAAATGTACACATATGGCTATCTAGGTCTCTTGAGTACAGTAGCCCTTTATATCAGCAAGCAACAATAGCTGCAAGACAAAAATCTGTCAGTCTATATACAAAGGCACTCGTGTGCCATCTTGTCCTATGGCAGTGATACGCTGTGTTTATTATTTTCACCTGTCATCACAGAAACTGATTTACTATGACAGCCAAATGTCTAAAGTCGATCCTCAGTTGAATTATTATATCTTTATTGAGTAGTAGTAGTATATTTATATTTTCATTATGAATATCCACATTTTTTTCTAAATAAAGTGCAAATCTGGCACAGAACTATGAAATAAACCTACATAAGACAAAAAATGACAAACAAATACATTTCATATAATTCTCACAAAAAAGAAAATGGCATATGTAGCTAAAGAAATCATTTTTCATAGTAAAACAGTGCATGTAGAATCTGTCTGGATTACAAGTCATTTTACATAATACTGTGAATACAGTTGTTGGTCGTACTTACGGTAAGGAAAAATCGCAACAAGGTTTTAATTCACTTGCTAACGAAACCGTGAAACCATGACCAGGCATGGAGGCCGGGGTCATCGTTTCAGGCATAATTCCAATTACTTACACTAATGTGAAGTGTTATATTGTTCTTGTTTGGACAGTATTTTGTTTTCATGTGTCTAAATTTGTTTATGGTTTGTTGTTTTAGTGTTGTGTAAATCATTTTGTGTTTTTAAAACTAATAAAATTATTCAGAAAAAAATAAAACAATTACCCGCTTTTCTAAAAATCAACACTGTGAACAGTAAAGGGGGGATAACGTAGTAACAGCCAAAAAGGGACATATGGCTATCTATTCTAATAAGGCTTCATAAGTCTCAAATGGAAAAAACAAACAAACACAGCTTTACTTACTGTAAACTAATTCTATAGGAGTGTGAAAAGAGTACCGTATTTATATTGTGGCAAGCCAATAACTCCAATAACTGACTGGATGTGAACATCATGCTCAATATTTCTAATCAGTTTGTAGTTTCAGAGGTACTAAGTGTGATACAACAACTCAACGAACGGCAAAACTTTTCGAGTGCTTAGTGGGAATACAAAGATTGCCTTCTCAGTCTCAATTTTGCTACATTCTACTTTAGTCACGTTCCCTTTTTCAGACATGTTCAAAAAACAAAGAAATTCCCAGAAAAGATCTCTGTTTTCTCAGGGGTTCCCACATGTGGCTACAGGAAACTGTCTTCTACCTCGGGCGTCCCTGAGAAGCCCAGCAGAGCGTCTCTCTCGCTGGTCTCCTCCAGCCTGTCCTCCTCTGGAAGAGTGTCAGCCGTGTCCTGCGACATGGAGTCCGTCTCCTCCTCCAGAGCCAGAGAGCTGAGGGCAGGAAAACATCACACAACTTCACACTGTGCACTCAGTCACATATGAGTCACAGAAGGACACACCACACAGTTTTTATTAATGTCTCTTTGTGGTGCTGGTCTTGATCTTCCCTAATTTTTTTTATCTTCCTTCCAGCAACCACAAGTCATTTTTAACTCAAGAATTATACTACCCCATTTTGACTTTTTGCTTGACTTTTGCTTCAAATGCCTAGCATATCAAGAGTGCATATCAATGCAGCTCTTTGTATAGAAAGATGTTAAGTACTCCCTGTGTACCGCTTACACTTACATATACTCTGCAACATGCAGTATATTACTAGGACGAATCAATTTTGCTGCCAAATTGATAATAGCAATCAATAATACAAGAGGCAGCACTTTTTACATCCATATGATGTTAAAGTAATTAAATTAGTAAATATAGTTTAGAGGGAAATAAGTGAAACTAACATCCAAAACTCAACTATTGTCATTCTTGATTCATCTACCGATTATTTACAGTCTGGACCAACAGTGCCTCTCTGTTTTCTTGCATAAGGGGGCAGAGACCTCAGACCCAAATCACAATGTTAAAGGTCTCATCCAAATGTAAGCAATAAATTCGCCCCACTGCCAAAATTCAAAACACAGGGTTGGAATCTGCTATCACTCCCAAACTGACTGACAAGGTCTCCAAGGTAACTTTGATTATATGTGTAAATATATCTTGATTTTGTATGGTGAAACATTTATTTAACCTTTAAAGCCAACTTGCCTTGCTGCATATTTATATATGCTATAAAAACATGCCTTCGTGTCGGCCTCCAGAATACAGCTATTGTCTCCACTCAACATCTGGATGAGTGGGTGTGTGGTGGAAAAAACACTGCTCTTGTTAACCAAATACATCCTCATCTTTCTTGCAACTCCAGCATTTGGCACACATCTGCAGCATCTTTTTCTCCGTACCTTGCAGGGCTTTCCGATGGCATGTCAGTGAAAACTTCCTCCGGCTTGGGGTCTGGGATTGGAATGATGTATTCGTTGTATGAAGTTATGACTTCCTGTGTCTCTGCCTCTTGTCTGAATTCTCCAGGGCTTTGGCTCTGGTTGGAGGGGTCTGAGGGGAAGGAGAGGGTGACGGGGGATGGGGAGCCAAATGCTGGGTTGGCGATCGGAAAGGGCGAGGAGAGACGGGGTTTGGTGCGGGCCACTGCTGGGTGGTCACTCTTCAGGAAGTTCTCATTGACTTGGTTGTATCTCTGTTGTCAGGAGACAATCGACCATCGGGATTATTTGAGAAATGGGGAATGTAATTGATTAACAGTTTGTGAGCTTGAGATCGCAGGGTGTAGATATAAGACATTGCTGACTAAACTATTTACTTTTGGAAAGTAAATCAGGGAGGATATCAAACTGGTGGACAGTGTGTCTACTATGTGTGTTATATATACTGCAGCTACATAGCTTACATGCAAACATAACCGATATAACATACTTTATATTCAAACATTTAACACTATTAAGTTGTTATCTAACAAGTATAACAGTATCATAGACAAGAAGTATCCCCCAGAGGTGGAAAAAGTACTTAGATCCTTTACTGAAATATAATCAATAATACCACAGTGAAAAAATACTCTTTTAAACGACAAAAATACTTTTAAATTTACTTTTACATAAGTATTATCTGTAAAATACTACTTAAAGTATCAGTAATAAGGTTAAAGTACTTATTTTGGAGTATTAGATTATTGGATTATTACTACTAATGGATTAATGTGTAAGAAGAATTATTATGTTGCAGTTGGTCGAGGTGGAGTTATTACCTTTCTAGAGTATCTTTTTCTAGTAGAGCTCCCCTTTATATACTGTTAGGAAGTGTAATCTGTTCATTTGATCATATGTAATCTGAACCTGCAAAGTAACTACTAACTATAATGGTGATATACATTTAAAAAAAACATTTTCCAAATGGAAATATCAAGGAACTTACAAGTACATCATTGTACTTGAGTAAATGTATGTTGGCCTGGTTTCAGTATCTGAGTGATTACCAGGCCTCCAACCAGCCAACAGGGGGCAGACAGGCTGTGAGTGAGTGAATAAATGAGTAGTTGAAGGAATTGGTAACTGGTACATGACCTCATCCCAGTATAATATAATGTCTGAAGGTCAGCAATATGTGATACAGTGTTACAAGTCCACACTCACTGTTTAATGCAACACTGATAAATAAAGTACCTTTTTATAGCTATCTGTCAGCATGTTCCCCACACTGTGGACCAGAAAGGAGAATTCAGGCCTTTTCTCAAACTTTTCGTCCCAGCACTTCTTCATGATTTCATAACTGCAACATAAACAACATAACATCAATTAATTTTTTATTCGACATTTTCATCTCAGAGTTACTGGAGGGGTAACATTAATGGCAAGATTACAGTGAGACTCACACTTCATCAGAAGCGTGGGCCGGTTTGGCCATTCGATAGCCTCTCTTCAAAGCGCTGTAGAACAGCTCATTCATGGGCAAATCAGGGTAGGGGGTTCCTCCTGCAGGAAGCATTTCAAATCACTTAAAGGCTAACCAAGAGATCAAAAGCCATGCACAGGCTAGAAAAATACTAGATTTAAATGTAAACTGTAAATGTAAACAAGGATCAATCACAAATCTGAAGACACGCACACTTCAAAATACGGATGAATAAAAATTACATTGTCTTAATCAATAAGACAATTGACATGAGAAATTATTATCATTTATTTTTGGAGGAGAATGCACTGACACTATAAAAATCTTTTAAAGATCTAAAAAGTCCAATGAATGTCAGATTGAGACAGGGAAGCACAGAGAATCTTTGGTTATCACTTACAGAGGCTGGATTGTGAGTTTGTTTTTCACCACTAGGGCTTATGCTACATATGCAATAAACTGTCTCCTTTGTTTTCATGGTAGTTTAAAAAAATCGTGGGAAGAGGCTTTAAAAAAAAAAAGCTCACAATACCCTGAGCAAGGAAATGCTGATTTCAAAGCTTGACTGTGCCTAATAAGATTTAGACCTCATATGAGGCTTCAGATGAACAACTATATACTTGCAACCAGGAATTAGAAAATTTGCATTAGCTTTCCATACACACATTTATTCTACATATAGAAACATATTTTCATAATTTACAGTTTACCAGAAGAGAGCAAGGAGGAGTCTGGGAGTGTATGTAACTTCAAAAATTAACAAGGAGTTCAGCAGGTGAAACATCCTACAATGTGACCTATATAAACAATTAAAAAAGATGAATCCCTCTTCTGTGTGAACCAGTTCTGGTTCAGATTGTGTTTATCTGGGTGAATGTATGTGTGCATGGACTGACCAAGTGTGAAAATCTCCCAAAGAAGAATGCCGTATGACCACACATCGCTCAGGGTGGTGTACAAATTATGGAAAATGCTTTCTGGTGCCATCCACTTCAAGGGAAGGAAGGTCTGAATGAAAGAAAACAAACACAGAAACACAGAAAATAAAGAGATATTTTATTAGTTAACAGTCAACCAGGTTAAGAGTCCAGTTTGCAGTTATTTGCTGCCATTGCGGATGTTTTTTAGTTACAGTAATATTTCATTTTTGGTTTTTTATATCCGTTACATTACATTCAGTTTGCAGTTGCTTTGCTCCACTTAGAAGTGCTTGTTTTTTAACCTTGATCTGTGCAGTGGTTTTGCTACTTACGCTGCCTTTAGAGATATAGTTGGAGTCATGCATAATGTCTCTGGCCAGGCCGAAGTCACAGATCTTCACCAGTTTGCCCTCACAAATCAACACATTCCTGGCAGCGAGATCACGATGGACGCACTGTGGTGAAATAAAATTAAAATTGTTGTTTTAGCATTTTGGTTTCTGTGTAGGTTAAACAAGCAAGACATAAAGTGTTAAATAGTTAGCTTTAGAGTTACTGGTAGGTGTTTTTAGTTTATCTTCAGACGCTTCGTCCCTTCCAGGCTACTGTAGAAACACATATAATACATTCTACATGGCAACCTCCATAGAAGAGGATCCACTCCCTCTGTAGATAAACTGCTCATTCTAACGTAACGAAAACAAAACAATCTTTATTTTAAGGTGATTATACACTAATGAAAACATACCGAGGAATATTATATTCCATTTCTACCAATAAATCCTAGTAAATGTTACACACTGGTCCTTTAAAAGGAAACAAATTCCCAGTATCTGGAGTCTTGAATCAAATATCCCTAGCTACATATGGTAGAACACTAATCTTCATATCTTACATTCTTAGAGGCGAGGAACTCCATCCCTTTTGCAACTTGGTAGCTGAAGCCCAAAAGATCATCATAGGTAAGAATGGGAGAGTCACCGATGGCCAGGTCCAATCTACCGCCACCTGAACACGATGACAAGGTGAGATGACAAACATAAGAACAAGAGAAGGTGGGGAGCATCTCGTGAATGAAGACACTGGCTTGTTGTTGGGGAAACTCCGGCTGTCCTGTGACTGCATGGGTTGAAATGAGGCTCATGCCCTTCATATGCTGTAACATTTGTCTGTACATTTGCTCTGGTCTGAGATCAAAAAGCAAACTGTCCTTGATTTATGAGGCTAAAACAAATTATCTGTTCATGATTCATTGCACTATTTCAACATCACAGATTAAAAATATCACTTTTCACACATAAATACAGGGGAGTTCCTCCACTGGGAGCAGCACGCAGATGGTTACTGGTTGACCTAAATCCATACTGTGTTTCCCACATCATACGGTACTTCAATTGTATCTCATTCTTCTTTGTTTCCTGTGTTCAGTGAGCTAAATTATTCACACTTGTTTTCATTACAACTCTGGCAAATTGATTATTGTCAATATCGACACACACGTGGCTCAAGTCAAACCTTGTTCCTGATAGATGTCCTGCTGGTAGGGAGACTCGTATGGAGAGGGCTGGATGTCTGCATACTTGATGGAGTCTATCTGCTCCTGCATGGGCACGTAGACTGAGGGCTCATCTTTACTCATGTCCATGTATCCTCCATCACTCTCACTTCCGAAAGACACATAGCTGGAGAGATACATGAAGTGTGAAAATGCACTGAAACTCAAGCTAAATCCATATTTATTCATGGTTCTTCATCATATCAAACTCTATATGAGAAAGGAATCTGTGGCTGTTCCCTGGTACGTGACAATAAAATGAAGATGGGATACAAAATGCTCCTTTGTGCAGCACTGAATGGATATTTTGTGCAAATTGTTGGTATTTTTTGTCCGTTCTTCTCACCCTTTCCTCTGGCTGAGCGGAGTGCTTCCTCCAGAGATGAGGCAGCCACTGTCTTGGTTCTTCTCAGCGTAGTACTGCAGGAGGCTGTGCTTGTTCCTGTGCAGGTAGTCCACCAGGTCGCCATAGCGGCAGTACTCGGTCACCAGATACAGAGGGCCTGATTGGGAGAATTTGAGAATTGCCAAACACTAATGAAACATTAACCACAGGCAAGGCACACTTACTCTTCAGCAACACAAATGAACATTAACAAGAATATTAAGCTAAATTAGGTTAAATGTTTAGGAAAGCCTTGATAATAATCTTAACTAAAAACAGGGTTAATTAAATGAATATAAATTTGATTTAAAAATGTAAGATTAGTTGATAATTAATTTTATACATTTGTAACTTAAATAATATTGTATAAGGTAAGTTATCCAATTATATTTCTGATATATTCATAAATAAATTAGATGCTGTCAAAGCAATAAAGTTACTTTGTATGAATTAATAAACAATGTATATTTGTAAAGTAAATATTATGAGAGACACATTCATTCATTCCCTTTAAAGAAAGTGCTCACCACTGATATAAGATCCTGTTAATACAGAAACAAACAATAAAAAATGACCTAATTATCATATGTATTAGCACAGTGTAGCACTGGTGCTCACCATGTTTGGTGCAAGCTCCTAGCAAGTTCACAATGTTGAGGTTAGGACCCAGGTGACTCATGATCTTCAACTCTGACATCAGAGCCTGAGTCTCACTCCTCCTGGCTGTGGCTGGATGAAGTGACAGAGAGAAAGAAAGAGAGAGGTAGAGGTAGGTATGAGAACAGGGGAACCAAACATACTGAGATCAGGACACGCTGCATCCTTGCCAAACTGCTCAATGACCTGTTGGCTGAAACTCGAACCAGGCTGGCAACCAAACTAAAGCTCAGCAGGCTGCCGCTCTCTCTGCGCTCACAGGAATATGGCTCTGATTTCACAATATTTGACAGCTATACACAGGGGACTCTACTGTCGCCTGCACATAGCTTTCTACTGTGTTTTTACATTGTATGTCTTACATTTCAGCATTTTCACAGCTACTTTTGTGCTGGACTGGGAATGAGTGAGACCATACGCAGTTGCCTCGACCACCCTGCCAAAGGCTCCTGATCCAAGAGTGCGACCTGAAACACAAAGAAAGTCTCAGTTGGACAGAGTGTGAATGGAGCACATGGTAGAGCTGAAAAGGAAGGAAGAACCTCTCTGGTCATTAAAATATTAGAACAAATTTCTCTGGTGATATCTGAAACTGGCTTGAACAGGTTCTAACAGACAGTCCAGATTGCTTTCCCGAAGGCCTCAGTGAATTCAGGAAGCTTCCTGTTTGTAAGGAGCAGCTGACTACTGACAACACATCAACAACAAAATCTAAAAAGAACTTTAAAAATGAGGTGGGATTAGAGCCAAGAAGACAAGTTTAACAAACTTAGTATTCAAGGCTCAACTTCGCCCAGACGACCCAAACCACCCACAGCACTAAAGTCACCTGGTGATAGCTCATTTGTTTGCTCTTGTCTGAGCAACAAGCAGACTGCTGCCTTAAAGTCTGTTTACTCTGATATTAACAATTAATAAATTAATCAATAATAAAAGGAGGAAGCAACAAAAAAAGTAAGGGAATCATTCAATATATCAAGTTCGTTAAATAAAACACAATTTAATCGAAGCAATAAAAAATAAAATTACATAAAAAACAGTAATTTAACATGTAAATAAATAGATATTAATTCACCTATCATGTATCCCAATGCAGTCTGCCATGTAAATGATAATAAAGCTGGGAAAAGGAAACTAAATGATAAATTAAAATGCAATCCCAATTTTAATTGCTTTACATTCTTAAATGTATTATTTAGGCTTGATTACTATAAATCTGTGTTATCTACATATAAATTAATTATGATAGACTTATTACTTTTATCAGTTGTTCTTTTTGTTGTCTCATTCAACGTCAAATGATGAATTGTTTTTTAATAATTTCCAGGCCTCATTAAATACTTTGTGTAATTTGCAAAAATCTATATTTTTGACTTGGCTACTACAAATGTTAAATGCATATTGTGGCAGCAAATCAAACTCAAGGTAAGTTAATTTGTACAGCCTATGTCTGTCTCACTGGGATTCACAGGTCCACATGAGCACCTCTTCATGCTATCCTCTGTCCCTGTTTTCCCAAGGACTCACCCAGCACCAGGTTGTCTCGTGGCATTTCCCAGGCCAGGTCATAGGGCAGGTGGATGGGGTCCACATAGATGTACTCATGACCGTCCTGGCTCACAGACTCTATCACCTTC
This sequence comes from Dicentrarchus labrax, assembly GCF_905237075.1. Classification (NCBI taxonomy): domain Eukaryota; kingdom Metazoa; phylum Chordata; class Actinopteri; family Moronidae; genus Dicentrarchus; species Dicentrarchus labrax. Next base: position 11,473,621 of record NW_026136713.1, on the reverse strand, counting down.
CATCTGATCTCATAGCGAGGTTTCTGAGAACACCAAAAAAAAAAAAAAAAAAACACACATGAGAAGAGAACTGAAACATCAAAATGAAAGACCTCTTTTGTGCATTTTAATTCCCTACATGTTGAATTGACATAAGACTCCTGAAGAGGAACTTTAAAAAATTGCTGATGGTTTTACCTTCCTCCATACAGCGATGAGGATGATGATAGACATAATAATGATGGCCACTAAGGCCAAAACAGCAGCCAATACTGCCACCTGGGAGAACAGTGCTGTAACAGGAAAAGGGATACAGAGCATTAGCCAAACATTTAACTTAGATGTCTCAAATTCTAAACAGTCATAAAACTTCACTTTATTAACATGTTGGCAATGATTTTGCAAAGGAATTTACAGCTAGACTGATATTTATAGCTTAAGTACAAATACACACATTTTGTCTTATCTTACTGTTTGGTTAAACCTTTTACTGTGCCTCTAAAATATAAACTTTTCACACCTAAATCTTGTTTTTTACCAGACCACCATATGTTTGTTTAGTTGAACCAAAATGTGATTTTTTATTTGATTTTATTTATTATCATGTTTGAACTATTGAATAGTAAACTGGTACATTCAAAGAGTAAACATAGATATAATACAATTCCCTTTGGACACGTCCTATAAATGACACTGATGTATAAAAAACACTAAAATGGGACATTCTGCCATTTTCACATGACACCTACTGCTGGACACGAGTTTGACGTCTCTTTTGTCGACGAGTCCTGCTGGGTTGCTGGTCTCACAGCGGACTGTGATCTGCTGGGGCTTGTGGAACGTCACCTGGCTCCGCACCTGGCTGGTTTTACGTGTCTCACTGAAGCTGACGTTGGTCTGGATGGTCAGTATGTCTGGCTCTGGTATCAGTGGCTGCCACATCGCTGTCTGGTTGCTGCACCTGCAGGACAGGAGATCAGCAGGTGGAAGTTGCAGCAGTGCAGAGTCAAAAGCAGATGCACAGAATTTGAAAATAAAATACATTTCTGTGTATGTATCCCCCTAATGTTTGTTATGTGACAGTTCAAAGATAAATGTGTGGTGGTGTGACTTACTTGAGCATGCTGTCGCAGCTGTACCACTGTATGGTCGGGGTTGGGACCCCCTCAGCTACACAGGTCACCAAGTGTCTCTTCCCAGGGAGGTGGTGGTCCGTCAGGTCTTTAATCTGAGAGGGAACTATACACAGGGGGTGCAATGGTCATTAATCATTACTGACATGGATAAAAACAGAGTCTGTCTGTGTTTTTGTTAATGCAAAAACATTACTTTCAAATAGTCTGTGCTTCAAGATCAGTAATATGCTTTAAGAACTAAAAATAACTAAAAACAGTATACAGAGTTACTGTGATTATAAAGTTTCTTAAAACAGCCTCTCACCTTGGACCTCCAGGTCAAAGGTCACTTCCTTTATGTCATCTCCATTTGTGACAAACACGGTGTAGAGGCCCTTCTGCTCCACCCTCACCCTCACCAAAGTGAGAATAGTTACATACCTGAGGTAGAGGAAATGTGGACAAAAAAAAATATGACTATTCAGTGCTCTCCAATATGTATGAGCTGCCACATATTTGTCATAAAGGTTGGAGAGTAATGAATATATAAAAGATGGTTGACAGGACGCAAAATATTTGATTGGATCTACTTTTACATGCAACAGACAAAATGAGACTCAGTACTTCAGCAAAGTGGAAGAAGTTTTTTGTTGCTTTTTAATCAACATAAGATGTTCTGTGTTGTTCATGATGTGCTGACTGACTCAGTACATGAGGGTGGGGGTAATTTCAGTAAAGTTTACTATAAAAACTAATTATAGTAATTATAATTGATGACATTTTTAAAATGGTATTTCTCTTTCTTTTTTGTTTGTGGGCAAAGGCTTGGTTGATTTTGTTTAGCACATGGATGATATTTCTCTTTGACTTTCACTTGAACTTTTTTGAATTACTTTAAATGCGTGTTGGCAAAAATGTAAAAAACATGGCGCTGCAATTAAAAACTGTTAGACAGGTTATTTTAAAAGACATTTATGAGTTGTGACAGGTATCTTGTGTTTATGGTTCCAGTGTGATGAATGATGGAGTCCTGCCCTCTGGAGAGTATTAGGTTTCTCTCAGTGGAGGCCTTATCTGGTGATGACTGACAAGAGCTAGATGCCTCCGGAGGCTGTCACCCTCAATGAGGTCCAGTGCTAAATGTTTAGATGTAACTCATATGAGTATATTCCTGGATGTCTCACCTAATTTCATGCTCTTGTCTAGTTGTGATGGTTTTGTCTCCCTTGATGATGGCGCCGTCTTTACTCCATTGGACCTGAGGTGGAGGGTAGGCTTCAATCTCCACTCTCAGCTCCACGTTCTCTTGCAACTTGGCTGAAATGTTTAGTTTCTGAGCAGGCTTCACATCCACAAAGCCTCGCTCTAAGGAGGGAAAATAATATCATCAGCAACATAATTCTCGTCAAACATTTGATTTTCTGCACAAATAGTAGAAAATACAAATCGTATATATATTGCAATAAAAAAATTTAATTAACCATGTATTCCTACATAAGTCTTCAACCTGCAATAACGTTTCTTGACACTTGGGGGCAGTGGAAACAATATGTGAAGACAACACTGACATATATCACCTTTTAGCAACATGTTAGCAAACAGTTGCCTAATTACACATGTACAAGACACTGAGCCGCAATAGCATTAATTTGAGAAAAATATTCGTCTGTTTAGCTGCTAAATGCTCAACTAGTTATTTGCTAACTTTGTAGTGTACAGTGGGTTTTTAGAGCTTTTTCGCATAAAATGGCTGCGGCCAAAAACAACGATGATATGTAATATATATATAACCAGGACAGTTTCAGGCCCTAAAAACAAAACAATAAGCTAAAAGTAGCTATAAAGCTCCATATATCTGAGAAGATTCGTCTGTTGATAATTCTCTGTTCATATACAAGTACTTATATGATCTGTTGATAATAGAAACATATTAATTATATTACAGTTATTTAACAGATTACATTGATTATATTCATGTTATTTTACTGGATAGCAGTGGCAGTGTACTGTACTGCTGCACCACCTTCTGTGGCCAGACAGCATCTGTCTTTTCCACTGAGATGTCCAGAGAGGACCACTAAATTGTCCTTGTCTCCATGGAGCATGGCGGTTCAAGTTATTCAAGGATTTCATAAACATAACACACCTCGCTGCAGATAGAATAAGCATTCACAGACGCAATGCATTCAGTGACTGACAAGAGGGAACGAGGAAGAAATGTTCAGTGTGATGAATCCTGCTTTCATTGGCTCTCAAATTGCTGCTTGCAATATCACATATTTGTTTAGATGATGGACGAACTGTGTGTTAATGGTTGAAGTCAGAACTCAGTTACACAAACATTAATTGTGTACTTGGAGTTTATTCCCAAAAGACTAAATATAGAGTTGCTGTACCCCCTGGTTTGAAGCTCTGTTTTTCAAGGTATCATTCATGGCATCCACACCATGACAATGGTTTATTTCACACTTTGAACAGAAATACACAGAAGTCATCTTTATTTCCTTTAAAAGAAGCACCTCAGTCACCTTGACCTGCAAAGGTTTACATAATAAGCAGTCTTCTCTCTGCCAGCAAAACACAATAATAATCTGTCTAGCATCAGTTTGTTTTAGTTTGGTGTGTATGTGTGTGGGTTACCCTAACCGAGAACAGTGATGTTGACCATGGCAGAGGCAGTCTGGTCTTGGACACCCTCGTGGACATGGCAGACGTAGTTTCCGCTGTGGGCCACTGTGGCACGGGGGAAGATCAGGCAGGACCGCATGTTCATGGCTGACAGGACGTCTGTCAAAGGCTCAACCTCCAAATCCTTAAAGAGAGAGGGAAATTATGTGACATTTTAATATCATGTTGAATATGATTGAAATTCTGCATAATGAGGCTTCATGAAATGAGGTGCTTTTTTCTTCAAGAAACTCATATTGTTTACCACACATTGGTGAGTGTTGCCAAATGTTGTCTGTTCTGCAGCAATGATCATGACAGATACACCCATTAAAATTAGGTAAAGCTGCCTGTTTAAGTCACTTCATTTTGAACAAACAAATCTGAAACTTGTGGAGATCTTCGTCATGATCCAAAAATGAACCCAATAAGAACCGAATATTACAATACCAACACCACATGTTATGAGAAGAATAGCACAGGCCGATAAATATTGAGGTGTGTCTCTACATCTTGATGCAATCTGGGCTTGATCATGAGGCCTGAGAGTGATCACAAAGGGAAAGCTGAACAAAAGCGCTTGTTCTGCTCTACTCCTACTCACCTCTCCGTTGGGGATATCCCATGAAAAATAGACTAGCTCCACTCCATGCACTGTGCAATTTACTGTCAGCGGCTCGCCCTGCTTCAGGACGGTCTTTGACGCATTGATGTAGGCGTCAATGGCCTCTGGGACTGAGACGGGAGAGTGCGGGGGAGAGAAGGAAGAGGTGGTAATAATGAGATTTATTAAAACAATACGTAGAAAAGTCTCCTTCAATACTAATCAATCATTGAACAAAAATAAACCCTGAATTTTTTAACTCAGTATTGGTCAGAGTTGAAATTGGAAGCTGGCTCCTATAGTTCCATCTCAGCAAACAAAAACTTTACATCTGCACAAATATCCAAACTGCTTGTGCAGCACTTAACTATAATTTGTTCTTGCCAAGCGATTGTACTCTGACACCAAAAGTCCAAGATTTACCTCATTATCAGCTCACTAAAAAAACTCCAGTAGCACCAGAGAGCTGTAAGGTGATCAAAGCATGTGTAATAATATGGGAATTAAATAGTTTTGGACTCACAGAGCAATACTTTGGCTACGAATCTTGTAGATTATGCTGCGTAAGGCGTTTGAAGACATATGATGGACATTTTATGGGTATTTTTATGGCTCTTTAAAAAGATAGACTCATTAACTTTAATAGTTTGGGTGTAGGCTGAGATTGAATTAAAGGGGACAACTCTGTGTGTGTTTGTGGGTTCTCAGGAGTTTCAGCACACATTTTTATTCTTGGAAGAGTTGTTTCTCGAACCAAACTTTTCAACGTGGGCACCTACCAACAATGCTGAAGACGTAGAAGGCCTGAGACTCTTTCACCTCCCCATTCAGTTCTCCGCGACACACGTAGGTCCTGTCTTCCAGCAGTGCCTTGTAGCCCTCACTAGCAACATAAAGCCCCCTGATGGGCAGATCGGTGTCCCTCTCATAAAGGGTGACATTGATGTTGGGATTGGTGACCACACAGGGAACGGTGCTTTCCTCACTGGTCTTTGTTACCATGCCGTGTGAGCTCTCTATGAACCACACATCTGAGTCTGTGGACAGAGATATGACTTCTTTAATCATCTAGATTGTGGATCACACAATTGTTGTGTATGTTTTCATACTTCATACTAATAGCTTTATAATCTTTATAGTATCCTGATTTTTACAGTTCACATTAAATCAGCATTTTCTACAAACAGAAAATGATATAATACAGGCTCAGTTTACTTGTGATGTTAACAAAGCAAAATATTTTTCTAGTGATATACTTATGAATACATATATTTCTGCTTTCCAAGATCTTCCTGGAGTTCTCCCACCACTGTTTTGTTTTCTTTAATTTGAAGATGTTTTGTGTTGCAGCTTTATATTGCATTGTGGGACAATAAAATGCTACAGCACACTCACAAATCAGTATGTTTTCAGAATTGTTTTAGCAGGCATGACTTTTATGGGTGTACTTTACCAATGAGTACAACCTACATACCTAAAACCTGCAGTTGTTGTTTTATAAAGGAGATAATGTTCATACTTGGTACAAGCTATATGACACTAAACAGTTCAGTAAGAGGTAAACAAACCAGGCCTCACCTGGGACAAAAACAGCCACCTCCTTAGTTTCTCCAGCATGTCGATCAATGCACTGATACACCCCTGTGTGCTTCCAGCTCACATTCCACAAGGTCAAAACACTGGTTGTGCCGCTGCTTTGCACAATTTGATAGCTCTGACCACCATTTTTATCTGGTTCTACTTGGAAGTAGGGCACATCATCCCTCTTGAACTCCCAGGTAGTCTCCCCTGAGCCGGAGCAGTTGAGGGTGACAGAGGAGCCCCTGAGAAGGACAAGCTCTTTGTCATCAGGTGTGATCTCCAGACAGCGCAACTCAGCGCAGAAATACAGGAGGGTTGCTGTTGACACAACAAGAAAAAAGGGTCAGGTTTTAGGTCACGGAGACAGCAGCATGAGGTCAAAGGTTAAAACAACAATACATGCCAGATCCTGGATAAGAGTTGTCTAGAGGGGATGTGTGGGAGGATGATGATGCCATGTTAGTGACAGATGTATTTAAAATAGTTTTTAATGCAGCTGTTGTCCTTTACATCAAAGTATTGTGTTATCTCACAGGCTGCAATGCTAATCAATAATCCAAAAAGATACATCATATATAAGTGCCCTTGACATTATATAAACTGTCCCCACAGTAAGCATAACTTTGTGAGGCAATGTTTTTCGATATGCTTAGTGGTAAAATACTCCACCTAAGCTTGGCATCAAGCTCTACGCTTCCCTGCAGAAGCACCTGTGATCCTGTTTCAGATTTTCATTTTTTTGTTTGTTTATTACACTTGTAAATTGAATTCTCACCTATTACTGTGACTGTCAGATGGAGCGTGGATGCCGTCACCCTCCTCATGTTCAAAGCCTTCAGTGCACTTTGTTCTGCTAACAAACAGAAGGGATAACAATGCTTGAAGTTTATGGTCGTTAATTCAAGAAACAAAGATCATTCTTTCCACAAAGTATTCAGTACAGTTCAGCGGAAATACACAAAACAACAGGAAAATCTAGTTTGTGTTCACCCCAACGGACACACAGCACCACCCCAGTTAACATCTCTCCATAAGGTTTCATATCACGATGGATTGGTTCCTGCCCTCATGGGCTCCAGCTGGTCAGGTTAAGTGAGAGTTTCAGTACAATCTGCTTGTAAATTACATAAAACTATGCTCTGCTTATTGTAAAAGAAACAAACAAAAAGTATTTAGTGTGTTGTCAAGCTGCTTCCTTTAATGGTTTCTGGCCGGCACACAGAGTCTGAGGTGCAGATGCAGCTCACTCTGGAGGTATTTGATGCCTCACTGCACCAGGACAGAGTGACAATGTCTGGCTCTTTTTGTTCCTGGTTCACCAGCATTCTGCCTACTAACAAACGGGTCACTGTGTGCAGCTTTGCAACACACTCACTGGCAACAATGCTGTGTCCAAGCTATTCTAGAGCCGTGCTGAACCATTAATTGGTTTTGGTGTAAACAAAAGTGAAAATGAGGGCAGTCACATACGCTGCTGGGACAGGAGGATTGGAATTTTGAACGGCTGCTGTGGTTTTGTAATAATAATGGGATATTGTACATATGATATCAACATCCCATAATTAATCTAAGAGTTATTGGGTTCAACGCTGCCTAATACTTAGTGTACCAACTTGCAATCCTCAACATTAACCAGTGTTAGCCAATTTTATAGTAAAGTAAGAAGGCATAAGCAAAGATTGAGGAGCGGTGGAATGGTTTGTTATTATGTTTAGGATGGGGGTTCAGGCCTGCAGCACACAAACGTCTGGAAACAGTTAAGGATGGATCACAGGCCTGTACGCAAGAAGGGTGGGAAAGAGAGAGAGGGCAGAAGAGCGAGGCTTGGGAAGAGCGAGGGTGGAGGAGGAAGAGAAGGAGGGAGGCAGTGGAAAAATTGTGAAATGTATCTTGCGAAATCTTACTCCATTTAACGCTTTTACTTGATAATGCAATCCAATTTTACAATCTCTATTTTAAGAAACTGACTATCTTTATCCATGATGTTATAGAACACATGTTTTAAAGACCACATCTCTCCATCTAATCTGAAACTAGTAGGAGTTACACCACCTTTTAAACTGTCTATAAAAGTGTATCAAAAGTATAAAAGAGATATAATATCTAATCAGTTTGGCAGCGGTGGTGAGGTACAACAAGTTTCATGACTAACCCAAAGCTGGTTACTCAAACCAGATACACGTTGTCTCTCTAAATTAACTGCCTTTGGCACTTCCGCTCCCAAAACGAAAAGCTCTTGAGTTGCTCCAAAAACATGACTGTTCCATTTCCTCCCCAGCCTCCTGGTTTCAATAAAAAGGGTGAAAGACAGACAGAGAGCAAGAGGCAGAGAGAGAGAGAGAGAGAGAGAGAGAGAGAGAGCGTCGCAGTTACATACATGCATACATACCTCCTTACTGGCACATAATACATGCTACATGCACTAAAACACCCATATTGCTGCACACACACATGCTGTATACAACTCCAACCCACCCCAATCTTCTTCACACACTACCAACACACACTGTGACAGCCCCTCACATGCACACACACAAATACACAGTCACTGGTGTCTGTGTACAGTTCATGTTCCCACAGTTTTTCTCTGAAACTTTCCCAGGACCGCTGATACACTTGGGACCCTGCTAGTCATGACGGCAGGAGCCATGGGGTCACCTTATCCCTGGGGGGCCCCAGCAGCCAGCAGCGAGGGACCATCCACTGAGGAAGCCATACATCAGCGCTTACAAGTACCAGTAACCTCAGTGTCAGTGATGATGACTTTGAGCGACAACAGCCAAACGCGGTGACGCCAATGGCATATGTCACTTGGCACCATGAGGACTAACAAATCTTATTGTGGCTGGCTGCTGATGTTATTTTTGCTAAAAGAAGCCAAAGAACTACATTAGGGCTACTGAAGGATACCGATTTACATCTGAGATCAAACAGAAAAAAAAAACCATTCTTTGCTGAACAAGAATCTTATTTAGGGGTGTTTGAAAAGGACGGAAAAATAACATTTGGCTACTGCAACACGATGAGGTTTAATGTTGACCGATGGGCAGTGGGGGACTCCGAACGGAGGCCTTTGAGAGGGAATCTGACCCTCAAGATAGGATGTGCTCACTAGGATCAGACGGCCAAAGGGAGCCAGTAGACCACTTCAAATAGAGTTTTGAGGGCGAACACTGTGGTGATATTTTGGGGTAGTAGTTCTAAACACTGTGGAAAACGTAGCTTGCTTCCGTGGTAATCTCTGTCCAGGTCAAGTCCTTGTGCGAGAAATGGAACATAAAAGAATATGAAGTGTTAAAAGGGTCACGACAATAGTGAATCTGCCAAGAAGGTTTGGCAGCAATTCAGTGACTTTGTTTCCAACTTAATAAAAACACTTGGTAGCAGAAGTTTGACCCCTAAAAACAGAAAGAAGCTCTTTGTTTGAACTGCAGAGACAACAGAGTGGTGTTGGAGACACCGCAGTAGGAAACAGCCACAATATCCACAAGTCAAGTCAAGTCAAGTGGTGGGTCTGGGGATGAGATCTTGCAGAGGGTCTTAAAGATGATTTAAAAGATCTGAAAAACATTTTTCTACCGCAAATGTTTATTGTTGTCTTTTTAATCTTTGAAATGGGATACTCCATTCCCACAATGATCGTGGAGGTCTGAAAAAAACAAACAGTATTTACGTGAGTGATGGGACAGTAATCACCATGACGGATAAACTGTTAACCCACTGTATGAGTTTTCCCACAGATGCTGGGAATTTGGTGGCTGATTGACCCTTGCCAGTTTTCATAAACAACCCTGCTACACTCAAAGTGTCACCGGCTAATGAGGAAGAATGCTAAAATCGACCTCAGCGGGACGTACGCAGCCCACGCTCAGGCTCGGTTCCACAGCAGCCTGTAATCCCACTTCAGGGATTATCTATATATACTGTAGTTGCATGTTTTATTTAAACATCTGGCAGTGATGAAGCAGTCCTCAATGAGGTGGGAACTGCTTTGTGAACTACATTTGCTGTTTGCTCCAGTGAGTCCCAAGGGGGGAAAGGTTCGGGGGAAAAAAGTGTAATCTATAACAAAAGAGAGAAAGATGTCCAAAAAGCCTCCCGAAGTGCAGCTGGAGAGCTCTGACTTCCTGTATGGGGAAATTCTCTGGCCTCGTGTGGGTGTAAGACGGTGATGCATCACTGACACAGCAGACCACCACAACCTCTAACCAAATACTCATGGAGACAACAAGAGACACCACAATGAGAAGAGGGCAAGCTGCACATAACAAAATGTGTACAAAGAGAGAAACTGCTTTAAATAACAAGCTGCAAAGAAGAAATGTAAATCACATTCAGAATCAAGGAAAAACAAGAACAAAGAAGGAGAAAACCCAAACAAAACAACATGCAAAAACAGACCAATTAGGCCAATGACAAAGCATGACAAACCATCGACACGCCGCAAGAATACTGCACACAGCACCAGACAGTGGAAAAGAGAGCAAAGGCAGCATGCAGACATACGGAATACAATTTATGGGAAACACCACATCAAAGCATAGAGTGGGACAGCAGAGGGAAGGCACACACAGTCTTACATCACAGACGTAATGTTTACTATACTAAAGTGTACAGGAAACTGTGATCTGTAAAACAAACATCTCTAGTTGTGCGGTCATTTCTTTCCAATGCAAACAATTATAGCTTAAACAAGACAGACTACGAACTAACGCTTTATCAGGACATGTAGTAAATCATGTCACTAGAATAGCTGCAGCGCAGAATAAATGTACATGCCATACTCGTCTTCTCTCTTTTTTAGAAGGATGTCAGGTTTTCTTGACATATCTCTGAACAGCCGGACTTTGGCGAGCTCTGTGGGAAAAAAATGACCCAGTGTGTCTTTGTTAAAACAAACCTCCATTTTTATCACTCAGCTTGGACAGACTAACCCCCCCTGAGGAAAACCTTCTGGTCCCTAGGCAGCAGACCCACGATGCACTACTCCCACCCCAGGCGGCCTCAATGTCCGACCCCAAACATGACTGATACACATACTGTACATTACCACTTGCAGGCTCAGAGTAAAAGTTTCAACTGGGACAGCACAAATGTCATCAAGTGTGGAAAGAAGAGAGAAAAACAGTAACACTTCTTGCGTGTGAGCCATCAGACGTCTTCATTTACGTAGAAATATCAGTGCCACACAATTCAGTTAGTTTTATCCGTTTTGTTAAAATACTCTATTTTACAAAATTTTGATTTGATTTTTTTTGCCACTTTGGGGCAGTGGAAACAAGCTGTGAAGGTAACACTACAGTAGCCAGTTTCCATCTAAATGTAGTGCAAATTTTAATCAAATTTCCAGAAATCAAGTCTCCAGTCGAATGCCATGAAACCATTGCAACAGAAGACGCTGCAACGAGATGACATAATTAAAAGATTAAAATCTCAAATGATTGATGTGTAAATAATGGAAATTACGCATTTACTGATGTTTTTATCTCTTCAGTTATGTTTAAGTCACAGGCTTCCTGTACGTCATGATTTGTTTCCGTTATCTGAAAGACGCTTTAACACTCTGTAGATCTGAGGGGATAATCAGATGATAATTCTCTGTGGTTTCTTCACTACAAGTGACCACATTTCCATAACACGCCATGTGATCCACTGTTAACACAAATATATTGATCAGATTTAATAAGAACCTCTGATGCTCTCACTCTTGACAGTCCTGGTCAAATGAAAAATATACATCGCCATCATGTGTCTGAAAAGAGGTCTTAAATGTTTATAATAATTAAAGCTCTGGATCACTTAGTACAAGTACATGTGCTCCCAATAAGAAGTTGAAGTTATACAGCTGGACACAGGACTTTGAAAATGTCTGTATCAGCCAAAAAAACTGCTTGTATCCTGTAACTTTAGAGCTTGAAGCTGCACTAAAACCATCTCAAATTTGCATTATCAGATTCTGGCGCATTGCGAAACCTCCCTCTGGTTTTATTTGGCTCAGCATTAGGATACAGTGACTGTGAGTGGTCTTGCCTACAACCAGAGTGACTCTGTACTCGTGCTGAGGCAACACATGTTTGGGAAACTGTAGGTCTTGGTTTGCTCCCTTTCAAACAGAGTTGTAAATGCTGTTTGTAGTGGTGGTGGGGGGATGTAAAGGGATTCTGGGTAAAACTGACGGTTGTAGAATGACAGCCTTAGATGTGGCTAGTGTTTGATATCAGTTTAATGATCTAATTTTCTACTCATTTGGGAAGGAAAAGTGATTAAGATATCAAAAACTAAAGCAGCTGTTTTCATTGAAGTCAATTTTTCCCATTTTCTTGGGCAGTAAATCTTTGGGTCTAACACTGTATTTTTTGTGTTTGCTTTGTCACGGCCAATTCAAACTCTTCCTGCTCATAGGGAATACAGGGATATCAGATATATTTGCTAGCATAATCTGCATGGTGCTACCCTCCTTTTTCCTGCCGTCCAATGAACACTTGAGCCCCCCAAACTACCCCGTGAGAAATGGAGGACGCCTACACACACTTCCACTCCCTCCACTCTAACACACCCACACCCACCTAAAAGACAGAAACAGAAACAGCTGAATACAATTAGGACTTACTGGCTTTAAATTCCAGTCGTTTCCCTAAACACGATAATGTTTGAAAGGAAGGGGAAATGGGGGGAAAAGAGTGACAGAGCATCATCAATCTGGGTGATAATTTATACTACATGTGCAGTTTTGCCATGTGTATGCAGTATCACTGTAAGCTCAAAGATGTCACCACTTACTCTGAAAGTGGCACATAACCATAAGCCAACCCGAGTCCAAATTTGTCTCTATTTTTGACTGTGTGGAATATTCTTATCTTGTAAAAGCAATCAACAGTTTTCCTTTGTCCTCCTCTCTCACAGCACTGTATCACCATTTCCAGCATGTTTTTTTTGGACCGAGGACAGTACAAACTCCAGAGAGAGAGAGAGAGAGAGAGAGAGAGAGAGAGAGAGAGAGAGAGAGAGAGAGAGAGATGCTTTAAAAGAATCTGATGGAAACCAAAACTTCCTGCTGAAAATATGTGTTTTCCTTATGCAATAAATTCAGAGAGAAGATTGTAATATCTTTCCGACATTGTACCCTTACAGGGGTGGAAGAAGTAGTCCTCAAATTTACTTGAGTAAAAGAAGTAATACCATAATGTAAAAGTAGTCTATTACAAGGAAGTCTTTCATTGAGAGTTTTAGCTGGAGCCTGCGGCCAGTTAGCTTAGCTTAGCACAAAGACTACAAACAGGGAGAAACTGCTAGCTCGAGACTAAGAAGTGCTGTCCCCCACTGTTCTCTATAACATTAACCAATAATGACTAAATAAGCAATGCTATGCAAATAAACATCCATAGTTCTCATTTATTAAGAGTTAACTACTTGGCCCCATTATGACTCTTTAGGTATGGTTTGATCAGAATTGATTAAGAGTGGGTAACGATTTGGTTTTGCAGATTTTGTTTATAAATAAAAATCTGAAAAGTAACTATCATCCCATGAAGTAAACAAAGTGGACAAATAGTTCATTATTCCCCTCTAAAATGTAGTGGAGTAGAAGTATTAAGCAGCATAAAATGGAAATAGAACCAGCACCTCTGCCAAACTTGAGTTACTTTCCACCACTCTGCCCATATGTTTGGACAGCTTCTCGGTAACATGTTAGAAACTGACACCTTTCTGTGCATTATAAGACTGATTTCCATCTTAAAGTTTGGTAATATAATTCAAAAGGAAACACTTCCTCCAGGAGTTGTCCTGTAGGAGTGGCTGTGCTCTCTGACTGAAGATGAGATGCAGCTGCCTGTCAGCTCTATGTGAGTGGGTGGGAGGGAAAGAAGGAGGGAACAAGGGGGAGAGGCCAGATGGACGGGTGGCCGTACAGGATGCTGTATCGCTGCACCACTTGGTGCTTTTCATTAAAGCTATATGACTGTATAAGAACAGCATTAAAGAAGCAGTGACTGATAGGGCACAAGACTGAGAGGCATACAACAGCTCAGTTCAAAAGTATGAGTGATGAATTATGAATCAGTCAAACAGTGACCACCAGAAAGTGAGTCATAGAGTATTATATTTAAATATAAAAAAGCAGATACACTCACTAGTAAGTGTGAGAATAATCATGTAGATGTAAGATGTAAGTGTGTTCAAAATTACTTTTTAAAATCTATACTTGATCCAGATCTAAATGTCACACTAGTTTGTTGCCGAACAGCTGCGCATTCAGCTCACGGAGGATAAATCACAAGAGGACAGAATGGAATCAATGTGTTTCAAAACTTTCTGCTGAGCTCAAACTGTTACATATCGGCACATGTGAGCCAAATCAGACTCCTGGCATGTTTTCTGCATGGTCATAACGCGAACCACATTTTCTCAGAGCGGCTGGCATTCAGAGAGCCCAGAGAGCCAGGAAACAGCTGATGACGAAGGATTAGGTCTGGGCCAGGGGATTGGAGCCGACTGGGCCGTGCTGCATCAGGGCTGGGGAGAAGAGTGCCGCTTCACTACATACCAGTAGGCTGACGCACAGGGATAAAAATCCCCACCGCTCAGGAGACAAATTAAACTTTACTATGTTTTACAAGTCCATGCTATAAAGATTTGTCAGAGTATATCTACTGTTTTGAAGTTGGTGCTGTGAGATGTTCAGCTGATGGTAAAACTATGATATGAATGCAACGCCGTCTAATACCTTGGATGGTAAAAGTATGACATGTATGCAATTTTCCAGCGGCTCATCTGCAACAACAGTGCTAGACAATGCCTGGACCGAAATATCCACTGAGGAGATCAAAGACTTCAAAAGGAAACTCCTAACTGTAGAGGTGGAGAGCAGCAGACACAAAACACATGCCAACATTGTTTACAGCTAATTCAGATGCCCCCACTATCAAAAAGGTAATCTGTACACAGAAGATGGATGTGCAGTTAACCAACCCAACAACTAAATACCGCAGCAGCCGTACCGGGAAGTGGGAAGGCTTTCATGTGCAAAACATATGGCGGGAATTGGAGTGAAAAGACATGCATGCCACATGTGTGTCAGCCATGAAATAGCTCACATTGCTATAATGTAACTCATTCCAGGTACTTAAACCTTCTCCTGTGATGAATGCAAGGAGATGATTCAAGTGATTGTTTATGTCTGCTCTGCTTTGCATTCCTTAGATGAGACTGAATCACAGCTTTATGGGAGATTTACATGAAAAAAGGTTGACCAAGGCATTACGCAATAAAGTCAAGCTGGTATGTGTTATCACTAAAAGGAGATCCATCCACAGTTACAGAGGATGCTGGTGAAGAGTGACTGATGCCAGGTCTGATATCACTGCACAGCCACGACTTTTCAATGAGCTTCTCCATGTAGCTATGCAGAGAAGATTGATTCTCTTAGGATCATTCACAGGGGAGGAAAGAGACTGATGGTTTAGTGGTGAGGACCGTCGGTTCACTCAGGGTGACTGAAGAGGGCTGTATAAACAAGCCCTTTAGCAGTGAAGCACAAAGTGGAGCGCATACAAACAGCTTGTGCCATAAAGCCCAGTGTTGTGTGTTTGTGTGTGTGTGTGTGTGTGTGTGTGTGTGTGTGTGTGTGTGTGTGTGTGTGTGTGTGTGTGTGTGTGTGTGTGTGTGTGTGTGTGTGTGTGTGTGTGTGTGTGTGTGTGTGTGTGTGTGTGTGTGGGTGTGTGTGTGTGTGTGTGTGTGAGACCCTGGGATACCTTGTCAAACGCATTCTCTTAGTGAGAAGATAAACAGTGTTAAAGTTGTACTATGTAAAGAGTCAAAAGGTGTCTATGTACAGAGATGCAAGCCATCACCATGTTGATGTTTGAACAGGTTGCTAACACTTTTTCACATTGTAATCCCAGTGTGTACACGTTTGAGTATGCAGGTTACAAATACCACCAACAGAGACACATTCTCACTTACTGGCAACAACATCACACAACAAAAGTAATTTTTTTGTCTTCAGGTATTAAATCTGATTTTTTTTTATCAGTTTAAATGAAAGAAAGTTATATGGACCAACACCTCGGTGTTGTAAGGATAAGGTGCACCCTCTCTCTCATACACCTCATCCTGACAGACAGCTATGAAATTGAATCTGTCACAGTACAGACTAAGTGAATTTTCATCGCTTTGTACAATACATCTTCACTTGTGCCAACAGCTGCCAAGCAGCCGTGACTAAAAGTAAAATCCCCTGACAGTGACAGAGAAGTAAGACCCCTTACCTTCAGATTGATCCTAGGAGCATTGACAAGTCTTCCCTCTCTGTCCGAGGAGCTTTGCCGGCCAGCAACCCGTCTCCTCCTTCTGAAATCAGAGAAGAGATTTCCAGCTGGTTGTCCCTACAGGGGCTGCTGCCTCAGATGTATAGATCCCTCAGATGTTCAGAGTCTGAGGTTAATCTCTGCTGTCCCGGGAGTCTGCTGGAGGAGGTACCGCTCTGAGTCTGGCTGTTTGTTTAGTCAAATCACAGCACCATGGGGGTCTTCTCTCCTCTCTCACACTCTGAAAAAGCCTGCCCACCGCTCCCAAAGAGTGCTGTACATTTAAAAAGAAACACACATACACACACTACTTCCCTGACAGATTCACACAGAGGGAGAGAGTCAGTGGTCCGGCCCGGCTGAAGCTAGAGTAAGAGTGAGCTGGAGAGGGAGAGGAGGGAGGGAATTGTGAGGGGGAGTTGAGCAAAAAGCAATAGAGGGACGGGAACAGAGAAAGAGAAAAGATAGAGGGAGAAAACTTCAAAATACAGATCGAGCTCTGCTTGTTGTTGTTCAGTAGCAGCTGAGAGGTCCTGAGTTGGAGTGATTTGTTTATGAATGGAGTGGCGAGCAACTGGAGGTGAACTGAGACAGTCTCCATTGGCAACAGCAATCTGGACCGCATCTAACCCCTCCATAAAACAACAAACACAATAAAAAGGAAGAGAAAGAGTGAGAGAGAGTGAGTGAGAGGTCCAGGCAGGAAAAAAAAAAGGTTTTGGCAGAGCTCATGGTGTCCTGCTTTGGAAACAAACATGGAAGTCTCAGTTTCTCAGGAAAATAACTTCACTTACATAATCACACTGTCAGAATCAGGTGTAAAAGAGGTTAAACACATACTTTTAGCTGGAGTGAACCCATTTTACATCTCCTTTTGTGTATTTCCTTTCTTTTTCCATTCATCCCACATAAAATAACTCAACACCTCCCTCTATCATCACCCCCTTCTGTCTCTTTTCTCTGCTCTTTCAGCCCTCTCTCTTTCAAACACATGCATACACACACCATGCAAATACGTCTGTTTTCTATATTGGCTCTCTCCCTAATTTCCTCCTTTCCCAGGATATGTGAGGATGGTTTGAAATTCATAACGCTACCCTGCAGCTGACGAGGGCCTTTTCTCTCTAACAAGGGGTCGGGGCAGACTGAGGGGAGGAGGGAACAGGGGCTAAATTGGACAGTAACCATGTTCTCCTCTAATTGTGAGGGTAAATCTAAAAGCCCTGCTAGCAGTAATTAGAGAGCCTGTGAAACCCCAGTTATTAGATAGGAGGGGAGCAACACCACACAGGACTGTCCCACCTTATCATCTATTTATTTCCATTTATATAATTAACACCTTCTTTCAATAAGTTCTAAATCTACATACTTAACTTCATGAATCTGGTCTTGTATTTTTTAAGTTCTTCCAATTACACTTGAATGTTTTCAAGAGATAATAATGCAGCAATGCACATGCAATTCACATTATGCAAATACTCACACACAATCCTTTATCAGCTGAACACACACATCCTGCAGCAAACCACGGCCCTAACGAAAAACACTGTGTGTAAATATCTTAAGTGTTACAAGACATATATATTTCCAATTTGGAAATAATTTTAGCATTTTGTTGTTACAATGGAGTGGTGTCTATTCATGCAGTTTGACAGAGTGGCAAACCACTTAATAAACTGGACTCTAAATCATTCTGCTACAACAATGCACAGCCTATTCGGCCTATCAGAGCAGCTTAAGAGTGGTTTCTCTCACCACTGATCTGGATTGTTGCCATGGCTGGACAGCAACTAGTGCAACCACCTTGTATGCTGGTCCTGTGTTTGTTGGATTTCAGATAAAGCAAAGTTATCTCTCTGTGACTGATAGGCAGGGGCCCCTGGAGGCCCTTGGGAGCTAGAAGCAGGAAACACTGGGGCCTGAGACCTGAACCTAGAGCTGAACTCAACATACCTCTGATAGATGAAGATGGATGAAACCATAAAACGATTGATCTGGAGTCAGATCCATAATACATTGTACCAATGAAAGATGGAATAGTCAGATGGTCCTCAAAACTCGATTCAGATATTGTTGACCTGAAACACTGCAACATTTCGAAAATACAACAACAGTCGAAATCACCATCATCCTACTTTAAAATATACTCCTCACATCAAATCAAACAACACAAAACAAGCAGGAACACAGGCGAGGAGGAACTCAAGTTAGAGTTGGAACAATTAACTCATTAAACAACTAGCCAATAACAGTAAGCCCTTAATCTGAAACTATTTTGAACATTCATTAATTGTAATTTTATAAACAAAAAATACCAAATGTAAACACTGTAGACAGTAAACTGACTAGCCTGTTTAGACACAGCAATAAGACTTTTTCACTATCAGTCATCCATAGAAAATAATTGGCAGATTAAACAGCAATGACAATAATCGTAAATTACAGTCATAATTCAATTACGTACAGAATATGATAAATGAAACAGAAAGCCCAGCAGGAAAAAACCAAAGGCATCCTGGTGATGACACTGACCATAATAACAACGTTCCCCAGTTCGACTCTGGCCGGGGACCTTTGTTGCATGTCATCCCATTCCTCTGGCTGCTCTCATTTCCTGTCAGCTCTCTGCTGCATACAGTCTAATAAAGGCATTCAAAAAAGAGAAAAGTGTGGTACAGTCAACAGAAGGATGAAGAATAAGTTAAATCTACTATAATTACTTTCCCTATCTGATTTTAAGGAATCAATAAAAATGTACAAAAAGGAAATTTTATCCACAAAGAACATTAACTTGATGCAGTCTTGTATGATGAGATATTGCAAAGTTGCCATAGTCATTACTTAAACCAAATTTTGAACGCTGCCTTCCCATTAATTAGGCCATTCTGAACACAGACGTAGTGGGTGAGTGTACACACCGCCTCACACTCTGTGATCAAACAAAACAACTGAATCTGGGGTGGTGAGTTGTCTCAACTTGTAATGTTTAGTCGCTTTAGTTGTTTCTGTTTATCACGGTGCAAAATTATGCTGATGCTTGTTGTACAGCATTTAAAATAATATAAACCCTTCTCCACTGTTCAGTGTTTAAATGTCATTGTGAAACAGAATCACACAGACGTGCTGTAGGGGTTTAGCACTTGATAAATACTGTTAACGGCCTTCTCGTGGACAGTAATAGTGTCTTAGAGGAAACTTATGTGGAAGATGAAAGCTCTGGGTGTGTCTGGGCACCTAGAGCAGCTCTCTCTCTAACACATGTGAGCTTTTAGAATCGGTGAAAAGAGGCTACAGGTCTCTTATTAGTTCCCCCTCGATGAACTTGAAGGTCGGGACATCTACGAAGAGAACAGTGGGAACACCGTTTATGCTGCACTGTTTAAACTAAATCTCCATACATGTATTATTATTTACAGTAACCCCTCATTTAGATAAATATTAGTACAGCACAGACCGAGGTTTTATTTTTTTGGCACACAGCAGCAGAGAAGTGCTTTAAATTTAAACTTTTCCAAGGTCTGAATGTTTGAGTCCAGTGTGTACATTAACTCATGATCTCATGTATACTGTGTGCTAAGTGCTAAAACCATTTCTTTATTTTTAGCCATGTTTGTTTTTACTTGGTGGCTATGATGTATTGTATTTCAAGCTTTTTGCGATATGACTTTGATGTTTATGTTGCACTTCCCTTAATGTTCAGGCCTGTAGCACTTTTCTCTCCATTACCATGAGCCTGCTTCATGCTAACAGCTTATAGCTGTTATGGCCAATAATAAGTGTTCTGACCAAGATACTACCATGAATCTTTTATGAATGCTTGCTGGACAAGGACCCACAGAGAAGCTCAACAAGTGGAATATACATTATACTTTACAGCATGATATTCTAAGTACATGAACTCAGTGAAAGTATAAAGCCAACATGTGGGATGAAGAATAAACTTTGTGTGTACTCATCTTAAGTTTGGAACCAGCAAGTTTGTATCTGTAGGTCTCAATACCTGGTAAATGACATGCCAGTATTCAGTTTATTGCTGCCCTCGTGTGGTTGTTTTAAGAATAGTTGCCATACATTTGTAGCAGACTATCGCCATATTACACTAAATGAAGTATTGAGGTTTGAGTAAATAACACACTCACTGGTGTGATATCTGATCTTGACCTGTGGGTTCCCACAACTTTCTTCACCTCACTGTCACATCTTCAGAAACAGGAAATGTTACTGAAATGAAGTTTTTTCTTCACGAAATGAAATGAGGAAGTTTGCTTTTTGGTCTTTAAAATTAACAGTCAGTGGGAAACATGTTTAAGGGGATACACATTCATACACAGCACCTATTTCTGATGAACACTGTATTAGGTCACCTCACTGGTGAAATGTAACTGATGTAACTATTACTTTTACTGCACTTGTACTGTAACTAAGTACAGTTAAAAGGCACTTGTTGAGTATTTCCATAACATGCCTCTTCTCTTCTATTTCACCATATCTCACAGGCAAATATTGTGCTTTTTAAACCACAAGCCCTATTTATCTGTCATGCTATTGTCAGTCTGTTACTTTACAGACTGACAATAGCAGCAACAATGAATATATATATATTATGTATAATTAGCATATAAAATATAGCTCCACCTCATAACTACACCATTAAATGTGTAAGTACCAATATTATATAAAACACTTTATACACTATATGAGTGACACACAGAGTTATATATAGCTACCACTGAAGGCACCTGTAATATTTCTGGGAATTTGGGGGGTGTCATAAGAGATAAAAATAAATGTATATTCAACTTTGTGGTTCTGATATTTCTTTAGTGTAAATACTTTGAAAAAAATTGATTGTTTTTAAGTTTGAAAAATTAGTTGCCAATAATTACCTACCAATGAAACGACTGCATTTAAATGTGAGGAGATAACATTTACAGAAAATAAATGAAAGTTTTTTTACATGGCTGTTTATTCATGACTACTTTAATACTTTCACTTTTCATTGTGCTCATAATACCTACATACTTTCACTTTTTTTGATTTTGAATATGTTTTACATTCTGGTATAACTTCTACCGCCACTGACCTCAACTCAAATTCAGATTTACAATCTCAGTGCTGCGTGTCACATGAGCCCTACACACGCGTGCACAGGTGCGTGCATATGCGCGCGCGCCCACAGCGTACACACTCACACGCACACCTTACATGATGGGCCTAATCAAATCGGTCCACCGGGGGTAGTCTGGATAAACCTGGGTCAATGCCCTCACGTCGCCAAGACGAGCAGGCAGGTGGGTCTCAGGTAGATACCGTGACGTCACATTGATACTTTTGAACTCCTTGGCAGTAAATCTATAAAGGTGTGTAGTCTTCCTGCACAGGTAGCCGGCCAGTAATAAGCTTGAACCTTAGACTGAAGTGGAAACAGAGCGCCAGAGCCTGCTGGGAATAAACAGGGAGAACTAACATGCGCCAGACAGTTTGACTCATCGAGGTCAACCTGAGAGTCAACCCTACCTGTCGGACGAGGATACCGGTATGTACCCCAACTCACAGACGGCCAGGCACCCGGCTCAGGCGCTGTCACTGAACAGTCAGTACATTCCGCCTCCGTATGACTTCACCGGTTATCATCACGTCCCGGGACTCGGTGACCCGTCGACAAGTGCCTGGAACCCAGTCTACGCTCCCCGGGAGGAGTATCCGTACAGCTTCCCGGGGTCAAGCCCCAGCGCCGGGCAGGTCAGCTTCTCCTCTCCGGAGCTGAGCGGCAGTGGCACGCCCACCGCCGCTGGAGGGGGGTCGTTCACGCCGTACAACTTTATCTCCGGTCAGGACCCCTTCAGCTCCAGGAGGAGGCCTCCTGAATCCATCAAACCGTCCATTTCAGGTGGGACATACTGGATACACCATAGAGGTCTCCATGTAGGCTATTAGTCTGTATGATGTAATTAAAAACTCTATTGGCCTATAATTATATATTATTATATATTTATATATATTATAATTAGGCTGATATATACTCACTGCTTCTTTAATGTACATAAAACTCTTACTAGAAGAAGGTCTAGTCTATCTTTGGGCTGATCACAAGTCAGATATCTTAAATGCCAATAAATTAACAGGAATTTTCATTGAGATAACACTTAATTAAGGATGCTTAAACTAACACTGTTTTTTTGTGCTTGGTGCAGTCACATTGCAAACTAAACCCCAGCAGTTGAGTGCGTGTACGGATGACAGACATGGTAGAACGCATTTTCATAGACAGGACCAATTTCAACATGTACACAGAGTAGAGTCAGGCTGACTGCACACACACATTCATCAGTCTTTTTGCCTCTCCCTTCCGACAGAATGTTGTGAGGTGTCAATGCAAAGCTAACAGTGGAGGCCATGAAGTCTGCAGAAGTGTAGCTCCCCACCCTCTCTGTCCACTGGGTTGGTGCAAAAGGGTGACAAACTGTCTAGATAACGCAGACATTACAGGAAGTCAGAAGAAGTCAAACCGAAAATCCTCTAAAGACGAACCCTTAAGGCCTTACTTGTGTCTGCGTGTGTTGGTCTGCCTCGATCGATTGTTGTCACATGGTCAAGATTTCGGATCAATATCTCTGAGTCAACCTCTTTCCCTAGTGTGTGTGAACATTTGTGTCAATGAATAGCTGACTGTGTAAACACCTATGTAAACACCATTCACAGTGATAAGGAGAAGCACTGATGCAATGCAGTGGGGAGTCTTTACATTAGTTATAGTTAGTGTGATTAATAGAGTTGATGAGGCTTTAAGTGGCGCCTGAACTTGAACGTGGCACCAGACTTCATCAAATTAGTCGTGTTTAGACGGCTCACAGTACCAGTGACTCACTGACATTATAATCACTCTTGTTTGTACTACTGGCAGGTTAACACACCTGTTCAATACATTCGCTAAGCTAGTCAATCATCCAAACTATCGTCTTACTAAATCAGGGTTGTTTTGTGTGATTCAGGGAAGACTCGCACTAAAGACAAGTACAGGGTGGTGTACACTGACCAACAACGCCTGGAGCTGGAGAAGGAGTTCCAGTACAACCGCTACATCACCATGAGGAGGAAGACCGAGCTGTCAGTGACGCTGGGCCTCTCAGAGAGACAGGTGAGAGGACTGGAGCAAATCAAAGTTAGAGGTAGAGAGGTGTGGAATAGATAGATAGATAGATAGATAGATAGATAGATAGATAGATAGATAGATAGATAGATAGATAGACTTTATTAAACCCTGAAGTGAAATTGGGTCATCATAGCAGCCAGGTACATTTAAATACAATAAAATACAATAGAATAAAATACAACAATAGAATAAAATACTTGAGGTAGAAAAGATAAAAAAGATAAATAGGTAGTTAAGGTGCAAAGAAGTTGTAGTTGGGTAGAGAAACATGAGGAAGTACCGTTACAATGCAGGAGAACAGGTGAGAATCATATGAACATGACTGAAAAAGCAGGCGTGAATATAAAGGAAAGGTCAACCCCAAACTCTTCATCTACACAGGGTGTGTTCAGGCACAGTATTAAATGAAGGCCAATACATGATCACTGTAGTTATGTTATAAAAAAGTAGAAAATAGACTTAAAGCACAAAAATACGCTATGTCACACGGCCTGTGTAGCTAACTGGACTAAAAGCGTGTCTGTTGGAATGATTTATGAAATCAACTTTCCACAATACAGTGTGCATAGTCTCAATTTAAGGACTTGATCCAGAAAACAATAATACATGGATCACAAATAATTCAAAGAAAATTGTGCCTCCTATTCAGGAATGAGTGACAGAGATATCTTTATTTCCAGAGGTGGAGGAGGAGGCAGTGGTGAAGAGTGACAGATAGGAAAGCACTTGTGTCCATGCATGTTATATTTTTTCTCACATGCATTGACATTGTTGCTATTTTCGAAAATAAATATTAGGTATTGCTATCGGTTCATGTAGTTGCTTGGTGCTGTACGTTTTCTTATTGTCATCGTTAAATGGACACTTTCAGTTCCCTCATGTAGAGTTAATTCTGAAACAGCACAGAAAGTTCTTCAACAATCCCATTTAGAGAAACCATCTTTAGAAGAAACAGCAGAAACCTCTATAAACCATAATGTTATGTGGCCAAACAAACCATCTCACATACACATTAATGGTTAAACTCTCCCTCACTCATGATAGTATTATTGTTTTTCTGCCTGCTCATTCTGCTTGATGAGTGCGGTTGAGTGCAACAAAGTAATGCTGGGAAAGAAGGAAATTACTAAACTAAAGCAGAAGTAGGCAGGGCAAGATGAAGGTAACACAAAAAAGCAAAATAGCTGCGGTTCATCACACTGGAGATAACAAACTTGGTGACAATAGAAAGTGAAATAAAGCATTATTTACTCTTTCATATTATATTTTATTAACATTTATCAAGAGTCCTTGACAAATACATATGTTTTTTGATATTGATATCTCATGTCTGTGTGTATCTTTGTTTTAGGTGAAGATCTGGTTTCAGAACAGACGTGCCAAAGAGAGGAAGATAACCCGAAAGAAGCTGCAGCATTCCCAGCAGGCCTCCACAACTACACCCACCCCACCTGTGCTGGGCGGACCCGCTGACACCCACCTCACCACCAGCCCCAGCAGCAACATTTTGTCTGACACAATATCAGAGGAATACTAAGTGCATCTCATATGGAAGACTGATACAGCGTGAAATATGTACATAGCCTGTTTTGTTTTTATAAGTGTACCACAGAATGAATGAAGATGATTCACATCAACATAATGTTATAATGCTGCACTTCCTGCCTTCCACAATGACAAGCACTTCACAGCTGATGCATTGATCATCTCTAGTGGGCATTTGCCGATCTCAGGACTTTTATGTGTAAATACGGGTCATAATCAGCACCAAGGTAGTGATTTTAACGAATTACTGGATCACATGACTTCTTCAGTAAATGTTGGTTAAAGCCACAATGAAAAAAAGAGCTTCCTTTGACACATAGGGGTGTTGAAATGTGTGAATTGTGGTTAGCAGAGTGAGAATGCAGATGTCCATGTATAGTCAAGTGTCTGCAACATGAATTAGAAAATAGTTATAGGTCCCTGTATGTTTTGGTCATTGGATTTTCCTTTCAGAAACGGGTATTAAAAAACAGAAAACGAGTGGTTATTTGATTTTCGTTTTAAAATACAAAAATTAAAATTGAAATACAAGGCGTTTTTCTTTTTCATGGTCAAAAAGGGATGAGCGAAATTTAAAGAATATTCAATTTTCATTTTCTATTTCATATAACAAAAAAATAAAATCACTAGAAAACAGAAACGGAAAAAAGGCCTGTTGTTTCATATTCTGAGACCGGATGTTGTCATTTACAGGACGGTGCTGTGTAGAAGAACAGTAGACTAGTAGACTGCGGTCAATCCAGTCGTGAGTCCGATCTCCGTGGTCAAATCAGCCGCACTTAAATTTAGAGTGTACAAGTATTCTCAGCATTATGGTAAATGCGGAGAAACAGCGTATTTACTTCCGGTTTTCAAAATAAAGGTATTTAGAGCCGTAAACTATAATACAAATATGTTACATTAAAGTGTTGTGCCCCTGATGAATAAAAAAAACAATTTATATCAAGTATCTTTACTGCACCAGTGTGGAGAAATGCCCAAATAAAAGTCTCATATTTATGCCTCCAGAGATTGCATATTTGACCATATTTGAGCTACTGTAAAAACATATTGCTCAGTGTTTCCTGGCTACCGATGGTATATTTGACTTTTATACATATGAGACTACAAACATACTTAATATCAAGCATTTTTACTGTACCAATTTGGAGAAATTCAACAATAAAAGTCCATATTTGTACCTCCAAGTGGTATTTTCATATATTTGAGCTACTGTAAAAACACTTTGCTCAATAATTCCTGGCTATGGATGACATATTTGACTTCTACACATCTAAGACTACAAGTATACTTAATATCAAGAATTTTTACTGTACCAATGTGGAGAAATTGAAGAATAAATGTCCCATATTTATACTTCCAGATTCCATATTTTCTTATATTTGAGCTACGGTAAAAATGTAAACTGTATGTGGAACCACCTGCAACAGCTGTCACACTGAATAATATAAAAAATAATATGTGAGGAAGAGACAGTAGGTACAATGGTGTTTTGAAGTTAAAACTAATTATTTTTCCCTTTTACCTACAAATGGACACAGCAGAGCAGCAAAATAAGAAGAATGTGGACTGGCATTGCATTTTGTTTGAAAAGTAAACAAATTAGAATTGTGTAGGATTTTGTGTTTAGTGTTTAGTGTTTAGTGTTTATATTATCAAGATGTTATTAAACATTTGTGTGAAATTTTGTCATGATTACAGCAGCATTATTGAAGTATAATGAAAATGCTTCACCCATAGCCTGGAAATATTGAGCAATATGTTTTTACAGTAGCTCAAAAATATAAGAAAATATGGAATCTGGAGGTATAAATATGGGACTTTAATTCTTCAATTTCTCCAAATTGGTACAGTAAAAATGCTTGTAGTCTCATATGTGTAAAAGTCAAATATACCATCAGTAGCCAGGAAACACTGAGCAATATGTTTTTACAGTACCTCAAATATGGTCAAATATGCAATCTCTGGAAGCATAAATATGAGACTTTTATTTTGGCATTTCTCCACACTGGTGCAGTAAAGATACTTGATATAAAGTGTTTTTTATTCATCAGGGGCGCACGAAACACTTTAATGTAACATATTTTAATTATAGCTTACTGTTCTAAATACCTTTATTTTGAAAACCGGAAGTAAATACACTGTTTCTCCGCATTTACCATAATGCTGAGAATACTTGTACACTCTAAATTTAAGTGCGGCTGATTTGACCACGGAGATCGGAGTCACGACTGGATTGACCGCAGTTTACTAGCCTACTGTTTCTTCTACACAGCACCGTCCTGTAAATGACAACATCCGGTCTCAGAATATGAAAAAACAGGCCTTTTTTCCGTTTCTGTTTTCTAGTGATTTTATTTTTTGTTATATGAAATAGAAAATGAAAATCGAATATTTTTTTAAATTTCTCTCATCCCTTTCTGACCATGAAAAAGAAAAACGCCTTGTATTTCAATTTTAATTTTTGTATTTTAAAACGAAAATCAAATAACCACTCGTTTTCTGTTTTTTAATACCCGTTTCTGAAAGGAAAATCCAATGACCAAAACATACACGGACCATACACGGACCTAAATGCACACTCAAGTCAACTCAATCACACTGACCATCCAGGTGAAAATTGGTGTCTGTCTTTACGGCCAAAAACAGCCCTGCTATTTATTTTTGGGGAAGTAAAATTGTGCTAATTCATCTATTACCGGTTGAATTTATAGGAAATAGAGAGAGAACAGAGAGTTATAGTTGTTACTATTATTTCTATTGAAATATTGCAGCAGACAATACCATAGGAATACAATTCAAAAGTATAAACAAATGGGCACACACACAGTCTTTACTCAAGTAGAAGCAGAGATACTAGACAGTTAGCTACCAGCTGTTTCTGTGCAGAGCTCACTGAAAGTTCAAATAGGATTGAGTCTCCCTCTTTTGTCTGTTTTGTCTTGTTACTTGGTATTTTTAATGCGTTGGGAAGGTATGCAATGATGTAAAAATGCATGAAAACTAAAGTAACAAGAATGTTTTGAAAATTTAAGGAGTAGAAAGTACAGATATTGGTGTAAAAATGTGGAGGGTAAAAGTAAAACGTGAAAAAAAATTAAATACTCAAGTAGTTGTGCAGATAACTGAAAAAAAACTAGTACTGTCCAGTACAGTAACAAAGTATTTGTACTGCGTTACTTCTCACCTATGCAAATGGTTTTCAGTTAGGGAGAGGAAGGAAACTGTAGAAAAAAAAAACAGGAAGTAAATGCAATGGGATTTTAATATGAAAACACTCACAAAAACACATTTATTGTTAAAAAAGCATATGGCATGAAAAAACATTTGGTGACGGTTGTTTCCATTTTGACTTAAAATGTGTTTTTATTTTATTTTTTTTCGCTACAACATTGTGAAAACAAAAAGGAACTTAGAGCAAATGTGTTTAAAAAGGACTGTGGAATAAGAAGCTCAGACAGCAGAGTTTAGCCACATCCTGAAAAACAGCTGACACATGACTCATAATCTAATTATGCCACAAAACCCACGTTCAAAGTGAAAAAAGCCCCTGCTTCTCTAGTCTTTTGGGAGTTATGTACTGTATATGTGAAATGTTAATTCATGTACACTACTGTGCATGTAAGAAATGGTAAGCATTCAGGTTGTCCCTGTTTAAGTCACTGAAGAGGAAGGAAAAGTGGCCCATGTAGCAATCATTGACAGTATGGGTAACAATGTAAATTTAGTACCAGTCAGTCAATGATTTCAAAATAAACCACTGTACCACCTACTTTGTGCAACGCACTTATTTATCAATAAATGCGTGCAGTGAAAAAAATTCAGTTTTCTCTTTCAGCAGTGTGTCTGTATTTTCATATGTTCATAAGCAGACGTTTGTGTTGGTTTTTGCTGCTTGTAAAACGTGTGCACATTGTATAAAAACCATGCTCAGAACAGAGGTTTATTGCATTTTCTCTTCAGTGGCTCTTACCACAGTCATCAGTTGTCTGTCTATTTGCTTTCACTGCGCCACAATCTTATTAAACCTTTCAACAGAGAAAAGCTATTTGATCAGTTCATGCCGCCAAAGAAGGAATGCACCAATTGCACAAATCTACACCTGCCCACAAAATCACTTAATATAATAATTTTATGGAATTACGACCTGAGATGATTTCAGTTTTGCACCATAACTTACCATAATTGAATAAAAAAAATAATATAGGCCATGCACACACACAGGAGTTTAATGTAATTCATGACTTTTGACAAGTGCTTTCACAGAAACATTAATATCTTCCAACATTGCATTTCTTTACATTCACAAAGGTCCAACAGTAAGCAGCTGGACTGTACAAATACTGATTAAACAGTTATCCCTACTCTGCCAAGAGTATCTGAACAATATCTGCACATCTGCATTAAAAGCATGCCCAGCGTTGAATAAATGGCACCAAATACTAGTCTTGGTTTTATAGTTAAATATTTTTGCCATGGCAAGGTAACGTCACATGAACATGTCATGACAATGACAAAATCACCTGATTTTTATGAGGGAAAAAAAGATGTTTTATTGTGGGTCAACCAAACCTATAAAGAGCTAAGATGCAACAGTCTAATCCATTTGTATTTCCTATGTTATGCACACAATACTAGCTGACTAATCAGATGGCAAAAGGATACAGGATTGTTGGAGCGACTTTATTACACTTCTCCTGTGTTGTCAATTATTTGCTCGGTAGATTATGTCAGTCAGAAGTTCAACTAAGGGTTCAACTAAGGCATCAGGTAGTTGTTTAAACCTAAGGACACTACAACTATCATGAACCATAAACACCAATTTTATGGCTCTGGAATCAGGTGAATGGTTGTCCATGGTTGTCAACCTTTAACCTCAAGCTATCAAACCAAACCAATCATGTAGCCTCCGTTTCTGATTAAACCCACAGCAAGAATACAACTAAAAGCAAACGTTGTCACCTCCAAAAAAATCTCCAAAAAAACGTTCAGAAAAAAATAAATACATTTTACTTAAATGAAAAATTACAAACCATTTAAAAAAAATTGCACCACACAAATTAAGCATAAATTAGAAAAATCGCATTATTTTATACAAACAGGTGTTTCAGATGGTGGTATGGCATAGGCAGAGAAAAGAAGGGTGCTCTGCCTGAGGATCAAAGGTTTGAACTAACCCACTCCACATACCAAAAGGTTGTTGACAGACATGCATCTGATTACAGGTTTGACTAAATTAAAATATATTTTTACAAAATGTTCACTATGAGTGGCTTTGTACATTCCTCTGTGTAAGAGCTGAAATAACGCAAAAGACTTCATTCTCTAGTTCATGCCTTTCAGTATTTGTTTCTGTGCTTGTTGTTTATCGCTGTCGCCTGTGCTGTCGAGCACACCCTCTTGTGGGTTGGAGCATGTAAACTGCACAAAGGTTAACTTAAAAAAAAAGATTGTGTCTATTAGAAAAGGAACCAAGAGTGAGGGATATTTAGATAAGTCAATAGAGCAATTTATATGAATCTGATCTGTGGTGCTTCCACTTTCTTATTAGTTTGACTGGCTGATTTAAGTCAGTTAAAATGTAACACTGTGCTGGGCTGCTGTTTTATGTGATTGGAAAAGAGAATTATGCTAAGAAGAATTTTCTCTCTTATGTTCTTATGATAATTGATTGAATTTTGGATGTGCAAATTATCCTGAACACGCTTTCATCCAGTCATTGAATGTGCGCTGTGTTTGACCATTTAGCCCTTGTTCACCTGCTAATGGCAGAACAGTGGATATAAATTATAGTACTGATCTACTTGATCTAGTCCTCAGTTGCATATAGTACTATTTCATGATAGGTAAAAACAGAATTTCTAATAATGAACCTAGCTGGTTAATATTAGATCACGAATCAGTAGCACGTGTTCAACTGACTTTCCATTTTGCCAAAATAATTTGCATAAATACCCACAATATAGATAGGTTTCTCCTTCAGACTTGGAAGTTGGAGCTTGAAATTACTAAAATTTTTAAATTATTAAAAGATCACAAGTGTCAAATGTACAGCTGAGTAGCAATAATCTATGCTTCTTTTGTGGCAGGAACATTCTGAACTAGAAGCCACAAAGTCATAGGAAACACATCAGACTAAATATAGCAAACTTGATGGTGTTAAAAGATAAACACATCTCTTGCTCACAATCTGAAATACTGCTAAAACCCTTTCCTCTCGAACCACACCACCTTACTACATTCGACAAGAACTCTAAGTTTGTCCCTCTCAGTTCCTCCGCTTGTTTCAGTTAAGGAGAAAAAGGAAGAGAACAACACACAAATGTGTTCCTCCTGCGCCGCTAACTCGCTTAAGAAACAGTGGAAGTGTAGGTTATGTCTACATATACTGAAATAGTACTAATACTAATTCCCCAACTAACTTTTATATGAGAGTATGCAGCACAATTAAAACAAAGTCATTTTTATCATTGCATTAAAGACCTTTAGACCTTTTATAATTTTTGCATTTTAACACCCTGGGATAAATTATCTTAAAAGATCACACCGTTTTGTAACACTGAGAGCTTTTGCCTGAGAAAAAGCAGAAGTGTTTACATCATGGAAACACATTCGTGCACACTGTGAACTTCCTGCAAGAAATTTGTCTACCAACGTAATTTTGGGTTAGAGAACCAAAGACGGGCAGCCCGGCTGAATATGAGATTAACTCCCACTCATTGCATCTAACCTTTAATAAATCTACCAGAGCAAGAGCAGACTAGTTTATTTTTTTATATACTCTGACCCTCAACTCATCCATCCACATCTGTTTAATAAATAATAATCTGGATTTAAGTATGCAAACTTTATTACCTAAATAGCCATTTTAGATGACGTGCGCAGACAGATGATGGACCAAAATAAATGTATGCCACTTTTTCAGACCACTGAACTGTTTATGTCTGCCAGTCAACGTAGAGTAATAAAACTAAATATACTGTAAAGATATACTGTAAAGTTATTCTTAAAATCATGTTATATCATTATTGCAAGTTTACAGGGTTTAAACAATGAAATAAAAGTAAATAGACTCATAAATCAGTTAAACAAGGAAGTACAACATAAAGATAAAAAGAGAGGGAAAAAATTGTAGTATAATTGTTTTTATATAGACAGATGAAACAGATGCTTTGATGTCCAGTCATCATTAGTATAGTAAAGGTGATGACAAATAATATCTATGAGCTCTGATGGCTTATATTTTTCCTATTGGAAATGATAATAAATTAGGGTGAAAGACCTTTAAGCATCTAAAGACATCTCCTCCGTCTGCCTTCATGGATTCAGTCTTTGTAATAAAAACTCTGAGCACTCTGAATCACCTGCCTTTACGGACCTGGGAGTACACACAATCATCTGCTGTTGGTTCGACAGCCTGCCGAGGTCGCTCTGAAAACTTGACTTGGCCGTACTCCACCTCAACCTCTGCCCTCTGCTGCGTCTGCCTCCCCTGCCGCTGCATGATCCTGACATCAGCATACGTTAGCTCCTGATCATCCTCTTGTTCTGAGGAGTAAAAGGAGATTTTCCACAAATATATCATACTTACAACTAGAGACACTCAGTGGATTGTTGAAAAGAACAATTTGACATTTTGACATGTATTTACTTTCTCGCCGAGGATGAGAAGACAATCTTCTCATCTAACTCCCGGCAAGAAAGCGAGTAAGTGTGCTGCACAAAATGTCAAATTATTCTTTTAATCTATAAATAGAGCAAAACAACTCTGAAAGGAGTGATGGTTCAGAAAAAGAAAGTTTTGTTTACTACCTTTAGGTTTGTTGTTTTGCTTTTTCATATGAACAGAGACAACTGCCACCCCGACCACAAGCAGAATTATCAGTGCAGAGAGTACGCCGGCCAGAATAGGCCAGTTTGCTGTTTGAATAATAAAAGACAAAAGAGACACACAGATCTATAAGTTTTCCAACATTACAGGTGTTTTTATGGAGACTGACAAAGAATGGAAAATGACTAATGAATCCATTGCAGTTGGTTTGATTTCACTTACTAATGTACCATTGGTCATCTGTGCTGGAAGAAGTCACAGTTTGATTGGAGGATGAAATATTAGTGGGGGGTTTAATTGACACCGGGATGCCAGTCTCCTTACCCACAGTAGTGTCTTTACTCGTGGTTGGCTCAATACACTGTATGTCACTGGCTTCAAGCACCCACTCTGATATGTTTGTCCCATTAGTTAAGGTGCAGTTGATGAAAAGGCCTATGGGAAAGAAACAGAGCAATCACTGATGCACAGAGTGATCATAATCAGTATCATAATTATCAAACTGTTTTCTACTCGTGTTCTCACTCACATTTCCTCGCTTCTTTTGAGACACTACTGATGTGATTCCTGACTGAGCAGACCAGTTGTCCTGAGACATTTGGTTTCAGAGTGATGGTGTTAGTCTCATTATTTCCAGAGAGGAGCTGAGTGTCTGTCAGTGTGTGTCCATCCAGAGTCCAGCTGTACTGAGGACTGTCCCCTCCCTCAGAGGAACAGGACACCCTCGTCTCTCCCTGGGACAGACACTCAGAGACCAGCAGGACAGAGGACACAGGAGCTGAAGGAAACACACTCAGATGAATTTTGATATTAACAGAATCTTTGTCATTATATAAAGCTTATAATACAAAATAGACATACAATAAATATATACAGATATACTTCATATAGAAGAAGAGAAATGCTGTATGTAGTTTAACAATATAATATGATAGTTAATATTACTAAATTCCCTAGTAGGCAAAACTAGTTTTTTTTTACCTTGAATGATCAACTGTAGAGTCTGTGGCTCTGATGTGCTTCC
Organism: Dicentrarchus labrax; assembly: GCF_905237075.1. Taxonomy (NCBI): domain Eukaryota; kingdom Metazoa; phylum Chordata; class Actinopteri; family Moronidae; genus Dicentrarchus; species Dicentrarchus labrax. The sequence goes on along the minus strand of NW_026136713.1, from coordinate 11,439,815 downwards.
ATTTGAATCAGAGATTATGAGAGTGTATTCACCACCATCAGTCCTGCTCAGGTTGTTGATCCTAAATGTCCCATCAGTGGGAGTAAATGAAGATCTGTCTGCTATCAGAATAAACACTGTCCTGTTCTTACCCCCTCTGAGTATTGATGTTTTGTTCTTTAACCATTCGTATCTAAATATTTCTGAGGCACTGTCCATCAGCTGGAGGACCACAGTTCCTCCCAAAGCTCCATAACACTGACTTCCATTATTCTTTCTGCCATCACAGTAGGTTTCCACACCTGGAAATTAAAAAAATAAATGAAATTTAAAAATGTAAATATCACTCTTTTGATCATTTGATTTACAAATGAATTTACAAAATGTGACTATGACAATAATTTGGTCATATGCAAATACTGATCGAAACAAATAAGTTTGGTTCAAATGTGTCTCTCTCCAACCACACTATGAAAACAAGCTTTTATTGTTGTGCAGCTGAGTGTTACACAGGTCTGTGGCAGATGTATTTAGCATTTTTTAGTTTACTAAGATAACCTTATCCAGTCATTGCAAACTTGTACTGTGTTTTTTTCACACCTAATAAACTTTATTTAAAATTATTAGCAGAGATACTAAATTATATTTGGGAAGAGTCTATGAAAGGATCAACAAGATATTGAGAGTAGTTCAACCCTTTTTTTAAATAGTTTTATAGTTATTCCATTAAAAAAAAATATTCAATACAGGCACGATATTAGGGCTGAACAATTAATCAAAATGTTATCAAAATCATAATATGGCCAAGTGCAATGTAAAAATAATAAAGGTAAAATGTTCGTCAAAACAGCATTATTATGTACTGTAGTACAAATGTTGTTCACCAGATAAAAAAAATTTTTGTTTGGTGCAGACCCCTCCAAAACTTCACATCATCACGATTTTTTCAGTGAAAATTAAATTTGTGATGCAAAAATTATCCACACTAATAACCCTGCATGATATAACTGCAATGAAATGATACAATGTCATTCAGTGTTATCTTAAACTTTGGACTGATTTAAGAAGAAAATAAGGTTTGTATCTTAACTATCTTAAAAAGAAAGCTTCCGATCCTTAGAAAAGTTCAAAAAACAGTTAAAAGTTCAAATAACAGTCAATTGTTTCTTTATCTGAATATCTTATTTCTTAATCTTTTATCTTGATTTATCAACAAAAGTGGTCATTTCTTCAGAACCATCAGGTGGTTTCCAGCTTGCAGTGCATTACACATCACTGAGGAGAACGTCGATACTAAACTTATGACTATACCTGAAGCCAATAGCTACAAAGAAAAGTGAGAGCTGCAGAAGATTTTATTCACATTATAATAACTCCAATATTAATATGTGTTATTAGCGTCATAAGTTAAACAGCTCACCATGAGAGACTCCGAGTAGCATCAGCAACAGTCCAATCACAACTTCCATGTCTCCTCAGAGTTCAGCCTCTGTTGACCCCGTTAGCAGCTTCCAGACAAACTTTCTACTTCATCCCAAAACAAAAAGGCACATCTTACACTGAGCAGCCTGAAATGTGTCCTGAAACGTGATCAGCCTCAGAGGAAAACGTGTGAAACCTTTGACCAAACGGAGCGACGTTGTATTCATCTTTTTATAGGCAGAAAGGAGAAAAGGAAGTGATGTCAGTTTCACTTCCCTTTAAGACCAGACCAAGAGGGCCACATGGGTGTGATGGACTGAGTGGAAGAAAGGGAAACATTCCTCCTTCATACTGAAAGAGGATTTGAGACCGACAGCTGACATTTATAAGATCCATGTTATTATACATATTAACAGAGGAATTATTTAAAAAATAAAAGACTTATGACTTGAAGTCTCTCCATCTCATTTCTGACTAAATAAGCATATGATACATCTTTTTTCTGATCTCCCAATGAACGATGAGTTAGAGTTAATCAGAATTCACAGCCTGAGATGTTGTTTCAACCTCTCAAACTGGTCCTAACAGCGAAGCATTATAAGAGCATGTTGTGGTTATTTACACACACCAGACTGTAGATTCAATTCTGGTTTTAGAGTGAAGAATTAGTCTAAATTTCAATAAAATGTGTATAAAATTGACAATAAGAAGGGCTGAGTGAAGTAACATAAAACTAGCAGAGGAATCTAATGTGTCAGTGTGGTCAGTTTTGAAATGTTCTATTGCCAGAGGAGGAAGTGTGAAAGGCAACATCAGGTAGACAAATGGCCCAAAAAACAAAAACAACAAGCTCTGAGTAGAAATAAAATAATAATTAAAAAAAAACAACTAAATAAACTACCCAAAATAAAAAAAGTTAAAATTCTAAACATAACTTCTCGACAACACAAGAAAAAACAGGAGAAAGGGGAATGTAACAAAAATGGCAGCTCTCCCCTACAGGGCTTCCTGGCAAAGAATTAAAAGTAGTTGAACAGCAAACCCTTTTTGGCCTTAATCATACATTACCAGACAATAGAGCTCTGGACCAGGTCCTGACAAAGCAGCTCACACTACACCTCACTCTGGGTGTACGCAGGCAGCAGGAGTCATCAAGGAGAGTTAGTAATGCAGCTCCTCAGCCTGTAACACCCCCCGCTGGACTGTGATTGGCTGCAGGACCCCCGGATGTGAACATTTGATGGTATTTGATGAAAAACTATGCATTTTCATGTAATTATTACTATGATCATTATAATAAATTCACACAGGTTGTACTTTTTCACATTACACTCAGACATTAGCAAAGAAAAGTGAAACAAATATGCTCACTGACCAAGTAAACCTAAAGTCAGGATTAGAATTTATTTATGTTTTGATATATTTGATCTGTAACGAACAAATTCAACAAACGTATTTCTGATTCTTATTCTTGAAATATAACTAAATATTATTTCTAGAGCAGCAATAGAACAATTTACAACAGCAAAGTCACTAAACTCAGCAATTTAGATAATATTCCTGACATCAAACACACACACACAGTCAGTATCAGTCCTCTCGAGTTTGTAGCAAGCTGAGATAAACAGTTAGACCAAATACAGAGAGCTTTCCTTTGAGCTTGTTCCTAACAATTAAGACTATTACACTGAGGTTGTAACAACAAAGCAGGTGGAAATGTCGCTTTTATACTTTTTTTAAATCTGATTTGTCGTCAACTGGAGTAAACTGCACTACTGCCTGTGTGTGTGTGTGTGTGTGTGTGTGTGTGAGTGTGTGTGAGTGTGTGTTTTCATTTTCTCTCGCTCGGACGCTGTGAATAAGCACTGAGGCGCAGTGGACATAACATGATGATTGTTATGAAGAATGATGATCAGGGTTTGGTGGTGCCTTACGCACAGCGCGTTATTTGGCTACTATGGGTCTTCGTAATATCTGAGATTGGTATACTCTTTGTTCTTTAGAGAAAAAAACAGCCTGCAGTCAGAGAATTAGTCCCAAGGTAATAAATGATGTAATATTCAGACTGTGCAGTTAGCCCGCAGTAAAGCTCAAAATGTCTCTGAAGTGTTCCTGGTTTGAAGCCCAGCTCTACAATTCCTCGTCTTCCTCCTCTCTTTCTCCCTCTCTGTCGACTTGTTAGATTGTGTCGCCCTCTACTGGCAACTCTTAATTAAAGGCAAACGCTCTCAAATACTTTCCGACTTTGCACTTGAAGAAATGAAACACTCAGTATATACTGAGGAAGAGTGTTTGAATAAAGCCTCTTAAGGTCAGTTACAGCTGTATGGCTGCTTATTATAGATCATTACATTTCCAGAGTGTTTACATGTTTTCAACAGGCAGATTTACTGAATGCAGAATTACCCATAAACAACCTCACTCCTACTAATATCCATATATCTATGCGTATTACAATGAGTGCGGAAGTTGTATTGAATTCTCAGCAGCCATTAAAAGAGCAGTTCATGATCAAAAGGTCAACAAAAAGGTAGCTTATCTAAACGGACAGATGACACATGATTGATTGACAGTTTAATACATAACAACACCAGAACACCACTAAGTCAAAGCTCTTACTCTTAAATGCTTTACATTATTACACTAAAGAAAAACTGATTTATAGGCCTATTTTTAATGATTTGACAAAAACTCAAAATTATTATTTACATAATATTTACTTAGTTAAACTCTTCAATCATATATGTGAATATGTCAACAATTTGTATGGCATAAAATTAAGGTTTAGCATTCAACACACAATGTTAAAGACAACTTTAGATGCAATGTATTTTTTAAATATACGTAGCTACTCAGACAAATACAGATACAATAGTGAAAACAATTTCTCTCCAGAACTTTAACTTTTCTCTTTTAAGAAACATATCACAAATATATAATATTATAAAAAGAGTCAGACAGCTCCACCAACACAATACATAACCTTTGTTCTATCTTATTTTCCACGCTGATACAAATGCAGAAAACACTCACAGACCTTTTTATGATATTCATAGTGAGCTGCTAAGAAGTGAATCTGAGAAGAATAAAAACAGAAGAGTTTCTGCTCTAAACTCTATTTTCACGTCCATAAAGACACATGACCAATCACAGCAGGTGAGAGGCGACAGAAAGTTAAAGTTCAGATGCAGAACTTCTCATTTCAACCATTATAACAGAGTTCTCTTGATGTTCCCTCTTTCGAGAGACGGCAGAGCCTTCAGCTTTCTCGTATTTCTTCTTCTTCCAGACAAAATAAACAGCAATCCCACTCAATATAAGAATCACCACAGCTGCTCGTGAACCAAATATGAGTATGGAGCGATCTGTTCAGATAAAGAAATACAAAAATACATGTCGTGCATGTTAGTGCTCTGACAGGAGAGTTATTCCTTACTTAAGTACCATGAGTCGTCTGTGCTGGAATAAGCCACAGATTGATTGGAGGATGGGATTTTAGTGGGGGGTTTAACTGACACCATGATGCCAGTCTCCTTACCCACAGTAGTGTATTTACTCGTGGTTGGCTCAATACACTGGATGTCACTGGCTTCAAGCACCCACTCTGATATGTTTGTCCCATTAGTTAAGGTGCAGTTGATGAAAAAGCCTATGGGAAAGAAACAGATCAATCACTGATGCACAGAGTGATCATAATCAGTGTCATAATTATCAAACTGTTTTCTACTCGTGTTCTCACTCACATTTCCTCGCTTCTTTTGAGACACTACTGATGTGATTCCTGACTGAGCAGACCAGTTGTCCTGAGACGTCTGGTTTCAGAGTGATGTTGTTAGTCTCATTATTTCCAGAGAGGAGCTGAGTGTCTGTCAGTGTGTGTCCATCCAGAGTCCAGCTGTACTGAGGACTGTCTCCTCCCTCAGAGGAACAGGACACCCTCGTCTCTCCCTGGGACAGACACTCAGAGACCAGCAGGACAGAGGACACAGGAGCTGAAGGTAACACACTCGGATTAATTTTGATATTAAAAGAATCTTTGTCATTATATACAGTAGATATATATAGTTTTGGCAATAAAATATAACATGTATTTCTTTGAATATTAGTAAATTTCCCTGTAGACAAAATTATTTTTTACCTTGAATGATCAACTGTAGAGTCTGTGGCACTGATATGCTTCCATTTGAATCAGAGATCATGAGAGTATATTCACCTCCATCAGTCCTGCTCAGGTTGTTGATCCTAAATGTTCCATCAGTGGGAGTAAATGAAGATCTGTCTGGTATCAGAATAAACACTGCCCTGTTCTTACCCCCTCTGAGTATTGATGTTTTGTTCTTTAACCATTCGTATCTAAATATTTCTGAGGCACTGTCCATCAGCTGGAGGACCACAGTTCCTCCCAAAGCTCCATAACACTGAGCTCCATTATTCTTTCTGCCATCACAGTAGGTTTCCACACCTGGAAATTAAACAATTAAAAATTAATAAAATAATTTAAATATAACTCTTTTCATAATTGCTCAACAATTGAATTTACAAAAGTCATGACCATGACAATATTTTGGCCTTATGTAACAATCGATCTAAACAAATAACAGTGGTTTGGTTCAGCTGTGTCTCTCTCTGACCACACTGTGAAAACAGACTTTATTGTTAGAGCTGAATGTTACACGACAAAACATTTCAGTTTTAGCTATAGGTTTAGTCATTATAAACTGATGATGTGTTTTTTCACACCTACAGAACTTTATTTTAAATTATAGCACAGATCACAACTTTTCTAGTGATACTGAATTATAGTTCATGCTGTATTTGGAAAAAATCTATAAAATTATCAACAAAATATCGAGAGAAGTCCAGCCTTAGTCAGTTTACAGTTATTCTATTATGGTACAATGTTATGCAGTGTTATCTTAAACCATGAAGTGACTTCAGGTTTCACAGGATTAATTAAATATCTGAACAGTCTGGGATCCTAAAAGTATAATTTAATAGATTCATTCATAAAAAAGTGGAAGTTCATACTTGTGACGTGAAACCAATCTCTGGATTTGCCTAAATTGATTAAAAAACATCCTTAGAAAAGTTCAAATAAGAGTTTCAATCTGCAGCATTTATCTGCCATCAGTCAGTAAGTTAACAGTAAGTAAACAATTTAGTCATTCCTACTAAATCAGTAGGAAACAGTGGGTTTGCTGTAACTGTTTCTCTCAGACCACAGTTTGCAAACAGGAAGTTATTCTTGTGTAGCTGAGAATTACACAGGCCTGTGAGCAGTGGTGGAATGTAAGTACGGAAAAATACACCAGATAAAGCATCATAGATTCATGGCAGTCAATTGAACATTATATTTAATTATATTCAATAAAATTATATTGAATTAATTTACACTGATAACATTAGGACCACCTGGGCACCCTGGTGGTCATAATGTTGTGCAGCCCCATACCAACAAACTGTGATGCACTGTTTATTCTGACACCTTTCTATCAGAACCCGCATGAACTTTTTCAGCAGTTTGAGCTACAGTAGCTCGTCTATTGGATCGAAACACACGGGCCAGCCTTCACTCCCCACGTGCATTAATGAGACATACTTGTCACCGTGATGCCAGTCTCCTTACCCACAGTAGTGTCTTTACTCGTGGTTGGCTCAATACACTGAATGTCACTGGCTTCAAGCACCCACTCTGATATGTTTGTCCCATTAGTTAAGGTGCAGTTGATGAAAAGGCCTATGGGAAAGAAAAAGAGCAATCACTGATGCAGAGAGTGATCATTATCAGTGTCATAATTATCAAACTGTTTTCTACTCGTGTCCTCCCTCACATTTCCTCGCTTCTTTTGAGACACTACTAATGTGATTCCTGACTGAGCAGACCAGTTGTCCTGAGACGTCTGGTTTCAGAGTGATGTTGTTAGTCTCATTATTTCCAGAGAGGAGCTGAGTGTCTGTCAGTGTGTGTCCATCCTGAGTCCAGCTGTACTGAGGACTGTCTCCTCCCTCAGAGGAACAGGACACCCTCGTCTCACCCTGGGACAGACACTCAGAGACCAGCAGGACAGAGGACACAGGAGCTGAAGGAAACACACTCGGATGACTTTTGATATTAACAGAATCTTTGTCATTATATAAAGCTTATAATACAAAATAGACATACAATATATACAGATATACTTCATATAGAAGAAGAGAAATGCTGTATGTAGTTTAACAATATAATATGATAGTTAATATTACTAAATTCCCTAGTAGGCAAACTAGTTTTTTTTTTACCTTGAATGATCAACTGTAGAGTCTGTGGCTTTGATGTGCGTCCATTTGAATAAGAGATTATGAGACTGTATTCACCTCCATCAGTCCTGCTCAGGTTGTTGATCCTAAATGTTCCATCACTGGGAGTAAATGAAGATCTGTTTGCCATCGGAATAAACATTGCCCTGTTCTTACCCCCTCTGAGTATTGATGTTGCTTTGTTTTTGAATTCGTATCTATATATTTCTGAGGCACTGTCCATCAGCTGGAGGACAACAGTTCCTCCCAAAGCTCCATAACACTGAGTTCCATTATTCTTTCTGCCATCACAGTAGGTTTCCAAACCTGGAAAATAAATGAAATTTAAAAAAGTAAATATAACTCTTTTGATCATATGATTTACAAATGAATTTACAAAGTGTGACTATGACAATAATTTGGTCATATGCAAATACTGATCGAAACAAATAAGTTTGGTTCAAATGTGTCTCTCTCCAACCACACTATGAAAACAAGCTTTTATTGTTTTGCAGCTGAGTGTTACACAGGTCTGTGGCAGATGTATTTAGCATTTTTTAGTTTACTAAGATAACCTTATCCAGTCATTGCAAACTTGTACTGTTTTTTTCATACCTGATAAATTTTATTTAAAATTATTAGCAGAGATACTAAATTATATTTCAAGCTGTATTTGGGAAGAGTCTATGAAAGGATCAACAAGATATTGAGAGTAGTTCAACCCTTTTTTAAAATAGTTTTATAGTTATTCCATTAAAAAAAATATTCAATACAGGCACGATATTAGGGCTGAACAATTAATCAAAATATTATCGCAATCATAATGTGGCCAAGTGCAATGTAAAAATAATAAAGGTGAAATGTTCGTCAAAACAGCATTATTATGTACTGTAGTACAAATGTTGTTCTCCAGATAAAAAAAATGTTTGTTTGGTGCAGACCCCTCCAAAAATTCACATCATCACGATTTTTTCAGCGAAAATTAAATTTGTGATGCAAAAATTATCCACACTAAAAACCCTGCATGACATAACTGCAATGAAAGGATACAATGTCATTCAGTGTTATCTTAAACTTTTGACGGATTTAAGAAGAAAATAAGGTTTTTATCTTAACTATCTTAAAAAGAAAGCTTCCGATCCTTAGAAAAGTTCAAATAACAGTTAAAAACTGCTGTTTGTCAATTGATTCTTTATCTGAATATCTTATTTCTTAATCTTATATCTTGATTTATCAACAAAAATGGTCATTTCTTCAGAACCATCAGGTGGTTTCCAGCTTGCAGTGCATTACACATCACTGAGAAGAACGTCGATACTAAACTTATGACTATACCTGAAGCCAATAGCTACAAAGAAAAGTGAGAGCTGCAGAAGATTTTATTCACATTATAATAAATCCAATATTAATATTTGTTATTAGCGTCATAAGTTAAACAGCTCACCATGAGAGACTCCGAGTAGCATCAGCAACAGTCCAATCACAACTTCCATATCTCCTCAGAGTTCAGCCTCTGTTGACCCCGTCAGCAGCTTCCAGACAAACTTTCTACTTCATCCCAAAACAAAAAGGCACATTTTACACTGAGCAGCCTGAAATGTGTCCTGAAACGTGATCAGCCTTAGAGGAAAACGTGTGAAACCTTTGACCAAATGGAGCGACGTTGTATTCATCTTTTTATAGGCAGAAAAGAGAAAAGGAAGTGATGTCAGTTTCACTTCCCTTTAAGACCAGACCAAGAGGGCCACATGGGTGTGATGGACTGAGTGGCAGAAAGGGAAACATTCCTCCTTCATACTGAAAGAGGATTTGAGACCGACAGCTGACATTTATAAGATCCATGTTATTATGCATATTAACAGAGGAATTATTTAAAAAGATAAAAGACTTATGACTTGAAGTCTCTCCATCTCATTTCTGACTAAATAAGCATATGATACATCTTTTTTCTGATCTCCCAATGAACGATGAGTTAGAGTTCATCAGAATTCACAGCCTGAGATGTTGTTTCAACCTCTCAAACTGGTCCTAACAGCGAAGCATTATAAGAGCATGTTGTGGTTATTTACACACACACCAGACTGTAGATTAAATTCTGGTTTTAGAGTGAATAATTAGTCTAAATTTCAATAAAATGTGTATAAAATTGACAATAAGAAGGGCTGAGTGAAGCAACATAAAACTAGCAGAGGAATCTAATGTGTCAGTGTGGTCAGTTTTGAAATGTTCTATTGCCAGAGGAGGAAGTGTGAAAGGCAACATCAGGTAGACACATGGCCCAAAAAACAAAAACAACGAGCTCTGAGTAGAAATAAAATAATAATTTAAAAAAAACAACTAAATAAACTACCCAAAATAAAAAAAAGTTAAAATTCTAAACATAACTTCTCGACAACACAAGAAAAAACAGGAGAAAGGGGAATGTAACAAAAATGGCAGCTCTCCCCTACAGGGCTTCCTGGCAAAGAATTAAAAGTAGTTGAACAGCAAACCCTTTTTGGCCTTAATCATACATTACCAGACAATAGAGCTCTGGACCAGGTCCTGACAAAGCAGCTCACACTACACCTCACTCTGGGTGTACGCAGGCAGCAGGAGTCATCAAGGAGAGTTAGTAATGCAGCTCCTCAGCCTGTAACACCCCCCGCTGGACTGTGATTGGCTGCAGGACCCCCGGATGTGAACATTTGATGGTATTTGATGAAAAACTATGCATTTTCATGTAATTATTACTATGATCATTATAATAAATTCACACAGGTTGTACTTTTTCACATTACACTCAGACATTAGCAAAGAAAAGTGAAACAAATATGCTCACTGACCAAGTAAACCTAAAGTCAGGATTAGAATTTATTTATGTTTTAATATATTTGATCTGTAACGAACAAATTCAACAAACGTATTTCTGATTCTTATTCTTATTCTGAAATATAACTAAATATTATTTCTAGAGCAGCAATAGAACAATTTACAACAGCAAAGTCACTAAACTCAGCAATTTAGATAATATTCCTGACATCAAACACACACACAGTCAGTATCAGTCCTCTCGAGTTTGTAGCAAGCTGAGATAAACAGTTAGACCAAATACAGAGAGCTTTCCTTTGAGCTTGTTCCTAACAATTAAGACTATTACACTAAGGTTGTAACAACAAAGCAGGTGGAAATGTCGCTTTTATACTTTTTTTTAATCTGATTTGTCGTCAACTGGAGTAAACTGCACTACTGCCTGTGTGTGTGTGTGTGTGTGTGTGTGTGTGTGTTAGTGTGTGTTAGTGTGTGTTTTCATTTTCTCTCGCTCTGACGCTGTGAATAAGCACTGAGGCGCAGTGGACATAACATGATGATTGTTATGAAGAATGATGATCAGGGTTTGGTGGTGCCTTACGCACAGCGCGTGATGCGCGTGTACGCAGAGGTGTATTTGTTGCTTTTTGGCTACTATGGGTCTTCGTAATATCTGAGATTGGTATACTCTTTGTTCTTTAGAGAAAAAAACAGCCTGCAGTCAGAGAATTAGTCCCAAGGTAATAAATGATGTAATATTCAGACTGTGCAGTTAGCCCGCAGTAAAGCTCAAAATGTCTCTGAAGTGTTCCTGGTTTGAAGCCCAGCTCTACAATTCCTCGTCTTCCTCCTCTCTTTCTCCCTCTCTGTCGACTTGTTAGATTGTGTCGCCCTCTACTGGCAACTCTTAATTAAAGGCAAACGCTCTCAAATACTTTCCGACTTTGCACTTGAAGAAATGAAACACTCAGTATATACTGAGGAAGAGTGTTTGAATAAAGCCTCTTAAGGTCAGTTACAGCTGTATGGCTGCTTATTATAGGTCATTACATTTCCAGAGTGTTTACATGTTTTCAACAGGCAGATTTACTGAATGCAGAATTACCCATAAACAACCTCACTCCTACTAATATCCATATATCTATGCGTATTACAATGAGTGCGGAAGTTGTATTGAATTCTCAGCAGCCATTAAAAGAGCAGTTCATGATCAAAAGGTCAACAAAAAGGTAGCTTATCTAAACGGACAGATGACACATGATTGATTGACAGTTTAATACATAACAACACCAGAACACCACTAAGTCAAAGCTCTTACTCTTAAATGCTTTACATTATTACACTGAAGAAAAACTGATTTATAGGCCTATTTTTAATGATTTGACAAAAACTCTAAATTATTATTTACATAATATTTACTTAGTTAAACTCTTCAATCATATATGTGAACATGTCAACAATTTGTATGGCATAAAATTAAGGTTTAGCATTCAACACACAATGTTAAAGACAACTTTAGATGCAATGTATTTTTTTAAATATACGTAGCTACTCAGACAAATACAGATACAATAGTGAAAACAATTTCTCTCCAGAACTTTAACTTTTCTCTTTTAAGAAACATATCACAAATATATAATATTATAAAAAGAGTCAGACAGCTCCACCAACACAATACATAACCTTTGTTCTATCTTATTTTCCACGCTGATACAAATGCAGAAAACACTCACAGACCTTTTTATGATATTCATAGTGAGCTGCTAAGAAGTGAATCTGAGAAGAATAAAAACAGAAGAGTTTCTGCTCTAAACTCTATTTTCACGTCCATAAAGACACATGACCAATCACAGCAGGTGAGAGGCGACAGAAAGTTAAAGTTCAGATGCAGAACTTCTCATTTCAACCATTATAACAGAGTTCTCTTGATGTTCCCTCTTTCGACAGACGGCAGAGCCTTCAGCTTTCTCGTATTTCTTCTTCTTCCAGACAAAATAAACAGCAATCCCACTCAATATAAGAATCACCACAGCTGCTCGTGAACCACATATGAGTATGGAGCGATCTGTTCAGATAAAGAAATACAAAAATACATGTCGTGCATGTTAGTGCTCTGACAGGAGTTAACTTAAGTACCATGAGTCATCTGTGCTGGAAGTAGTCACAGATTGATTGGAGGATGGGATTTTAGTGGGGGGTTTAACTGACACCATGATGCCAGTCTCCTTACCCACAGTAGTGTCTTTACTCGTGGTTGGCTCAATACACTGGATGTCACTGGCTTCAAGCACCCACTCTGATATGTTTGTCCCATTAGTTAAGGTGCAGTTGATGAAAAGGCCTATGGGAAAGAAACAGAGCAATCACTGATGCACAGAGTGATCATAATCAGTGTCATAATTATCAAACTGTTTTCTACTCGTGTTCTCACTCACATTTCCTCGCTTCTTTTGAGACACTACTGATGTGATTCCTGACTGAGCAGACCAGTTGTCCTGAGACGTCTGGTTTCAGAGTGATGTTGTTAGTCTCATTATTTCCAGAGAGGAGCTGAGTGTCTGTCAGTGTGTGTCCATCCAGAGTCCAGCTGTACTGAGGACTGTCTCCTCCCTCAGAGGAACAGGACACCCTCGTCTCTCCCTGGGACAGACACTCAGAGACTAGCAGGACAGAGGACACAGGAGCTGAAGGAAACACACTAAGATTAATTTTCATATTAAAATAATCTTGTACATTATATACAGTAGATATATATATATAGTTTAGCAATAAAATATAACATGTATTTCTTTGAATATTACTAAATTCCCCTGTAGACAAAATTATTTTTTACCTTGAATGATCAACTGTAGAGTCTGTGGCTCTGATGTGCGTCCATTTGAATCAGAGATTATGAGAGTATATTCACCTCCATCAGTCCTGCTCAGGTTGTTGATCCTAAATGTTCCATCAGTGGGAGTAAATGAATATCTGTCTGGTATCAGAATAAACACTGTCCTGTTCTTACCCCCTTTGACTATTGATGTTGCTTTGTTTTTGAATTCGTATCTAAATATGTCTGAGGCACTGTCCATCAGCTGGAGGACCACAGTTCCTCCCAAAGCTCCATAACACTGAGTTCCATTATTCTTTCTGCCATCACAGTAGGTTTCCACACCTGGAAATTAAAAAAATGAAAATAAATTAAATAATGTAAATATAACTATTTTCATAATTGTTCAACAATTGAATTTACAAAAGTCATGACCATGACAATATTTTGGCCTTATGTAACAATCGATCTAAACAAATAACAGTGGTTTGGTTCAGCTGTGTCTCTCTCTGACCACACTGTGAAAACAGACTTTATTGTTAGAGCTCAATGTTAAATGACAAAACATTTCAGTTTTAGCTAACAGAGGTATTTCACATTTTTCATCCAGTCATTATAAACTGATGATGTGTTTTTTCACACCTACAGAACTTTATTTTAAATTATAGCACAGATCACAACTTTTCTAGTGATAGTGAATTATAGTTCATGCTGTATTTGGAAAAAATCTGTAAAACGATCCACAAAATATCGAGAGAAGTCCAGCCTTAGTCAATTTACAGTTATTCTATTATGGTACAATGTTATGCAGTGTTATCTTAAACCATGAAGTGACTTCAGGTTTCACAGGATTAATTAAATATCTGAACTGTCTGGGATCCTAAAAGTATAATTTAATAGATTAATTCATAAAAAAGTGGAAGTTCATACTTGTGATGTGAAACCAATCTCTGGATTTGCCTAAATTGATTAAAAAACATCCTTAGAAAAGTTCAAATAAGAGTTTCAATCTGCAGCATTTATCTGCCATCAGTCAGTAAGTTAACAGTAAGTAAACAATTTAGTCATTCCTACTAAATCAGTCGGACCACAGTTTGCAAACAGGAAGTTATTCTTGTGTAGCTGAGAATTACACAGGCCTGTGAGCAGTGGTGGAATGTAAGTACGTAAAAATACACCAGATAAAGCATCATAGATTTATGGCAGTCAATTGAACATTATATTTAATTAAATTCAATAAAATTATATTGAATTAATTTACACTGATAACATTAGGACCACCTGGGCACCCTGGTGGTCATAATGTTGTGCAGCCCCATACCAACAAACTCTGATGCACTGTGTGTTCTGACACCTTTCTATCAGAACCAGCATGAACTTTTTCAGCAGTTTGAGCTACAGTAGCTCGTCTATTGGATCGAAACACACGGGCCAGCCTTCACTCCCCACGTGCATTAATGAGCCTTGGCCACCCATAACCTGCTTTCCCTTCCGTGGACCACTTTTAATAGGTACTACTGACCACTGCAGACCAGGAACATCCCACAAGAGCTGCAGTTTTGGAGATGCTCTGACCCAGTCGTCTAGCCATCACAATTTGGCCCTTGTCAAAATCACTCAAATCCTCATGCTGCCCATTTTTCCTGCTTCTAACACATCAACTGTGAGGAGAACATGTTCATTTGCTGTCTAATATATCCCACCCACTGACAGGTGCCATGATAACCAGATAATCAGTGTTATTCTCTTCACCAGTCAGTGCTCATAATGTTATAGCTGATCAGTGTATGTGTCATGATTCACTGAAGATGATGTCAAACTGTATTTCTTTTTAGTAAACCTTATTCAACAGCTTCATAAAATGTGCCAAATTAAGTTAAACATCTCACCATGAGAGACTCCGAGTATCATCAGCAACAGTCCAATCACAGCCTCCATGTCTCCTCAGTGTTCAGCCTCCGTTGATTCAGTCAGCAGCTTCCAGACAAACCTCTCTACTTCATTTAATAACTAACATGCACATCTGACACCCTGCAGCTTGAAACGTCTTCTCTTAGTGGGTGTTGTAGAAATAGCAGTTAGAGGAAAAAGAGGAAGCTCAGTTAATGTTAACTTGCAAAGCTGCTGACACTAAAAGCTACATAAACAACAAGTTATCTGTCCACTTATCTAACACATAACTATTCTTCAGTTACAGCCATATTGTTGTCTGTTATGAGACAAATATATAATATCACTGAACTTTGCATTTAATCTTGCACTTATCAAACTAACTGAAAAATATAAAAATTAAGAATTTCCTTCTATTTTTGACAGGCAGACCAAAGAAGTTGAATGCTGAAAAACTGTGATGTAACATCAGGACATTTTTATTTCATTATTTTTGTTTTAATTCCATTTTCACTTTGAGGTTACACAGCTTGAATTACTATGAAGATCTTGTAAAACCGAAAGCCTTATTGACAAAACTTCTGTGAAATAACATTATTGATTATGTTTTCACTGTAAAACTTTAAATTCTAAGAGTATATTCTATCACTATCACTTCAGATTGAGTTGTTGATCCTAAACTTTCCACCACTGGGACTAAATGAGGATCTGTTTTTTCTTTTAGATTAGACGCAATTCTGTTCTTTCTCCCACTGACTATTGTTTCTCTTTGTTTAACCACTGGTATCTAAAATACTTTTCTCTGTCTGTCTGTGCAGGAGCAAGAGTTTACTTGTTTTTACTTTTTCAGGTACTTGTATACATTGTAAAAACTCTGTTTCAGTGTCAGCAGTAAGTCCACATTGTCTGCTTCCTCTTAACTCATTTAACTCTTTTAAGACATTTCAGGCTGTTCAGTGTAAGTTGTGCGTGTTAGATATTGCATAAAATAGAGAAGTTGACACATTTTATACAGCAGTTACGCAGTTTAACAGTAAACATAAAAAATATTACGAGATGATCTGAGGACTGAAAGCATAACCAATAATGGTTATTTCACCGTCTATAAGACTTTCTGGTTGATCTGATATATATAATATATATATATGATATATATAAATAGTCTTTTTTGGGGTGGGGGAAGGCAGATACATATTCACCTGCTCAAGGATGTTTCGTCCCTTCACCAAGGAGAACTGCAAGTTTCTCTGGTGTTAATGTTAGAATATCTGGTATTTTTGGGCTATTTCCCTGTAATGGAAGAAAACCCCTCACAGTGGAGGAGGAATTGCATCTCTGTTTCTATTTCTCCTGTTGAAAAGTGAGGGCATAAGCACTCCTCTCTGGGAAGCCACCAACTCAAAGCTCTTACTCTTAAATGCATTACATTCTTACGCTAAAGAAAAACAGATTTAAAGGCCTATTTTTAATGATTTGACAAAAACTCTAAATTATTATTTACATAACATTTACTTAGTTAAACTCTTCAATCATATATGTGAATATGTCAACAATTTGTATGGCATAAAATTAATGTTTAGCATTTAACACACAATGTTAAAGACAACTTTAGATGCAATTTATCTTTATACGTATCTTTATACGTAGCTACTCAGACAAATACAGATACAATAGTGAAAACAATTTATCTCCAAAACTTCAACTTTTCTCTTTTAAGAAACATATCACAAATATATAATATTATAAAAAGAGTCAGACGGCTCCACTAACACAATACATAACCTTTGTTCTATCTTATCTTCCACGCTGATACAAATGCAGAAAACACTCACAGACCTTTTTATGATATTCATAGTGAGCTGCTAAGAAGTGAATCTGAGAGGAATAAAAACAGAAGAGTTTCTGCTCTAAACTCTATTTTCACATCCATAAAGACACATGACCGATCACAGCAGGTGAGAGGCGACAGAAAGTTAAAGTTCAGATGCAGAACTTCTCATTTCAACCATTATAACAGAGTTCTCTTGATGTTCCCTCTTTCGAGAGACGGCAGAGCCTTCAGCTTTCTCGTATTTTTCTTCTTCCAGACAAAATAAACAGCAATCCCACTCAATATAAGAATCACCACAGCTGCTCGTGAACCACATATGAGTATGGAGCGATCTGCTCAGATGAAAAAATACAAAAATACATGTTGTGCATGTTAGTGCTATGACAGGAGTTAACTTAAGTACCACGAGTCATCTGTGCAGGAAGTAGTCACAGATTGATTGGAGGATGGGATTTTAGTGGGGGGTTTAACTGACACCATGATGCCAGTCTCCTTACCCACAGTAGTGTCTTTACTCGTGGTTGGCTCAATACACTGGATGTCACTGGCTTCAAGCACCCACTCTGATATGTTTGTCCCATTAGTTAAGGTGCAGTTGATGAAAAGGCCTATGGGAAAGAAACAGAGCAATCACTGATGCACAGAGTGATCATAATCAGTGTCATAATTATCAAACTGTTTTCTACTCGTGTTCTCACTCACATTTCCTCGCTTCTTTTGAGACACTACTGATGTGATTCTTGACGGAGCAGACCAGTTGTCCTGAGACGTCTGGTTTCAGAGTGATGTTGTTATTCTCATTATTACTAGAGAGGAGCTGAGCATCTGTCAGTGTGTGTCCATCCAGAGTCCAGCTGTACTGGGGACTGTCTCCTCCCTCAGAGGAACAGGACACCTTCATCTCTCCCTGGGACAGACACTCAGAGACCAGCAGGACAGAGGACACAGGAGCTAAAGGAAACACACTCAGATTAATTTTCATATTAAAAGAATCTTGTACATTATATACAGTAGATATATATATATATATATATATATATATATATATATATATATATATAGTTTAGCAATAAAATATAACATGTATTACTTTGAGTATTACTAAATTCCACAGTAGACAAAATGTTTGTTTTTACCTTGAATGATCAACTGTAGAGTCTGTGGCTCTGATGTGCGTCCATTTGAATCAGAGATCATGAGAGTATATTCACCTCCATCAGTCCTGCTCAGGTTGTTGATCCTAAATGTTCCATCAGTGGGAGTAAATGAAGATCTGTCTGTTTTCAGAACAAACACTGCCCTGTTCTTACCCCCTCTGAGTATTAGTGTTTTGTTCTTTAACCATTCGTATCTAAATATTTCTGAGGCACTGTCCATCAGCTGGAGGACCACAGTTCCTCCAAAAGCTCCATAACACTGAGCTCCATTATTCTTTCTGCCATCACAGTAGGTTTCCACACCTGGAAATTAAACAATTAAAAATTAATAAAATAATTTAAATATAACTCTTTTCATAATTGTTCAACAATTGAATTTACAAAAGTCATGACCATGACAATATTTTGGCCTTATGCAACTACCGATCTAAACAAATAACAGTGGTTTGGTTCAGCTGTGTCTCTCTCTGACCACACTGTGAAAACAGACTTTATTGTTAGAGCTGAATGTTACACGACTAAACATTTCAGGTTTAGCTAACAGAGGTATTTCACATTTTTCATCCAGTCATTATAAACTGATGATGTGTTTCTTCACACCTACAGAACTTTATTTTAAATTATAGCACAGATCACAACTTTTCTAGTGATAGTGAATTATAGTTCATGCTGTATTTGGAAAAAATCTGTAAAACGATCAACAAAATATCGAGAGAAGTCCAGCCTTAGTCAGTTTACAGTTATTCTATTATGGTACAATGTTATGCAGTGTTATCTTAAATCATGAAGTGACTTCAGGTTTCACAGGATTAATTAAATATCTGAACTGTCTGGGATCCTAAAAGTATAATTTAATAGATTCATTCATAAAAAAGTGGAAGTTCATACTTGTGATGTGAAACCGATCTCTGGATTTGCCTAAATTGATTAAAAAACATCCTTAGAAAAGTTCAAATAAGAGTTTCAATCTGCAGCATTTATCTGCCATCAGTCAGTAAGTTAACAGTAAGTAAACAATTTAGTCATTCCTACTAAATCAGTAGGAAACAGTGGGTTTGCTGTAACTGCTTCTCTCGGACCACAGTTTGCAAACAGGAAGTTATTCTTGTGTAACTGAGAATTACACAGGCCTGTGAGCAGAGGTGGAATGTAAGTACGGAAAAATACACCAGATAAAGCATCATAGATTCATGGCAGTCAATTGAACATTATATTTAATTAAATTCAATAAAATTATATTGAATTAATTTACACTGATAACATTAGGACCACCTGGGCACCCTGGTGGTCATAATGTTGTGCAGCCCCATACCAACAAACTGTGATGCACTGTTTATTCTGACACCTTTCTATCAGAACCAGCATGAACTTTTTCAGCAGTTTGAGCTACAGTAGCTCGTCTATTGGATCGAAACACACGGGCCAGCCTTCACTCCGCACGTGCATTAATGAGACATACTTGTCACCGTGATGCCAGTCTCCTTACCCACAGTAGTGTCTTTACTCGTGGTTGGCTCAATACACTGGATGTCACTGGCTTCAAGTACCCACTCTGATATGTTTGTCCCATTAGTTAAGGTGCAGTTGATGAAAAGGCCTATGGGAAAGAAACAGAGCAATCACTGATGCACAGAGTGATCATTATCAGTGTCATAATTATCAAACTGTTTTCTACTTGTGTTCTCACTCACATTTCCTCGCTTCTTTTGAGACATTACTGATGTGATTCTTGACGGAGCAGACCAGTTGTCCTGAGACGTTTGGTTTCAGAGTGATGTTGTTAGTCTCATTATTTCCAGAGAGGAGCTGAGTGTCTGTCAGTGTGTGTCCATCCAGAGTCCAGCTGTACTGAGGACTGTCTCCTCCCTCAGAGGAACAGGACACCCTCGTCTCACCCTGGGACAGACACTCAGAGACCAGCAGGACAGAGGATACAGGAGCTGAAGGAAACACACTCGGATGACTTTTGATATTAACAGAATCTTTGTCATTATATACAGTAGATATATATAGTTTTGGCAATAAAATAGAACATGTATTTCTTTGAATATTACTAGATTCCCCTGTAGACAAAATTATTTTTTACCTTGAATGATCAACTGTAGAGTCTGTGGCACTGATGTGCCTCCATTTGAATAAGAGATCATGAGAGTGTATTCACCTCCATCAGTCCTGCTCAGGTTGTTGATCCTAAATGTTCCATCACTGGGAGTAAATGAAGATCTGTCTGCTGTCAGAATAAACACTGCCCTGTTCTTACCCCCTCTGAGTATTGATGTTTTGTTCTTTAACCATTCGTATCTGAATATTTCTGAGGCACTGTCCATCAGCTGGAGGACCACAGTTCCTCCCAAAGCTCCATAACACTGAGCTCCATCCTGTCTGCCATCACAGTAGGTTTCCACACCTGGAAATTAAACAATTAAAAATTAACAAAATAATGTAAATCTCACTCTTTTCATAATTGTTCAACAATTGAATTTACAAAAGTCATGACCATGACAATATTTTGGCCTTATGCAACTATCGATCTGAACAAATAACAGTGGTTTGGTTCAGCTGTGTCTCTCTCTGACCACACAGTGAAAACAGACTTTATTGTTAGAGCTGAATGTTACACGACAAAACATTTCAGTTTTAGCTATAGGTTTAGTCATTATAAACTGATGATGTGTTTTTTCACATCTACAGAACTTTATTTTAAATTATAGCACAGATCACAACTTTTCTAGTGATACTGAATTATAGTTGATGCTGTACTTGGAAAAAATCTATAAAATGATCAACAAAATATCGAGAGAAGTCCAGCCTTAGTCAGTTTATAGTTATTCTATTATGGTACAATGTTATGCAGTGTTATCTTAAACCATGAAGTGACTTCAGGTTTCACAGGATTAATTAAAATATCTGAACTGTCTGGGATCCTAAAAGTATAATTTAATAGATTAATTCATAAAAAAGTGGAAGTTCATACTTGTGACGTGAAACCGATCTCTGGATTTGCCTAAATTGATTAAAAAACATCCATAGAAAAGTTCAAATAAGAGTTTCAATCTGCAGCATTTATCTGCCATCAGTCAGTAAGTTAACAGTAAGTAAACAATTTAGTCATTCCTACTAAATCAGTAGGAAACAGTGGGTTTGCTGTAACTGCTTCTCTCGGACCACAGTTTGCAAACAGGAAGTTATTCTTGTGTAGCTGAGAATTACACAGGCCTGTGAGCAGTGGTGGAATGTAAGTACGTAAAAATACACCAGATAAAGCATCATAGATTTATGGCAGTCAATTGAACATTATATTTAATTAAATTCAATAAAATTATATTGAATTAATTTACACTGATAACATTAGGACCACCTCGGCACCCTGGTGGTCATAATGTTGTGCAGCCTCATACCAACAAACTCTGATGCACTGTGTGTTCTGACACCTTTCTATCAGAACCAGCATGAACTTTTTCAGCAGTTTGAGCTACAGTAGCTCGTCTATTGGATCGAAACACACGGGCCAGCCTTCACTCCCCACGTGCATTAATGAGCCTTGGCCACCCATAACCCGCTTTTCCTTCCTTGGACCACTTTTGATAGGTACTACTGACCACTGCAGACCAGGAACATCCCACAAGAGCTGCAGTTTTGGAGATGCTCTGACCCAGTCGTCTAGCCATCACAATTTGGCCCTTGTCAAAGTCGCTCAAATCCTCATGCTGCCCATTTTTCCTGCTTCTAACACATCAACTGTGAGGAGAAAATGTTCATTTGCTGTCTAATATATCCCACTCACTGACAGGTGCCATGATAACCAGATAATCAGTGTTATTCTCTTCACCAGTCAGTGCTCATAATGTTATAGCTGATCAGTGTATGTGTCACGATTCACTGAAGATGACAAACTGTATTTTTTTAGTAAACCTTATTCAACAGCTTCATAAAATGTGCCAAATTAAGTTAAACATCTCACCATGAGAGACTCCGAGTATCATCAGCACCAGTCCAATCACAGCCTCCATGTCTCCTCAGTTTTCAGCCTCCGTTGATTCAGTCAGCAGCTTCCAGAGAAAACCTCTCTACTTTATTCAATAGCTAACATGCACATCTGACACTGAGCAGCCTGAAACGTCTTCTGATCAGCTTCAGATAAGAAGGTGTGAAAACTCACCAACACTGACGAGTGTTGGTACAATAATAGAGAAAAAAGAGGAAGCACAATTAATGTAAACTTGCAAAGCTGCCCTCCCAAACAACAAGTTGTCTGTCCAGTTGTTATTTTCTCATACATAACTATTCTTCAGTTACAGCCATATTGGTATGACTCTTGTCAGACATACGCCATCACTAAACTTTGCAAATAAAAAATATTTTTGACAGGCAGAAAATTCTCAAGTATTTTCTTTCTACTATTTTGTTTTGAATTAATTTTTACTTTGAGGTTACACAGCTTGAATTACTATAAAGGTCTTGTTAACCAGAAAGCCTATAGACTTCTGTGAAATACCTTTATTTGATTATGCTATCAGCCCTCAGAGCATCATCAGGTAATATTTGTGATGTTCACTGTAAAACTGCATCAACGTGATCTAATTAAATCCACATTTATTCTACATACTATTGTAGCCCGTTGTAAAAGTACAGGGGTTAAAACAAGTTAATTTGTAAGTAAAACAAATCATTATTTCAATTAAGACACACTTCGGTCGTGACGTGCTACGGTAAGCGTACTGACTCATTCCCGGTTCACTTCCTGCTCTGTGTACACTGTTTGGTGCTGTAGCTCTGTCAGTGAACGCTAAAATCTAAATTTGTTATACTCGTTACAGCGGTTATTTTCCCGCTTAACATTTAAACGTAGACTAGTTCTACCTAAGCACTCGGAGTTTCTCCTTCTTTTAGCAGCTTTTCAACATTGAATCAAATTTAAAACTGCTGGCTAAAGATAAACGTAAATACAGTAAGATTGTTATCCACGTCGGCGGTAACGACACCCGTTTACGCCAATCGGAGGTCACTAAGATTAATGTCGAGTCGGTGTGTAATTATGCTAAGACAATGTCGGACTCCGTAGTTTTCTCTGGACCCCTCCCCAATGTGACCAGTGATGACATGTATAGCCGCATGTCGTCATTCCACCGCTGGCTGTCAAGGTGGTGTCCAGAAAACGATGTGGGCTTCATTGATAACTGGAAGCCTTTTTGGGGAAAACCTGGTCTGATTAGGAGAGACGGCATCCATCCCACTTTGGATGGAGCGGCTCTCTTATCTAGCAACATGGCGAAGTTTATTTCTAAAACCTGACAGTCCAGAGTTAGGACCAGGAAGCAGAGCTGCTGTCTTACACACTTCTCTGCGCTTTCTTTAGAACAGTCACCCACCCAAAACCCCATAGAGACTGTGTCTGTCCCCCGACCACCTAAATTATTTAAAGAAATAAAAACAAGAGCAGTTCAACATAAAAATCTAATAAAAATTAAAACTAACTCCTCAGTAGCACAAAATAAGAGAATGAAATGTGGGCTGTTAAATATCAGGTCTCTGTCCTCTAAAGCTGTTTTAGTGAATTAATTAATATCAGATTATGATATTGATTTACTTTGTCTTACTGAGACCTGGTTGTCCCACGAGCAGTATGTTGGCCTAAATGAATCCACCCCCCCCAGTCATAGTAATACTCACATTCCTCGAGGCACTGGCCGAGGAGGTGGAGTAGCAGCCATTTATGATTCGAGCGTTTTAATGGACCCTAAACCTAAACTAAATTATAATTCATTTGAAAGCCTTGTTCGTAGTCTTTCTCACCCAAACTGGAAAACACTGCAGCCAGTTCTATTTGTTATAGTGTACCGCGCTCCTGGACCGTACTCTGATTTTATATCTGAATTCTCAGAGTTTCTATGAAGTTTAGTCCTTAAATCAGATAAAGTAATTATTGTAGGTGATTTTAATATTCATGTGGATGTTAACAATGACAGCCTTAGTAACGCATTTATCTCATTAATAGACTCAACTGGCTTCTGTCAGAGTGTAAATAAACCAACTCATTGTTTTAGTCACACTCTTGACCTTGTTTTATCATATGGCATTGATATTGAACATTTAATAGTTTTCCCACATAATCCTTTCCTATCTGACCATTATTTAATAACTTTTGAATTCATATTATTAGATTATAAGCCATTAGGCAAAACTTCCTATAGCAGATGTCTATCTGACAGTGCTGTAGCTAAATTTAAGGAGGAGATTCCTTCAGTGTTTAATTCAATGCCATGTCTGAATATAAGTCCTATAACGACTTTAGTCCCTCTGAAATTGATAATCTTGTCGATAGTGCTGCAGGCTCACTACGAAGAACATTAGATTCTATCGCTCCTATAAAAAGGAAATTATTAAAACATAGGAGACTAGCACCGTGGTACAACCACCAAACCCGCCAGTTAAAACAAATAGCTAGGAAATCTGAAAGGAAATGGCGCTCTTCCAAATTATCAGAATATCGCTCAATTCGGCAAGATAATCTTAAAATTTATAGAAAGGCCCTCCGTAATGCCAGAGGAGCCTATTACTCAGCACTAATAGAAGAAAATAAGAATAACCCTAGGTTCCTCTTCAGCACTGTAGCCAGGCTGACAGAGAGTCACAGCTCTATTGAGCCACATATCCCCATAAACTTAAGTAGCAACGACTTTATGAGCTTCTTTTATAATAAAATGATTACTATTAGAGAAAAAATTAATCACCAACTGCCATCAACAGTTATCAGTGGCTCTCCAAGTTCAGGGACTTCTGTCAATGTAAACTTAGATATATATTTAGACTGTTTTTCTGCTATCGATCTTCATCAGTTAACTTCAATTCACTTCAATTTCTTCATCGAAGCCATCAATCTGTCTATTAGACCCGATCCCAACTAGGCTGCTTAAAGAAGTCGTACCCTTAATTGGCACTTCTTTACTGGATGTGATTAATCTTTCTTTATTGTCAGGATATGTACCACAGTCCTTTAAAGTAGCTGTAATTAAACCCCTTCTTAAAAAGTCCACTCTTGACCCAGGGGTTTTAGCCAACTATAGACCGATCTCTAACCTCCCCTTCCTCTCTAAGATTCTGGAGAAAGTAGTCGCCAAAGAGTTGTGACTTTCTACAAAACAATAGTTTATTTGAGGATTTTCAGTCAGGATTTAGAGTTCATCATAGCACAGAGACAGCTCTGGTTAAAGTTAATAATGACCTTCTGACTGCTTCTGACAATGGACTTGTCTCTGTACTTGTATTATTAGATCTTAGTGCTGCATTTGACACCATTGACCATAATATTCTTTTACAGAGACTTGAGCATCAAATTGGCATTAAAGGAACCGCACTAAGCTGGTTTAAGTCATATTTATCAGATCGCTCGCATAACTTTCACTGTTATGCAGATGATACGCAGTTATATCTATCAATCAAGCCCAATGAAATTAATCAATTATCTAAATTACAAACATGTCTTAAGGACAGAAAATCCTGGACGAGCTGCAATTTTCTAATGTTAAACTCAGAAAAAAATGAAATTCTTGTTCTTGGCCCTAAAAACCTTAGAGACTCACTGTGTAAAGATATAGTTACTCTAGATGGCATTAACTTGGCCTCTAGCACCACTGTCAGGAATCTTGGAGTTATCTTTGATCAGGATTTGTCATTTAACTCCCACATAAAGCAGACCTCTAGGACTGCCTTCTTTCATTTACGTAATATTAGAAAAATTAGACACATCCTATCACAGACAGATGCAGAAAAACTAATCCATGCATTTGTTACTTCAAGGCTGGATTACTGCGACTCTTTATTATCAGGTTGCCCCAATAAGTCCATTAAAACGCTCCAATTAATTCAGAACGCTGCAGCAAGAGTACTGACAGGAACTAGAAAAAGAGATCACATCTCTCCTCTACTAGCTTCTCTGCATTGGCTCCCTGTAAAATGTAGAATACAATTTGAAATCCTCCTCCAAACCTATAAAGCTCTTCATGGTCAGGCCCTTTCATATCTTAAAGAGCTCATAGTACCCTATTACCCCACTAGAACACTACGTTCTCTGAATGCTGGGCTACTTGTGGTTCCTATAGTCTCTAAAAGTAGAACAGGAGCCAGAGCCTTCAGTTACCAAGCTCCTCTCCTGTGGAACCAGCTTCCAGTTGTGGTTCTGGAGGCAGACACCCTCTCTACATTCAAGAGTAGGCTTAAGACACTTCTCTTTCATAAAGCTTATAGTTAGGGCTGGATCAGGTGAGTCCTGAACCATCCCTTAGTTATGCTGCTATAGGCCTAGACTATCGGGGGATTTCCCATGGTGCACTGAGCTCCTCCCTTCCTCTAACTTTCTGCACTCATTCATGTCCCACTAATGCATGTTACTAACTTCACTTCTTCCCCGGAGTTCTTGTGCTTTCTCGTCTCACAGGTTCTTGTCGATCCTGGTGGAGCCTCCTGCCATGGTCCTGCTAGATTGCCATTGCCAATACTGTTGTTGCTGTGCACCTGTCTGTCTGTCTGTCTCTCGCTCTCTCTCTCTCTGCCTCTCTCTCTCTCTCTCTCTCTCTCTCTCTCTCTCTTCACCCCAACTGGTCGAGACAGACGACCACCCACCTAGAGCCGGAGGATCTGTCCTAGGTTTCTGCCTTTTAACAGGCAGTTTTTCCTTGCCCTTGTCGCCAAGTGCTTGCTCATGGTGGTACTGTTGGGTCTCTGTAATTAATGTTTTAAAGAGTTCGGTCTAGACCTGCTCTATTTGAAAAGTGTCCTGAGATAACTTCTGTTATGAATTGGCGCTATACAAATAAAATTGAATTGAATTGAATTGAATTGAATTTATTAATTAAATAATTCAGTAATGCAAATAAACTGAACTAAACGAGAGATAAACATAAATTCATAATAAATAAAGTACAGTGTAAATAGTTAATTAAGTAGTTACATTAAACTGCTCTATATAGTAGCTGAAGAAAAGTGTATTGTAAACAAAACATGAATATTCAGATTTGTGTCATTGGTTTATGCTGTTTCATATATATATAATAATGTGCAATAATTAATGTGCAATAATTACTGTGCAATCTATTGCCCATGTGCAACTGCTGCTGCTACTATTTGTGTTATTTGTGTTATCTGTTGTTTGTGGATTCTTACTGATTTTTCTCTTGTACATAGTGTTTTTCATTATTTCCCTACTCCTACAGTTTTTTATATGGTAGATAACTTGCTGAATGTTTAAGTAACATAAAGGTAGCTGAGGACAGTAACGTGCCTTTCTTGCCTAATCACAGTGGATTAGGGCGCTTGAGTTTACAAGAGTGACTGTGCTAACTAATCTAAAGCCAGCGAGCTGCTAGCCGAGAGGACGCCATTGCTGAACGGGAAGGACTGTTTCATGCTTCCTGAGGAGGACTTTGCTTCTGCTGCCGTTTGCTTTCATCTCCATCTCTTCATGTACTGTTTCTCCAGGACTTATTCCAGACCATGAGTTGGATTTTCTGTGTGACTGTTAATTGCTACTGAGGATAAGGATTTCCCTGCTGCAGCGAGCAACACACAGGCCTGCAACTTTTTTTCTTTTGTATTAAAGTGGTAAGAACTAGGAATTTTAGAGACCTGAGATAATTAGTTTTGAATAGTATTTAATAGTTTTGAATAGTATTTTGATATTGCCAATTCTATTTTGCTTATTATAAGTGTCTGATTTTCTACAGTGTTTTACCAATTTTGGTAAAGGTACATTTGTTTACAGTTTTATATTTCAACTATAATATATTTTATTTTAAAGAAGTCTAATTTGAGTAGTTGTGTTATCTCATTTTTGTTCATTTGTTAAATAACAAAATAAATATTATTTGTGTTACACTGAAAAACAACTGGTTAGTAAAATATTTTATTTATTTGAAAGAGTTGTCTGGGGTCAGTTATTTGAAATAGTGTAGAGTACATGTGAATAGAGCCACTGCTTAGTCTAACAGTGTTGTTGATTATTCATAAAGTATTAGGCTATAAAAGGTTTCACACAAAACAGGTAAACCTTCATGGTAGCTACCTTAATAAATCAAACCCAAACACCCCATCATTCAAGTCCAAGGTGAGTTCCTTTAATTTGGGCACTTACTGAGTGTTGGGGTGCTACACTGTAATCCAACTGCTACCTATATTATCCAGGCCTGAGCTTTTTCTTGGTTTACAACCTTTAAAACACTTGATCACACAACGATCATCAAAGGAGGGATACTTCTGTTACCTTTTATGAGTCCTACAATGGTTTTTATGCTATCCCAGACAGAGTCCACATTATTAATCCTGAGCTGTGTCTCAATTTCATCTTTATACTTTTAATTACATTTTTTATTTAATTTGAATTATTATTATTTAAGTTATTATTATTGACATACATGGTACATTGGTGACATTAGTCACTTCAAAGTGATATATAAAAATAATAATTACAGTACCGTATAATATTAATATTAGGAGTTGTTATTGTATTTATAGAGCAATGAGGAAGCCAGACCAAGCCACAGGGAGAAAAACAGGCCTTTCTGCCACAGAGGGAGATCCCCCCTGCACTCACACAAATAGAGAGGGAGACTTTTACGCTGCGGTCCAACCAAGGCGAATAATAATTATTATTTGTGCGGGTAGATTGCGTCCAAAGTCAACCAGGCAATGTAAATGACGAGCTCTGCAATAGAGAGCCACAGCAGTGCAAGGGTGCACAGCAGGAACTGGATAAACTACATAAACACCCATAGTCCAACTGGATTCTGCTCTGATCTGGAGATGTTTATTGGCAGGAGGAGATCTTGGGTTTATTTTTAAACTTTTGCGATTAAAAAGATGATTTATATTCAGTCTGTTTTATCAGCCTGTCAGCTCTGACTCTTGATAGACAATTTAATTTACCAATCGGACACGAGAGCTAAGCCAGAGAGGCCCAATAGAGGAGAGCAGCCATGCCTCACTTTCTTGTCTTCAGAACGACCACGCCCCCTTCTGGGTGAAACAAGCACTGTACACAGTTTCTAATACAGAACAGGCATAGATACAGATACAAGCAGAAGATTACCTTCAGTGGTATTGTTTCTCCCACTGACTATTGTTCCTCTTTGTTTAACCACTGGTATCTATACACCTCTGAGCCAATCGAAAGGAGACATATTAATCAAGTTAAACATCTCAACATGAGAGACACACGTCTTTATTTTATTCAATATCTAACACAAACAAATTACTTCTGACACTAAAACAGAGCTTTTACAATATATACAAGTACCTGAAAAAGTAAACAAGTAAACTCTTGCTCCTGCACTTGACAGACAGAGAAAAGTTTTTGCATTACAATACTTTAATTTACAAAACATATCCTTTAATACAACTACTCAATAGCTTTTTGGGGGGTGGGGGAAGGCAGATACATATTTAGCTCCACAAGGATGTTTTGTCCCTTCACCAAGGAGAACTGCAAGTTTCTCTGGTGTTAATGTTAGAATATCTGGTATTTTTTGGGCTATTTCCCTGTAATGGAAGAAAACCTCTCACAGTGGAAGAGGAATTGCATCTCTGTTTCTATTTCTCCTGTTGAAAAGTGAGGGCATAAGCACTCCTCTCTGGGCAGCCACTAACTCAAACCTCTTACTATTAAATGCATTACATTCTTACACTAAAGAAAAACAGATTTATAGGCCTATTTTTAATGATTTGACAAAAACTCTAAATTATTATTACCTAATATTTACTCTTCAATCATATATGTGAATATGTCAACAATTTTTATGGCATAAAATTAATGTTTAGCATTTAACACACAATGTTAAAGACAACTTTAGATGCCATTTATCTTTTTAAAATATACGTAGCTACTAAAACAAATACAGATACAATAGTGAAAACAATTTATCTCCAGAACTTCAACTTTTCTCTTTTAAGAAACATATCACAAATAAAGAATATTATAAAAAGAGTCAGACAGCTCCACTAACAGAATACATAACCTTTGTTCTATCTTATCTTCCACGCTGATACAAATGCAGAAAACACTCACAGACCTTTTTATGATATTCATAGTGAGCTGCTAAGAAGTGAATCTGAGAAGAATAAAAACAGAAGAGTTTCTGCTCTAAACTCTATTTTCACATCCATAAAGACACATGACCAATCACAGCAGGTGAGAGGCGACACAAAGGTTCTGGTTCCAGAAAGTTAAAGTTCAGATGCAGAACTTCTCATTTCAACCATTATAACAGAGTTCTCTTGATGTTCCCTCTTTCGACGGACGGCAGAGCCTTCAGCTTTCTCGTATTTCTTCTTCTTCCAGACAAAATAAACAGCAATCCCACTCAATATAAGAATCATCACAGCTGCTCGTGAACCACATATGAGTATGGAGCGATCTGTTCAGATAAAGAGACACAAAAATGAGACACAAAAATGACATGCACGTTATAGCTGTGACAGGAGAGTTAGTTTTCACTTACTTAAGTACCATGAGTCATCTGTGCAGGAAGTAGTCACAGTTTGATTGGAGGATGGGATTTTAGTGGGGGGTTTAACTGACACCATGATGCCAGTCTCCTTACCCACAGTAGTGTCTTTACTCGTGGTTGGCTGATTGCACTGTATGTCACTGGCTTCAAGCACCCACTCTGATATGTTTGTCCCATTAGTTAAGGTGCAGTTGATGAAAAGGCCTATGGGAAAGAAACAGAGCAATCACTGATGCACAGAGTGATCATAATCAGTGTCATAATTATCAAACTGTTTTCTACTCATGTTCTCACTCACATTTCCTCGCTTCTTTTGAGACACTACTGATGTGATTCCTGACTGAGCAGACCAGTTGTCCTGAGACGTCTGGTTTCAGAGTGATGTTGTTAGTCTCATTGTTTCCAGAGAGGAGCTGAGTGTCTGTCAGTGTGTGTCCATCCAGAGTCCAGCTGTACTGAGGACTGTCTCCTCCCTCAGAGGAACAGGACACCCTCGTCTCACCCTGGGACAGACACTCAGAGACCAGCAGGACAGAGGACACAGGAGCTGAAGGAAACACACTCAGATTCATTTTCATATTACCAGAATCTTGTACATTATATACAGTAGATATATATAGTTTTGGCAATAAAATATAACATGTATTTCTTTGAATATTACTAAATTCCCCTGTAGACAAAATTATTTTTTACCTTGAATGATCAACTGTAGAGTCCGCTGCACTGATATGCTTCCATTTGAATCAGAGATCATGAGAGTATATTCACCTCCATCAGTCCTGCTCAGGTTGTTGATCCTAAATGTTCCATCAGTGGGAGTAAATGAAGATCTGTCTGCTATCAGATTAAACACTGCCCTGTTCTTACCCCCTCTGAGTATTGATGTAGTATATGTTTTGTTCTTTAACCATTCGTATCTAAATATTTCTGAGGTACTGTCCATCAGCTGGAGGACCACAGTTCCTCCCAAAGCTCCATAACACTGAGCTCCATTATTCTTTCTGCCATCACAGTAGGTTTCCACGCCTGGAAATTAAAAAAATAAAAATAAATTAAATAATGTAAATATAACTCTTTTCATAATTGTTCAACAATTGAATTTACAAAAGTCATGACCATGACAATATTTTGGCCTTATGCAACTATCGATCTAAACAAATAACAGTGGTTTGGTTCAGCTGTGTCTCTCTCTGACCACACTGTGAAAACAGACTTTATTGTTAGAGCTGAATGTTAAACGACTAAACATTTCAGGTGTAGCTAACAGAGGTATTTCACATTTTTCATCCAGTCATTATAAACTGATGATGTGTTTTTTCACACCTGCAGAACTTTATTTTAAATTATAGCAAAGATCACAACTTTTCTAGTGATAGTGAATTATAGTTCATGCTGTATTTGGAAAAAATCTATAAAATTATCAACAAAATATCGAGAGAAGTCCAGCCTTAGTCAGTTTACAGTTATTCTATTATGGTACAATGTTATGCAGTGTTATCTTAAACCATGAAGTGACTTCAGGTTTCACAGGATTAATTAAATATCTGAACTGTCTGGGATCCTAAAAGTATAATTTAATAGAATTATTCATAAAAAAGTGGAAGTTCATACTTGTGACGTGAAACCGATCTCTGGATTTGCCTAAATTGATTAAAAAACATCCTTAGAAAAGTTCAAATAAGAGTTTCAAACTGCAGCATTTATCTGCCATCAGTCAGTAAGTTAACAGTAAGTAAACAATTTAGTCATTCCTTCTAAATCGGTAGGAAACAGTGGGTTTGCTGTAACTGTTTCTCAGGAAGTTATTCTTGTGTAGCTGAGAATTACACAGGCCTGTGAGCAGAGGTGGAATGTAAGTACGTAAAAATACACCAGATAAAGCATCATAGTGTGAGGGCTGGCATCTAAATCTAAAGCACCGCCCTGTTAGGTAGAGTCAGAGGGAGCTCCCCACCTTCATAAGGACAGGTGAGGGCAATTAGCGCCTCTTTGTCTTAGGCCTGGTTGTGTGGCAGGATTGCTGTGTCATGCAGGTAAGGGAAAAAGGAGAAAGATCTTATATTGCTTTATTAGAAATCTGATGAGATCTTTTGTATATTTAGTTGTGGTGTGACTGTCCTGAGTGATCCAGACAGAGCATGCTCTGTAGCCCTGTGCTGAAGAGGTATGTCTCAGTGAATTGTGGGGTTTCATTAAATTGTAGATATATCACTAATATGATAAAATCTCTTCAGGCAAAGACTCAGCTCTTCCATCTCCCCTTTTAAGCCAGAGTAGAGCCTTTCAACTGTTGCATTGCTTTTTAGCAGATCCCCACATGAACAAGGTAAGTGAAACCAGTATGGTAATGTAGGAGGGTCATGCTCTCTAAGGTATGTTGTTGTCAGCTGCTGAGACTGACTTTGGTTATGTTTTCCTTTCCCCTTACTGCAGATTTAAGGCCAGACTGCTGCTTTGCCTGAGCCAGTTCGCCAAGGCGGTTGGCGAATGTATTACAGACTGTACAACTTAAATAATCTGTAGATGGTTGAATATTGTCTTTTTATATTGTGTGTAGTGACACTGACTGTCTGTGAATCTGAACCAACTGAATCTCATTGTATTTTCTGTCTTTTGTTTTGATTAGGTAGTAGGACGACCTGCGGGGAGTAGTCGTGGGATATGCACCCCTCCTTGCATGCAGTGTAGTATGTTTGAAGGGTAGTGGTCACTTCACTGGTTTGTAGGTTTGACTTTCCTTGCAGTGTAAGTTGTAGTGTTTGTAGTGATCAGTGTGCACACAAGGTGATTTCTATTGGGGTCTGTGATAGCGTCTCCCTGTCCTGCCTATTTCTCGCGACCATTTAAGCTCTTATTGTATTATGTTATGGTGAAGCCATTTGCTATTTATACACTAGTTGTTTCAACTATTTTAGTATTGTGGAATAAAATAATTTTGCCTAGTTTTATGGTTTCTCTTTTCTTTTTCAGGTCTTTTGCCCGTATAATTTATTTTTAGTAAATATTATTGAGAGCTGAATGCACGTCTCCCACTTTTCTTGAACCCTTTAAAAATTGT
Organism: Dicentrarchus labrax; assembly: GCF_905237075.1. Taxonomy (NCBI): domain Eukaryota; kingdom Metazoa; phylum Chordata; class Actinopteri; family Moronidae; genus Dicentrarchus; species Dicentrarchus labrax. The sequence continues at coordinate 11,406,103 of NW_026136713.1, read as the reverse complement.
GTCAATGCTCAGATGGTTGGTGTCTAGGGCTGGTATAGTTCTATTCTGGGTATCGGTCCCTGTTGTAACCTGGGTGGGGTCACAATAAATTTATGGCAGTCAATGGAATATTTTATTTAATTATATTTAATAATTATATTGAATTCATTTACACTGATAACATTAGGACAACCTGGGCACCCTGGTGGTCATAATGTTGTGCAGCCCCATACCAACAAACTCTGATGCACTGTGTATTCTGACACGTTTCTATCAGAACCAGCATGAACTTTTTCAGCAGTTTGAGCTACAGTAGCTCGTCCATTGGATCAAAACACACGGGCCAGCCTTCACTCCCCACGTGCATTAATGAGCCTTGGCCACCCATAACCTGCTTTCCCTTCCGTGGACCACTTTTGATAGGTACTACTGACCACTGCAGACCAGGAACATCCCACAAGAGCTGCAGTTTTGGAGATGCTCTGACCCAGTCGTCTAGCCATCACAATTTGGCCCTTGTCAAAGTCGCTCAAATCCTCATGCTGCCCATTTTTCCTGCTTCTAACACATCAACTGTGAGGAGAAAATGTTCATTTGCTGTCTAATATATCCCACCCACTGACAGGTGTCATGATAACCAGATAATCAGTGTTATTCTCTTCACCAGTCAGTGCTCATAATGTTATAGCTGATCAGTGTATGTGTCACGATTCACTGAAGATGTCAAACTGTATTTCTTTTTAGTAAACCTTATTCAACAGCTTCATAAAATGTGTAAAAATTAAAATCTTTAAACATCTCACCATGAGAGACTCCGAGTATCATCAGCAACAGTCCAATCACAACTTCCATGTCTCCTCAGTGTTCAGCCTCCTTTGATTCAGTCAGCAGCTTCCAGACAAAATCTCTCTACTTTATTCAATAACTAACATGCACATCTGACACTGAGCAGCTTGAAACGTCTTCTCTTAGTGGGTGTTGTAGAAATAGCAGTTAGAGGAAAAAGAGGAAGCACAGTTAATGTTAACTTGCAAAGCTGCTGATACTAAAAGCCACATAAACAACAAGTTATCTGTCCACTTATCTAATACATAACTATTCTTCAGTTACAGCCATATTGTTGTCTGTTATGAGACAAATATAGAATATCACTGAACTTTGCACTTAATCTTGCACTTATCAAACTAACTGAAAATTAAAAAAAAGAATTTCCTTCTATTTTTGACAGGCAGACCAAAGAAGTTGAATGCTGAAAAACTGTGATGTAACATCAGGTCATTTTTTTTCTATTATTTTTTTTTTAATTCCATTTTCACTTTGAGGTTACACAACTTGAATTACTATGAAGTTCTTATAAAACCGAAAGCCTTATTGACAAAACTTCTGTGAAATAACATTATTGATTATGTTTTCACTGTAAAACTTGAAATTCTAAGAGTATATTCTATCACTATCACTTCAGATCGAGTTGTTGATCCTAAACTTTCCACCACTGGGACTAAATGAGGATCTGTTTTTTCTTTTAGATTAGATGCAATTCTGTTCTTTCTCCCACTGACTATTGTTCCTCTTCGTTAACCACTATATACCTTTGAGCTGCTGTCTATCAATTTAATTCAATTCAATTATTTTATTATTTGTCCCAAATGGGCAGTTTGTGCTGCATCAGGCATAAAAACACACAATACAGCAACAGAAACAAACAACAATCAGCATGAGCATTAAATCATATAAGTCACTTAAGAGGGAAGCAGGTTATAGTCCACTAAAACCTTGCAGAGCCTGTGAATAGTATAATGAGCATTGAATATTGTCAACAGCACCAAGACATACCCATTCACAATGTAATATACATCTCCACCAACACAACATGACTCACACTACATAAATATAGAGTTAAATATAATCCACTTCAACAACATCAAATATATATATATATTTAAAAAAGCATAATTGTCACTGTCTCCAAATCATCATTAACATCACCACCATCCCCATCGCCATTCCCAGTACTAAGGTAGTTGACTTATTGACACCAGCTGCTACCTCCTCCTGACATTAGCATTCAGGGCTTGAATGGAGACAGGGATGAAAGAATTCTTGTACCTGTTTTTTGTGGCAATCGAGGAACTCAAGATGGTAACAGCTTGTACTCTGAATTAAAAGGGTGGGCACATTCTCAGCGTATGACCATTGTTCTTTTTTAAGCACATGCTGGTAAATATGTGATAGCTTCATAGAAACAGTTGATAATTTTTTTTAAGTTAATAGTTTATCAGTACCTTGGAACAGGATGTGAGCTGCATTACACATCAGCAAGGAATGATAATAATTGATCTTGTGACTGCATAATATCCCCAATAATGATTGTTTAACACAAAACTTTTTAGTCACTCAGTACCAAATCCGATCACCAATCGTCCAAACACTGTTTCAATGTCTGAAACATGCCCCGTTACTGATTAGGAGAAGCTGTGAACACTCTGAGAAGGCAATATGCTGTTGCATTCATGTACCATTTTTAAAGATGGAGATGGGGGGAGGAAGTAAAGTCAACGTGTTGACTACTTGAGATAAACCTCACAATTCCTCCACCCAGTTTTTAATTATAATACTTCCTCATTGCCTCTGCTCTTTCATTTGTCTAATTTTTACTGTTCTGTTGTTCTTCTCCTTTTTAATGTTTATTGAGTCAAATGTGTCTTTGTACTAATATACTTTTACATAAAAACAGCTAAACCATTGTTTCTTATTATGTGTTTAACTTTCAAAGTTTAAATCTAAAGGTATCTTAAGCCATCCTCAACATCAATAAATTAAGTTGTCATTGCTTCAGAATGATGCAAATATACATAAAGATTATTTATTCAAACCAGTCAAACTGGAATTTGAAGATATGGGAACTGGTAGTTCAACATTGGTTCTGCTGATTCTGAATCTGATTCTTATGAAGCAAAAATGTACAAAGTCAGTTTAACACTATAACAAAAGTCTGCAGCATGTTAGTTGTAATGTTTCCATTACAGCTGGAGTAGCAGATGTTTTATTCTCATTGCACTGTAAATCCTAGACTGCTTCAAACTTCACCCTAAAAAAAAGATGTTTGTTGTGTTGCTCATACCATAAGTTTAGTTTCTCATTCACAAAGAAAGAACTCATGCTATGTGATAACAGAAGTGTCCTGATGGCCTAGTAGTCTAAAGCTTTTTTGAAGCGTATCATTTAACGTTGTCATATCATGCTCTCTCTTTCCCTCTTGCAAATGTCTCATTAGATTATGTGTCGCTCCACTGGCAACTGTTGAAGAAAGGAAATGCCATAAAAATATCAAAAGACTTGAAAGAACCAATATTTTACATTCATAATCTAGACAGGTGAACTGTTTCAATTAAGCCACTAGAGGCAGTAATAGCCATTCAGACATAATTCTGAATGTTGTTTTCATTGGCTTTTTTAATGCCTTCTTCTAGTTTTGCTTGCTCAACAGAAACTGTTTTATTAAGAGTAAAATTATCAGCAAATGTTCTATAAACCAGGAGAGGGACAGCTCATACCTACCAATATGAGTCAAGAACTTTTATTCAAGGCCAAAATAAAACTCAACAGTTAAAGGTACAATCTTAAAACATGACTAATTGGCTGTCTAATATTTCATGATTAAAAAGATTTGTTTACATCAATGAAACATGGAACTGAAACAGACATTTTTCAATTCTGATCAGGTGAGAAATAAAATAATGAATCATTACATCATTTGATCATCTACAAGTATCTATAAGTCAAACACTTTATATATTTGTGAATATACCTGTAACTTACCAATTGCACACCATATACACAACATATTCTTTTTAAAAATGCCAAAATCAATTGTGGTATAGCTGTACGAAAGCAAAACACATTCAAATCTAGAGTAAATTAATTTCCAAATAACATGCATTGCATTGCGAACATGACAGTAATTTATTTACTATGTCACATTTTACTTTAGGATTAACAGATTTCCTCACCTAAAGTTGATATAATTAGCACATTTAGCCCTAATTGTGTCTTTGATCGTGATGCCATTTAATTCAGCAGTAAGGGAACAAAGAAAACATTGAATATTGTCCATGCAGTTTATTCTATAATAATATGATGATATGTGGGCCTCAGGCACTCTTTAAAGGCAGCAACTCACTGATCATTTCCATGTGTTTGATCAGTCAGTCAGAACAAACATTCTTTCCAATTGGACTGATTCTTTATGAAGGGTGTCATGATCCCAATTTCATCAAGTCAAAGAAGTGACAGGTTGAAAATGTCAGAGGGCTCCAGCTGTGATCATAGAACTAGGGTTACAGTGCATAACCTTTGTTCTATCAGAGCAAATGAAAATCCTTTTCTTGATGTTCATACTGAGGTGCTGTCAATACTCTGACTGGAGAAATCTAAAACAAGGTTAATGTGAGTGAAGGGTTTAAGGGACACTAAAGCTGCCAGTCTCCTTACCCAAGTCAAAGGTTTCATATACAGCTAATGTAATGTAGTATCAATAAAGTATCAATAAAAAATACACTACAACACCATATTATGGTAGGCTGTTGCTTCTTTAAAAGAGTAACTGAACACTCACGGTTACCTGTGAGTCCCCCTGGCTAAACTATGGATAAATTACATATTCATCCATGTTATACAGATCAATATCACCAGTTTTCTACTCATGATTTCCCACGCCACAGGTATATATCCTCTCTTCTTTTGAGACACTACTGATGTGATTCCTGACTGAGCAGACCAGTTGTCCTGAGACGTCTGGTTTCAGAGTGATGTTGTTAGTCTCAATATTTCCAGAAAGGAGCTGAGCATCTGTCAGTGTGTGTCCATCCAGAGTCCAGCTGTACTGAGGACTGTCTCCTCCCTCAGAGGAACAGGACACCCTCGTTTCTCCCTGGGACAGACACTCAGAGACCAGCAGGACAGAGGACACAGGAGCTGAAAGAAACACACTCATATTACTTCATATTAAAAGAATGGTCATTATATACAATATATACAATTATTAAATACATAAAATACAATTATATAATCCAGTAAAGAACAATACTGTAGTTTAGCAATGGAATATGACATGTATTTCTATGAATATTACTAAATTCCCCAGTAGGCAAAAAAAGTACCTTGAATGATCAACAGTAGAGTCTGCAGCACTGATTGGTGTCCATTCGAATCAAAGATTATGAGAGTGTATTCGCCACCATCAGTCCAGCTCAGGTCATTGATCCTAAATGTTCCATCACTGGGAGTAAATGAAGATCTGTCTGCTATCAGATTAAACACTGCTCTGTTCTTACCTCCTCTGAGTATTGATGTTGTTTTCTTTAACCATTCGTATCTAAATATTTCTGAGGCACTGTCCATCAGCTGGAGGACCACAGTTCCTCCCAAAGCTCCATAACACTGAGCTCCATCCTGTCTGCCATCACAGTAGGTTTCTCCACCTGAAAAAATGTAAACATAAGTTCAGTCAGACAACTCACATTTGAAATGTTTATTACAGCAGTATCGCATATTTAGAGTTTGGCGTCTAGGCTTCGACCTCATCATTCCCCTCAGATATGTTTTTTACAGAGATATTGGGGACTGATGAGCAAATACCTTAAACCCCTAGTAGAATATGATACACACTGTTTTTAAAATTTATTTTTTTTTTTTTTTTAAATATTTTTTTTTTTTTTTTAAAAAAAAAATTTTTTTTATTTTTGGTTGGTTAAAAATAGGGTTTGTTTCTTTTTTTTGGTTCCTTTTAAATAAAAAATTTTAAGGTTTTTTTCACCCCCCTCCTTCCTTTCTGGGTTTTTTTTTCTAAATTTTCCTTCCCGGGGAAAAAAGGAAATTTTTTTTTTGATCAGATTAAACACTGCTCTGTTCTTACCTCCTCTGAGTATTGATGTTGTTTTCTTTGACCATTCGTATCTAAATATTTCTGAGGTACTGTCCATCAGCTGGAGGACCACAGTTCCTCCCAAAGCTCCATAACACTGAGCTCCATCCTGTCTGCCATCACAGTAGGTTTCCACACCTGGACATTTACAAAAATAAATTATGATAATATCACAATTTGTATCATTTATTTTTTGACTAGATTGTTGATCCATAGTAGTATTCAGTGTTTACTGTGACGGTAAGCAATGTGTAGCTGCAATGAAGTGTCTGTACAATGTCATAAAGGGTATTTGTTTGTTATTTTAAAGTGATTTCAGGTTTGAAATGTTTCAGGTAAAAATGACAGTTCATTGGATTTATTTGTATTTCATTCCCAACTCTCAGCAAAATCCTAAGTTATTAAAAGAAATGTATTTCTGGTGTAAGAGCATGTGGTAATCGTTACTGAAAATATGATTCAGTGTTACTTAAATAACTGACTTCCCAATCCTTCGTTTTACGCATAGTAATCGATTAAGAATAAAAAAGAAATTTCTGTTCTTTTGGCCTTTGAATTTCTTTGTTTCAATTTCAATACAAACAGCTTCAATTTACCATTATACAGAGATAGTGGTTAAACACAAGCCATCACTTATAGACAGAAGAAAGCTTTCAGTTTGACAACTAAAAATCAAAGCAGAAAAAACATATTAAATAGTGTTTAATTTATTTATGTGTCATGGTTCTTGTATGATTTTGGTTCTAGTGTGCGTCAGTGTTTGATCTTTAAAACACTTAAAATGATGCCAGACTATAAAATCTGTCAGATTAAACAAGTTAAACATCTCACCATGAGAGACTCTGAGTAGCATCAGCAACAGTCCAATCACAGCTTCCATGTCTCCTCAGTGTCAGACAAACCTTTTTACTTAAAAGCAAACATGAAACACCCTACACTGAGTAAATGTGTCCTGAAAAATGATCAACTGCAGATGAGAATGTGGGAAAACTTTGACGAAGCAGAGAGGAGAGGAGAAAAAGGAATCAATGTTAGTTTTACTTCCCTTTAAGCAAGAAGGAGAGAGACACAATGGTGGGATGGACTGACTGGAAGAGACAAGAACGTTCCTGATTCATAATTAAAGAGGATTTGAAACTGACAGCTGATATTTATAAGATGTCCCTGTTCCAATATTAAAATAAAAGTAATTCATTCTTAAAAAAATCTGAATTTCATCAGTTTTGAAAAAATAAGCATATGAAACACCATATGTCTGATTCATAAATAAATGATTCACAGCCTGAGATGCTCAAATCTCAATCTGTCTCTAACCCACTAGCGGATCATTATTATAAGAGCATGTTGAACACAAAACATTTATTTACACACAATACAGTAGTTTAAATTCTTCTTCAGATAGTGAAGTATATATACACAAAATCTGTATAAAATTATGATGTGGATTTTTGTGTTTTCAGTTCAACTTTAAAGCTACAAATTAGGTTAAACAGTTAAATACTAGTAAATACATTGTCTTAAAATTAAGGATTATGATCCACTAAACACTGTAAAGCAAAAAGAATAAATGTACTGAACATGAATTGGAGTTTTTTCAAGTGGTTTTGAGAAATTGAAAGCTACTGTAGCTTTACTTGCAACGAAACAAAACATTTTACACTCAATATCTAATGAGGATAACCACAAGTAAAGCCTCTAGATGCTTTAAAATGAAATGTTTTCTCAACAGTTTCATTGAATACACAGGATTATCCATAAACAACAGTAACTCCTCTGTAAACCAGTAGAGGGAAACCTCACACCTACTAATACTGATGATGAGTGTGGAAGTTTTATTTTTATTATTATTCTCAACAGTCATTAAAGGTAAAGTTCATAATTAAAAAAATCAACAAAAAGGTGTTTACCTAAACTGACGGAAGGCATACATGATTTTATTAGTTTCAGTGGACGGTGATATGGAAACCTACAGTACAATAATTCCCAAATTGCATTGAAATTAGTTGTACTATTAATATAACAATATAAGCTTTATTCAAAACATGACTCTTGACTTCAGGATAAACTGCTGTGAGCCTCCGGATGCTTTAGCACTCTCCAAATGCAGCAGTGTACTGAAACCTTTACAACAAGACAGTCTTTCCACATTAAGTAAATATGTAAACTTTCACCAAGTCAACAACCAGTCAAGTGACCAAGTAAAAAGGTTCCTAAGACAAATGCAGAAAACACTCAGAGACCTTTCTATAGGAACTTATTTATAGTGAGCTGCTAAGAAGTGAATCTGAGTAGAATAAAAACAGAAGAGTTTCTGCTCTAAACTCACATATTTTCACATCTATAAAGACACATGACCAATCACAGCAGGTGAGAGGCGACACAAAGGTTCTGGTTCCAGAAAGTTAAAGTTCAGATGCAGAACTTCTCATTTCAACCATTATAACAGAGTTCTCTTGATGTTCCCTCTTTTGAGGGACAGCAGAGCCTTTAGCTTCCTCGTATTTCCTCTTCTTCCAGACAAAATAAACAGCAATCCCACTCAATATAAGAATCACCACAGCTGCTCGCAAACCAAATATGAGCATGGAGCGATCTGTTCAGATAAAGAGACACAAACATTACATGTCAAGTAATTGTTGACAGGAGAGTTAATTTACAGCAATATTTGATTGGTATATGTGTGGTGTGAGTGTAGAGTTTTATGAATACTTGGATGTCTTTCTACTTACCCACGGAAGTGTCTGTGATTGTGGTAGAGGTTGATGTTGGCTCAATGCACCGGCTGTTACTGGATACACGCACGCTCTGTGATATGTGCATCCCGTTGGATAAGGTGCAGTCAGTGAACATGAAGCCTATGGGACATAAACAGATCAATAACTGATGCCCTGTTAATCATCAGTGTCATAACTATCAAACTGTTTTTCACTTTTCTGACTCACCACAGGTAGATATCCCACTGATGTGATTCCTGACTGAGCAGACCAGTTGTCCTGAGACGTCTGGTTTCAGAGTGATGTTGTTAGTCTCACTATTTCCAGAGAGGAGCTGAGTGTCTGTCAGTGTGTGTCCATCCAGAGTCCAGCTGTACTGAGGACTGTCTCCTCCCTTAGAGGAACAGGACACCCTCGTCTCTCCCTGGGACAGACACTCAGAGACCAGCAGGACAGAGGACACAGGAGCTGAAGGAAACACACTCAGATTAATTGTGATATAACAGAATATTGGTCATTATGTACATATTTATAATACAGAAGAGGCATCCATACAATTATATGTAACTAAGCAATATAATATGATAAGACTTCTTTTATTTTAAGATGACTGGCTTAAATAATTCTGTTGTTTTTCTGCCATCTATAAAATAAACAGATATACTGGAATTAATTCAGGTGATGGATTTTTTTGGTCCCTGTCCAGTAGAATAAAGTTAACTTGCTGTTGACAAGGAAAATCAAATATGAACAAAAGTAAAAGGGAAATAAATAAACTCTAGGTACCAGCCCCAATTTACAAACTGACACCATGAAGCTAAACTTATTAGCACCGAATAACAAGGTTGTAGAGAATAGTGCACTCTAACGGAACTAAAAAATAAAGCTTTAATAATAAATCATACAGTATCTGTAGTATAATAGGTTGTGAAATGAAACCTGACACTCCCGGGCTGAAATATGAGTCTGACTCAGGCTGTGAAAGATAATAAATAAATAATAATTATAATTAATATTACAGTTCCCTTGTATTTAGGGCCGATTCTGCCAAAATCAAAAATGAATAAATTTCCCAATACATTTAAAAAATATATTTTTGACCATAGAATGAGCTCAAGCACACGTTATATTTGTAGTGAAGCAACTTCGGTCTGGTTCCCTCTAACCATCAGTTAGGCATTACCCATCTCTCAGGTAAATGTTCATCTATTGTTTTCTTCCACATTCAGCAGAAACTGACAGAGCCTGTAAAATACATTGATTCAACGGTTCAATTCATACTGCATACCACTATGAAAAATATGTACTACATAATGCATCCTGAAGAGAGGTCACAGGAAGTGACCGTCATGGTAAAAGTTAAGGTTTAATCATACAAAATGAACACATTCATATTTTAAGTCCCTAGGTTTAGAGGGAATTGAATTGAGAGGAACAGATAGTGAGGTACAAAAGCTTGTGCCCTAATGACAAGAAAGGTCCGGGTTTCTGCTGGCTCAGTGGGAGGAAACAGACTGATTGTGTTGATGGCTGATTTCATGCTCTGTGTTGGGGTAGAGGCAGCTAATGCTGTTACTGGTAGTGGTAATGTAACTTGGTAAACTTCCAATAGGGTTCTCCACTAACTGACCCCTAATAACTCTGCTGCTCACCTCCCTGCTGGGTTTTGACTTGCACCATATCGGAAAGTGGCCCGTCACCTACAGAGGTGAAGCCCTGCACCCTGAGGCCGTAGGTGATGTCAGGAATCAGGCTTGAGATGGTAGTCATACTGTCCTCTGTAATCTGTATCTGCCAGGCGCTGAGTGGAGTCGTCAGATCCGAGCTGTAGTAGACCCGGTAACCCCTGATTCGACCATTGGGTTCCTCTGGTGGTTCCCACTGGACCAGCATTGTGCTGGCATTCGGCATGCGTGCTTGGATGTGCAGAGGTGGCGAGGAGGGGGCCTGTTCACTGGTGTGCACCTCCACAGGATTGCTGGGAAGTCCACGGCCAAAGGTTTTGGCAGCCAAGACACGGAACTCATACTCAGAGTTGGGCCTTAGTCCACCAACACTGTAATGGGTTGTTGCCACACCATCCACCTCCTGGAAGTCATTGTTTGAGGACTTGGCTCTGTACTGGATTACGTAGTAGGAGACAGGTTCAAGGTTCCCAGAGTCCCAGGTGAGAGTCACACTGGTGGCTGTGGTCTCAGTCACAATGAGGGAGGTTGGGGGGCTTTGGCAAGGCTGAGGAGGGAGAGGCAGGGTATTAGATTTGGTATCAAAAATGGACTTGTAGGCATAATACAACCGAAATGACTTGATTACTCCATTCTGTAACTCATAGCATTGAAATTATTGTTTTATACATTCTAGTGCTGTCTTAACAAACATGTAGAAAGAGACACATACAACATTGACAAAGAGACTGCAAAAAGCACCTGCAAAGGTCTTTAATTTAAAAAAAAAAAAAAACACAGGCCACAGCACAGGGGCAGTGGTAAAATATGTATTGTATTCTGTTTTAAAACAATCCATTAACAAAAATATCAGAAATCTGTTGGTGACTCAAATCAACAGTTCACATTGTTACAGCAGCAACCTGACTCAGAGAGAGATAGTACAACAGGTCTGAATTTGTCTCAACAACAACTCTCACCTTTGACAGTGATCTGAACTGTGGCTTCTATTAAGCCCAGAGAGGACATGGCCACACAGCTGTAGTCTGCTGACTTAAGGACGTTGGTGACCTCCAGCACGTTACGTCCTATTGGCATCTCATCTTCCTTGGTCAGATCCTCCGAGCCCATCATCCACTTTACGAAGGGCATTGGCGAGCCTACTGCTACACATGTCAGGTTGACACTGCCGCCTAGCATCACCTCTTGGTTGGTGGGTGGAATGGAGAATCTGGGTGGGACTCTTCTCACTACTTGGATAGAGATAGGAAAAAATAGGGAATAGAAAAAAAATTGACTTGGGCGGGTTGAACAGCGTTAGATCAGAAACTGTTGTTCCCACATGTTTTACAGAAACCTGGGCAGGCAAACCTTCTTGATTCCTATAAAGTCCACGTGAAACAGATGTCACAGGGTGGAAGGACTGTTTTTCACGTGTTAACGTTTCTAATTCCACCGTTAGATATTTGTAATCAATACTTGCAACAGTTTGTTAACCCACAACATAGCTGACATTACATTACTTATTGTGTCGTTGTTAGCTCTATATCTTTTTAACATTTCTCATGGTATATCTCCAGAAAAACACACACCACCTTTAAATGATTAGTAATATAGTATGTAAGAGGCAAATACAGCAAAGTTTTACATGTTCAACACAATTTTTTTTTTTTTCAAATGTGGGTTAAAAAGTAGAAGAAAAAACACCAACCTTCCTTTAGCTCTGAGGGATGTAAAGGGGACAGTGCAGAACACGATAACATGAGGAGAAGAGAAAAATAGAGAAATCTATTTTAGAGAGGGGTAATAAAGGTTTAGCAGCAGCAACATTTTAAATCTTTACCTCTGTTCCCTGCAATCAGTGACACCTGTCTTGAAAGTACACTTGCTTGCCGCCCTTCAGTACACTTTGAACCAAAACAATCAGATTCACCCCAGTAGCAATGTTTGGTAAGAAAGAAAGAATATTAAGGCACCATTGGAGTCAAATCAAGCATACCATAATTAAAAATTTGACAAGCTTCTTATAGCCACAGGGAGAGGCTCTTGGCTCTATGGTGGTTGTATTTGCTTTTGTTAGAGAAGGAAACCAATTAAAGAGAAAATCAGAAAAACTGATTACCATAAATGTGGTTAGAGGCTAATCAGTAACACAGTCATCATGGTTGCTGCTTAGTAGTAATCTTAATTTTACCTGGTACAGTACTCCCCAGATAAATATTGATGCTTACCATAGCTGCTAATCTCAAGTGGATATTGCTTTGTGAACAAAAAATCAACAACAAGCAGTTGACTCTGTTTCTGTAAATTCACTACAAGGAAATCCTTTTTATCTCCTCAGTCACTCTCACTTTATCAAAATGGCTATACCTGCACTTGTGACAAGTTGTATATAACAATTTATTCATACATACAATTTATTTTGAGTTAAACATAATTCATTTCAAAAGCTAATTTCAGTTTGATATTATCACAGTTACTATAGTATCTATTTTTAGAATATGTAATTTAATTTATGGTAGTTGTAAATGTATATGAAGACTATGCAATGATAGAGTAATACCAAGAAGAGGAATGCAGATAGGTAATCCGATCAGATCCTTATCTGTGTGGTTTAATGGTTCGTCGATCTGCCTCGGAGCTCCAGTAGGGGGATCGCGCTCCTCTTCCTCATTCAATACAGACGAGTGAAGGAAAGAGCTGCATGTGTGTTTTCCTCATCCTTCTCCCTTTACTATTCCCCTTTATAAGGTAATTACCGTTTGCAAAGCACTGTATACTTATGAACACATGTTGATAGTACTTTTCTTTATGTTACTCTGGTTTTAAATGCATGTATGTATGTATGTAATATTAACTGCAAATTATATGAGCAAAGACAACTGGCGAATTTTATTGCATGTGCTGCAGACAAGAAACATTTATCTGACGGAGATACTGTTAAAAGTCGTGAAAGAACGGAAGTTAACAGATAAAGATATAGTGGTGGTGAAAGAAAACACATCCAACATGGTTGTTGCAGTTCAAGTCAGGAAGTTTGCTCATGTAAAATTATTTTTCTTCCCCCTGGTGCTCCCTCATGAAGCCAACTCAGCAGGAAGTGCCATGTATTAGCGTTATTACTGTTGTCTGCTCTGTTATGTTCTGAGACATGTTTATGATGTTTGCCACATTCAGGAAGAGCCCTGTCTTAGAGCTGCTATGTGAAAACACTTTAGTTCATTTCGTTACAGCACACTTGCAGAAGGATTTGTTTTGATAAGGTTTGTGTACTGAAGTGGGTCACATACATACTGATGTAAAAGTTTATATACTGTTTAAGTCTGATTTTTGAAAGCACTTTTAAATAAATGGGGTTGATGTTGCTTCTGTTTTTAAGTTTCATAAATTTATTCATGCATGATTGTTTTCAACCCCTTATTTAAAAATAAAAATAAAAGGAAAGGGGAGGTAAGAGTCACACCTCATTCTAAGAAATAAATCAGCAAATATTCCCCCACTCAACTGTCTGGCCACCCTATTGATATTTCCCAACATCTGCCTCTGGCTGGCTCTGGGAAACCGTCTCATCCTCTCTGCATGACTACCCACACAACTCTATCAAATAATTGTATGTGCTTCCCCGGCGGTTCTTCTAAGGCCCTGAAAATGACAACATGCACAAAGATATAGGGGGGAAAAAAAAAAAAAGTGAGAGGGAAAGGAAGTCAGTAATAAATAATTAGTTGACAGTACATGAAGGACTGAATGAAGGAGAAATGAGCAGGGAAGCAAACTAACATATGAGGATGGACTAATTCAGTGAGACAATATAAGCATGAATGAAGACAATCTTCTTAATGGAGGGTATCTTGAAATTTCTCAGCAATCACTATGTCAAGTACTGTTTCTCTCTGCAATGCCACATATTAAATGCCCAAGTTTATAGTAATATAGTATTATAGTTATAGCTTTAGTTGGGTCAACAAACCGTTTTAGTTTTCAGCTCTGGGATAAATGCACATTGGCATTAACCAAAAAACAAAGCATCGTTTTTAGTTTCTAATTTATTCTGTTGTTCACTCCTCTTTCTCTATCAAATAATTGTATGTGCTTCCAAGTTGGAGATATAATTCTGCTGAAAAGCTAAAATGTTCTTAAACATTTTCGGAGAAAAAAAGATTAGACACAGCAGGCACATTGCAAAACACAAAAACAACCATTTTAACTTTGCCCCAAAATGTCCTGGAAATTCAATTAAGTGCTCAAGTTAATGAGAGGGGAAAATGTAGGAACATAATGCTTGGGCCGTACCGGAAGGTAGCTGTTTTATCCGCCCATTACTTGCACTGGGGTCAATGGGCAGGAAGTCTTTGTACCAGGTGATTTCTGGGTCAGGGTTGCCACTGGCAGCACAGAGCATAGTGGCTGTTCGATTGTGCTCCACCACTTTGAGTTGAGGGCCCATGTCAATGGTAGGGAAGCCTGGTGGGAGTAGGTCCTCTGTGACAAGAACAGGAAAAGAGAAAAACACAATAGTGATTAAAATAAAAGAAGATACAAAAGTGTAACAATAAACAGACAACAGAGTCTAATGTAATCCAATTTGTATTCAACATTTTTTTTTTATCTCAAACGACTTTCCTTATCCCAATTAACCTTTGACCACTGAGACAAGTGCACCTCAGGAGTGTTACATTAGCCATATACAGTAGCCACATAACAAACCAGCTGAGGATAGAAGGCTTGAATAAACATGAGAAACCATGCGGTATCCGAATATAGGATGGTTGTTCATTTAAGTCTGAAATTGATTTGAGTTGATCAGAAGTTACTATATTTATTTGAAAACTATTTAGAGAATCACCTCGGATGATTGACAGATTAGCACTGACAGAGACATTGCCTTCATTGTTCTCAGCAACGCATTCATAGATGCTCTCATCACGTGGCGCTCGGAGAGGCTGGATTCTGAGTACGGAGGTGGCACCTTCATCAAACTCAATGACCTGTAGGATAGAGAGTCATAAGGTTAGGTTAGAAAGATGTGTGGATTCTAATAGCAATAGTAATAATAGTTTTGAATTTCAGCTGGTGTAGGTACTCTTTGTTTTTATTAGATTTTTGCCTTTATTGGGCAAAAATTCAATAATGACTTTTCAGAATATTGTAATTCGACCAATCGGAGTTGGCAGAATATGGCAGAAATGGAACACAATATCCATTAATTACCTGAATCCCACTTTGTTTTTGTGACCATCAAATGAGCCCTTTATATCTACAGAAGGAGTTCTTTTCACCGCCATGTTACTACAGTAGCCCAGAAAGGACAAACCAGACACTGGTTCTAGATTGAGGCAGTGGTTTCAGTTGGTTGCAATCTGCAATCTCACTGCTCAATGCAACTAAACATATCACTAACATTTTGTAGACATCAACATTTTCAAAACCTGTTTAAAAACTCATAGCCTACTGTGAGATATTGGATATCCCTAGTGACATAGTACAGTACAGTAACAATAAAGTTGCCCTCCTCGCCCTGAGAGTGCAGCAGTGCTCATTGACTCACCTCAACACGCTGGTTCTGTGTCTTCTTTCCTTTCTTCATCCAGCTAACCCTCGGCTTGGGGTTCCCCGTCGCCTGGCACACAAATGAGATCACGCCTCCTGAGACGCCAATCTGGTTGACAGGAACTTTAGTGAACTCTGGGAGTGCTAGGTTGTGAGGAGGACAAGGGAGGACAGGCAGAGAGAGCGAGAAAGACATTATCACACACAAAGCCCAAACTTGTCTTGACTTTCATGCCTGTTATTGAGTTGATTTCGCACATCTTTTAAATCTGACAGTGACAATGATTTCACCAATGTACTGATCCCAGTCCAGCCTTTCTATTTTTGTGTTCATTGAGCAGAAGATCTACCGAAATAATGTTTCACTGAAGCATATATGAGAAAGTTAAAAAGGTAAACAAAGTACTAAGGACATCCGTGATTTGTATAAAGTACATTAGTGTGTGGTTGCTGCTTTGACTGAAGAATGATTCAAGTGGTGCGTGTGTATAATTTTGTTGTTAGGTTGGAAATTAAGTTCATTCTAGGCATTTGTCTGAACAGAGGACAGATAGAGAGCACTGTCACATGGTGCACCTGAGGCTCAGCAAAACTAATGAGCTTGTAGTGGACTACTACTACTACAAGAGAAACATCCTGGTTGCTGAAGGGTTGAAGTGAAGAGAGTGGACTAATTCATAAAAAACAGAACTGGACTCACAAAACTGAAGCCTTCTTTAGGAAAAGACAGAGCAGACTGTTACAAAATGCACTGAACTGACTTTGTTATGCGTTGCTATTTGAGTCCTGATGTATGTCTGTTAGTATGTCAGTGAGATATAGTCAAACACACTGAAACAGTGGGTTTGCTGCAGCTGAGACCACCGTTTGCAAACAGGAAGTTATTCTTGTGTAATGGAAAATTACACAGGCCTTTGAGCAGTGGTGGAATTAAAGTACGTAAAAATGGCAGTCAGTTGTACATTTTATATTATATTTAATGATAGATTCTGCTACAGAACAGTTTTGAGGTACTTGTACTTTGCATTTTATGCCACTTTTACTTTTTGTGTATTCTTTACCTCACTAAATTTATTTTACAGTTATACTTCCGTTATAATTACTTTTCAGGAAGATATTTTACATAACTACAATATAAAATACATTTAAAAAATATGCATTGACATAGATGAAACAAATCAGTAGTCTGCAAAGATGTTTAAATTAGTTAAAACTTGTTACTCATCAATTACAATCCATAATACTATGTTATAGACTAAATGATAATATATATTCAACCATGGGGCCATACAATGTGGTGAGTAGTTTTAATTTGAATCCTCTAATAATGAACCTAATATAAGAAGTTTTTTACAATGAGTTATGAAACAGTCTCAATTTAATACTGATGCCTTTATATGACCTACATAAAACCATCATTGAGAAAATTGGCTTTTTCTGTAAAGTTATTCTTAATGCCTTTCACCAGGTAGATTTTGGTGGGATTCCCCTTGAAGTCATTAAAACAGGGTGGGGGACTTTACCGCCATTGTCTCTGGCCCTGACTAAAAAACTGTTAAAGTTTAGCATCTGAAGTATATTTCTTCTGTAAAACATTCTGTGTTTAAGTCAATTTAACCTCATCCAGCCATAGCAAACTGTGTACAAGTGTTTTTTTCAAATCAGCCGGATTTCATTTTTAAATTCTAGTGAAGTTTCCGAAGATAACACATAATTAGTTATGATGTGTTTTTTGGAAATGTGTATGAAATAATGAAAGGAGATTCAAAATTTTTGATTTTTAATGAACAAATAACTTTAAATATTTCTCTGGGTTTGAAAATTCTTGGAACAAAAAAAATGAAACGGAGGTCTAACAATTTTACATAATAAAGGAACTTTCAGGAATTTTTATTCAAAAACAATTGCTAAACTTTAGTTACTGAATAATTTATAATTATGATTGAGATTAAGATTCCACGTTAACTTTATTAAGTGAGTTTGCCACCCTCTTTTTTAGGTACAGTAATCGAGCGAGAGTAAAGTAAATAGCATCTTTCAGATTTTGGGCCTTTGACATCTCTTGAGGTTTATTCATAATCATTCATTTTATGTACTCGTATATTTTCTGTATCTGCTATTTGTATCCCGGTTTCAATTTCAGTTTTGAAAAAAACAGCTGAATTTACTTTCATGTGTAAATTGTACCACCGAAAGCCATCACTTAAAATACACCAGAGAACGCGTTCAGATTGTTTCAGCATCATAGAATTATGGCAGCCAATTGAAGATCAAAGTAAAGAAAATATATATTATACACCTACTTAATTATATTAAGACCATTTATGTGTCATTGGTTCCAATGTGCATCAGTGATAAGCTGTAAAATACATAAATATGATGTTAGACCTTATTTTTTAAATATACTTGATCCTACAGTTTATAAAATGTGTAAAATTAAACAAGTTAAACATCTCACCATGAGAAACTCCAAGTAGCATCAGCAACAGTCCAATTACAGCCTCCATGTCTCCTCAGTGTTCAGCCTCTGTTGAGTCAGTCAGCAGCTCTCAGTAGAGACAAACCTCCATATTTATTTATAATCTAACATGCACATCTTACATCAAGCTGCCTGAAATGTCATCAGTGTCATCAGTGATCAGCTTCAGATAAATGGTGTGAAAATTCTTACCAGAGCAGTGTAAAAAAAGCAGTTATCAGACTTAAGAGGAAACACAGGTCACGTGGTCAGGACTTCTTGCTGACACTTAAAGTCAATATATCCAAGTAATTCAAAGAGTGAAACAAGTAAACTCTTAATTCAAATTGAAGATCTTGCAAATCAGAAAGTGTTTTAGATTTGTGCAAGATCAAAAACTGAAACAACTTTACTGAGGATGCTTTTGGTCCTCAGACCATCATCAGGTAATATTTTGTTCCTGTGTCATTTAACTGCGTCTCCTCGTTTTTGTCACAGTTCCAGAGCCGGGTCGTGACCCAGGATTCTTGTATTCACAAATATGGAAACCTGTATGAAGTCACTTTAACTCAGTGGCCGTCATCAATATTATAATCATCATCAGGGCTCATGTTATATTTATCAGTTTTAATACTGAACTGCTTTAAACTGTCAAACCTCAGACGACATCCTCAGAGATCACAGTAATGCTTCTTCTGTTATTCACAACATGGTAAAGTAAACAGAATATGCTGACAGTTCCCCATTCATGTTGGGGACATTATGATTAGATGTTCATGTTTCAGGTTCCGCTTTAATACTTAAACTACTACTACTACTACTACTACTATATGGTCATCAGTTTGTAAGAATTTAAAAATTTGCTTACAACAAGTATGTGGGCAAAGTGCCAGAGGAGACGTAGGTAAAATTCCCCTGCACTTTATTTCTTTGATAAAAACCATTCTGCATTCAGAGGACTATTGTTTTGTCTTTTGTCACAAATATTTATCAACAAGGTTAAATAAGAGCAACCATTATACCACCCTTCTGAAATTGACTGACTGAACAAAACAATGTTCTGCCATCAAAATAGAATTTGAACAATTGTTCAACATCTAAGCTTCTCATGTGTATAATAGTATGCAGTGTTTCTTGTGAAGGTAAGCAACGTGTCCCTGCAACAAAGTGCCGTTACAATGTCATAAAGGGGTTGTTTTTTTTTTGTTACTTTAAAGCAAATTTAAGCAAACCTGTAGACTATGTGTAAAAATCCTAGTTCACTGGAGAAGAATATAAGATGATATTTTAAATTACGTTTTCAAATGCACATATATTTTTTTCATTCCCAACTCTTAGAAGAACCTTTACATATCAAAGGGAATGTATTTCTGTTGTAACAGCATGTTTTTATTCTTACTGAGATTATGATTCCTCTTTTATAACTGAGTTTGCAGTCCTCCTTTTTACGTACAGTGAGCGACAATAAAATAGATTTTGAGCTTTTGAGCCTTTGAATTTTTGGTTACAATTTCATACATAAATAGTGGTTAAACATAAGCCATCACTTATACACCAAAGATATTTAATTGTATTTAATTTATTTAGGTGTCTTGTTTAAATTTGGTTCCAGTGTGCATAAGTGTTTGATCTGTAAAATACATCACTGAAGGTGCTGCCAGACTATAAAATATGTCAGATTAAACAAGTTAAACATCTCACCATGAGAGACTCCGAGTAGCATCAGCAACAGTCCAATCACAGCTTCCATGTCTCCTCAGTGTTTTGATCCAGTCAGCAGCTTCCAGACAAACCTTTCTACTTAAAAGCAAACATGCACATTCTACACTGAGAAAATGTGTCATGAAAAGTGATCAACTTCAGAGAGGAGAGGAGAAAAAGGAATCAATGTTAGTTTTACTTCCCTTTTAGCCCAGAAGGAGAGAGACACAATGGTGGGATGGACTGACTGGAAGAGATGAAAACATTATTCCTTCATACTAAAAGAGGATTTGAAACTGACAGCTGATATTGTCCATGTTGCAACATTTTCCAAGAAATTTCTAAAAAATAATATAATAAATTATTAAAACACATGCCATCTCTTCATGTCATAATTTCTGAATAAATAAACATATGATATTCCATATTTCTGATTCCTAAATGAATAAGTTCATGTTAATCAAAATTCACAGCCTGAAATGCTGCGTCAAACTCTCAAACTGCCCCTAACACCATAGCAGATCATTATTATAAGAGCATGTTGGACACAATTATTTACACACAGAGATGGTGGTTACAAAAACAAAATTTCAGAAAAATGTTTATTAAATTTTGTGTGTTCAGTTCAACTATTAAGCTGGAAAGTAGGTTAAACAAATAAATATTAGAAAATAAATTGTCTGAAAAATAAGGATTATGATCCACTATACAAAGTTGAATCGATGTAGTGAGCATGCATTTTTTTTGAGAGATTTTGACTAATTGATAATTTATGATTAATACTATGATTGTACTGTTATATTTTTTACATGTCAGATACATTGGTAAACAGCATGATACAGCTTCAGACTTTATTAATCCCCCCCCCACTATAAAATATACATTTGAGCAACATTATGAGCACTGACAGGTGAAGTGAATAACACTGATTATCTGGTTATCATGACATCTGTCAGTGGGTGGGATGTATTAGGCAGCAAGTTGATGTGTTAGAAGCAGTGAGCATATGAGCGACTCTGACAAGGTCCACATTGTGATGGCTAGACGACTGGGTTTAGAGCATCTCCAAAGCTGCAGCTCTTGTGAGTTTGTGGGTGGTCCAAGAAAGGAAAATAGGTGAACTGGAGACAGGGTCATGGGTGGCCAAGGCTCATTGATGTACGTGGGGAGTGAAGGCTGGCCATGTGGTCCAATCCAACATACGCCCTACCTTAGTTAAAGTTTCTGAAAGAATAAATGGATTATCAAAAGACAGGACTAACAAAACTAAACAGCCACATTTTACACTCAGTATCTAATGAGGAAAAACACAAGTAAAGCCTCTTAATGCAGAAACAGCTGTATGATTAATTTTTTATTGATCATTATTTTTCTTGAAATGTTTCTCAACAGAGAGTTTCATTGAATACAGGATTATTCATAAACAACAGTAACTCCTCTGTAAACCAGTAAAGGGAAACCTCACACCTACTAATACTGATGATGAGTGTGGAAGTTTCATTTAATTCTCAAGAGTCATTAAAGGTAAAGTTCATTATCAAAATATCAACAAAAGGGTATTTACCTAAACTGACGGATAACACATGACTGATTGATTGACAGGTTTTGAATCGTACATATTTACATAGTTAGTATAATTACAATTTGTGATTCAATACACAATCCTCCAAAGATTATTTTCTCCTTCAATTTATCTAAAAAATTTGGAGATAGATTGTTTTTAATGGGCAGCAATGTGGAAATCTAGAGTACAATAATTTATAAATAGCATCAAAATGAGTTGCACTATTAATATAACAATATAGGCGTTATTCATAATATGATATTTGACTTCAGTAAATCTGTAAATATGTCAAGGTTACTCTGACCCACTTTCACCAAGTCAGCAACTAATAAAGTGAAAAGAGTTACACAGTTCAACTTGATGTAAGTGTAGAAAACACTCATAAAAAGGTCTATGAGTGTTTTCTACACTTACAAGTATTCATAGTGAGCTGCTAAGAAGTGAAGGTGAGAAAAAAAGAGAATTTCTACTCTAAGTGCTTGCTGTGAAAGTAGAGTTCATTTACACTTTCATTAGTAACACAGGTCATCTCTGTTGGAGGAAGCAATAGTTTGATTGGTGTGTGCAATTTGAGTTTTATGGATTGATGTCACTCTCCTTACCCGCAAAAAATTCTTGGATTGTAGTAGAGGCTGATGTTGGCTCAATGCACTGGCTGTTACTGGATACACGCACACTCTGTGATATGTGCATCCCATTGGATAAGGTGCAGACAATGAACATGTAGCCTATGGGAAATAAACAGATCAATGACTGTTGTACAGTTAATCATCAGTGTCATAACTATCAAACTGTTTTTCACTCAACTGCTGACTCACCACAGGTAGATATCCCACTGACGTGATTCCTGACTGAGCAGACCAGTTGTCCTGAGACGTCTGATTTCAGAGTGATGTTGTTAGTCTCACTATTTCCAGAGAGGAGCTGAGTGTCTGTCAGTGTGTGTCCATCCAGAGTCCAGCTGTACTGAGGACTGTCTCCTCCCTCAGAGGAACAGGACACCTTTATTTCTCCCTGGGACAGACACTCAGAGACCAGCACGACAGAAGACACAGGAGCTGAAGGAAACATACACAGATGACTTTTGATATTAACAGAACCAGAACTGCATATAATGTCCACATTATATGCAGTTTAAAATGAAGAGCCGGTAACCAGTAAAATCCTACCCATCTATCAAGTGAATGTTCATCTTTGGAAAAAATCAAGAAAATCCACATTCTTAACTTTTTGACAGTAGTGATGGTTGGCCATTAGCTGTACTATTGTTAACTGTTTAGTTCATACTGAATACTTCAAATGAAAAATATGTACTACATATTGCATCCATTGGTATTGACCTGAAGAGCGGTCACAGGAAGTGACCATCATGATAAAAGTTAAGGCTTAACCCAGGAAAATCCCTTTGTTGGAAAACCCACAAAGAGAACAAGATGGAAGACTGAATAATGGGCTACATACTGGTCTTCTGTAATATACTGCTGGCGAAGCCTTTGATGCCTTGGTTAGAGATGGCTGCCAAGTAGAAGTGGTACTCTGTGTTTGGGCGGAGATCTTCCACAACATAGGAATTTGTGGGTGCAAATGTTTCCTTCATCTGTTGATGGAGATTAAAGATATTAACAAGTGTGTAAAAGGCACTGAGATTTTAAATGAAACACTGAAAGTCTTACCTCGGTGCCCGAACTGAGGCCTATGTACTGAAGTTCATAATGTTTAACTCCATCTGTCTCAAAGGCAGGTTCCCAGGTCAGTTCAATGCTGGTGTCAGACACAGCGCCAACCTGGAATTTGTATGGCTGACCTGGAACTGAAGAACGCATAAGAGAACATTGTTGCAGGACATGCTACTAGAAATTAGACATGGACAGCAATGT
This sequence comes from Dicentrarchus labrax, assembly GCF_905237075.1. Lineage (NCBI taxonomy): Eukaryota > Metazoa > Chordata > Actinopteri > Moronidae > Dicentrarchus > Dicentrarchus labrax. The sequence goes on along the minus strand of NW_026136713.1, from coordinate 11,382,673 downwards.
TATATATACATTGAAGGGGAACTGTCCAATGATCACTGGAAGAAAAATCTTGAGAATGTGAGTAGCTGTATTTTCCTTTTTAGTTATTTCTTAATAAAAGAGCATGTTTGTTATATACTGACATGATGAGCATAATGAGATTTGGCATAAATTGACGTAGGATTAGTGGGAATTAAATTTAGAGGAACAGATAATGAAGTACAAAAGCTTGTGCCCTAATGACAAGAAAGGTCCGGGTTTCTACTGGCTCAGTGGGAGGACACAGATTGATGGTGTTGATGCCCGAGACACAGATTTCATGCTCTGTGTTGGGGTAGAGGCAGCCAATACTGTACTGGTAGTGGTCATGTCATCCATGTCTATCTGGGTAATAGGTTTTACACTGGATGAGTCCCAGGTAAATGGTCACACTGGTAATGTTTCTGTAACCATATCTGCTGTTAGAGTAACAAAACTAGAAGGAAAAAGGAGGCAGAATTAGCCAAATAAAGTACACGACCTTCAGTTAACTAATTATGCCTAACATTAATACTGTACAAAACTGACGCACAAAAAACATATGATTTTACATGAAAATAGAATACACTTATTAATTAATACACAGATCCACATCAGAGATGTTTGGTTGCTCACCAAGGTTATCATAGTAAAACTAAACTAAAAACTAAAACTAGGTTTGATTAAACATTTTAGTTAACTACTATAAAAATACAAACTACGCTTTGGGGGAAAAAACGTTACTAACAAAACTAAATAAATAAATATATGCAGGAAATGTCTTTAGTTTTAATCAAAATTGTAAGCACAACTATGCATTAAAAGGCATTGGTGAAGACTCACATAACTGAGTTAATGTGTTTGTATTGTAATAGCCTACCTATTCTTACAAATAATCCCCATAATAATAATAAAAATAATCTAACAATAAAAAATAATTAAGACTAAACATTTTAAACAATACAAACTAAACAAGCTACTCTGGAAACTAACTGAAACTAAACTGAAATAAAATAAAATTTAAAAAATCAAAAAATCAAAATATAAATGAGTGAAAACTACAATAACTCTGCTGCTCACCTCCCTGCTGGGTTTTAACTTGCACCATATCGGAAAGTGGCCCGTCACCTACAGAGGTGAAGCCCTGCACCCTGAGGCCGTAGGTGATGTCAGGAGTCAGGCCTGAGATGGTAGTCATAATGGTGTCATCTGTAATCTGTTTCTGCCAGCCGCTGAGTGGAGCCGTCAGATCCGAGCTGTAGTAGATCCGATAGCCTCTGATTTGCCCGTTGGGTTCCTCTGGCGGTTCCCACTGAACCAGCATTGTTCTGGCACTCAACATGCGTAATCGGATGTGCTGAGGCGGCGAGGAGGGGGCCTGTTCACCGGTGTGCACCTCCACGGGGTCGCTGGGATGTCCACGGCCAAAGGTTTTGGCAGCCAAGACACGGAACTCATACTCAGAGTTGGGCCTTAGTCCACCAACACTGTAACGGGTTGTTGACACACCATCCACCTCCTGGAATTCATTGTTTGAGGACTTGGCTCTGTACTGAATTACGTAGTAGGAGACAGGTTCTGGGTTTCCAGAGTCCCAGGTGAGAGTCACACTGGTGGCTGTGGTCTCAGTCACAATGAGGGAGGTGGGGGGCTTTGGCAAGGCTGAGGAGGGAGAAGCAGGGTATTAGATTTGGTACTAAAAATGGACATTTCTCCATTCTGTAATTCACAGCACTGAAATTATTGTTTCATACGTTAATCTTTCTAGTGCTGTCTTAACAAACATGTAGAAAGAGACACATACAAGCACTGACATCGAGGCTCATTGACAAAGAGACTGCAAAAAGCACCTTTCTTTAATTTAACGGCAAAAGCCTCCTGCCATGGTCCTGCTAGATTGCCATTGCCAATACTGTTGTTGCTGTGCACCTGTCTGTCTGTCTGTCTCTCGTATCTCTCTCTCTGTCTCTCTCTCTCTCTCTCTCACACCCCAACTGGTCGAGACAGACGACCACCCACCTAGAGCCTAAGGATCTGTCCTAGGCAGTTTTTCCTTTCCTTTCCTTGTCTCCATGTGCTTGCTCATGGTGGTACTGTTGGGTCTCTGTAATTAATGTTTTAAAGAGTTCGGTCTAGACCTGCTCTATTTGAAAAGTGTCCTGAGATAACTTCTGTTATGAATTGGCGCTATACAAATAAAATTGAATTGAATTGAATTGAATTGAAAAACACAGGCCACAGCACAGGGGCAGCGGAAATTTCCAGGAAAGGTTCCAGATGTCATTTGTGTTTTTTTCTGTTTTATACCAGTCCATTACCTTTGACAGTGATCCGAGCGGTGGCTTCTATCACATCCACAGAAGACATGGCCACACAGGTGTAGTTTGCTGACTCAAGGACGTTGGTGAGCTGCAGCACGTTATGTCCTATTGGTATCTCGTCTTCCTTGGTCAACTCCTCCAGGCCCATCTTCCACTGTACGTAGGGCAGCGGCGATCCCACTGCGTGACATGTCAGGTTGACACTGCCTCCTAGCATCACCTCTTGGTCGGTGGGTGGAATGGAGAATCTGGGTGGGATTCTTCTCACTAATTGGACGAAGCAGAGGTGCAGGAGAAAACCGCAACTCTTTTTCATCTCCATTGGACTGTTGGTAACATACTGGGCATAGACAGATAACTTAACAGAGTTAACGGCTAAACAAGGACTGTTTAATTATTGTTAATGTTGCTAATGTGTTTTATCTAGGTTACTGTGGTATTGTGATGTTGATTTGATTAACTGAGGTTACTGTAGTAACTGTAGTCTTTGAGACAGTGCTAAGGTGATGTTAGTTTAATGCTTCACAAAGACATTGTATTTGCATGCACTATCTCCCTTTTTACGGCACTGTTAATCTAAGATCACACACACACATATTCGGCCCTAAACCTTAGCACACACACTAGGAGAGGGATTCAAACTCTCCACTTTCTCCTTGCTCTTTGTCTCTCACCAACACGTTTCATACATTGAAACATCTGGTCAGAGGACAAAGGACACACACCCTTTTGGCGCGCAACCCCCATGCACGCACACACACACACACACACACACACACACACACACACACACACACATTTTCCCTCTAACTTAGTTCCTTTAAGTTAGACTGTATATAGTGTGTTTTCCTCCGTTTGCTTTTATTATATCTCTTTATTAAATGTTTGTGTATATATGCTGGCCTATTTAATTTCGTACAAGAGTGAGTGATACTAACCTCTTCTATGTAGAACTCCAAAGCTCCCACTTTAGCTATTAATAATCATTTTGGTTGTAGTTATTAATTGAATTATTTATCTGACTTCTGAATTAATAGTTTAGTGTATTCTTATGAGACTGATCAGTCGATTATTGGTTATCGTTTCCCTTATTTAAGGGTGGTGCCCCGAGAATCTTTAATATTAATTAAAGTAATTTTCTATTATCTGTTGATAATTATAATTTTTGATAACCATTAATTGATTAAACTAATGCAGTTAGACCACTCTAACACCCTACGACGTGGAGCCCGAAACATAAAACACCACAAGGCTAAACGCTGACTCAGGAAAGCTAATAGATTGGAGGGCTGATCGCTTTCATCCAAATGTGCAGGTGAGCACAATGGGAATGATAGGAGTGCAACCATAGATTAAACTCAGTTATTTTTGGTGAATATCTTTATTTGGCTCTATTGATAAACATCATTGAATTATGTCTGATCGGATTTGATTTTAAGGGCTAATACAAAACTATTCAAATCAACTGGATCAGGAGATTTGACTATAGCAGCTGCTGCCCATTTGGATGGAGGGTAGCTCTTTCAGACTTCTCTGTTTTTTGTTTTGTTCTGTGTTCAGCTTTTGCTGGGACGTGCATTACCTGTGGCACAGATGGTCTGCGGGGAGGCATTGGGTTTTTATTGGAAAGCCGTGGACTTTGGGACAATCCACCCAGCCAGATTGACTGGATGGAACCGGCTCACCATGGCGGGTGCTGTCACCCCAGGACAACAGGGAAGAGAATCAGATGGGAGCCATACTGGCCCAACTTAGACTCTTTTTATCTTGTTGCTGCTGTTCACCCAGACGCAAATTTAAAAGATTCACTGCAGAATTATTTCCCAGGTGTATATAAATAGCTTTACATAAGGAAGTGGTCTTGGTAGGTCACTTGGTGTCACTGTTGCGCTGTTGTTCATACTGAAAGTCCAGCACATCACGCTGTTTGTCCCCCATGGGATACCGTAGTTTTAAAAAAACATCCCACCAACCACCCATCCATACAAGGTAGGGTTCCAGGGGGTGTAAAAAGGCTCCTGAAAGCGACAGGCATGCAGAGGGAGTGGGTTATATATATATATATATATATATATATTGGTTAGTTTTATTTATTTTCTGTTATTCTATGAATTGTTCTTTCTTTCTTTCTTTGTTATCTTTTTCTATAAATGTAGCATGAAGGAACCGCAACCTCTTATTTCATTATACAAACCGATGTAGTATAAAAAAATAAACTGTCAAAAGAACTGAAATTTGCACATATAATTTAATGTTCTGTTATGGCCACATATTAGACAAAGTAGCAGGCTTAAATTCAATGAAAAAATATGTATTTGGAAAAGTGAGATTAAAGATAAAGAACTCAAACAATTTATTGGTTTCTAATGCCACCTTTAGATATTAGTAATCAATCATTTGGGGGATTTTCCATCAAATATATGTGACTGTTTGCAAATGAATCAGCAAATATTTCCCCACTTAACACTCTGGCCAACCTGTTAATATTTCTCAACATCTGTCCCTGGCTGGCTCTGTGAAACCGTCTCATCCTCTCTGCATGTTAGCTACCCAGCAGCAACTTTAGCGACGAGGGGCAGATGTTTTTATTTTTTGTGCTGGCTCTGTGGCCAGGTTGCTTCCTACCTCGCACATAAACGTTGGCAACGAAAGCGTAGCGCACGCCTTTCACGTTAGACACCACACACTCATACTTCCCCTCGTCGGCCTCCTCGCTGTTGTCGATCTGCAAGGCACCTGGAAAATGACAACATGCAACAAAGACATGAAAGGAGGGGGAGGAGAGAGAAAAAGAGAAGAGGGAAAGGAAGTCAGGAGGAAATAATTAGTTGATCTGTCAGTGTCAATGCTTGAAGGAGTCAGAAACTGTTAAACTTAATGGAGGGTATCTTAAAATTTCTCAGCATCATTTTGTCAAGAACTGTGTCTCTCTGCGATGCCAATTCAGATTGTCATGACAAAATGGGTTCTTCTGCAGCTTCAGCCATCTACAGATAAAAAAAAGGAGGAATTAAATAAATAGAAATGATGACTGAATCAGTCACACTAAATTTCTTTGTTGCTATGGTGGTGCAACTTGTGTAAGACATGACCTTTATTTAAAAGTGTGATGTGGAGAAAGTAATGATAAAAGTGTGATCAAAGGTAATGGAAAACTGTGTTGAGATGGATCTGTAAACTGTAAAGTGAGATCAAAGTTTCTTATACATTGCACTCAGTGGGAGAGTTTGTGTGTATTGGGTGAGACAGGGGTCAAGCAAAAATATCTATACATATTGTTCATGTCCAAATGAATAATGGCATGGTGCATAATGCAGTAGCTGATCCCTTCTGCAGTTAGATAGTTCAAAGACTAACAAAGAGTAAGACATATCTAATACAGTTGGTCCACATGCATGACGCATGAGCAGTGTGTGACGGCTGCATTGATGAACTGCTACAGCTCGCATGCCTGTTGTGACCACACAGACAGCATTTCTGCTGCTGCGCTTTACTGCATAATATACTTCATCATCCACAGACATTGTTTGCTTACTTTATTTAAATTGTTATTATTAATTGTCACTCATTCCATTTATTCTATGTTGTAGAAGGTGAATCAAAAAAAATTCTCATTTAGAACACGTCGTTGACCTGAGTATTTTAATCGTCATGGCTTCTGAAACTAATTGACTGGTTGAATTCATTTGTTTTATAATTTTGCTCTTCACTGGTGGTGCCCCTAAAACAAGTGCAAATTTATAATGAAAAAATATATTATATTGTTATTAACATAAAAACAAAGCATAGTTTTTGGTTCCTAAAATGTTTCAACATATTCTGTTGTTTCAGTCAGTGTTGCAGCACCTGATGTGATCCTTATCAAACAATTATATGAACATATCCAAGTTGGAGATGTGAATCTGTTGGAAAGCTAAAGTGTTCTCAATCACACTTCTGACATTAATCTAACATTGCGTAAGAAAAAAGACTGGGTACTGCAGCCCAGTGCAAAGCACAAAAACAACCATGTTAACTATTACCAGTTAATTACCAATGCTCAAGGTAATGAGAGGGAAAAAGGTAGCAATATAATCCTTAGGCTTCCTGTACCTGAAGGTAGCTGTTTTATCCGCCCATTACTTGCACTGGGGTCAATGGGCAGGAATCCTTTGTACCAGGTGATTTCTGGGTCAGGGTTGCCACTGGCAGCACAGAGCAGGGTGGCTGTTCGATTGCGCTCCACTACCCTGAGTTGAAGGCCAATGTCAATGGTAGGGAAGCCTGGTGGGAGTTGGTCCTCTGTGACGAGAACAGAAAAAAAGGAAAACACAAGAGTGATTTAAGACACAATAAATGGTTATACTGCAGTGACTGAGTCTTACAGACATCTTTTTGCAGTTGTGGTCATCACAATATCTGGTCTTTTTTCACTCACTTTAAAGAAAATTGTATTTTCTGCAACATTTTCCTTGGTGTGACATTTCAGAACAATTGCTAACTGTGTAGTGTGTAATATCAGTTTTTATTCTGTAAATCTTTTGACATTAAATGTTAACGTTACATCTTAAAATTATTTGCACATTGGGATTGTGTAACAAGTGTAACATTAAACAGACAACAGAGTCTAATGATTTGTATCCAACATTTTGCTTTATATCTAAAGACTTTCCTTATCCCAGTTCACCTTTGTGAACAAGTGCACTTCAGGAGTGTTAGATCATAGTCAGTCATATAAAGATAATCACACTCATCTTGCTTTAATTTAGGACTTTATTAAACAAAAACAAGTGAGTGTGTCAGATGATCATCTTCTGGCCGAATTTTCCTCTTTCCTCTAGTCCGGCACTTATATAGTTGCATGTAAACATTCTGTAGGCTATAAAACAAAAGGAATTTCTTGCTATGGGAATTGCTCTATTCCCAACGGTCACTATATTCTCCTTACATGACAACAGACATAAATATAGCTGTCTTTTTACCTGCATATGAAAACAACCATGAATATAAAAGCAGATGTTTCTTATATTCCAGAATGTGAACATCATTTGTTTTTCACACAGAGAGAGAGATTTAATGTATGTATTATCAGAAGAAAATATACCTCATGGCTCTCCCACAGGATTGCGTTGAGGCATTGAAGAGGTTTAAGAAAGACAACCAAGAATAGCAAGCATTGTGCTTTTTTTCACCTCGTCTTTCTCAGAACATTTTTAAGATTTTAAGATTTTAAAAAAGCTAGCAGTCTACTGGTCAGAGAAACCATCCTGTAGCCAGGTACTTGGACTGCATTCCCACTCAAGGCTGTTTGAAAATGCAAGACTCACCTTGGATGACTGACAGCCTAGCACTGACAGAGACATTGCCCTCGGTGTTCTCAGCAACGCATTCATAGATGCCATCATCACGTGGCGCTCGGAGAGGCTCGATTCTGAGTACGGAGCCGGCACCTTCATCAAACTCAATGATCTGTAGGATAGAGAGTCATAAGGTTAGGTTAGACTGATGGGATTCTCCTAGCAATACTATTACTAGTTTTAAAGTGATAGGTAGTGTTAGAGTTCGATAATCACTTTTCAGCATATTGTAATTCAAGGGGGAAGACTTTTGTACGTCCTCTTGGCTTGACTTTGGGGGGATCTACTGGCAGAATATGGCAGAAAAGGAACACAATATCTATAAGTAGTATTTCCATTAATCACCTGATTCCCCCTGTGTTTTCATTACAATCAAATGAGCCCTTTATGTCTACAGAAGGAGCGGACCTCTTCTACCCATCATCTTCCACCTGCCATGTTGAACCACCATGTATCTACAGTAGCCTAGAATGGACAACCCAGACACTGGCTCTAGATACAGCCTTCACATTTTTTGTGGCCACCATAGATTCTCCCACATGTTTAATTGAGGCAATGGTTTCAGTTGGTTGCAATCTGCAATCTCACTGCTCAATGCAACTAAACATATCACTAACATTTAGTAGACATCAACACTTTCAAAACCTGTTTAAAAACTCATAGCCTACTGTGAGATATTGGATATCCCTACATTACAGAGACATAGTACAGTACAGTAACAATAAAGTTGCCCTCCTCACCCTGACAGTGCAGCAGTGCTCATTGACCTACCTCAGAATGCTGGAAGCTGATCTTCTTGCCTTTCTTCATCCAGCTAACCCTCGGCTTGGGGTTCCCCGTCGCCTGGCACACAAACGAGATCACGCCGCCTGAGACGCCAATCTGGTCGACAGGAACTTTAGTGAACTCTGGGAGTGCTAGTACAAGACAGAGAGAGGGATGAAGACATTATCACACACAAAGCCCAAACTTGTCTTCCAAGACTCTCATGCCCGTTGTTTATCCATTTTCTGACACGGCTGACAGTGGCAATGACCAATGTACCGATCCATTTCACTTCAGAGTCCAGCCTTTGTTCAGAAAACAAATTTATTAGAAAATTAAAAAGGCACTAAGGGCAACATTCTGTCTTCACTTACTATTTTTAAAGGGAGTACAGAGGACAGATAAAGAGCATCATCATATGGTGCAACTGAGGCTCAGCAAAACCAATGACCTTGTGGTGGACTACAAGAAGAACAGCAGGTCTCCTGTCCTGGTTGTCCAAGAAATTGAAGTGAAGAGAATGAACTCATACAATTACCTTGGGATGCAAATCAATTAAAAACAGGACTGGACTCACAAAACTGAAACCCTCTTTAGGGAAAGAAAGAACAGACTGTTACAAAGTTTACTGAACTGAGTTTGTTAGGTGTTGCTGTTCGAGTCCTGATGTATGTCTGTTAGTATTGTCAGTACTTATTGCTGACACTGAAAGTCAATATATCCAAGTAACTCAAAACATGAAACAAGTAAACACTAACCAGTGCGCTCGACAGAAAGAGAAAAGATGAATGCAGATTGAATGCTCAAAAATTGTGATCTAACATAAATTTTCACTTTAAATTGACACAGCTTCATCTTCTACAAAGATTTTCCAAACCAGAAAGTGTTTTAGACGTGTGTGCGAGATCAAAAACTGAAACAACTTTACTGACAATTCTTTTGGTCCTTAAACCATCATCAGGTAATATTTTGTTCCATACCCAGGATTCTTGTATTCACTAATATGGAAATATGTATGAAATCACTTTAACACAGTGGCCATAATCATCATCAGGGCTCAGGTTATCTTTATCAATTTCAATACTGGACTGCTTCAAACAGTCAAACCTCAGACGACCTCCTCAGACATCACAGTAATGCTTCTTCTGTTATTCACAACATAGTACAGAAACAGAATATGCTATCAGTTCCTCATTTATGTTGAGGACATTAGGATGTTATTTATGTATCAGGCACTGCTTTAACACTTTATTATATGGCCATCAATTTGTAAGAATTTCCAATTTTGTTTACAACCAGTTTGTGGGCTTAAAAGAAAGTGCCAGAGGAAAATGCCCCTACACTTTATTCATTTGATAAAACCATTTTGTAGTCAAAAGATTATTATTTTGTCTTTTGTCAGAATTATTTATCAACAAGGTTAAAAAAGAGGAACCAATATACATTCCCTCTGAAATTGACTGACTGAACAAAACAATGTTCTGCCATCAATATAGAATTTGTTGGACAACAGTTGTTCAACATCTCAGCTTCTCATGTGTATAATAGTATTCAGTGTTTCCTGTGAAGGTAAGCAACATGTCCCTGCAATGAAGTGTCTGTACAATGTTATAAAGGGTATTTCTTGTTTATGTTTAAGTTTTGTTCTATATTTTATGTATGAAGTTTTAAACGCATAGTTCATTGGATTTTATAGCTTTATATCTGTACATTTTAAATATCTTTTTGAAACATAAATATAATTATTTAATTCCCAATTCTTAGCAGAACCTTTACTTATTAAAAGAAATGTATTTCTGGTGTAACAGCATGTTGTTATTGTTACTGAGAATATGATCCCACTTTAAATAGTGGTTAAACACAAGTCATCACTTATACACCAAAGATATTTAAATGGAGCGAAGCCTGCAAAATAGTTTTGCCTCACTCCATAGTCACTAACCAAGCGCTCCCTTCCAATCTGGCAGTCTATTTAAACTGCACAATTTCCCAGCTCTCCCTCTGCTCTGTCAATGCCGCTGTTGCCCTGCATCCGTATTACTGCTGCTGCTCTGTAAGCTATTGCTGCCTGCTGCGCTGTAAGTCCCACCACCAACCCAGCATCCACCTGTAGGCTCCAGCTAGGGGTTTAAGATATTTGTTCATCACTCTCCAATATCTCTATGTAAACATATCTGCGGGGAATGATGAGGTCAGGGCCTAGGTGCCAAAATCTAAATATGCTATACTGCTGTAATAAACATTTTAAACGTGAGTTGTCTGACTGAATTGTATTTAATTTATTCATGTGTCTTGTATGAATTTGCTTCCAGTGTGTGTCAGTGTTTGATCTGTAAAACACATCACTGAAGATGATGCCAGACTATAAAATATGTCAGTTTAAACAAGTTAAACATCTCACCATGAGAGACTCCGAGTAGCATCAGCAACAGTCCAATCACAGCTTCCATGTCTCCTCAGTGTTTTGATCCAGTCATCAGCTTCCAGACAAACCTTTCTACTTAAAAGCAAACATGCACATCCTACACTGAGAAAATGTGTCCTGAAAGTGATCAACTTCAGAGAGGAGAGGAGAAAAATTAGGCAATGTTAGTTTTACTTTCCTTTTAGCCCAGAAGGAGAGAGACACAAGGGTAGGATGGACTGACTGGAAGAGATGAAAACATTCCTCTTTCATACTAAAAGAGGATTTGAAACTGACAGATGATATGATAAGATGTCCATGTTCCAACATTAACGAAGAAATGATTGAAAAAAAAACACATGCCATCTCTTCATGTCATAATTTCTAAAAAAAAAAAAATTTTAAAAAAGCATATGATACATTATATTTCTGATTCCTAAATGAATGAAGTTCAGGTTAATCAAAATTCACAGCCTGAAATGCTGCTGCAACCTCTCAAACTGCACCTAACGCCATAGCAGATTATTATTATAAGAGCATGTTGGACACAAATATTTACACACATGTTGATAACAAAAACTTAGGTTTTTTTTAAAAAGAGACATTTTTAATATATTTTGTGTTTTCAGTTCAACTATAAAGCTAAAAAGTAGGTTAAACAGTTATAATATAAATTGTCTGGAAAAGTAGGGATTATGATCCACTTTACACTGTTGAATCAGTATGACAATGTAGTGAGCATGAATCTGAGTTGTTATCAAGTGATTTTGACAGCTTAATGATTAATAATAATGATTGCAGAGTTATATTTTTAAATCATGTCTATGGGGAGCCGTTTGTAAAGTGGCTCACGCTGAAAATAACAGCAACATTTTGTCACATTTAGCTTCAAACAATGTTTAAAAAACTGGTATGAATTTTTAGTGTCACTTTTTTGCACATTTACAACATTATTTGTCAACTTAGAGATATTTTGAATAGTTAAATGCAAATATTAAATGTTACACCTGAATGTTAAATGTTAAATCTAAATGCTAAATCTAAAACTAAATGTTAAATTTAAATCTAAATCTAAATGTTAAATCTAAATCTTAATTCTAAATCTAAATCTAAATGTAAAATCTAAATGTTAAATCTAAATGTTAAATCTAAATATTAAATCTAAATGTTAAATCTAAATGTTAAATCTAAATCTAAATCTAAATGTTAAATCTAAATGTTAGTATTCTTCAAATACAGTTTCTCCAAACGTGTTTATTATTTTAAGTAGTTATTATCACGATAATCCATGTCCAAGAGTCAATTTCCCCGGATGAGATGGTTTTTTGGTTATTTGACACTATAAACACACACTGACCTCCTCAAGCTTTTATTTTGGTACTTCCGGTTACCGGCATTTTGAATTTGCATATTAGTTAAATATTTAGTTTCACCCGAAACATTTAGATTTAACATTTAGATTTAGATTTAGATTTAACATTTAGATTTAGATTTAGATTTAACATTTAGATCTAACATATAGATTTAGATTTAGATTTAACATTTACATTTAAGATTTAGATTTAGATTTAGATGTAGATGTAGATTTAACATTTAGATTTAGATTTAAATTTAACATTTAGTTTTAGATTTAGCATTTAGATTTAACATTTAACATCTAGGTTTAACATTTAATATTTGGATTTAACTATTTAAAATATCTCTAAGTTGACAAATATTGTTGTAAATGTGCAGAAAAGTGACCCTGAAAAATTCATAGCAGTTTCTTAAACATTGTTTGAAGTTATCCTAACCCTAATACAGGATTATACATAAACAACAGTAACTTCTCTGTAAACCAGTAAAGGGAAAAATTACACCTAATAATACTGATGATGAGTGTGGAAGTTTTATTTAATTCTCAACCGTCAATAAATGTACAGTTCATGATCAAAATATCAACAAAAAGATTTTTACCTAAACTGATGGAAGGCCTCTCGTCTGGCTTGGTCAGCTATTCCTGCTCTCTCATTCACTTTACCTAGGGCATCGGCGAGCCCACTGCCTCACATGTCAGGTTGACACAGAGAATCTGGGTGGGACTATTCAATGATCGTGCCCCATAAAACACTGTGGTGTATTTTCGTGGCTGCCAAAAGTTGATTTGTGGATGACTGAAAAAGAAAAGGTCCACCACTCTTCTTGCTTTATTTTAGGACTTTATTAAACAAAAACAAGTGAGTGTGTCAGATGCATCTTCTGGCCGAATTCCCCTATTTCCTTCAGTCCGGCACTTATATAGTCGAATGTAAACATTCTTCAGGCTATAAAACTAAAGGAATTTCCTGCTATGTTAATTGCTCTACTCCCAACTCTTACTTACTTGCCATCATTTTTTCTGCGCCTGCTCTGCTGCGACGACGCAGTCTGTACGCTCGCTGTGTCTGTACTCTATATCTCCTTACATGACAACTGACATAAATATAACTGTCTTTTTACCTACATATGAAAACAAACATGTACATGAAGCAGATGTTTCTTACCTTTATACAGTCTATGATTAAGACTTAGACCGGCAAAATAAAGTCTTTTTTTCCACTCTTTTTTTGTGTGGCTGAAGGAGGGCGGTGCACTATCACCCACTATGGGCTAGTGAACGATCCGGCTCTAAGATCCAGATTTTTTCCCCGTTTTTTTCTGTTAAAGCCGCGTGATTGGTCAAGATGTGTGGCGGGGTCTGTGTATGTACACTGAGCAGGAGGGGGAGGTGGGGAGGGGTTACAGACACACAAGGCACAGTGAGCACGTGAACAGGAGTGAGGGAGACGTGAGAGAGCGAGAGAACTACTACATAGACAGAGACTACCCACTGGAAAGGTGAGGAAAAGAAGTGACAGGAAACGTAGTGAAGTTTGGACACATTTGAATTTACTGATAGACAGTTCAAAGGCAGAGTGTAGACTGTGCAGAGTTAAAAATTCCATATGGAGCAGCTTTTTGTCTAATTGAGATGGGTCTTTGTTTCTGTATTTTATAATTAATTTTTGTAGCCCTCTGTTCCATGTTGAGTATATTAATAAATCCATATAAATAATAAACATTTTATATAATGTATGTATTTACATTAGTAATTCGTTTTACACATAATTTGGTAATAAATTAATTTAAGCAACAAAAAATCAACAGCTCTCTAAGAAGAGCCTGAATTCCCATCACTGCTACACCGCCCCTGTTTCTTACATTCCAGCATATGAACATCAGATCTTTTTCACACAGAGAGTGGCGGAAGAGAAGCACAAAGCCTATCTATTGTCATTAAATTTCTCTTCACTTGTTTAACCCCAACAAAGTCCTCAACCAATTTTCATTCCTAATTTGCCATACAGTTTGAGTCAACTAATTTAGCACGTAGCCTTACATTAAGATCCTATGAGCACTACTTTAGACTAGGTAAACTATTCAATTGTTCTAACGAGGTTAAATTCATGGGCTAATCCCTCCCAACTGGAAGAGCTCTTCCCTACTTTCCAGAAATCCTGGAAAGCACACAGACACACACATTAGACCTAGCAAATCAGGGGGTGCCACTATCAATCCCTCATGTTTCCTCCACAAGCCTGTGGAATCCTGACTAGCACCTCTGTCCACCCACAGCTGTTTGTCTACGGCATGCTGTCAGGTTTTTCTTCCTGGTCTTATAAGGTCTTTTCACTATACATATATACCTCCACTAGCTGGAAGTTGGATTTCCTTTATTTAAAGAAGTTCTAATCAGGCTTTGAATAAAAGATTAGAGATATACTGCATACAGGACATATAATTTAGATGACACAATAGGGTCTAAGAATCCTAGCCAAAGGGAGCTAAGTTCAACTTTCCTCACTCTTTTTTATCCCTCTTCTTTCTACAAGTCATGAAAGGCTGTTGTTGCCTCAGGAGTCTAAAAGTCAGTCTTGTCAAAAGTCCTCCCCATGAATGATGTCATAGTGGTCGGGAGATCTCCACACATTCATGATATCATTCATTTTCAATACGCATTTTCTAAATTGTAGATGTGGTCCTGACCTACTTTTCAAACCTCCAGATAAGGCCATAGTGCACTGATTGCAAAATGAGTTGCTTCTATCTAAACCAAAACAAAGACACTGTCAGTTTGACAACCCCTTTTTGTATGGGAGCACACTAAAAACATCAACCTACTGAACAAATGTACTATAGCATGGTGGCTACCAATGTACAAGGCCCTCAGCTACAGTCGCAGCGACAGAATTAAACTGAAGAGAAACCCTGTGCCATCCGTGTCCACTTTTACCCCTTACAAGTAAAAACAAACAAGAACTGTTTCACAAGAATGCTAAGTCTGCATTCACTAAATTAATTTCCTACAACACCACCAGGATCCTGCTGGAACCTGTGACATTAGTGACTGTTGGTCCAGTTTCACATCTTACTTTATCCCCCTAAGATCTTCAAATGATTTCCAACCCCTATTTGGTCTCTTTACAAGCATCATTGGGTGATTACATGGTGAATGATTACCTTCAACATTGGCTCTTTCATCTATGAGAGGCAGAAACAATGTCTTCAACAGCTTCAAGGCTGAGGTGATATATTCTTTTACATGGTCTAAAATAGAGTTGCACTCTATATTTCCCCCAAATCAGAACTTACTTCAAGTCCCCAAACAATCAGAAACTATTGAAAGCAATGCTTTGACTATGGAGACATTTGCTCCTGAGTCTACAAAGAATCTCACAATGCCACTTAGTACACTCAGAGTTAACCTAAAGTTGTCTTAGTGTCTAGTGTTAACTGTGAATATCATTAGTATGTAACTACTGGCTTGTCATTGTCATCATTTATCTTCTCCTTGTGTGTCTCTGTGTCTATGCCTGTGTTCTATTCAATACTCTGACCTGCACCCACTGTCTCCTATGATTGCCTGTGGTCCGTTTGTTGGTACCTCCGGTCAAACCTCTCTGTATCTTGTCCTTCTCACCAGATGGGATAAGAGATGAAGGAGAATTCTTTCTGCCATCTCTCTCTCCTGTTCTCTTTGTTTTCTCATCTGGTTAAATCCAGTTCCCCTTGTTTCTTTCAATGTGCAAGATGTGTGTCCATACAGTCACCACCCCCCAGCCTGGGAATGTAATCATCACATCCCTTTGTCCTTTTGGCACCCCAGCCTGGGATTGTAGGTATCTGCTAGTGACAAAAAAGATTTCCTGGGAGAAGCAAAGTTAGTTTTCTCTGCCCTTTCCCAGTCACTGTTGTAGGATTCAGAGATCTAATTTGATCAGACAGCATGGATATTGCACAGGTGTGCCTTAAGCTGGCCACAATAAAAGGCCACTCGAAAATGTGCAGTTCCATCACACAGCACAATGCCACAGATGTTGCAAATTTTGAGGGAGCGTGCAATTGGCATGCTGACTGCAGGAATGTCCACCAGAGCTGTTGCCCGTGAATTGAATGTTCATTTCTCTACCATAAGCCGTCTCCAAAGGCGTTCCAGAGAATTTGGCAGTACATCCAACCAGCCTCACAACCGCAGACCACATGTAACCACACCAGCCCAGGACCTCCACATCCAGCATCTTCACCTCCAAGATCATCTGAGACCAGCCACCCGGACAGCTGCTGCAACAATCGGTTTGCATAACCAAAGAATTTCTGCACAAACTCGGACCAGAGCCAGACTTTTCTATCAGTTATTTTTTTGAATATCTTCCTCTTCCTTTTACCATTGCAAAGACAGTGCATGCATATACAGCAGCCTGTAGCTCCTTCAAACTTGCAACATTTTCGTTTTACTATGTACTTATTTTGTCTCTATTGATGAAAACATAATTGAATTATGTCTGATTGGATTTGATTTTTAAGGGCTAAGCCAAAATTGTTCAAGTCAACTGGATCAGGAATTTGACTATGGTAGCGGCTGCCCATTCAGATGCAGGGTAGCTCCTGAACGTCTCTGTTTGCAATAAAACCATATTATCATCACTACCTTGTTGTTGCTGCTGTTCACCCAGACGCAAATGGCCAGTGTTGGAAGATTCCCTAAATAAGGTGACTTTGTACTTCCCCTGCTTTTAGTCCTCTTTGTGGTTCAGCCATTTTATGTGCAAATGATTAGTCCTTTACCCCAATTTTTGGTATTTTTGTTTTAAGTAATTGTGTTTTTAGTTTTCGCTCATTTTCCATTTTTCAACTTCAACGCTAGATGTCGCTGAATCCTACACACTGGTGATAAGTGATAAGTTCAGTGGAAAAAGATGTATTTGGAAAAATGTCTCAACTGTTAGATGTTTGTTATCAAATTTATAAATATGCCACAATAGTGTAAAGTGAGTTCAAATATCTTCATTTGGGGGATTTTCCAAGCAAATGTTGATATGTGATGGTTTGCGATTAAATCAGCAAATATTTCTACCACCCCTTAAAGTCTCCATGGGACCCTCAGACCACCCTATTAATATTTCTCTAGATCTGCCTCTGGCTGGCTCTGGAGAGAACACAAGAGGGGAATCCCACCCTCAATCCTCAATCCTCCAATTTAACACATGATTTTATGATCTGTTATGGCCATATTTTAGACTAAGTGAAAAAAGACATGTATTTAGAAAAATGTCACAAGATTAGGAAATACATTTTTTTTTATTTCTCTGCCCCTGGCTGGCTCTGGTAAACCGTCTCATCCTTGTTACATTTTAGATTCCTAAAGAACTTCAGCAACAGTTTGTTAACCCACAACATAGCTGACATTACTTACATTACTTGCTATGTCATTGTTAGCTCTATATCTTTTTACCATTTGTTATAGTATTTTTCTCCAGAATAACATACACCACCTTTAACGGATTGTAATCAATTTATTATATTAAATTATGTAAGAGGCAAATACAGCAAAAATTTACATGTTCAATTTTTTTTCAAATGTGGGTTAAAAAGTGAAAGAGAAAATACACCAACCTCTTTCAGGCTCTGAGGGGCGTAAAGGAGACTGTGCAGAACACACTGACATGAGGAATAGAAAAAAATAGAGAAAATTATTTTAGAGAGGGTAAAAAACAGTTTACAAAACATCCCTTTTCTGTAATCTCTTTTACCTTGTTTCCCAATGACGCCTGTCTTGCTCACCAAATGTTGAAACAAAGGTTTGGGTAGTCTTAAAGCATTTATTTTGGTTTACAGTTTAATGTAATTTAATGGTCATTTTTTTTATGAATAAGTAACACACAAAGAAAGATACAATTAAAAACGACTGAGCAGTTTGATGGTATTGCTGTTATTCCTTCCTACATTCAGGAAGAGTCCTGTCTTGGAGCTGCTATGTCAAAACATTTATGTTCATTTCATTACAGCATACTTGTAATGCACTGTAGAAGGATTTGTATTTGTAAAGTTTATGTACTGAGGTGGGTCACATCGACACTGGTTGAAAGGATTAAAGACAGTTGGACACGTTGAACGAGTACATCATCATCTGTATCTGTTCAACCAACTAAATGATCTGTATACGTCCTCAAAGTGAGGCTTAAAGCAGAAGTAAGCAGACCTAACCAGAAGTTGGTTATTTAAGTCTGAAATTGATATGAGTTGATCAGAAGTTACTATATTTATTTGAAAACTATCTAGAGAATCACCTCGGATGATTGACGTCCTAGCACTGACAGGGACCTCGCCCTCGATGATCTCAGCAACGCATTCATAGAGGCTCTCATCACGTAGTGCTCGGAGCCATGTTGAACCGCCATGTTTCTACAGTAGCCCAGAAAGGACAAACCAGACACTGGCTCTAGATGGGGCCTTCACATTTTTTGTGGCCACCATAGATTCTCCCACATGTTTAGTTGAGGCAGTGGTTTCAGTTGGTTGCAGTCTGCAATCTCACTGCTCGATGCAACTAAACATATCACTAACATTTAGTAGACATCAACACTTTCAAAACCTGTTTAAAAACTCATAGCCTTCTGTGAGATATTGGATATCCCTACATTACAGAGACATAGTACAGTACAGTAATAAATAAAGTTGCCCTCCTCATCCATTTTCTGACACAGTCAATGTCAGTTGGATTTTGGCAAATTTTGTATTTCACAGTGACATTGACTTCACCAATGTACCGATCCATTTCACTTCAGAGTCCAGACTTTCTATTTTTGTGTTAACTGAGCAGAAGATCTACCAGAACAATGTTTCACTGAAGCTTGTAAAAAAGTTAGTTTGTAAAAGAAAGCTTGTAAAGAAAGTTAAAAAGGCACTAAGGACAACATTCTGTCTTCACTTACTATTTTTAAAGGGAGTACAGAGGACAGATAAAGAGCAACGTCACATGGTGCACCTAAGGTTCATCAAAACCAATGAGCTTGTGGTGGACTACAAGAAGAACAGCAGGTCTCCTGTCCTGGTTGCCCAAGGAGTTGAATTGAAAAGAATGAACTCATACAATTACCTTGGGATGCAAATCAATTAAAAACAGGACTGGACTCACAAAACTGAAACCCTCTTTAGGGAAAGAAAGAACAGACTGTTACAAAGTTTACTGAACTGACTTTGTTAGGTGTTGCTGTTCGAGTCCTGATGTATGTCTGTTAGTATGTCAGGACTTATTGCTAACACTAAAAGTCAATATATCCGAGATAAAGGTAGAGACATTAGGTAATGATCAGCAGGTGAGGTAATCAACTCATCGGTCGCATCACTGGGGGTGACGAAGCGGCCTAAAGGAGGGAGGTGGCCGGATAAGTGGCATGGTGTGATGACAACAACCTCTCCCTCAACACAACAAGACAAAGGAGATGATAGTGGACATGAGGAAGAAGAGGAGACTTCATCAACCACTGTCTATCCGGGACCTTGAAGTGGAGAGGGTGAGCACTTTCAAATACCTGGGTGTCCACATCAGTGAGGACCTCACCTGGACACTGAACACCTCGCAGCTGGTTAAGAAGGCCCAACAACGACTGTATTTCCTGAGGAGGCTGAGGAAGTTTGGCATGTCGCCCAGGATCCTCAGCAACTTCTACAGCTGCGTGGTTGAGATCACCATAACCAGCTGCATCACAGCGTGGTACGGCAACACTACTGTTGCGGACCACAGTCGCCTGCAGAGAGTGGTTAAGACTGCTGAGAGGATCACCAGGACACCACTGCCCTCTCTGCAGAGCATCTACCACCGCAGAGTGCACAGGAGAGCTGCTTCCATGCTCAGAGACCCCACCCATCCACAACACGGACTGTTCACACTTCTACCCTCAGGCCGGAGGTAGAGAAGTTTGAAATGCAAAACAACAAGACTCAAAAACTCTTTCTTCCCCTCTGCAATCAGACTCCTGAACAGTTGACAGGAGTCACATCAATGTACTACCTCGTCACCTTACACCTGTACTTCTGTTTACAACTGCGCTCTTGCACAACTGTTTACATCCCATGGCATTCATTGCAAATCAGACACTTTTAAAATTACTGTAATATTGAGTTATTTTTATTTTCTTTACTTACTGTACTTATTGTAATATTGTTTTTTTTACTACTCTATAATTGGGTAGTATTGTGGGGTTTTTTGTGTTACTTATTGTACTTAATGCGTCGGTATCAGGGTGGACAGCACAGCAAAGAAAGAATTTCATTGCACAGAGGAAAACTTGCTTTATTTTGTTTTATATGAAAATAAACATCTTGAATCTTGAATCTTGGTGGCGCTCTGCCAAGCCTTTCCCACACCTCTCTCTCCTGTAGCTGAGCGCAAACCACACCCACCTCCACAATTTGGTTCCAGTGTTTGTCAGTGTTTAATCTGTAAAACACATCACTGAAGATGATGCCAGACTATAAAATATGTCAGATCAAACATCTCGCCATGAGAGTCTCCAAGTAGCATCAGAAGAAGATGATATATACTTTATTAATCCCTTTTAGCCCAGAAGGAGAGAGCCAAATTCTTTTTTTCACTCTTTTTTTATTTCTTACACACATACACAGGCTGAAATGCACACTTCATGCAGTTGTGGACATGCCAACAGGAGCAGTTTCTTGGGGTTAGATTGCCTTGCTCAAGGGCACATCAGCAGTGCACAGAAGGTGAAACTGGCACCTCTCCAGCTACCAGTCCACACTCCATATTGTGGTCTCTAAGTTAAACATCTCACCATGAGAGCAGCATCCAGACAAACCTTTCTACTTAAAAGCAAACATGCACATCCTACACTGAGAAAATGTGAGCAGATTAAATAGCAGATTATTATTATAAGAGCATGTTGGACACAATTATTTTACACACAGAGATGTTGGTTACAAAATATTTGTTTTGTTTTTTCAAAAAGAGACATTTTTAATAGATTTTGTGTTTTCAGTTCAACTATAAAGCTAAAAAGTAGGTTAAACAATTAGAATATTAGAAAATAAATTGTCTGAAGAGTACGGATTATGATCCACTTTACACTGTTGAATCAATGTAGTGAGCATGAATTTGAGTTGTTATCAAGTGATTTTGAAAGCTTAATGGTTATTAATGATTGCAGTGTTATATTTTTACATCATGTCAGCCTCTAGATACAGTAGTAAATGGTATGATACAGCTTCAGACTTTATTTATGTCTTTGTGGCTTTTATTTGTTACCATACCTAATTGTTTTCTTTTCTTTATTCCTTTGAAAAAAAACAATCTGCATATATACTGTATTCCTCTGTAATGTTACTGGTTTGAAGCTCATCTGTATACTTCCTCATGTCTTTTACCTCTCTTTCTCTCTCTCTCTCTCTCTCTGTTGATTGATTACAGTCTGTTTACCTTCACTGGCAACTGTTGCCATAAAATATTAAAAGACATTGTACTTGCAATAAACAGGTACATTTTACATTCAATATCTAATGAGAAAAACACAGGTAAAGCCTCTTAATGCAGAAACAGCTGTATGTTTAATTTTTATTGATCATTATTTTTCTTGAAATGTTTCTCAAGAGAGAGTTTCAATGAATACAGGATTATTCATAAACAACAGTAACTCCAGTAGAGGGGAAACTTACGCATACTAATAGTGATGATGATTAAAGTCATTAAAGGTACAGTTCATGATCAAAATATCAACAAAAAGGTATTTGCCTAAACTGATGGAAGGCACACATGATTATACTGTTTTCAGTGGACAGCAATGGTGTGTACCTCCACGGGGTCGCTGGGAGGTCCACAGCCAAAGGTTTTAGCAGCCAAGACACGGAACTCATACTCAGAGTTAGGCCTTAGTCCACCAACACTGTAACGGGTTGTTGACACACCATCCACCTCCTGGAATTCATTCTTTGAGGACTTGGCTCTGTACTGAATTACGTAGTAGGAGACAGGTTCTGGGTTTCCAGAGTCCCAAGTGAGAGTCACACTGGTGGCTGTGGTCTCAGTCACAATGAGGGAGGTGGGGGGCTTTGGCAAGGCTGAGGAGGGAGAAGCAGGGTATTAGATCTGGTACAAAAAATGGATATTTCTCCATTCTATAGCTCACAGCACTGAAATTATTGTTTCATACTTTAATCTTTCTAGCGCTGTCCTAACAAACATGTAGAAAGAGACACATACAAGCACTGACATTGAGGCTCATTGACAAAGAGACTGCAAAAAGCACATTTCTTTAATTTAACAGCAAAAACACAGGCCACAGCACAGGGGCAGTGGAAATTTCCAGAAAAGGCTCCAGATGCCATTTGTGTTTTTTTCAGTTTTATAACAGTCCATTACCTTTGACAGTGATCTGAGCGGTGGCTTCTATCTCGCCCAGAGAGGACATGGCCACACAAGTGTAGCTTGCTGACTCAAGGATGTTGGTGAGCTCCAGCACGTTACGTCCTATTGGTATCTCGTCTTCCCTGGTCAGATCCTCAGAGCCCATCATCCACTTTACGAAGGGGATTGGCGAGCCTACTGCTACACATGTCAGGTTGACACTGCTGCCTAGCAACACCTCTTGGTCGGTGGGTGGAATGGAGAATCTGGGTGGGATTCTTCTCACTAATTGTAATGAGAGAGGTGTAAGGTATAAGGTGAATATGGTACATTTTTATGATTTCATCAATGATCATGTCCCTTAAAACACCACAAGGCTAAACGCTGACTCAGGAAAGCTAATAGATTTGACAACTGATCGCTTTCATCCAAATGTGCAGGTGAGCACAATGGGAATGATAGGAGTGCAACCATAGGTTAAACTCAGTTATTTTTGGTGAATATCTTCCTATTCCTTCTTTTGGCTCTATTGATAAACATCATTGAATTATGTCTCGTTGGATTTAATTTTTAAGGGCTAAGACAAAAAACAGTTTAACTCAACTGGATCAGGAGATCTTGACTATAGCAGCGGCTGCCCATTCAGATGGAGGGTAGCTCCTTCAAACTTCTCTGTTTTTTGTTTTGTTCTGTGTTCAGCTTTGTTGCTGGGACGTGCATTACCTGTGGTACAGATGGTCTGCAGGGAGGCATTGGGTTTTTATTGGAAAGCTGTGGACCCAGCCAGATCGACTGGATGGAACCGGCTCACCATGGCGGGTGCTGTCACCCCAAGACAACAGGGAAGAGAATCGGATGGGAGCCATACTGGCCCAACTTAGACTCTTTCTATCTTGTTGCTGCTGTTCACCCGGACGCAAATTTAAAAGATTCACTGAAGAATTATTTCCCAGGTGTATATAAATATAAAAAGCTTTACATAAGGATGCGGTCTTGCCATATGTCCTCTGGTTAGCAAGTCTATAAAATGTGAAAGTGTGTATTCTATAAGTGTGTTCTTTCTTTCTTTCTTTCTTTCTTTATTATCTTGTCCTATAAATGTGGCATGAAGGAACCGCAAACTCTTATTTCATTATACAAACCGATGTAGTATAAAAAAATAAACTGTCAAAAGAACTAAAATTTGCACATATAATTTAATGTTCTGTTATGGCCACATATTAGACAAAGTGGCAGGCTTAAATTCAGTGTAAAAAGATATATTTGGAAAAGTGAAATTAATGATTAATAAAATTAATAAAACAATAAAACAATTTATTGGTTTCTAATGCCACCTTTAGATATTTGTAATCAATCATTTGGAGGATTTTCCAAGCAAATATATGTGATTGTTTGTTTACAAATAAATCAGCAAATATTTCCCCACTCAACCCTCTGGCCAACCTATTAATATTTCTCAACATCTGTCCCTGGCTGGCTCTGTGAAACCGTCTCATCCTCTCTGCATGTTAGCTACCCAGCAACAACTTAAGCTACAAGGGGCAGATGTTATTATTTTTTTTGTTGTGTGGCCAGGTTGCTTCCTACCTCGCACATAAAGATTAGCAGAGACAGAGTAGCGCACGCCTTCCACATTAGACGCCAAACACTCGTATTTCCCCTGGTCGGCCTCCTCGCTGTTGTCGATCTGCAAGGCACCTGGAAAATGACAACATGCAACAAAGACATGAAAGGAGGGGGAGGAGAGAGTAAAAGAGAAGAAGGAAAGGAAGTCAGGAGGAAATAATTAGTTGATCTGTCAGTGTCAATGCTTAAAGGAGAAAATGTTCTTAATGGAGGGTATCTTGAAATTTCTCAGCATTATTTTGTCAAGAACTGTTTCTCTCTGCAATACCAATTCAGATTGTCAAGACAAAATGGGTTCTTCTCCAGCCTCAGCCATCCACAGATAAAAAGAGGAGGAATTAAATAAATAGAAATGATGACTGAATCAGTCACACTAAATTTGTTGGTTGCTATGGTGGTTCAACTTGTGTAAGACATGACTTTTATTTAAAAGTGTAATGTGGAGAAAGTAATGATGAAAGTGTGATCAAAGGTAATGGAGAACTGTAAACTGAGTGAGACTTAATTTTCTTTTGCAAAGCTCTTCACTGGTGGTGCCCCTAAAGCAGGTGCAAATTTATAATGAAAAAATATATTATATTGTTATTAACATAAAAACAAAGCATAGTTTTTGGTTCCTAAAATGTTTCAACATATTCTGTTGTTTTGGTCAGTGTTGCAGCACCTGATGTGATCTTTATCAAACAATTATATGTGTTTCCAAGTTGGAGATATGAATCTGTTGGAAAGCTAAAGTGTTCTCAATCACACTTCTGACATTAATCTAACATTGTGTAAGAAAAAAAGACTGGGTACTGCAGCCCAGTGCAAAGTACAAAAACAACCATGTTAACTATTACCAGTTAATTACCAATGCTCAAGGTAAAAGGTAGCAATATAATCCTTGGGCTTCCTGTACCTGAAGGTAGCTGTTTTATCCGCCCATTACTTGCACTGGGGTCAATGGGCAGGAAGTCTTTGTACCAGGTGATTTCAGGGTCAGGGTTGCCACTGGCAGAACAGAGCATAGTGGCAGTTCGAGTGCGCTCCACCACTTTGAGTTGAGGGCCAATGTCAATGTTAGGGAAGCCTGGTGGGAGTAGATGCTCTGTGACGAGAACAGAAAAAAAGGAAAACACAAGAGTGATTTAAGACACAATAAATGGTTATACTGCAGTGACTGAGTCTTACAGACACCTTTTTGCAGTTGTGGTCGTCACAATATCTGGTCACTCACTTTAAAGAAAATTTGCAAACTGTATTTTCTACAACATGTAGGATTTTCCTTGGTGTGACATTTTAGAACAATTGCTAACTGTGTAGTGTGTGATATCAGTTTTTATTCTATAAATATTTTTAAATTAAATGTTACATTACATCTTAAAATTATTTTCACATTGGGATTGTGTAACAAGTGTAACATTAAACAGACAACAGAGTCTAATGATTTGTGTCCAACATTTTGCTTTATATCAAAAAAGACTTTCCTTATCCCAGTTCACCTTTGACCACTGAGACAAGTGCACTTCAGGAGTGTTAAATCATAGTCAGCCATATACAGATAATAAACAAACTGAGGATAGAAGGTTTGAATAAACATGTAAATGTCATGTCTGTCATAAACATGAGCGTTATTTTATTGTCTAATAAGCCTTTCATGTGATATTTCCTGTTTTATTTAGTAGTTTTTCACCTCTTGTGATGTTTTACTTCCTGTCTTTGTCTTTTACCTGCTCTTTTTGATTGTGTGTCTGCAAATGAATTAAGAATGTGGCTCTCCCACAGGATTGCGTTGAGGCATTGAAGAGGTTTAAGAAAGACAACCAAGAATAGCAAGCATTGAGCTTTTTTTCATCTCGTCTTTCTCAGAAAATGTTTAAGATTTAAAGATTTTAAAAGAGCCAGCAGTCTACTGGTCAGAGAAACCATCCTGTAGCCAGGTACTTGGACTGCATTCCCACTCAAGGCTGTTTCAAAATGCAAGACTCACCTTGGATGACTGACAGCCTAGCACTGACAGAGACATTGCCCTCGGTGTTCTCAGCAACGCATTCATAGATGGCATCATCACGTGGCGATCGGAGAGGCTGGATTCTGAGTACGGAGCCGGCCCCTTCATCAAACTCAATGATCTGTAGGATAGAGAGTCATAAGGTTAGGTTAGACAGATGTGTGGATTCTAATAGCAATAGTAATAATAGTTTTTAAAGTGATAGGTAGTGTTACAGTTCGATAATCACTTTTCAGCATATTGTAATTCAAGTGGGCGGAGAGAAAACTAGACTTTTGCGCGTCCTCTTGGCTTGACTTTGGCCAATCAGAGTTCGGGGGGATCTACTGGCAGAATATGGCAGAAAAGGAACACAATATCTATAAGTATATTTCCATTAATCACCTGATTTCCCCTGTGTTTTTACTACATTCAAATGAGCCCTTTATATCAACAGAAGGAGCAGGTCCTCTTCCACCAATCATCTTCCACCTGCCATGTTGAACCACCATGTATCTACAGTAGCCTACAATGGCCAAACCCGGTACTGGCTCTAGATGGGGCCTTCACATTTTTTGTAGCCACCATAGATTCTCCCACATGTTTAATTGAGGCAGTGGTTTCAGTTGGTTGCAATCTGCAATCTCACTGCTCGATGCAACTAAACATATCACTAACATTTTGTAGACATCAACACTTTCAAAACCTGTTTAAAAACTCATAGCCTACTGTGAGATATTGGATATCCCTACATTACAGTGACATAGTACAGTACAGTAACAATAAAGTTGCCCTCCTCTCCCTGAGAGTGCAGCAGTGCTCATTGACCTACATCAAAATACTGGAAGCTGATCTTCATGCCTTTCTTCACCCAGCTAACCCTCGGCTTGGGGTTCCCCGTCGCCTGGCACACAAACGAGATCACGCCCCCTGAGACGCCAATCTGGTCGACAGGAACTTTAGTGAACTCTGGGAGTGCTAGTACAAGACAGAAAGAGGGATGAAGACATTATCACACACAAAGCCCAAACTTGTCTTCCAAGACTCTCATGCCCGTCGTTTATCCATTTTCTGACACGGCTGACAGTGGCAATGACCAATGTACCGATCCATTTCACTTCAGAGTCCAGCCTTTGTTCAGAAAACAAATTTATTAGAAAGTTAAAAAGGCACTAAGGACAACATTCTGTCTTCACTTACTATTTTTAAAGGGAGTAGAGAGGACAGATAAAGAGTATCATCATATGGTGCAACTGAGGCTCAGCAAAACCAATGAGCTTGTGGTGGACTACAAGAAGAACAGCAGGTCTCCTGTCCTGGTTGTCCAAGGAGTTTAATTAAAGACAGTGACCTCATACAATTACCTTGGGATGCAAATCAATTAAAAAAAGGACTGGACTCACAAAACTGAAGCCCTCTTTAGGGAAAGAAAGAACAGACTGTTACAAAGTTTACTGAACTGACTTTGTTAGGTGTTGCTGTTCGAGTCCCGATGTATGTCTGTTAGTATTGTCAGGACTTATTGCTGACACTGAAAGTCAATATATCCAAGTAACTCAAAACAGGTAAACACTAACTCGTGCGCTCGACAGAAACAGAAAAGATTAATGCAGATTGAATGCTCAAAAATTATGATCTAACAAAAATTTCACTTTAAATTGACACAGCTTCATCTACTACAAAGATTTTCCAAACCAGAAAGTGTTTTAGACGTGTGTGCGAGATCAAAAACTGAAACAACTTTACTGACAATTCTTTTGGTCCTTAAACCATCATCAGGTAATATTTTGTTCCATACCCAGGATTCTTGTATTCACTAATATGGAAACATGTATGAAATCACTTTAACACAGTGGCCATAATCATCATCAGGGCTCAGGTTATCTTTATCAATTTCAATACTGGACTGCTTCAAACAGTCAAACCTCAGACGACCTCCTCAGACATCACAGTAATGCTTCTTCTGTTATTCACAACATGGTACAGAAACAGAATATGCCAACTGATCAAATCAGTTCCTCATTTATGTTGAGGACATTAGGATGTTATTTATGTATCAGGCTCTGCTTTAAGACTTTATTATATGGCCATCAATTTGTAAGAATTTCAAATTTTGTTTACAACCAGTTTGTGGGCTTAAAAGAAAGTGCCAGAGGAAAATGCCCCTACACTTTATTATAACCATTTTGTAGTCAGAGGATTATTGTTTTGTCTTTTTTCAGAATTATTTATCAACAAGGTTAAAAAAGAGGAACCATTATACATTCCCTCTGAAATTGACTGACTGAACAAAACAATGTTCAAATTAGAATTTGAACAATTGTTCAACATCTCGGCTTCTCATGTGTATAATAGTATGCAGTGTTTCTTGTGAAGGTAAGCAACGTGTCCCTGCAATAAAGTGCCGTTACAATGTCATAAAGGGTTTTTTTTTTCTTACTTTAAAGCAAATTTCAGCAAACCTGTAGCCTATGTGTAAAAATCCTAGTTCACTGGAGAAGAATATAAAATTATGTTTTAAATTACGTTTTCAAATGCACATATAATTCTTTTCATTCCCAACTCTTAGAAGAACCTTTACATATCAAAGGGAATGTATTTCTGTTGTAACAGCATGTTTTTATTCTTACTGAGATTATGATTCCACGTTTATAACTGAGTTTGCAGTCCTCCTTTTTACGTACAGTGAGCGACAATAAAATAGATTTTGAGCTTTTGAGCCTTTGAATTTCTTGGTTACAATTTCATACATAAATAGTGGTTAAACATAAGCCATCACTTATACACCAAAGATATTTAATTGTATTTAATTTATTTATGTGTCTTGTTTAAATTTGGTTCCAGTGTGCGTCAGTGATTAATCTGTTAAAAACATCACTGAAGATGATGCCAGACTATAAAATATGTCAGACTAAACAAGTTAAACATCTCACCATGAGAGACTCCGAGTAGCATCAGCAACAGTCCAATCACAGCTTGCATGTCTCCTCAGTGTTTTGATCCAGTCAGCAGCTTCCAGACAAACCTTTCTACTTAAAAGCAAACATGCACATCCTACACTGAGAAAATGTGTCCTGAAAAGTGATCAACTTCAGAGAGGAGAGCAGAAAAATTAAGCAATGTTAGTTTTACTTCCCTTTTAGCCCAGAAGGAGAGAGACACAAGGGTAGGATGGACTGACTGGAAGAGATGAAAACATTCCTCTTTCATACTAAAAGAGGATTTGAAACTGACAGATGCTGCCGCAACCTCTCATACTGCACCTAACGCCATAGCAGATTATTATTATAAGAGCATGCTGGACACAATTATTTACACACAGAGATGTTGGTTACAAAAAACAAAATTTCAGATACATTTTAATTAAAATTTGTGTTTTCAGTTCAACTATCAAGCTAAAAAGTGATTAAACCGTTAAAATATTAGAAAACATGATCCACTATACACTGTTGAATCAATGTAGTGTGCATGAATTTGAGTTGTTATCAAGTGATTTTGACAGCTTAATGGTTAATAATAATGATTGCAGTGTTATATTTTTACATCATGTCAGCCTCTAGATACAGTAGTAAATGGTATGATACAGCTTCAGACTTTATTCATGTCTTTGTGGCTTTTATTTGTTGCTATACCTAATTGTTTTCTTTTCTTTATTCCTTTGAAAAAAACAATCTGCATATATGCTATATTTCTCTGTAATGTTACTTATTCCCAAATTGCATTGAAATTAGTTGCACTATTAATATAACAATATAAGCTTTATTCAAAACATGACTCTTGACTTCAGGATAAACTGCTGTGAGCCTCCGGATGCTTTAGCACTCTCCAAATGCAGCAGTGCACTGAAACCTTTACAACAAGACAGTCTTTCCACATTAAGTAAATATGTAAACTTTCACCAAGTCAACAACCAGTCAAGTGACCAAGTAAAAAGGTTCCTAAGACAAATGCAGAAAACACTCACAGACCTTTCTATAGGAACTTATTCATAGTGAGCTGCTAAGAAGTGAATCTGAGTAGAATAAAAACAGAAGAGTTTCTGCTCTAAACTCTATTTTCACATCCATAAAGACACATGACCAATCACAGCAGGTGAGAGGCAACACAAAGGTTCTGGTTCCAGAAAGTTAAAGTTCAGATGCAGAACTTCTCATTTCAACCATTATAACAGAGTTCTCTTGATGTTCCCTCTTTCGAGAGACGGCAGAACCTTTAGCTTTCTCGTATTTCTTCTTCTTCCAGACAAAATAAACAGCAATCCCACTCAATATAGAAATCACCACAGCTGCTCGCAAACTGCATATGAGTATGGAGTGATCTGTTCAGGTAAAGAGACACAAACATTACATGTCAAGTAATTGTTGACAGGAGAGTTGATTTACAGCAATATTTGATTGGTATATGTGTGATGTGAGTGTAGAGTTTTATGAATACTTGGATGTCTTTCTACTTACCCACAGAAGTGTCTGTGATTGTGGTAGAGGTTGATGTTGGCTCAATGCACCGGCTGTTACTGGATACACGCACGCTCTGTGATATGTGCATCCCGTTGGATAAGCTGCAGTCAGTGAACATGAAGCCTATGGGACATAAACAGATCAATAACTGATGCCCTGTTAATCATCAGTGTCATAACTATCAAACTGTTTTTCACTTTTCTGACTCACCACAGGTAGATATCCCACTGATGTGATTCCTGACTGAGCAGACCAGTTGTCCTGAGACGTCTGGTTTCAGAGTGATGTTGTTAGTCTCATTATTTCCAGAGAGGAGCTGAGTGTCTGTCAGTGTGTGTCCATCCAGAGTCCAGCTGTACTGAGGACTGTCTCCTCCCTTAGAGGAACAGGACACCCTCGTCTCTCCCTGGGACAGACACTCAGAGACCAGCAGGACAGAGGACACAGGAGCTGAAGGAAACACACTCAGATTAATTGTGATATAACAGAATATTGGTCATTATGTGCATATTTATAATACAGAAGAGGCATCCATACAATTATATGTAACTAAGCAATATAATATGATAAGACTTCTTTTATTTTAAGCTGACTGGCTCAAATAATTCTGTTGTTTTTCTGCCATCTATAAGATAAACAGATATACTGGAATTAATTCAGGTGATGGATTTTTTTGGTCCCTGTCCAGTAGAATAAAGTTAACTTGCTGTTGACAAGGAAAATCAAATATGAACAAAAGTAAAAGGGAAATAAATAAACTCTAGGCACCAGCCCCAATTTACAAACTGACACCTTGAAGCTTAACTTATTAGCACCGAATAACAAGGTTATAGAGAATAGTACACTCTAACGGAACTAAAAAATAAAGCTTTAATAATGAATCATACAGTATCTGTAATATAATAGGTTGTGAAATGAAACCTGACACTCCCGGGCTGAAATATGAGTCTGACTCAGACTGTGAAAGATAATAAATAAATAATAATTATAATTAATATTACAGTTCCCTTGTATGTAGGGCCGATACTGCCAAACTCAAAAATGAATAAATTTCCCAATACATTTAAAAAAAACATTTTTGACCATAGAATGAGCTCAAGCACACGTTATATTTGTAGTGAAGCAACTTCGGTCTGGTTCCCTCTAACCCTCAGTTAGGCGTTACCCATCTCTCAGGTAAATGTTCATCTATTGTTTTCTTCCACATTCAGCAGAAACTGACAGAGCCTGTAAAATACAATTCAATTCATACTGCATACCACTATGAAAAATATGTACTACATAATGCATCCTGAAGAGAGGTCACAGGAAGTGACCGTCATGGTAAAAGTTAAGGTTTAATCATACAAAATGAACACATTCATATTTTAAGTCCCTAGGTTTAGAGGGAATTGAATTGAGAGGAACAGATAGTGAGGTACAAAAGCTTGTGCCCTAATGACAAGAAAGGTCCGGGTTTCTGCTGGCTCAGTGGGAGGAAACAGACTGATTGTGTTGATGGCTGATTTCATGCTCTGTGTTGGGGTAGAGGCAGCAAATGCTGTACTGGTAGTGGTAATGTAACTTGGTAATGTAAACCAATAGGGTTCTCGCAGTGTTACTGCTCTGACCCTACTAACTGACCCCTAATAACTCTGCTGCTCACCTCCCTGCTGGGTTTTGACTTGCACCATATCGGAAAGTGGCCCGTCACCTACAGAGGTGAAGCCCTGCACCCTGAGGCCGTAGGTGATGTCAGGAATCAGGCTTGAGATGGTAGTCATACTGTCCTCTGTAATCTGTATCTGCCAGGCGCTGAGTGGAGTCGTCAGATCCGAGCTGTAGTAGACCCGGTAACCCCTGATTCGACCATTGGGTTCCTCTGGTGGTTCCCACTGGACCAGCATTGTGCTGGCATTCGGCATGCGTGCTTGGATGTGCAGAGGTGGCGAGGAGGGGGCCTGTTCACTGGTGTGCACCTCCACAGGATTGCTGGGAAGTCCACGGCCAAAGGTTTTGGCAGCCAAGACACGGAACTCATACTCAGAGTTGGGCCTTAGTCCACCAACACTGTAATGGGTTGTTGACACACCATCCACCTCCTGGAAGTCATTGTTTGAGGACTTGGCTCTGTACTGGATTACGTAGTAGGAGACAGGTTCAAGGTTCCCAGAGTCCCAGGTGAGAGTCACACTGGTGGCTGTGGTCTCAGTCACAATGAGGGAGGTTGGGGGCTTTGGCAAGGCTGAGGAGGGAGAAGCAGGGTATTAGATTTGGTATCAAAAATTGACTTGTAGGCACAATACAGCCGAAATGACTTGATTACTCCATTCTGTAACTCATAGCACTGAAATTATTGTTTCATACGTTCTAGTGCTGTCTTAACAAACATGTAGAAAGAGACACATACAACATTGACAAAGAGACTGCAAAAAGCACCTGCAAAGGTCTTTAATTTAAAAAAAAAAAAAAAACACAGGCCACAGCACAGGGGCAGTGGTAAAATATGTATAGTATTCTGTTTTAAAACAATCCATTAACAAAAATATCAGAAATCTGTTGGTGACTCAAATCAACAGTTCACATTGTTACAGCAGCAACCTGACTCAGAGAGAGATAGTACAACAGGTCTGAATTTGTCTCAACAACAACTCTCACCTTTGACAGTGATCTGAGCTGTGGCTTTTATTATGCCCAGAGACGACATGGCCACACAGCTGTAGTTTGCTGACGTAAGGACGGTGGTGACCTCCAGCACATTACGTCCTATTGGCATCTCTTCTTCCTTGGTCAGATCCTCCGAGCCCATCATCCACTTTACGTAGGGCATTGGCGAGCCTACTGCTACACATGTCAGGTTGACACTGCCGCCTAGCATCACCTCTTGGTTGGTGGGTGGAATGGAGAATCTAGGTGGGACTCTTCTCACTAATTGGATAAAGATAGGAGAAAATAGGGAATAGAAAACAAAAATTGACTTGGGCGGGTTGAACAGCGTTAGATCAGAAACTGTTGTTCCCACATCTTTTACAGAAACAGGCGCAGGCAAACCTTTTTGATTCCTATAAAGTCCAGGTGAAACAGATGTCACAGGGTGGAAGGACTGTTTTTCACGTGTTAACGTTTCTAATTCCACCGTTAGATATTTGTAATCAATTGTAACCCACAACATAGCTGACATTACATTACTTATTGTGTCGTTGTTAGCTCTATATCTTTTTAACATTTCTCATGGTATTTCTCCAGAAAAACATACACCACCTTTAAATGATTAGTAATATAGTATGTAAGAGGCAAATACAGCAAAGTTTTACATATTCAACACAATTTATTTTTTTTCAAATGTGGGTTAAAAAGTAGAAGAAAAAACACCAACCTTCTTTTAGCTCTGAGGGATGTAAAGGGGACAGTGCAGAACACGATAACATGAGGAGAAGAGAAAAATAGAGAAATCTATTTTAGAGAGGGGTAAAAACGGTTTAGCTGCAGCAACATTTAAATCTTTACCTCTTGTCCCTGCAATCAGTGACACCTGTCTTGAAAGTACACTTGCTTGCCGCCCTTCAATACACTTTGAACCAAAACAATCACCCCAGTAGCAATGTTTGGTAAGAAAAAATAAATATTAAGGCACCATTGGAATCAAATCAAGCATACCATAATTAAAAATTTCACAAGCTTCTTATAGCCACAGGGAGAGGCTCTTATGGTGGTAGTATTTGCTTTTGTTAGAGAAGGAAACCAATTAAAGAGAAAATACAGAAAAACTGAGAGAGAGTAAAAGAAGCCTAGTCAATGAATAAAGATAGTCAAATAACCATTGAATGTGAGGCCTGGACTTATGTTGCGACTGACTCGTATGTAATATTAACTGCAAATTATATGAGAAAGGACAACTGGCGAATTTTATTGCATGTGCTGCTGACAAGACACATTTATCACAGTCACACATGTTCTCATCTGACGGAGATACTGTTAAAAGTCGTGAAAGAACGGAAGTTAACAGATAAAGATATAGTGGTGGTGAAAGAAAACACATCCAACATGGTTGTTGCAGTTCAAGTCAGGAAGTTTGCTCATGTAAAATTATTTTTCTTCCCCCTGGTGCCCCATCATGAAGCCAACTCAGCAGGAAGTGCCATGTATTAGAGTTATTACTGTTGTCTGCTCTGTTATGTTCTGAGACATGTTTATGATGTTTGCCACATTCAGGAAGAGCGCTGTCTTAGAACTGCTATGTGAAAACACTTTTGTTCATTTTGTTACAGCACAGGATTTGTTTTGATAAGGTTTGTGTACTGAAGTGGGTCACATACATACTGATGTAAAAGTTTATATACTGTTTAAGTCTGATTTTTGAAAGCACTTTCTAAATAAAATGGGAGTTCAGATGTATCTGACTTCTTGCTGATTAAAAAGTAACCACATGCATAACATATATTGAGATGCATGATTGCATTCCAGGTGATTTGTAATCAAATCAAATGGTTAGGTGAGTGAAGATTTACACCTCTTCTTATAAGTGGAAGATGTTATTATTTTTTGTGCTGGCTCTGTGGCCAGGTTGCTTCCTACCTCGCACATAAAGATTAGCAGGGGAAGAGTAGCGCACGCCTTCCACATTAGACGCCACACACTCGTACTTCCCCTGGTCGGACTCCTCGCTGTTCTCGATCTGCAAGGCACCTGGAAAATGACAACATGCAACAAAGATAAGAAAGGAGGGGGAAGAGAGAGAAAAAGTGAGAGAAGGGAAAGGAAGCAAGGAGACACAAAAATTAGACACATACTATCTCAGACAGATGCAGAAAAACTAATCCATGCATTTGTTACTTCAAGGCTGGATTACTGCAACTCTTTATTATCAGGTTGCCCCAATAAGTCCATTAAAAAACGCTCCATTTAATTCAGAACGCTGCAGCAAGAGTACTGACAGGAACTAGAAAAAGAGATCACATCTCTTCTGTACTAGCTTCTCTGCACTGGCTCCCTGTAAAATGTAGAATAGAATTTAAAATTCTCCTCCTCACCTTTAAAGCTCTTCATGGTCAGGCCCCTTCATATCTTAAAGAGCTCATAGTACCCTATTACCCCTCTAGAACACTACGTTCTCTGAATGCTGGGCTACTTGTGGTTCCTATAGTCTCTAAAAGTAGAACAGGAGCCAGAGCCTTCAGTTACCAAGCTCCTCTCCTGTGGAACCAGCTTCCAGTTGTGGTTCGGGAGGCAGACACCCTCTCCACATTCAAGAGTAGGCTTAAGACATTCCTCTTTGATAAAGCTTATAGTTAGGGCTGGATCAGGTGAGTCCTGAACCATCCCTTAGTTATGCTGCTATAGGCCTAGACTATCGGGGGATTTCCCATGGTGCACTGAGCTCCTCCCTTCCTCTCTCTTTCTGCACTCATTCATGTTCCATTAATGCATGTTACTAACTTCACTTCTTCCCCGGAGTTCTTGTGCTTTCTCGTCTTGCAGGTTCTTATCGATCCTGGTGGAGCCTCCTGCCATGGTCCTGCTAGATTGCCATTGCCAATACTTTTGTTGCTGTACACCTGTCTGTCTGTGTCTCTCTCTCTCTCTCTCTCTCTCTCTCTCTCTCTCTCTCTCTCCTTTCTCTCTCTCTCTCACCCCAACTGGTCGAGGCAGACGACCACCCACCTAGAGCCGAATGATCTGTCCTAGGTTTCTGCCTTTTAACAGGCAGTTTTTCCTTGCCCTTGTCGCCAAGTGCTTGCTCATGGTGGTACTGTTGGGTCTCTGTAATTAATGTTTTAAAGAGTTCAGTCTAGACCTGCTCTATTTGAAAAGTGTCCTGAGATAGTTTCTGTTATGAATTGGGGCTATACAAATAAATTGAATTGAATTGAATTTAGTTGGGTAAACTCGGCTCTGGGATAAATGCACATTGGCATTGACCAAAAACAAAGCATAATTTTTCCTAATTTATTCTGTTGTTTCAGTCAGTGTTGCAGTACCTGATGGGATCTTTATCAAATAATTTTATGTGCTCCCAAGTTGGAGATATAAGTCTGCTGAAAAGCTAAAGTGCTCTTAATCACACATTTGATATTAATCTAACATTTTGGAAGAAAAAAAGATTAGACACTACAGGCACATTGCAAAACACAAAAACAACCATTTTAACTTTTCCCCAAAATGTCCTGGGAAATCAAATTAAGTGCTCAAGTTAATGAGAGGGGAAAATGTAGGAACATAATGCTTGGGCCGTACCGGAAGGTAGCTGTTTTATCCGCCCATTACTTGCACTGGGGTCAATGGGCAGGAAGTCTTTGTACCAGGTGATTTCTGGGTCAGGGTTGCCACTGGCAGCACAGAGCATAGTGGCTGTTCGAGTGCGCTCCACCACTTTGAGTTGAGGACCCATGTCAATGGTAGGGAAGCCTGGTGGGAGTAGGTCCTCTGTGACAAGAACAGGAAAAGAGGAAAACACAATAGTGATTAAAATAAAAGAAGATACAAAAGTGTAACAATAAATAGACAATAGAGTCTAATGTAATCCAATTTGTATTCAACATTTTTATTATCTCAAAAGACTTTCCTTATCCAAATTAACCTTTGACCACTGAGACAAGTGCACCTCAGGAGTGTTACATTAGCCATATACAGTAGCCACATAACAAACCAGCTGAGGATAGAAGGCTCTCAGAGAGGACTGTGTTGAGGCACTGAAGAGGTTTAAGAACAACACAAGAATAGCAAGCACTGTGCTTCTTTCACTTCCTCTTTCTCAGCAAATAAACTAGCATTCTACTAGTTAGAGAAACTTTCCTGTAGCCGGATACTCATAAACTGTATTCCCACTCAACTAGCTTGTCTATTAAGGACCATGTGTCTTATTTCAATATTTCAATACTTAACTGAGACTAGGGATGAACAAGTCCACTGTCATCAGTATTTGTTCAACCAACTAAATGATCTGTTTCCATACTCGAAGTGAGGATTAAAACAGAAGTAGAGAAGAAGATGTTTATTTCTAAACAAGTCTGAAATTGATTTGAGTTGATCAGAAGTTACTATATTTATTTGAAAACTATTTAGAGAATCACCTCGGATGATTGACAGATTAGCACTGACAGAGACATTGCCTTCATTGTTCTCAGCAACGCATTCATAGATGCTTTCATCACGTGACACTCCGAGAGGCTGGATTCTGAGTACGGAGCCGGCACCTTCATCAAACTCAATGACCTGTAGGATAGAGAGTCATAAGTCAGATGTGTGCATTCTTAAAGCAATAGTGCCTGTTTTGAAGTTAAAGCTTGGTTAGGTAGTGTTTTGTTTTTTGGTTTTTTTGCCGTTATTGGGGAAAAGATTCAATAATAACTTTTCAGCATATTGTAATTCAAGTGGTCTCAAAGAAAACTAGACTTCTGCGTGTCCTCTTGGCTTTCTTTTTAGGCTTTAGAAAATCTAGCCCTGTGACGAGAGACTTTGGCCAATCAGAGTTCGGGGGGATCTACTGGCAGAATATGGCAGAAATGAAACACAATACCCATAAGTATATTTCCATTAATCACTTGATTCCCCCTGTGTTTTTATTACTTTCAGATGAGCCCTTTATATCTACAAAAGGAGCGGACCTCTTCTACCCATCATCTTCCACCTGCCATGTTGAACCACCATGTTTCTACAGTAGCCTAGAAAGGACCAACCAGACACTGGCTCTAGATACAGCCTTCACATTTTTTGTGGCCACCATAGATTCTCCCAGATGTTTTTCGTTGAGGCAATGGTTTCAGTTGGTTGCAATCTGCAATCTCACTGCTCAATGCAACTAAACATATCACTAACATTTAGTAGACATCAACACTTTCAAAACCTGTTTAAAAACTCATAGCCTACTGTGAGATATTGGACATCCCTAGTGACATAGTACAGTACAGTAACAATAAAGTTGCCCTCCTCGCCCTGAGAGTGCAGCAGTGCTCATTGACTCACCTCAACACGCTGGTTCTGTGTCTTCTTTCCTTTCTTCATCCAGCTTACCCTCGGCTTGGGGTTCCCCGTTGCCTGGCACACAAACGAGATCACGCCCCCTGAGACGCCAATCTGGTCGACAGGAACTTTAGTGAACTCTGGGAGTGCTAGGACAGACAGAGAGAGGGAGAAAGACATTAGCACACACAAAGCCCAAACTCTGTCTCACAAGACTTTCATGCCTGTCTTCAATAGCTACATACTGGTAAATAGTACGTAGCTATTACATTTCTATTTCTATTTTCATGTCTATGTTTGTGTTCATTGAGTAGAACCTCACTTCAGTGACCTAGGATGCAACATTTCAAGCTGCCGTTTCCTCCACACCTGCTCCTTCTGTGGTGGAGCCCATGCAAGACCCACTTGTTATAATTTAACCAAGCACAGCTTATGTAAGTTTCTCAGCACACCAGTGAGAATAAATGATCTTGCTTCTGCCTTAAAGAATCCCCCAGGGACGCCCTGATAGTTCACCTGGTATAGTTGGTGCCCCATTTACCAAGGATGAGTCCTTGCTGCAATATGGGTTATGGGTTTGATTCTGATCTGTGGCCCTTTTCTCCATGTCATCCCCTCTCTCTCCAACCATGTCAATCTTGAGCTGTCCCATCCGAAAAAAGCAAAAAGCCCCAAAAATATGTTCTTGTGCAATAAAGCTGTATACAAATATGTGGTAGCATCCAAATATTTCACTTAACAACATAACAGAAATTTGAAATCCCTCCTCTTAAAAGATTCCTTTCGTTATTAAATAAATTAATAATTATTATTATGGTGTAACAGCATGTTGTAATTGTGATTTAGATTAGAATTCCACATTAACTTTATTACTAAGTTTTCCAATTGATTGATAATAAAATAAATATTATCTTTCAGATTTTGGGCCTTTGAATTTCATTGAGATTTAATCTTTCATTAATCTTTTGTATTCTATTTTTTGGATCTGCTATTTGTTTCCTTGGCAGTCAATTGAAGATCAACGTTGGAAAACTTAAAAACATACTTAATTATATGTGTCATGGTTCTTTTGTGAATTTGGTTACAATGTGCATCAGTGATGAGCTGTAAAACATGTCACTGAATATAATATTTAACTATACTTTATGAATATATTTGATTTAATTGCTGCATAAAATGTGTCAAATTAATCAAGTTAAACAGCTCACCATGAGAGACTCCGAGTATCATCAGCAACAGTCCAATCACAGCTTCCATGTCTCCTCAGTGTTCAGCCTCAGTCACTTCCCAGACGAACCTACTTTATTTTATTCAATATCTAACATGCACATCTGACACAGAGCAGCCTGAAATGTCTTCTCTTAGTGATCAGCTTCGGACAAGAAGGCATGGGAACTGTGTTGTAAAAAACAATAGCACAGTTAAAGGAGTTAAGAGGAAGCACAGACATTGGGGAGATAAGTAAACTCTTGCTTAATCTTTGCAACTGACAAAAAAAATTGGGCTCTGATCAGCAAAAATGTGTCTATTGACTTTGAAGTGACACAGCTTCATCTACTACAAAGATTTTGCAAACCAGAAAGTGTTTTAGATTTGTGCGATATCAAAAACTGAAATGTCAACTGGTCATATCAGTTCCTCATTTATCTACAGTCTGAGGATTATTAGTTCCTCATTTTTGACAGAAGTACACAGACAATATGCTGGGCAGAGACGCCGCAACTGGACAGGCAACCCAGACAATTGCCTAGGGCCCCGAGCTGAAGGGGGCCCCGACAGACGGCTGATATCGCTCCATATCAGCGACACAACTTGAAACCCCTGTAGACACTGCAATGACACGTCGGGAATCTCCCTAATGTGGCCCCCTTACTAGCCGGCATCGACGTGCGGTCCCGGTCAAACACACAGATGAAAAAATGAAGCGAACATATCTCTCTGGGCACACGAAAAGAAAAACAAAACAAGAAGAGGATGAAAAGAAAAAACGTGACAGTGGTAAGTGGGAATGTGTAAGCTATGTGTGTTACATTATAAAAAAGTAGTGCTGCCAGCCAGCCTGCCACTTTATCCCAAACTCCCAGTCATCCACCAAGCACCAAAAAAGTTTACTGCACATTAAAGTCCGTGTAAAGTGAATTCATTTTCTTCTAAACACATTCATAGCCACACAATAAGTTAGTCCTTTGCTGCCAATGCCAATGATATTTTCTCCCAGAATAAAGCATTTGTTGTCAAATGTTAAAACCCATACCAGCATCAATTCTGCTGTCAGTTTAGTCTGTCCAAACTGGTGCTAATTTGTATTTGGAATTATGTTTTTTAAATGTGAGCTGCTGGACAACTGAATTTCCCTTCGGGGATAAATAAAGTATATGCTATATATCCATACATTTTCTTCTATAGCCTAAATGTTACATTAAATAAAATGTTAACATGAAGCATTAAAGTTGTTACTGCAAATGGATGTTCATTAATTATTCCATTAATTTACAGTGAAAACCTTCTGGATCTGTACAGTAATCTAAGCATTGCATTGCATCTCCTCTTGACTCTTCCTGTCTCTGTTGCCTCTGGTGAGAGGAGCTTTTCTGCTTTGAAGTTGATCAAAACCTATTTGAGGTCAACCATTTGCCAGGAGAGGCTCACAGGACTGGCACTGATTTCAATAGAAAGAGATGTTCGGAGGTCCTTAGATATGGAAGACATAGTGGCTGCATTTGCAGAAGCCAAGGCCCGCAAGCAGCAGTTTTAAGGAAAAAAAGGCACTACTATTGGACTGTGGATTTAGGACCAAGGTGTCACAGCAAGTCTTAAGTTCTTCCTTTCCACTTCAATTCCTTGTTTGTTTGTTTTCTTGCTTGGTTGCGTTTTTATCATTCTGAAAATGTTGCACATTTCAGTTATGTTTGTTTTTCTATTATTTATATATTGTATATAAAGTTTGCATTCAGATAGTTATGTTATTTATTATTTATTTCATATGTTAATTGTTTAATAAAAGATTTCTTTACTGATCCGTAGTCCTGGACTTCATTCATCATGATTCTGGGGGGCCCCATGGTCCTTCTTGCCTAGGGCCCCCAGGGGGTCTAGAAACGCCCCTGATGCTGGGATGTGGACATTTGCACTGTACTGTTGGCTCACTGTGGTCTGAAGCAATTTCTGTTGGTTTGGTTGAGTTGGTTTGAACTCACTCACTCTCACTTACTCACTCTCACTCACTCAAGGGCAAACAACAAACAAAAACGTGTTGCCAAGGCAGTTAACAATAATCACATATTTCATATTAGATAGGCTACATATTAATACGTGTTGTATACAGTTTTGTTTACAATGTTAATTTACAATACATGTCATTTAATACACCTACTCAATATAATTTTTTTGGGCTGCTAGAGGAGCTGTTGTCCCTTCACCAAGGAGGATCTTAGAAAATCTGATATTTTCTTATATTTTTGTCTCTTAGTGAAGATACCTTCTCACAGTGGAGGAGAAAGTGCATCTCTGTTTCTATTTCTCCTGTTGAATACACGCTCCTCTCTGGGCGGCCTCACCTGTCTGTCTTCCAGTTTCTGTGGGTCTCTCTCGCTCTCTCTGTTGTAAGAGTCTGCCCCCCTCTACTGGCAACTGTTCATTAAAGGCAAACACCTTAAAATATAATACTGACTGTTACGTGTGTATGTTTTTGCCTCTGCTGTCTTGTGTCCTGTTCCAGGTACCGCCCTCCCCTCCAACTGGTCAGGCACACCTGCAGAACCAGAGCAATCAGGAGGATTGTTATAAAGCTGCTGTGATAGAAGCAGACGGGGCCAGTGGGCCAAAAGAACTACCACATAGAGGCGTGTCGCTGTCGGGTGTGAAACAGAGCTGTGTGGTGCTTGTGTTGCGTGTAACCACTATTCCCTCAGTGGAGGGATAGCGTTGTTTATTTATTGTATTAGTGGTTTGTTTGGTTAAGTGTGTTTTCACTTCCTTTCTTTTTAGGAAGTTGTTTTGTGTTTACGTTTTGGACCCCTTTTACGTTAAAATAAATAGTTTAAAAGCACAAATCCTTATGTTTCCAATCCTTCTTTAAACGCCCGGGTAAATTATTAATTGTTACTTCTCTTTTCCCCTGGACCCCACAACTGGGGACGTAACACTGACTTTGTCCTTGCAGCAATAAACACATGAGTAAAGTCTCTTAAGACTTGCTTTAAGATGATTTATTACTGATCATTATTTTTCCTGAATGTTTAGATATTCTCAACAGTTTTTCAACACTTTTACTAAAAACAGAATTATCCATAAACAGGAACTCCTCTGTAGAGCATACTAATACTATAATGAGTGTGAAAGTGCGATTTAATTCTCAGCAGTCATTAGAGGAGCAGTTCATGATCAAAACATCAACAAAATGCTAGCTTATCTAAACTGACTGAGACACGTGACTGAATGAAAGGTCTCGCTGTGAAATGCTTTGAGAGGTTTTACATTACATACATAGCTACTAAACAGTTTAAACAATTTGCCACCATAACACAATTTCTCTTTGAAGAAAAATATAAAAAAATAAAAGAGCTCCACTGTCGATCATTGAACTAGGGTCCCAATACTTAACTTTTATTCTATCAGAGCTTCCTCAGTGCTACAAATGAGGCTCAGGTTGAGCTCATCAGAGGTCTACACTTCTATAAGGTTTTCTGTACTAATCACAGTTTCACTTACCCCTTCAAACATGATGACATCACGATAGGGTCTAATCGCCAAAACTTTTCACATTTCTCATCTTCATTGTGCACATATCAATTTATTTGTTTATTCGAAAGGAAGTCTCTCCTGCTTGAAATGCAGAAAACACTCACAGAACGTTTTTAAGGGAAGGTATTCCAGTAACTGCTAAGCTGCACACACAGTAAGCAGAAGTGAATCTGAGAAGAATAAAAACAGAAGAGTTTCTGCTCTAAACTCTATTTTCACATCCATAAAGACACATGACCAATCACAGCAGGTGAGAGGCGACACGAAGGTTCTGGTTCCAGAAAATTAAAGTTCAGATGCAGAACTTCTCATTTCAACCATTATAACAGAGTTCTCTTGATGTTCCCTCTTTCGACGGACGGCAGAGCCTTCAGGTTTCTCGTATTTCTTCTT
Organism: Dicentrarchus labrax; assembly: GCF_905237075.1. Lineage (NCBI taxonomy): Eukaryota > Metazoa > Chordata > Actinopteri > Moronidae > Dicentrarchus > Dicentrarchus labrax. The sequence continues at coordinate 11,339,029 of NW_026136713.1, read as the reverse complement.
CTTCCAGACAAAATAAACAGCAATCCCACTCAGTATAAGAATCACCACAGCTGCTCGCAAGCCAAATATGAGCAGGGAGTGATCTGTTCAGATAAAGAGACACAAACATTACATGTCATACATGTTATAGCTGTGACAGGAGAGTTAGTTTTTACTTACTTAAGTGCCATGAGTCGTCTGAGCTGGAAGAAGTCACAGTTTGATTGGAGGATGGGATATTAGTGGGGGGTTTAACTGACACCGTAACGCCAGTCTCCTTACCCTCAGAAGTGTCTGTAATCGTGGTAGAGGCTGATGTTGGCTCAATGCACTGGGTGTTACTGGATATACGCACACTCTGCAATATGTGTGTCCCGTTGAATAAGGTGCAGTCAGTGAACATGTAGCCTATAAGAAACAAACAGATGTACAGTTAATCATCAGTGTCATAACTATCAAACTGTTTTTCACTTTTCTGACTCACCACAGGTAGATATCCCACTGACGTGATTCCTGACTGAGCAGACCAGTTGTCCTGAGACGTCTGGTTTCAGAGTGATGTTGTTAGTCTCATTATTTCCAGAGAGGAGCTGAGTGTCTGTCAGTGTGTGTCCATCCAGAGTCCAGCTGTACTGAGGACTGTCTCCTCCCTCAGAGGAACAGGACACCTTCATCTCTCCCTGGGACAGACACTCAGAGACCAGCAGGACAGAGGACACAGGAGCTGAAGGAAACACACTCAGATGACCTTTCATAGTAACAGAATCTTAGTCATTATATACAACATATACAATTAATATATACAATTATATAATCCAGTAAAGAACAATACTGTAGGTTAGCAACGGAATATAACATGTATTTATATGAATATTACTAAATTCCCCAGTAGGCAAAATGTTTTTTACCTTGAATGATCAACTGTAGAGTCTGCAGCACTGATTGGTGTCCATTTGAATCAAAGATTATGAGAGTGTAGTCGCCTCCATCAGTCCTGCTCAGGTCATTGATTCTAAATGTTCCATCACTGGGAGTAAATGAAGATCTGTCTGCTATCAGATTATACACATACCTGTTCCTACCCCCTCTGAGTACTGATGTTGTTTTGTTCTTTAACCATTCGTATCTGAATATTTCTGAGGTACTGTCCATCAGCTGGAGGACCACAGTTCCTCTCAAAGCTCCATAACACTGAGCTCCATCCTGTCTGCCATCACAGTAGGTTTTCCCACCTGAAAAAATGTAAAAATAATATAAATTAATAAGTTCCAAAAACAATTAAACAAATATAGTCCTTCAATTTCTACTAAATTAATCACAATGAGACATAGTCAAACCCACAGAAACAGTGGGTTTGCTGCAGCTGTGTCTCTCAGACCACAGTTTGCCAACAGCAAGTTATTCTTGTGTAGCTGAGAGTTACACAGGCCTTTGACCAGTGGTGTAATGTAAATTCATAAAAATACACCAGAAGGGATTTTAGGTTCCTTCAGCATTATAGATTTATGGTAGTCAATTGAACATTATCTTTGATTGTATTTAATTAAATTATATCAAATTAATTTATGTGTTATTATTCTAGTATGAACTTTCTTCTAGTGTGCATCAGTGTTTGAGCTGTAAAACACATCAGTGAAGATGATGTGAGACTGTACTTTTTAATATATCAAAGAGATTCACACAATGTGTAAATTTAAACAAGTTAAACATCTCACCGTGAGAGACTGCGAGCATCAGCAATAGTCCAATCACAGCTTCCATGTCCCCTTACACCAAGCAGCCTAAATTGCCTTCTCTTAGTGATCAGTTTCAGATAAGAAGGTGTGAAAACTCTCACCAGAGTGTTGAAAAAATAGCACAGTTGAAAGGAAAAAGAGGAACCACGGTTAATGTGGTCACTAAATGCAAAGATATCCACACTAAAAGCCCCTGAAACAACAAGTTATCAGCTTATCCAGCCCTAAGTCCTTTTTTTTTTTTTTTTACTGCCACATTGAAACTTCCTGATGCAGATATGGTAAAACCAAAGTAAGTGTAATTTTGTGTGTGTTTTAATTTGAGTGTTGTTCAGAGTAAATGGGTATTTGTTTTCAAAACATCTGGGTTCTGGAAGATCATGATTTGTGTTTTCTTTCTTTCGTGTTAATTAAAGTGTGTAAGGTATACATACAATCAGATGTTTGATATTTTTCATTCATTTTCATTCTATTGTATTGCTAGTAGTTTCAATATTTCCCAGAACTGACCCTGGTCAATTTCCTGAAGCCTTTCGTTGGTGTGGTGGAATTTCTTTTGTCTAATGGTTTGTTTATTCTGTTTTACAGTTTCAAAGTATTCATGTAGTAGTATTGGGTCCAACTGGTGTCTGTGTTTTTGGTTTTATAGCTGTCTTTCTTTTTTCTCCTTTCTTTACATTCGCTCTCTGTCTCTCTCTCTCTCTCAATTCAATTCAAATTCAAATTCAAAGGTCTTTATTGACGTGAACAAAAACGTGTTTCCAAAGCAATTAACAATAATAACATATCTCATACATAGTAAATACATAGTTGTCATATACGATATTTTTTGTTACAATTAATTTACAACAAATATAATTTAATACAATGTCTCAATATGACCCTTTCACCAAGGAGAACTGCAAGTTTCTCTTCTTGAAAGTTCATGCCAAACGCTTCATGGAGATGTTGTTTATGTAACTGTTGGTTTGACTGATGGTTTTCGTATAGTTCAACACATAACAAGAAAGAAGATTAATTAACTCAACTGGTTATTTTAGTTCCTCACTTTTAGAGAAATACGCACCCACGGTGCTAAAATATGCACATTCATACTGTGCTATCGGCCCGCTGTGGTCTGATGTTAATATGTCTCTGTAATGTTCCTGATTTGAATCTCTTATGTAATTCTCTCTCTCTCTCTCTCTCTCTCTCTCTCTCTCTCTCTCTCTCTCTCTCTCTCTCTTCCTGTCTCTCTGTTGTCTTGTTAGAGTCTGCCACCCTCTACTGGCAACTATTGATTAAACTCAAATGCCCTAAAATATAATATTTAAAAAAGAGTCAGACGGCTCCACTAACACAATACATAACCTTTGTTCTATCTTATCTTCCACGCTGATACAAATGCAGAAAACACTCACAGACCTTTTTATGATATTCATAGTGAGCTGCTAAGAAGTGAATCTGAGAAGAATAAAAACAGAAGAGTTTCTGCTCTAAACTCTATTTTCACGTCCATAAAGACACATGACCGATCACAGCAGGTGAGAGGCGACACAAAGGTTCTGGTTCCAGAAAATTAAAGTTCAGATGCAGAACTTCTCATTTCAACCATTATAACAGAGTTCTCTTGATGATCCCTCTTTCGAGAGACGGCAGAGCCTTCAGCTTTCTCGTATTTCTTCTTCTTCCAGACAAAATAAACAGCAATCCCACTCAATATAAGAATCACCACAGCTGCTCGCAAACCAAATATGAGCATGGAGTGATCTGTTCAGATAAAGAGACACAAACATTACATGTCATACATGTTATAGATGTGACAGGAGAGTTAGTTTTTACTTACTTAAGTGCCATGAGTCGTCTGTGCTGGAAGAAGTCACAGTTTGATTGGAGGATGGGATATTAGTGGGGGGTTTAACTGACACCGTAACGCCAGTCTCCTTACCCTCAGAAGTGTCTGTAATCGTGGTAGAGGCTGATGTTGGCTCAATGCACTGGGTGTTTCCGGATACACGCACACTCTGCAATATGTGTGTCCCGTTGGATAAGCTGCAGTCAGTGAACCTGAAGCCTATAAGAAACAAACAGACGTACAGTTAATCATCAGTGTCATAACTATCAAACTGTTCTTCACTCACGTTCTGACTCACCACAGGTAGATATCCCACTGATGTGATTCCTGACTGAGCAGACCAGTTTTCCTGAGACGTCTGGTTTCAGAGTGATGTTGTTAGTCTCATTATTTCCAGAGAGGAGCTGAGTGTCTGTCAGTGTGTGTCCATCTAGAGTCCAGCTGTACTGAGGACTTTCTCCTCCCTCAGAGGAACAGGACACCTTCATCTCTCCCCTGGACAGACACTCAGAAACCAGCAGCACAGAGGACACAGGAGCTGAAGGAAACACACTCAGATTACTTTTCATAGTAACATAATCTTAGTCATTATATACAACATATAATACAGAATAGGTACATATACATATATAGTATGTAGAATATGAGATAATGTAGTTTACCAATAGAAGTTAACATGTATTTCTATGAAATTTTTTGTTTTACCTTGAATGATCAACTGTAGAGTCCGCTGCACTGATGTGCGTCCATTTGAATCAGAGATTATGAGAGTATATTCACCTCCATCAGTCCTGCTCAGGTCATTGATCCTAAATGTTCCATCACTGGGAGTAAATGAAGATCTGTCTGCTATCAGATTATACACTGTCCTGTTATGTTTGCCATGCAGCATCATCCTTTGTTTGTTTGACCATATGTATCTAAATATTTCTGAGGCACTGTCCATCAGCTGGAGGACCACAGTTCCTCCCAAAGCTCCATAACACTGAGCTCCATCCTGTCTGCCATCACAGTAGGTTTCCACACCTGAAACACAAGTTAGGGGAAAAAAAGTAAAGAATTTTTGTTCCTTCAGTGTCTATAAAATCAATTACAATGAGATATAGTCCAACCCCAAGAAACAGTGGAGCAGCTGTGTCTCTCTCAGACCACAGTTTGCCAACAGCAAGTTATTCTTGTGTAACTGAGAGTTACACAGGCCTTTGAGCAGCGGTGTAATGTAAATATTGTAAGTACATTTACTAAAGTACTAGGGGTGTGCATCTCTCCAATAAAAGACGATTCGATGCGTATCTCGATACATGGGGTGCGATACGATTCAGGAACGATACATTTTAAAATGGAACGATTCGATTCAGTTTGATTCAGAAGGATTTCGATTCGATTCGATGTGGCATGGCTCAATTCGAGAGGGTATGATGCAATGGATTTCTTGTTGAAAGTAGACAATCATTTCATAAAATGAATTAACTTGTAAATGTGGCATTTCCTTCAAAAAGATTTATCAAAGACAAGAGAAGAAGTGTATTTGTAGTTTTTGTCATGTTTATTAACATGTAACAACACATAAGAGCTCTCCAACGTCAATTAAATTCAAAGAAGAAGAATTCTCACTCTTCTGAGACAGTGTCCAATACTGTATGCTTGGTGCACTCACACGTGCACACAAACTTGACCATTTTATGTTCATCCCATACACGCAGTGAAGAAGTTCATGTATGCTTAATGCTTTTAATTTTTCGTACAACTGGAGTACTTTATTGCAGTTTTACAGTCTTTGCATATAGCGAAGCTTTTATCCAGTACTCCATTCTTTAAATAAAATCCTAATTTCTTCCACACTTTAGACTTTAAACTTGCCGGAGCGTTGCGAATCCTGCCCGAGTCAGCCATTTTTTAAACTTTCCCTCACAAACTCATAGCGCTATCTGACGTAACTGCAACAAGTCTCACGAGAGTTTAAAGGGAGGGAGCGAGAGATGGTCAGAGAGAGACGCGGTTTTCAGCAGCATAAACCAATTTATAACTTTTTAATCGGGCCATCGGCCGGTTAAAGCTACATTATGACCGATTTATTAGTCCGTGTACCGATGCACTCGCATCTTTTAAATCAAAATCGATTTTCCGATTCAAATCGGTTTCCGATTCATTACCTTTATTTCAGAATGTTTCTTAACATAAAAACAAAATATGATGCACTGACATAGACAAAACTAACAATCTGTAAAACTGTAAATTAGCTAAAACTAGCCAACATTACAAAGCTACAACTAATAATCCAATTAATATATGTAGTATATTCACTAACAAAGACCACGCCTATGAACATGAGGAATTTAGAAAGGTTTATTGCACGTAATGGCTGATGAGGGTCAAGATGGTGGTAGGGGTCGAGGGATGGTGGTAGGGGTTGAGGGATGGTGGATGAGGGGATGAAGAGTTGAGGGATAAAGGCTTGAAGGTTGAGGAATGAAGGGGTATCGTAAGGAAGGGTGACGGATGAACGAATGGAAGAAAGGGGGTTTGTTGGCGGATGGATGAATGGACGGAAGGGTGAAATGGTAAGAAGGAACCGAGTGGGTTGTGAGGCGCTAAGTGAGCTTCTGTAGAAATCTGCTTCCTCTATAGATAAAGAGGCTTATTCTAAACTAATGTAACGAAAACACAGCGAAGGGATTATACACTAGGGAAAACATACCTACAAATATTATATTCCTCCTAAATGTTAGAGCTTAGATTTTTTTTTAAACTTAAAACTTTATCGGTGAACTATACCTGTGTTACTCTCTTAATGCAGACATGTTCTTGTGCAATCGAGCCAAAATGCGTGATTAGGATTAGGATTCAACATTTACTTTATAACTTAGTTGCAGTTCTCTTATTTACAGTAATTGAGTGAGAATAAAATTAATAACTAAAAAAAGCTTTTGGACGAGAGATTTAATCATAATCATTAATTTCATCTTGTATATCTTCTGTATCTGTTATTTGTATCTCAGTTTCAATTTCAGAAAAAGATTGAATATACCGCCATATGTTTATAGAATTTATATACGAGCCATCAGTTAAGAAAACACTAGAACAGGTTTCAGGTTTTTTCAGTATCATAGATTTATGGCAGTCATTGAACATTATATGAAATTATATTTAATTTGTATGTCATAATTTGTACTTGTTTTAATTTGGCCCCAGTGTGATGACGTGAGATTGTACTTTTTAAATTTACTTGATGCCACAGCTTCATAAACAAGTTAAACATCTCACCATTTGAGACTCCGAGTACCAACAGCAACAGTCCAATCGCAGCTTCCATGTCTCCTCAGTGTTTTGATCCAGTCAGCAGCTTCCAGACAAACCTCTCTACTTTATTCAATATCTAACATGTGCACACTCTGAGCAGCCTGAAACGTCTCCTTTTAGTGATCAGCGTCAGAAAGTTCCCCTGACTATGCGTTGTGACAACAGTTGAGAGGAAAAAAAGGAAGGACAGTTAATGTAGCAAAGTCATCCACCCTAAAAAAGCCCCAGAAACCACTAGTTTTCTGCTTATTGATAACTTCTCATTCTTCAGTTGCAACCATATTTTCTTTCTGTTATCAGACAAATACACACCACCACTTTGTACCTATCTTTTCCTCTATTTTTGATAGGCAGAGCCAAAATGAATGCAAATTGAATGCTCAGAAAATATCTGATGTAACATCATTAAAATGTTTCTAGTATTTTTGTTTCAAATTAATTTCCACTTTGAAGTTACACTGCTTTAATTACTATAAAGATCTTGTAAACCAGAAAGTCTTGTAAAACGTATATGTGTTCATCGACGATGCTTTTCAGGGTCAACATAATATAATTAAACCCACATTTATTTGCCAAATGGACTGAAATAATTCTACCAACATAAAGGTGTTTTAGTATCATCGACAACATATACATACATATATTATCAGACTCAATACATGATTACAGTAAAACAGCATTTATTTTTCTGTTTCACAGAAAGGAAACAGTATATTGCAGCCAACTGCTCACGTCAGTTACTCATTTATGTTCAGAACATTATGTTCATGTCTCAGGCTCTGCATTAAGACTTTATTATACGTTCATCAATTTGTATTTCTTTTCAATTTTATGTTTTGTTTACAACCAGCTAAAAGAAAGTGCCAGAAGAGATGCAGGCAAAATGTCCCTATTCTTTATTCCTTTGATAAAACCAATCTGCGGTCAGAGGATTATTATCTTATCTTTTGTCAGAATCATATATAACCACTGACAGGTGAAGTGAATAACACTGATTATCCGGTTATCATTGCACCTGTCAGTGGGTGGGATATATTACGCAGCAAGTGAACATTATGTCCTCCAAGTTGATGTGTTAGAAGCAGGAAAAATGGGCCAGTGAGGATATGAGCGACTTCAAAAGGGCCAAATTGTGATGGTTAGACGACAGAGACAAAACGTTAATTCTGGTTCTGACAGAAAGGTGTCAGAAAACAGAGTGCATCACACAATTGTTGCATATGGGGCAGCGTTATGGCTGATTGGTGTATAACTCAACAGATTTTTTTGATTTTAGTTCCTTATTTTTAAGACAAATACAGACCCAAGTTGCTAAAATATGTACATTCATATCATGCTATAGGCCACAGTGGTCTGATTACTCAAGCTATATTTCTCTGTAATGTTCCTGGTTTATATCTCATCTATAATTGTACATGATGACTGTGTACAAATGTTTTTTAAACCATCAAAACTAGAATTAGAAAAAATGGGAATTGGGAAAACATACCTACAAACAGGCCAGCTGACAGTCTTGCCTGGGCCAGGGACGAGATCATCTTAGATGGGCCCCCCCACGCCCAGATCTCGCCTTTTCCTCTGCTCTTCCTCTCCTTCCAATAGCAATGTTTGTGTGCACGGTTTCTTTCATGTTCTGGAAATCTCTCATAAAGCTTTCTGTAAAATTCTGGAATTTAGTGCCCTAGTTCATTTTTTCTCTACTTCAAAGGAGAACAGCAAGCATGGTAGGCAAAATAAGGCCTTTTTGGAGCTGCTATATACTATCCAGTCCCTGTCGATTTTTTTCCCTTCCATTGTGGGATGTGGAATATGTCAGATAGTTTGGGAATTCCCTGACCTCTGCATCTGCTGGCAATTCCTTTGCCCTCTCTGAGAAAGGCGCCATCACATGTACGAGGTTCACTCTATTATTTAGTTAATTGTTTGATTTATTTTATGTTAGCCTTTATTTTATTTTATGTTAGCGTATTTTTACTCTTACCCTGTAGTACTTTACTTTAACACCTTTGTATTGAAACTGTTGCACAGTAATTTCCCTCGTGATAAATAAAGCTTCTTGAATCTTGAATCTTGAATCAGAGTCGGTCATTCTAGTTGGCCATAATGCAGGATCGCTGAAATTAAGTGTGTGTGATCAGTCTCTGATCCATTCTGCTCAGACTCTCTGACGGGTACCTTGTACCCTGGGCCCGGGACAACAGACCCGTTTGTCCCCCCCTATCGGCGGGCGTGCCTACGAATATTAATTAATATATTAATATAATATTGTATTGATATTTCCATACCCAGGATGTTTGTATTCAATTATATTGAAACTTGTATGAAGTCATTTTAGTCTCAGGCCATCACCACACTCATGTTTCATTTCATTCAAACAACATCACAGTAATATTTCATCATATAGAAACCAGGACATTGCAGCCTATCTGTCTCCTCATTTCCGCACTTATGTTGGAAACATGTTGAGTAATTCAAGAGCTTATTTTTCACTGGTTTGTGCAACAATTATTACGTAAGCTTAAGAGAATGTGTCCTTGTTGATGTTGGAGACTGAACCTTTTAACAGAAGCTTGTAAATAGTTTCTCAAATTGTGTGTGCTGAGATAAGATGTTCAGGAAAGACCCTCTTTGCACTCAACTATAAAGGAAGTAAAACAAGCATAAATAAAACTGCCATATAATAGCAACCATACACCCAGCTTCTGCCACAAAACTCTGTTTTATTTTATTATTCCTGGCTGCTACATTCGGGCAATTGAATCATGGTTTGGGATTTGACACGGATGAACATTTGGATTAAAACATTTACACAATGTGTACACAGTGTGACTGTGTAAATTAAAACTAGACATAGGTTATTGGATATTTCAGTGAATATTTACAGTGATAATAACTTCCAACATATACATAGAAAAAGTATTAAACAAATATTGCAAACAACTGTGAAGTCTCTGTAACTACAAAGTATATTATGAAAACAAACATCTATATACATATCGATATAGATATAGATATATAGATATATAGATATATAGATATATAGATAGATATATAGATAGATAGATATATATAGATATATATAAAGTAATGTTAGTTAACTATGACATAATGCAAGTGAAACCCAAACACAGCCAGCAGATGTCGTCATAACACAACATGACTAATGAGCTTCAGCATCACCTAATAACCAGCTGGACAGTTAGAAATAAACTACTGCAGCCATCTAGTTCCTGGTAATCTTTTAAGTCTTTGACTGATATGAATTTCAGCAAAAGCACACCAGATCTAAATCATCGTCAGTGATGTTTTATTACACATTTTTACTGTATGATAATGTTGGTTTGTATACTGATTAATATTATTATTACTATTACATACTACTACACATGTGTTTTGTTTTTTCTTTTGGTGTTTTTATGTCTACTTTGGGTGGGCCGCTTATATAGTTAATTATTTGTATTATTATTATTATTATTATTATTATTATTATTTCTTTGTTTTTTTTGTCGGTTTTGTTGTTTTCTCTCTCTAGTCTTAAATCCCTCTCCTTCACCTCCTTAATTGATTTGTAAATTAAAAACGTCACTCCTTAATCTTCCTTTTTGGTTCCCTTTTTTTTTCTCACTCCTTCCTGCAGAGTCACGCACACACTCATGTGCTCACATACGCACACACACAGCCAAGCCGAGCAGCAGTAACTGGCAGGCTTTAGCGTAACATTTCTTTTGTTATTAGTATGTTTTATGTGCTATTATTAGTATATTTGTATTGTTTGTTTGTTTTTTAGTTTAGGGTTCAATGTGTCTGCCTTTGTTCTGTGTTTATCTGTGCAATATATCTTTTTTTAATTGTTAGTGATGTTACCTGGTGCTATTAAAGGTTTGTTTATATCAATAAAATGGTGGTAATAATAATGCAAAAATATAGAATATAACAATATCCCAGTATTTGAAATGGATCAAGTACATGCTTAAGACCTTAAAAGACATCTGGTGTGTGAATTATGATCAGCAATCTTTTGCTGTTGTTTAACAAAGAGCAGATCAAACTACAGTGATTTACAAATGTACTGATATGGTGTTACAATATGCTGCTGCTGCCGCTGTTGCACTACAATTATAATGCCATTAATCTTTTTCAACACTAATTCAAGACACAAAAAGAAAGCTCCAAAGATTTTTACAGCTCACAAGTGATGCTGAAAGTGTTGTTTGCCATTGCCAGTCCTCGGTTTGGTCCAGTTCGTCAAAGTCCTCGTATTGAAGGTGTTTATTCTCAGTTATATATATATAACTGTGGCTGCACAAAAGATAGAATAAAGTACAATGATTGTGCAGTTAAAGCAGAACAAAAAGACTTTGATGTTTCCATCAATATATTATGGTAATGAGTGGAATGCTGAAATACAAACAGACTGGAGAAATCTTACGTGGCTTCTTATCATGTCTCACTTTCTTGCAGACAAAGCAACATATCGATACCACTATCACCACTATTATTAGAGCACCCGCTGCAATACCCATGTAGATATAGAGGGGCAAATCAGATTCTGGGGAGAAAAAAAACACAATGGTAATTATACAGACTTACAGCATGTACTGCATTTAAACATGCCTTATTTTTTTTTTTTTTTGTTATTCATATATCACATTTTGGTCATTTTCCCTCAGCTAACTTATGCAGAATATGAAAGTGATTTGAATCAGAAAAAAGGTATTCTTCCTCTGTATTGTGGCAAACTGCATAACATGGGAGATCCACTTCAACTGTGGGTGTGCCCCGGTTGGTTACGGTAGTTTCATTATTGCAAAACATAAGATATCCTAAGAAGGTACACATCCTGCTGTTTTTTTCCAACTACCACTATGCAATAACTAAGGGCTCTACAAACAGATCCAAATACAAGTATCAATGATAATCTGACATCTACAGCTCTATAGTACAGGAGCTAGATGAATGTCCAGAGGAAAACATTCTGTGCTTATTTTTGGTTTATACACTTAAAGACTACAGGTTTTTGAGGTGACTGACAAGCTAAAAATGTTATTTGATTTAACTTTATTGGCTGATATTTGTTGTATAAAAACTATAGCAGGTTCACACACCTTACTCTGATTGATTATTTGTTTTGGGAGTAAAATACTATCATGGCCAAAATCATAATGGACAAACTGAGAATAACACCCAAGCTGCCAAACACAGAAAGTTCCTGATGTGCACTGATGAGAGCAGAGCAAAAAAGGAACTTTCTTTCAAAGGTCACCCACAGAGTAGGCCTATATTTTGTAAATGTAAAAATAGTCAGAGACTAAATGGAGAGTTTCTGTCTACATTTAAACATATTCTCAGGTGCAATGTGCTGCCGTGCAATGCAAGACCCAGTTATATTTTTATCATATGTAAGTAGATTTTCTGTGAAAGCCCAGAACAGCCGTGCTTGCAATTGCTTATTTTTTTCCAATGCTGTTTTAAGATCAGAGATCAGAGTTTATTATTTTGTTATCTCGGAAAATAAAACACATTTCTACAAGATAATTTATCAAGAGAAAACGACTTTTGGTTTTCCAGAGATCACTAAACTGAAAGAGTTGTTGACAATGTTATGCAATACTGATGAAATACATCAGAAGATTGACATTTACATGGACATAAACATCTATAATAATCCCATACATTCTGGTGTGCAACTCCTGATCTCTGACAAGTAATAAGAGGAAACCTTTTGTTTTCTTGTGATAACTGGTTGATAATCTCAAGATAAAAAAGCTTATTTTCTCAAGATAACAAAAATGAACACATGATAATAAAAATGAATAATAACAATAATAATAAATTAAAAGAATTTTAAATAATTGCAAGCACATTTGTCACCAACTTCCGTAAATTTGAGTCACACAGTATTAATAGTACTACTAGTAATACGAATAGCAATAGGAAATGTCACCTAATGAAGATATAAACCAGTTCTTGGAAATAGCTCTTAGAAGAAACACAACCCAGCCTTCATATCAGCAGGTATTTTAAACAAAGTAAAGTGTTTCTCAATGAACAATCTGGAAAAAGCTGCAGAACATGATTAATGATAGATGATTCTCATGTTTTCTGCTTTCATTCATTCAAACTTGAGTTTTGTATTTTTTTCATTCCCCCACGATGATTACAGTTTTGATTAACTGTAGAGTATTATACAAGAATATAAAGGGGTAAATAAGTTGGACGATGAGGATTCAATTTCAAAACACTTGCCTTGACAATCCAAGTTTATATTAATGTTTTGCACGCGGACCCCATCGGAATTAAAGACGTCCACGGTGTATAGTCCAGAATCATTCCTCTCCACGTTTGTGATCTTCAGCGTCCCGTTGTTGATGTAAAACTTTGCCCTGTCGGTCAATGGCCCCTCTATCTTTACCTTGTCTTTGTTCATATATAACACAGTTGTGGATGCAGTGGGAAGCTGTTTTTGACATCGCACCTTATAGCCGCTTGCATTGGTCATAATTTGGATATACACTGAGCCTCCGAGGGTAACAGTGCACTGAGATGTGTTGTGCATGGCATTACACATAGTCTCAGCAGCTGGGAAGAAAGTTACAAGAAAAGAAAAAGTATATTCAAAAAATATCCGTATGAATAATTCATCTTTTGCACATCATTGCAATGTTTCTGAAAAGTGCTTTTTAAGTGAGGGTTTTACCGTTTGACGTTACTCCGGCTAATATCACAAGAAGAATGATAACTTGCCCCATCTTCCTTCGTTCTCCAGAAAAACGATGAACTAAGCAGTGTTAGAGCTAATGCAATGAAACAAAGATGATGAGCATCAGCCCAGAGGTTGTACAAGATGACAAGAAATGTTAAAGGGGTGACGGTTTGGTACAGCGGTTAGGACGCAGGAAATGAAGTGTTCTCACTTCCACATCATGCTGCAGTGAGGTGATCTTATAAAATGGCTACAGTATGTCTTTGTTGAAATCTCATCTGTCAAATCTCAGGATTGCATTAAGTAACATCGTGTGACTGGGACAACAATTGCATCATGTTCCAGCCACAGTTTATGGGAAGTATTTGCCAAGGCAACTTTTTGTTTTATTTTGCAAGATTTTGTTTTTGAAGTATTAACTTGCCAAAGAAAAAGTTAAAAAAAAAAAAAAAGTTAAAAAATGGAAGTGACAAGTATAATAACGCACACATGCAAATGTGGTCGACTGCAAAACTGAAACTGTTCAAACACAAATGATGTTTGTAGTTAACCTTAGAGGCCTGAGATCTGTCAGTGCCAAGTAACAATTAAAATGTCAGAATTCATTATGGGGACACAAGTTCCCTACAGATCTATCTGTAGGTTAGGGTAACCTTAACTCTAATCCCGGTGTGTAGAAGGACAACTTTATAAGTTTCTGTGTTCCAGACCAGCAACCATTTCTGTGGACAACCTTCTACATGCTGAACAGACAGTTTTGAACTGTTTGATGCTTTTTGTGTCTGCTTGTAGAGCACATGATCCAAACTTCTTTCCACAAGAATAATGATTTGATTCTAGGTTAAATTGCTGCCGTGATGCATTGCACTTAACTGCAAATAGTTGTGGACTTGGCAGAAGAGGAACCACCCCCTCAAGGCTCATTCTGAAGTAACAAAAACACAAAGGTCAGTAGACGGAAATGTGTATGAAAAGATGAAAAAAACATTTAGAATATTTACATTTTAAGTAATGGTACAACCATAAAGTCATGGTGTCTTGGGTTTTTAAAGGTTCCTGTGAAGGTAAGCATCAGATAGCAGCAATGAAGTGTTGGTACAATGTCATGAAGTATATATTTTTTTTTACTTTAAAGTAACTTTCAAAAATTATTTATGTGAAAATAATGGTTCATTAGGTTTATAAAGAAGTGACATTTAAAATGACATTTGTGAAAAACTGAATACAAAAAAGTAAATATTATTTAATTCCATTAAAGGCCCAGTGTATAGCATTCAGTGGCATCTAGTGGTGGAGTTGCAAATTGCATTTGAATACAGCTCACCCCTCCAAGTGCGTAGGAGAAGCTACGGTGGCCATGAAATCTAGAGCCTGTGTTTGGTTTGTCCTTTCTGTGTGGTTTGTTGGTACTGTACATGAACATGGCCATTCAACATGGCGGCCTCCATAGAAGAGGACCCACTCCCTCTGTAGATAAAAAAATGTTCATTCAGAAACACAACAATTGTTGTGATTACACATTATAAAGAAAACATATTTATGAATATTTCATTCCATTTCTGCCAATAGATCCTACTAAATGATACACACTGGACCTTTAAGCAAATTTTAATTCAAAATGTGATAAATAGAATATGATGAACAGAAAAGGACACTTGGCATAAAGACTCAGAGTTGTAAACTTTTATCAAGATGCTTTCCCCAACAAGTAAAAAAATTATATTCTTCTAATATTATTCTTCTATTTTAAATTACCTAAATCAACAGATAGAATAAGTTTAGAACTGGAGTTTCAATAAATCATTCTAATGTCACATTGACAGAGAGGTAGTCATCAGTTGTATTCATTATAGTTACAAATGGTTGCAGATGATTTGTCTTTGTCACCTTGTCATCCGTGTCAAACCCAGTGATTGTCATTATATAAAAAACAATTTTGTATTTCTCTCACACTCTCTGGAGAACAGTTTTTTTGTACGCTAACAAAACACATTTGCTTACATACTTGTATCATCTTGTAAGATGGAATCAACCCTAATTTTTCAGAACTGAATATTAAATTTAGGGTCACACATATTTTTTATTTAAAGTGGATACAAACCAGTTGAACAATTAATGCTTTCATCGGACTTCTTTCATCAGTTCTTCTACAGAGACTGAACAGTAACTGTAGCCGGAGCCTGAAAAGTCTTGGTTATTTGTTCAACACAAACACAAACACAAACACATCTTCAAAAAGTTCCATCCACAAACAGAACTCTCCTTCATATGACTTTGTCCTTCCGAAGCACCATGTCCTTTCTATATCCTGTTGGACATGATCCTTGTGTTGAGTCTCCTGAAAAACGACCTGCTTTTGGACAGTTTAAGCTTCTTCTTCCAATCCTTGTTATTTTTCTGGTAGACACTGTCCCAGCTGTCCTCCTCTTCATCTGCTACCCAGGGCACCCAGGCACCTCCATTCAGGTCGGGGGCAGCCCGTAGGTCCTCTGATGGGTACCTTACTGGCACAGCAGTGCGATTGTAGTACACCAATCTAGCCAGCAGCTCTTTGACAACATCTGGTCTCTGCTCAGAAAGGTCAAAACGTTCATAGGGGTCTCCGGAGATGTTGAAAAGCCAGACAGATTTCCGGGGTTCAGTGTGGCGCTCCAGATTCCACCAGCTGCCGGGGAAACCTGGAAGCATCTGTGGTGGTGTCCAGTCTCCGTAGCCAGGGTCTCCTGTCAGTAGTTTCCAGTCTCCAGCTCGAATGGAGGCCTGCACAGCTGTATTCCAAATCCCAAATCCTTTCTGCAGGGAGCCACTGCGTGCATGGTTATACAGAGGATCAATATTATGGAGGATCTCCAACCTGGGTGACTCCTTCCCCTCACTGATGGCCTCCCAAACATCATACCCATCCACCCCCTCGGTCAGCGACTCATTGCCACCTGCTAATCCCACCAGTGTGGGGTACCAGTCAGTGATGTGCACCAGGGCTTTACTCACCCTCCTCTTCTTCCTCAAGAGAGGGCTGTGGACGAACCCCAGACCGCGCACACCACCTTCCCAGTAGGTGCCTTTACGTCCTCTGAGTGGCCAGTTACTGCCGCCAGACAATGGTTGGCCACCGTTGTCAGTAGAGAAGATGATGACACTGTTCTGGTAGTAATCATACTTGCGGAGAGCATATGTTATATTGCGCACCGCCTCGTCTACGGCTGAGACCATGGCAGCATATTTCCGGCGTGCCACATTTTCCAGCCCACGGTACGGGTAGATGTACTCCCGCGGAGACTGCAATGGTGTATGAACAGCTTGGAAGGAGAGGAAGATAAACAGCGGCTGGGACTGAGGATCATGGGTTGCCAGGATCTTGCGGACTCTCTGTGTATATAGATGGGTGGAGTATTTGCCCCTCTGACCCCAGGCGACCGACTCCCCCTCATGGAGGTCGAAGCCACACATCCCAGGGCCGTCACAGGAGTCATAGGTGTAGTAGTTCACACTGCCCGTTAGGGAGCCAAAGTATGTGTCAAAACCACGGCGAGTGGGTAGGCACTCCTTCTTGTAGAAGCCCAGATGCCACTTGCCGACCATGTGGGTGGAGTAGCCGAGCTCCTGCAGTCTCTGGGGGAGGGTGACCTGGTCAAAGGGCAGGCAGTTGGGCTGGCGGGGCCGGATGATGGAGTGCTGCAGGCCGGTGTGAATCTGGTACCTGTAGGGTTAATGATAAAGAAACCTGTCGGTTAACAATAATCTGATCCATCAGATGGTAAGGTACAAGATGAGGGTAGAAGGAGGTTGTTACCATTTCCTCCCTTGGCTGCATGTGTGGTTAACAAATACTGTGAGAGTGAAGACAGCTGAAGCCACATAAAGAGCTGTGAAAAAGGTTTGTTGCCCACACTTTTGTTGTGCTGTTTTTGTCTGACACTTCATCTGAGTTTATTTATAACATTTGTTTTACCTATCTCAGGTATGTATAATTCAGATTAAAAAAAGAAAATACACAGTACTTGTATCATCAGAACCACAGAAATATTTAATCAAAATGATGACATTATTCTCAGATCTCACATTAAAGTTTATGCTAAAGGTTTTCAACAAATAATCCATAATTTCCATTCAGATTTGTAATAATTCGGTTTTTTATACAACAAAATTTCGTTTCAAATCGCAGTGAAATCTCAATTAAAAAATGATCACTGAGGTTCTTTGCCAAGTCATACTTTTATGTTTGTTTAATTTGTTTGTAGATTATTCATTGAGAACATAAAAAAATCAAAATCTAGCTGCATTGAATGGTATATGCTTATATGCTTATATATGTGTATAATGTATAAATGTATAAATGTATAATTATCTTACAGTTTTTGTCTTTGTTTTTTGAACAACAGATTGTGGAAAAACTTTAGCATATTTGTGTTTTAGACGAGTCTAAACTCTGAGCACAAACCCTCTACCTGCCGGTGATGAGCTGACTGCGGGACGGGGTGCAGATGGGTTGGATGTAATAACTCTCCAGCTTCACTCCGTCCGCTGCCAGCTTGTCCAGCGCCGGCGTCCTGATGTCAGAGCTGTGGTAGCCGATGTCGTTGAATCCCTGATCGTCTGTCATGATGAAAATGATGTGAGGAGGCTGCTGGACAGGAGATCTGTCAACGAAAGTTTGCTCTCCCTCGTTTTCCACCTGATTAGGACTCATCAGGTCCCAGGTCAGGTACCCGAGGCTGAGCAGGCTCATCATAGAGAACCCGGTCAGAGCTGTCGTTGCCATGGTTCCTGTGACAGTCAAAATAGCGAGTATTCACTATATTGTCACCAAATCATTGTGCAGTGAGGATTAAATAGTTTCAAACTCATCAGATGTCACTATATGCGCTCAGTGCATGCACCTACAAAGAAAAGCTACACCTCCACTGACTGTCCAGACTGTTTCAGCCAAAGCATTTAACTTTCCCTAGTGGTCCCATTGACCCCGCCCATTTGCTACCTCACTGAAATAACATCATCCCCCTACCAAGCACAAACACACAGAGACATGTTTCTACTACATCCAGGTGTTAATAGTGAGTTTACACCTCTCACTGGATCTTGTGTGGTTTCTTTTTAATATCTACGTAGGAGGCACTGACAGTTCTGTTAAATGAGGATATTATTCTGAACAATCTTAGGAATTTGATGACTGTAGATTTGTCACATTTATTTTCATTCAGTGTAAAAGCATGCTTTAAACATGAAAGCAGCAAAAAAAAAAGCCTCACCTCATGCACAATCCTCTAACTTCATGGTAATTTGAATTCAATGAACCATGCTGCCAACTTTACAAATTACTAGAAAGCAAGAAAGAAAACTCCTTCCTATCTGACCTGGTTTAGCAGTGGATCACAGAGACTCTACAGAAAGACCCCCACCCAGAAAAAACACGGTGTGTGGGGGAGATTTGAGTCTCGGGGCCCTACGGGGCCCTACAGACACAATCCCAGACACTGTTCCCTCACTCCTCTCCACTGCACTCACAAACACTCTCTTATTATTACTGCTGTTTTATGAGTGCTGCAGACCTGAGGAGAGAGACAGAGCAGACTTCCCAGACTCTGATAACATCTCCAACCAGGCGTCAAAGAACCACTTTACAAATCATCCAGCGGGTCAACAGAAAGCAGCGGGACTGCACAGCCTCAGCCACAGCTCCTGTGTGCATGTTGGCATCTTGTAGACATTCATCTCGCTGCAGAATCACTTTGACTGGGAATCAAGGAAGGAATGAGTATTTTATAATAATATCGAGGGCATTGTTAAATCTATGCCAATAACAAAGGGGGATATGTAGATCAGGAAAAGATGATGTGCCACAAGGATTTTGAAAGGTCCAGTAACATTTAAGAGGATCTATTGGCAGAAATTATTATTATATGCATATGTTTCATTAGTGTATAATCATCTGAATATATGAATCATTAGAATGAGCTGTTTTTATCTACAGATGCTGCGGGTCACCTTCCGTGACAACCACACACTGACCCTAGATAGGCCCATTGCACGTTTGCACATGTTTCACAACTACCGTTGTTTCTCCTTCACGCTCAGGTGAAATGAGGAAGTTGGAATCTGCAACTAGACAGCTTGATGTTACACACTGGTCCTTTATGCAACACATCTAATGCTGGAGCTTTCGAGATGAGATGACACAACATTTAGTCTTTCATCATGTTCACTATGTTAGTTGTTGAGCTGCTCCTGTTACCGGGTGCGAGACAAGTCAACTGATACATGAAACCTGGACTAATTCTGCTGCTTTTTTACTATGGTAAGCCACTTTGTCAAAAACATACAGTTTCTCATGTGTGTCATGATTAAACAACTTCAAATCCTCACATGCTATTTTTGTAAGACATTCAAATCATCAATCAATTAATCAAACTAAATTTTGCTGTTTTATGTCAATGTTACGGACACAAAGGATCAGAACTATCAACAACCGTGGTGTCATGGGGTATGGTGTACATGCTGTCAAAGTAGATGACAGAAGGCCTTGTGAAGTGTGCTACAAGCATGGAATAAAACCATAAACTGTCCCATTCAACATTATGATTCCTGATAACCCACGTACGTAGGATTCAACCATTATTGGGCTGAAATTGTGCAGTGTAATTGCAGGCCTAAGATATTTCATAGTTTTTAAAAGAGGCCCTAATGTTTTCATCCTTTGAACGTTCATTGTGGTTCATATGTGATAATGAAATCTATCGAAGTCAGGAATTGGTCAATACAATACCTTGCAAATATTGATATTGGTTACAGAGGTTTTGTGGGCATGAAGGTCGCGGGGCAGCCAAAGGAAGTGTGAGCCTCCCGTAAAGGGCATGAAACTGCAGCCGATGAGGTTTGCCAGCCAGCAGCAGCAAAGGCATCTTTGGAGCAGAGCCTCTGAGTTTAAGGCAGGTCAAGCCGGGAAAGACCAAGAAGAAAAAAATGATTGAGGTGCACCTGAAGTTTTACACCCTCATGTTTATTTATATAGTTTTCCTAGAGGGAGCGGCCGAGTGGCTTGGACTGCTAAAGGTCTTTGCAAAAATCCCACCAAAAACCAGAGAAATGTTGTGCAATCACACAGAGGGACCTCGAAATTATTGATCATAGTAAGTTCACAATGTATTTTAATTACAACTTGCAGAAGCAGACAGATAGTCAGTGATGTCCCCGAGTGAGTGAAATAACATGGACACACCATGGAGGGGAACATATCTGTGTGATCTGTGTTTGTGTGTGTGTGTGTGTGTGTGTGTGTGTGTGTGTGTGTGTGTGTGTGTGTGTGTGTGTGTGTTGCTTAGGGAAGTAAGAGTCTTTACATCTTTGGGCAGCCACACTTATGAAATGTGACTCATCTGTTTTCTGTTGGTCAGAGGTGTAACTGTGATAGTTCACCTGACTCACACACAAAAACAAATATTAACATAAGCATGTGCCCAAATACTCGTCATCGTCTGAAAAAACGTTGATAGGTCGATGTTATGGTATGTTAAAGAAGGTCACTCTAGTTTAATGAACCAGTTGTGTTGCCATTGACCCATATGTGTGGAAATTTAAGTTTAAGTCTGTTACTTCAGAAAGTCAAACATCTGTGGTGTGTTGGTTGGTTGTGCATTACCCTCCTACACGCTCAAAACATGTTCTCAGTTTTACATCACTTTTAAACCACATTCTTAGCCTTCTTCTGGGGAACCGTGAAATGCAATAATGAACTGAAAGGGAAGCAGAAACTGGGGGTGCTGCTGCTGCTGCCACTGCTGCTCTGTGTCGGTCGGCACCACATGTTGGCTTTGGCTAAAGGAAGAGGTGCTGTTACTGAATACTGCTGCTCCCCTTCACCATGAACACTACCCCCTTTCTAATCAACGCAGGCCTGCCAGTAAACCTGCACATTACTTCCCCTCTTACCCCAATTTTCTAATCTGAGTAAGACTTGATGGAGGTTTTCTTTCTTCCTGTGCGCCAACCTCAGAGCCAAAACCTTTACATCAATAGTGCTGTATTCAGCATGTCACCACTGACCATGTACAAAAGTACCTTTGTTTCTAGAGTTGTTCAACATCCCTTTTTCCATCTGTTATCATTTCGTCAACATCAGTTCGTCAGGGGTAATTTTAGGGCAAAAGATACTTTCTCTTTCTGTTCATTTTAGTTTAACTTTACAGGCTTCACTGATGTAAATGTCAAAAAATGCCATTAAAGGGCAGGCAGGAGTAACTACACAGAAGTTGAAAGAAAGGGGTTTAAAGTTTTCAGGCTGGCTTGTAAATGGTGTAACAGATAGAACAGTTATAATGCCTTCATTTTATACCTTTTAAGGTTCATTATTTTACCCCAAAAATAATTACCATAGAAACCCACATAAGTACCTAAAACTGCAGATGCATGAGTGAAGATACTGTAATCTGTTTAATGGATAATCTTCAGGGAACGTGAGGTGCCATGGACAATGTTCTTTCAGCTTTCATGTCCAAACTTACGGAAGCGTATTGCATTCACATGACAATTTATTTTTTTGTTTGTTTTTTGGAGAAATTGTTTGTGTTTTTCTGAGTACTTTTTTTTTTTTGTTTTCTGAGTAATTTTTTTCTGATTTTCTGAATATTTTTTTTGGAGTTTAGAGAGCATTTGATACAATAGACGCATTCATTCCTTTATTGAGAGCTCGATTTAACGGAAACAAACATAACCAGCTTGTTTAGTTCAATCAAGTTTTACTTCTGGGTTTCTGGGGATCTGGGTTTAAGACACTGGGAGATATGGTGCTATCCATTTGTCTCGTAAACCCAGAGCCCAAGTTGGAAAGTGTAGTGCAGCAATAGTCCTGTCTTTAAGTCATATAGATGGCATTATTATTAGTTTGTCGACTCTACGCAGGCATCTGAGGATTTTGCGGATGTTCAGAAGGAAAGCCCATTCAGATCAGCAATGTACGTTTTTTTTTTTCAAGTGAATGCAATACTGTTCCGTACAAACTAACAATATTGTTTAAGAAAATAAACGTATTTAACTTTAAACTTATTTTATTTCTCTTAAACCACACCACAAATCACGTGACTCAAAAGCTGAGATGGAAGATGATTGGATTAACTGCTTTGTCTAGTTATATGAAATTACGTTTTTTTTTTTACAGAATTCAGTTTTAATTTAGCTAAGGCTAACTTTCACTTGATGGGCCTAAAGCACTATTTGCATTAGCTGTGTAGTTGGCTGTTTCTCTAGTGCAATAAACTACTGTGATTTACTGACTTGGTCTGTTGCTCTGTTTTGTTGTTACTACTGATTTAAAAAGCTGTTTTTACAGATATCATACAACTGAATGAACTTTGTATATTACAACATATCTCAAAAAGTTTGATTCAAGTCTTAATGGACCTGTGTGTATGATTTAATGGCTTCTTGCAGTGTAGTTGCAGATTACAATGCCTTCGCCTCACTCTCCCGTTTCAAGCATTGGTTCATCCGTCCTGGGCTACTGTAGAAACATAGCAGTGCAAAACGCCACTCCCCCTCTAGATCAAAACGGCAAAACCACAATGCCAGTGATCAGACAATAAGTGTGCATTTGGGCGTGGGCCTCTCTCTCTACCAGCGGAAGTGGTTTCCTTGTAACATGTCAGCCTAAACAGCCTAAACCTCCACAACGACCACTGCAGTCAGTTGATCTGCAGTGCTGGAAATAAGCATGTGTTAATGAAAGTAAAGAGATTAAACAAGGTGAAGAGCATGATTTCAATCAATGTCACTCAGTGTCCACATATCATGCTGAACTAAGTGGGACCTCACAGGCGAGGCAGCATCCAGGTTTTTGGCTTCTGACTGAAGGTGTGTTTGATTTGGCTCTTACGGAGCCGCAGCAACACCTGGGCAGGAAGGCCAGACACAACACTTCATTATGAACCTCCAGCAAAGCCACCTGGAGCTGGATGGACATCTAACAGGGGACTGAATGAGCAGAAATCACTATGGGACTTTGTGCGTAGGTGTATTTGAAATTTCTTCAAAGGGTTCCTACGTTTTAATTAATAAACCAGTCATAATCTTTTAGAATGAGATATTAATACATCTTACTTAAAATGGTTTTACTACCGTCCAGAAAGGCGGCACTGACAGGTTGTGACACACTAAAGGTCCCCAGTAATAACAAATCTCACTGGCTGTAGTTGTAGGTAATTACGTGCAGAGTGAGCGCAGATGTGAGCCGCTAAACGTGTGGAATGTAAAGTAGATTTATTTCCTGTGAAACAGAGTGCCATTTACGAGGGTAACCTGTACAAATATCCCAGTCATTTTTACTGCCACATGTCATCAAAGCCAAGGGAAATGCTCTACAAATAATTAATAATTTTACCTCACTCTCACACATCAGTTATTAGTTCAATATACTGATATATTGTGATATTTATAGGAAATGTAGGCAGAGGAAATATTTAATTTCTGATTTCACAAATAGTTATTCTTCCATAAAACCTTGGTGGTCTGTCCCATCAACACTCCGAGAATGGGAGCTGAGTCAGCCTCATAGATGGTGAAATCAAGCTTGGTTAGACCCACTGAGCCCTGACGTTGAGTTTGGAATACACACTGCTTTCCTTTCCTGGTTTTGCTCCATGAATGGGACTCTTTCAGCCATTTGCTCCTGCTGACCCTCTCCTTACCCAGTACTCTCCTCTATAGTGTGACCCAAGGTCTCACCACCAGCTCTCTCAGATCCACTGCCTGGCAGCCTGGCAGCCCAGACGCCTTTCGTTTTCGGTTCCCAAACCAACTAGCCGGAAAAAGACACGCTTTTATCCAAAAACACCTGATTGATGGGAGCTTTCTGGCAACTTTTGAAAAGTTTCTGATTTGTCAATTTGACTGGAAAGCTTGTGGATCGTGTGGCTCTGTGGTTGAAGGATGTTTTTCCAACATGAAGAGATTAAAGAAGAAAGCTGAGTCAAGAAGCCGAGAGCCACAAGGGTAACAGCTGAAATGACAGCCAGAATGGACAAGAAGAGGTGGTTTATTTTAAGACTTGTGTCATTGTCATTTCCTTTAATATGAGCCAGTGGTCTATGGTGGCCTCCTCCTTTTGTTTCTCACCATTTAGTATGCGCTAACAGTCATCACTTCCTATATATGTGGGCTGGCTTTGCTGGCTATCCAGGATTGAAAGGCTCCAGATGATGTTGCCATTTAGACTAAGTACATTTACTCAAGTACTATACTAATGTTGAGGAACCTGTACTCAAGTATTTCAGAAAGCAATATTGTGATTTTGTGATTAACTGTAAATTAGTTACTTTGCAGATTGAAACACTGAAATGACAGGGTCTTTTCTGCTGCATGTGAGTACTTTTACTTTTGAAACTTTAAGTACATTTGGTTGATAATACTTTTAAACTTTCACTTGAGCTACTGAATGCAGGTGTTTTTATATAATTGAAACTTTTACTTGATTCTGGCAGCCCCTGTGGGACAAAAGCAGTAGTGTTTCCACCACCTTGTTTCATTGATTTCAAGGAGAATTGGACAGAATCCGACCTGGTGGCAGGCATTAAGAATAACTATAAAACTATAGAAATATCCAATCTTCTCTCTGATGATTTTGTGTGCTTTTATAGGTCCAGCTAAAAACTCCTTGTAGTAGGTTTGGGTTTGGGTAGTAGGTTTAATATCTCCTTAGTCACCTGTCATACTGTATGATTTCAGGGGATCAGTTTTATTTTGGGACAAACGGTTTCGAAGTTTTTTTTTTTAAATCTTTGAAATAAAAAGTAGATACAAAATTTCCAACAGAATAAAATGAAAATGATTGGGATTGACATTTTTATTTAAACTTGCTCTTTTGCCATGCCATCAGATCGGTTATTTGACTCAACTGTCTAAGCTTTTACTGGAGCCAGCGTGGCGGTTCTCAATTATGTAGAACCACCAGAAACCAAACAAGCGTCAGCAGAAAGTCTTGAAGAAACAACCTTGAGGCAGCTGCTTCAGGGAGTCTTCAAGACAGATCAGATCACTAATATGGTCTCCTCCAGTAAAGTCAGATTGCTCTGAGGAAAAATGTCCTATAAGAGTAGGTTAATCCAAATCATACAGGCCTTGACTGAATTAAGGGAGTGGCTCATCTGTTCACAGATGTTTCCTTCCTGTGACAGGACGTGCAACTGAGCTGTTATTGAGCTGAAATTAACCAAAATTGGAAAGTTACAGAAAAGAAAGAGATGGAAAGAGAACAGGTCTTTGACTGTTGTGTTGTCCAACTTAAAAAAGCAGATATATGTGAAATGTCCCACTGTAGAAGCAGAGTACACTGTGGATTACAGATACCAACTAGAAACTGCAAAGGACTCCAGGAAGACTTTTCTGCACAGTATTTTTCAGTCCGGCCCTGCATGGACCGATGACAGCCTGTGCCATGGCTGAATAGAGGCAGTTTAAACGATCACGTGCACAAAAGTTGGCAGGAATAGTGGGACTTATGTGACACTGGAAGACATCTTTACAATATACGAAAACACGTGGGCATCGGTGGATTACCGAGCAGGAGCCCAAAGGAAGACATCATCACCCGTCTGAGAACAGGACACATTAAATCATACACTCCATATCAGAGGCAAACACACATGTGGATATCCACTCATTGTAATAAACTGGAAAATGTCACACATGTATTAATAGACTGCAGCTAATATGGTCAAGAAAGGGGGGATTAGATGTTAGATTGGAGAATTTACTTGGAAAGAAATCATGGAATCATTTCTATATTTTTTTCTACATCTCCACACTCCAGTCCAGCAGGTGGCGATAATGCGCCTACAGGCTAGTTTACCAATCTTCATTAAAACCTGAAGAAGCAGCAGCGGCAGCCGAAGTAGTTTCACGTAAGTACTACGTCTCCCGTGGTGCATTGCAGCGGTAAAAAGAACGACATCCTGAGTTGAAAGTTCAATCTGCTCACATGCGTGTTTTAGAGGATTAGCCGTGACTCTATATGTCCGGTTTTAATATGAAATTACTTTTAGTCGTTACTGTTGCGTGTTTATCCGTCGGCTTCTTCGTGTGTCGAGTATGTCCGTGAACGCATCAAAGCACGAGCTGATCCAGCTGATCTACCGATATTTGAAGGAGCATGGTTTCCACTCAGCTGCAGATGAGCTACAGAGGCACAACCCACAGGTCAACACTGTGTGTACACACACACACACACACACACACACACACACACACACACGTATACTGACTGTAATATATAGTGACAGACAGATAGGAAGTGTTTGCAACAATGTTTCAGTTGCTGCACAGTAATGTTACAATTTGGGAAAAAGGCAACTGTGATCATTAACCTGCAAAGTTTACTTACCCTGTACATTAGCAGACTTTACTATTAGACGATCACCAGGGTGTGAACTACTACTCTTAATAATATATAATAGGACATGAGCTCCCCTGAAAACATGGTTTGTAAAGAATCTAAAATATTAACTTAATATTAACTTAACTTCTGTATCTTCATTACCATGGATCATGTGTTAATATGAGTTTTTATTGATGTCTAATTAATGCATGATGGTGATTTCTCATTAATGCACTTTAATAAACATATAAGTAGGCTATGCATGGTATTCTTGTGAACACCTTCGATTGCAATTTCATAAACATTCTCACTTTATTACTTTCTGTTTTGTAGTCAGCATCCTGTAAGTCACAGTCAGTAAAAAAAAAAAGTGAGCATCCCTGAGAGCCATTCAGTAGTTTGCACACTATCACTTACTGTGAAGTATACATTATATATACAAAACTCTTGTCACCCACTAAACTATCTTCCTGTTATCGCCATACTGAAGTTATGAGTCATGAAAAGCTAAAAGAATATATATATTTAGTGTAATTGACGTGCTTGCCTACACTCTTTCCTTGCTGACTCACACTTTTCTTTAAGTTGTTTTCAAACTGTTAGTTGTGTTTTTTCTCTGTAGTTTCTGTTCATTCACGTTCATTCATGTTCATTCATGGAGGAGCTGTTATTATCAGCCTAGCAACACCCAGTTGTGTCTCAAGTTTGATTCGAAGAAATGTTGATCTAAATAACAAATAGCTCAAAAATAATAAAGTTATTATAAGATTGTGTATTGTCCCAGACCATTGCTGCCCACAAATATTTTAAGTATTTAAATTATAGTAAAAAAAAAAATAATAATAATAAAAAATAATTGCCAGTGTATAACCAGGATATTATGTTAAACTGGATATTTTTAAAGATAGAACTATTGTTTTTTGATAGACTGAGCTGCCAGTGGTCTGTTTATTAGATCCATCCAGGTGTTAGTTAGTTTACACCCAGCAACGTCTAATCCCTCTGCAGTTTAGTGCAGCGGTTCCCAAACTCTTTGGGTTGGGGGTGGTTGGGCAGCAGGGGTAAACACTTCCACAATCTTTTGAGTGTCAAACACAGGTGTAATTAATGACATTATGAATTGCTGCATTGCATTAATTGGTTGAATGGAGGCATTATGATTGTGATTAGTTTCATGTGTGCTTGTCCTGCTATTTCACATGGGATTAAAGTTCTCTTGTGCTAGTAAGGCCATCAACATCAAAACTGTATAATCTTATGTCTTATATCTTATACCTAATAAACTGCCTAATTATGGGATGTTTTGATATCTGCAGGGGGAGACAAGCATATCTAACCCTAACTCCTCATTACTGGATATCTACAATTCCTGGTTAAAGTGAGTGTGATCTTTCTTGGATTTTGTTGGTAGTGATGACACGTGTGCTAAGTATTGTCTCTATTCCTCTCAGGGACTCGAAAAAGAAAAGGCAGCCTGACTCAGCCAAGACTCCAGCTAAGGGTATATGACGGTTTGTTTTTTTCTTACAACCTCAAATATGCAACATGGACAGGATCTAACACATTCTACCCACTTTTTATGTCCAGCGACGGCAAGGAAAAAGAAGGATAAACCTGCAAAAAAATCAGAAACACCAAAAACGAAGGTGAGTTTTTTTTATTTTGTTTTAATTTTTTAATGCAGAAGTTCAGCTACTGGTTCAAGGACCGGTCCTGGTTATTAAGTGGGCTGTTCATTCTTTTCTTTTTCAGTCTGTGCCAGCGAAAAGGAAAAAAAGTGAAGTTAAGTCTGCAAAAAATGCGAAGAAATCAAAGACCCAAACAACTGCTGGAGGAGATGATTCAGACTCTGACAGCAGTTTGGATGTAGAGAAATGGAAGAAACTGGTCCTGCAAATGACAGGTATGTGTGCGTGAAAGAAAGAGTGTGCAAGTATGCAAAAGATGAGGTGATGAGGAGAATCCCAGAAATATAAAGAAACAACAAACCATATTTTCCTTGTTACTCTGAGTGTTTTTTATCTGTCCGGATAGTTTTAGACTGATGGTTTTGAAGCCTAGAGTACTTTAGTGAGCACACTAGGGTTTAGAAGTGTTGTGAACAGCTTTATGGCACGATATATATTCTGCCAAAACACAACAAAGAAACTGTTTGCAGTGATAGCTGTGACTAACTAATTTCTTAAAGGTCCAGTATGTAACATTTTTGAGGATCTGATGGCAGAAACTGAATATAATTGTAGGAGCCTATGCTTTGTGCACAGGTTGTCTATAATAGCAGAGATGTTTTGGCCTCTATTTTCCAAAGAAGACAGAGCAAAGGAAATAAAAAGCCTAGATTTAGACTCTGATGACCTTCCCATTGATTTTGTTCAGTGTATGATCCTCTAGGATTTATTGCACCATTCATTTTCAATGGGAAATGCATCTTGCAATAGAAATACCATTTTTGTGATGCAATTGAAAATATGAATTGAATTTGTTACCATTAGAATGAGCTATTTTTATCTATAGAGTGAGTAGGTCTTCTTCTACAGAGGCCGCCATGTTGAACAGCCATATTTTACATTAGTTCACAGTGGACAAACCACTGAATCCTACACACTGGACCTTCAACACTTTCTGCTACTGCTAATATATATATATATATATATAAGAGAAAGCACTGACACAATTTAGATCATGCTTTGTTCCCAGGGTGGATTTGGTCTATAATAGCAGAGATGTTTTGGCCTTTATTCCCAAAGAAGACAGAGCAAAGGAAATAAAAAGCCTAGACTTAGACTCTGATGACCTTCTTATTGAAAACGCTCTTGGAATCCAGTGGTCAGTGAAGTTCACATTTCAGGTTTCACTGAAGAAACAAGATGCACTAGAAGAGGCATTTTGTCTGTTGTAAGTTCAGTGTATGATCCTCTAGGATTTATTGCACCATTCATTTTCAATGCGAAGCGAATTTTGCAAGAGCAATTCAGCATAAGTAGTTGTGTTAAACCACCAAACTTTGGCAAGATAAAATTGTACCATTGTGGTGATGCAAGTGAAAATATAAATGGTTGTGTTCTTGTTACCTTAAAATGAGCCGGTTTTATCTACAGAGCAACAGGTCTTCTTCTACAGAGGCCGCCATGTTGAACTGCCATGTTTTACATTAATCCACAATGGACAAACCACTGAATCCTACACACTGGACCTTCAACACTTTCTGCTACTGCTAATAGATATATATGATACCATTTAGAGATCAGATATAAGACTCCAAGTTAGGAGTGTTGGAGGTTTTCACATTGGAGCAGACAGAGTGACGGCTGGAGATGTGGGTGGAGAAAGTAAAGAGGATTGGAAAATGCTGGAAATGTTGGGAGATGAAAAGAGAGGGAGAGCTGGGTCCTTTCACTTAAAGTGAGAAAGACAGCCACCAGGCAGGACAGCACCACCCATGATGAACAACCTCACCATGGAAAACAGTGATTTCACACAAACAGAGCTATGTACAGTAGCTGTGTGGTTGCCATTGATGTTTTGTTTTTCTTTTAAATGTTTGTGCCACCGAGCCAGCCATGTTTGTTCAGCGTCTTCACCGTGTTTACTCTGTTCACAGAGGCTGACGTAGCCAAGATGGACACCATCGACGCTCTGGACTCCTCTGCACCGCAGCCCGCGAAAAAAAGAGTGAGGAAACCCCGGGCTAAGCCTGCCGCAAAAACAGACACTCCTGTTAAACAGAAAAGGGCAACGGCTGCAAAGAAAGGAAAAGTGGAGGAAACACCAACAAAGACTGGTAGACCTAAGAAGAGCATGCCAGAAAAGACGGCACCTGTGATCTCCTCAGCCACCCCGAGCCAAGAGCAAAACATCAACCCTGTAGAGGAAATACCAGCTGCAGCCACTGTCTCCCCATCAAAACAGACACCAACGAAAGAGAAAAGGAAAGCTGTGACTCCCAGTGAAGACAAAACTGATGAGACGTCGTCCGAGCCCAAGAAGAAGAAGAAGAAAAAGGAGACAACTGAAGAGAAAGTGGAAGAGAGCACAAATGAGACTGGTGATGTTGGAAAAGGCAAAGAGGAAAAGAAAAAAACAAAAGGGTCAAAAGTAGATGGGAAACAGAATGAGACTGAAGAAGAAATGATGGAGAAAAACAACATCGGTAACGTTGATAACGAAGATATTACAGAGCCAATAGTGCCCGAAAAGAAATCCAAGAAGAAGGAAAAGGATAAAACTGATGGTGAGGAAAATTCAGAGCAGATAGTGGAGGAAAAGAAAGTAAAGAAGAAAAAGAAAGCTGACAGCGAGGAAAAATCAGAGCAGAAATTTGAAGAAGACAAGGAAGATTCAGCAGAGCAGATAGCTGAAAACGTAACAGAAAATACAGAGCCAGTAGTTGAGGGAAAGAAATCAAAGAAAAAGAAAAAGGAGAAAACTTGTGGTGAAGAAAATTCCGAGCAAACAGCTGAAGAAAAGAAAGTAAAGAAGGAAAAAAAGACCGCTGATGGTGAGGAAAATCCAGAGCAGGTGGCTGAACCGGTCAAAGAAAATACAGAGCCGATAGTTGAAGAAAAGAAAGCAAAGAAAAAGAAAAAGGAGAAAACTGATTGTGAGGAAAGTTCAGAGGAAACAGTAAAAGAAAAGAAAAAGAAAAAAAAGGACAAAGCCAATCATAATGAGGAGACGTCGGAGCAGGTGGAAGAAAACGCGACGACAAATAAACCCGAGGGCAGCGACGGAGAAGAAAAGCCGGAGCAGGTTACTGAAGTGAAGAAGAAGAAGAAAAAAAAGAACTCATCATTGAAAAATGATTCAGTTGATACAGAACCACTACCTCCACCCGACCTCGACACACCGAGTCCTCAGACAGAGAAGAAGAAAAGTGAGTAGATAAGTAACACCAGACGTGAACAAAATGTGTTTTTGTGAGCATTTATAAATGTTGGTCATTTGTCTTTCTCTCAGAGAAAAGCAAGTTGAAATCTGATGACAGCTCAGAAACATCAGCAGTTTCTGTCCAAGACGCCGCAGCAGCAGAAACCCTCCAAACACCCTCAAGGGACACCCAGAAAAAGGTGTCGCAGCACTGTACTCTCAACAAGTTCAAATTCTCACAGAGCGATCATGTCACTGTTGTCAGTTCAGAGTAGCGTGTTATTCATTTTAGTGCGAGAGGATCATTGATAAGTAATCATAAGTTTACTAATCCTTCTGTAATTCTCCACAGAAAAAGAAATCCTCCAAGAGCACTGAGTCATGAAGACGCAGAACCAAAGGATGAAGACAACGCATCCTTTTCCATCCGATTTCGAATCATATTTTAATGGTTAAAAAGATCGCTTAAAACTGTAAAGAGAAAATTACTTTTTTATTTTGGTACTTTTTTCAACTTTTTCATTTGTTTTATGTTTTTACTCTTTTACTATGCCACAACTGTTATTTTTTTGTTTTATATGATATTGCCATTTTAATGGCATGAATATGTTAAAGGGATTTATTACCTGTTTGATGGAATGGATGATCCCTCTCATGATATGTCATCTAGTCTTTTTTCATCAGTCATTGATTGAACCAAATAATGTCTCTCTTGAACACATTTCAAATTTCATAAACACTTACAGTCTCAGGAATTCTTCCCATGATAGTCCGACATCTTAAAGGTCCAGTGTGTAAGAGTTTTGGCATCTAGCGGTGTAGTTGTAGATTTACTCCCTTGCTTCATCAACCCTTTCCAAGTGCAAACTACTATGGTTCACTCTACTATGGTAGAGCCAGTGTTTGTCCATTCTGAGCTACTGTAGAAACATCTATAGATAAAAACTCATTCTATGGTAACAAAAACTCATTTTCAGCAGATTATAGAGCAATTAAAACATTAGCGTTAATATAGTATAGTATTCTGCTATTAGAGCCTTATAAATGTTACACACTGGACCTTTATTTGTTTTCAGTATACGCCTCCGAACTCCGCTCTTCTGGAGAAAAAAAAACAAATAGTTTTATATTTATTCAAAAAATAATGGAAAACAGTTTTAAAAGCCTATTTTGGCATTGGGTTACAGTCCTATGGTTGTGAAAATCATGTTTTTTTAAACAAAAGTTTTAAATGTTTGATAAAGATTTCCTATATGCATTGTAAATTGTGCTTTTAATACAAATTAAACCATAGTTTTTTGTAAATGCTCCCTGTCTTTTAAGTTGATGGTTGTGTTGTCAGACCGGATGTGTCCCATAGACGGCGCTGCAGTAGCTGGCTGCGGTCGGACAAAAACCACCGAAGAACACTTTCAACATGGGTCAAGCCCATTGACAGTATCCACAGCGACGTCTCCCACTGAGAAACAAGCACCCAGCGATTAGCGAAGAGTTTGAACTGTTATTGACCTTAAATTATCTAAATGTGGAGGTTAAACAAAGTTCGCCACAAAGCTGCGCGACAGGGCGACAGCGAGCTCCGGTTGAAGCGGCGAGAGCGCGAGAAAGGTGAGTTGTTCGAACGTTAAAATTCGAATATGGAGTGTTTACATCGAACTTTAGCGTGTCTTATTAACGTATTGTAACGGCTGTTAACGGCTGTTTGGGGAGAAACAGTTTACAGTTAATTTACAAGAGAAATAACGACACCTAACCTCTGTTTGTTTATTTGTTAGGATCCCTGTTAGCTGTGCCCTGAAGCAGCATATATTCAACAATAACAACTGATAAACTGTAACGTTACAATGAACCAACGTTTGTGTAAAAACGAGCGATTAGGATGAGTTTTGATCTGATTATTTATTGATCAGAGATTAGTTTTCCTGATATTTTTATACAAGTATTATTAGTGAAGGTTGGGAACCGCCGCCCTAAAGCACAGCTAGTCTTCAATTTAACTTGGCTTCATACATTAATGTCAAATAATGTAACTAGCCAGCTTAGATAACAAATATAATATACCAGTCACCTAAAAAATGCATCCAGTTGACCTAACGTTACCTATCAAATCACACTAACTAACGTTATGTCTTCATTTAGCTAACTTCATTTAATGTTTCTTAACCCCATAAACAAGATGTGAGAGGCTCCTGTGTAGTTAATTGGATAAAGATTTAAATTAACAAGCATGCAGTCTAAATCTACTCAGAGCAACCTGACTTCATTCAGTGCAGAGACATCGACCTTTTTCTTTTGTAACATTTTAATATAAAATAATAGTGTTATGGTCTCTAAGAAATACAATCCGTGTAATGTTACACAAGTTGATACCATGGGGCCATTGAGTTTTATAATATTTAAGACAACAACATAATCTCATTTACATAATCATAGGAAAAAATGAATAAGTTGATATATAGTTATGATATCTAGTTAAGTAGACAGGCTACTCTCAGAAGTGATGTGATATTTTTCTGTGACCCGCCATAGCACTGAGACAGGCCCGCAGAGACAGACAGCTTGTGAGCAAGAGACTCCTGCTGAATGAAGATGAGGACCAGCCGGAGGTCACCATGGACACTAACTCAGGGGAACAGGTGAGACAGACGTTGAGATAGGTCGTGTTTTGGCAGGTCTTCATGTAAAACATACCACCTGAATATGCTCATCATTCCCCCAGGACGTGGTCAGTTTGTTCCACAAACTTCAACACACCGGGCCGGAGAGGGAGGCCCACCTGAAAGCCTTGAGTAAAGCTCTCCGCGACCCATCGGCACAGCTCACCTTCATCAAGTACGGTGGAAACGTGGAATTTAAATAACGTTATAGCTATTTGTATCTCTGATTCTCATGTATGAATCTGTCTTCCTTCTAGGCAGGAGAATAGCATGCATCTTCTGGTTGGTCTCCTCACCGGCTCCAATGCTACGTGCCGTCTGCAGGCCGTTCGGTGTCTTCATGAGCTGTCTCACTCTGCCCACACCAATGTGGCACCGGCCTGTCTGCCTGCCACCCCTTACCTGCTCACCTATCTGTCTGGCCAGAGCACCAAGTTCACTGTGAATACCCACTCATACCAGGCAGTGTTCATTATTATCCCCCAATTATCCAGGAGATGTTTTGACTTTCCATTTGTGTGTATGTTCCATGTGTCTGCAGGAGCTGTGTCTCTACACACTGGGTAACTTATGTCCAGACAGTGATGTTGTAAAAGAGAAACTCCTGGCCCAGGGAATCATACCAGCTCTGGCCAGCTGTATAGAGGTAAAGATTAACACCCAAGCTACACCAACACCTTTGCCTTGTTGATATGTCAGTAGATCTTTATTAAATCATTTAGAAACTGAATCACATTCTAATTTCTCACATAACCTTAAACTGGTGCTAAAGAGGTTGTCCACACTTAAACATGTGTTTTGAGTTATAAACTAAATTATATGACTGTACTGTGATGAAACACATCAGTGCTGTTGACACTCTTACCAAATTTAACTGGCATTTCATAGATTGAAAGTGGCCCCGAACCTTGTAGGTAATATTAACATGTCTCTCTTGGTGTTTCTGTCTGTGTCCAGAACCAGAGACATAACCTTGCGGTGGTGGAAGCTGTGGGCTTCACCCTCTCTCAGCTTCTCCAGTCCAAAGATGCAGCAGATAAAATAATCCCGTAAGCACTCTGATGACACCAGTTCATTCTCCTATGAAACACTGTTAGTTATATAATATTCTTCATCTGTGTCTGCAGGATGATCCTGGCCTCCAGCTTACCTTCACACTTGTTATCAGTCCTGACTCCTGACCCAAAGTTTGGCCTGGCACCTGCCATAGAGTGTGCATGGTGTCTGCACTACCTCACATGCAGGTGAGAGCTGAAGGGTATCCTCAGCAGGTGTCAGAAGTCTGTTATATTTACTTGTGCTTCATGTATCTTAGTAATAGATGATATGCTTTCTGTCTTTGTCTCACTACATAGCATTGAGGATAACACAGTGCTGTTGTCTCGTGGGGCTCTGTTGAAGTGCAGTTCACTGTTAGTGTCACTAGGTGGCGCTGTGGCAGAGGGAAACAAAGAAGAAGGAATGGAGCTGGTAAGGACATAAATGGATCAAATACAGTATTTCATTATGTTTTTTTGCTTTTTCACTCTCTTGGTTTTTTGTTGTTGTTTTCAATTGAATTTTTTCCATTTTAAAACAAATCACATATATGAGAAAGAAATGTAAAGATATAGAGTTAAATCATGATACAAATATGTGACATAAAATGAATCGTATGATAGTGATAGTCTTTTTAAACAGCAGAGGGCGCTATTTATTGTTGACTTTGCTTGTTCAGCTTCCTTTGTCACTCATGTCAGTAGCTGTATCAAGCCAGAAAGACATCACATTTAAGATAGAAAAGGGAATATGCATCATCTTGTATCTAAGAATTTAAAAAAGTATTCTATAATTTGATAAACAAATGTAAGAGAAAATATATTTTGTAGATTTTTGTCTGAGAAATAATAATTTATCTTCAATCTCTTTTATTATTATTATTGTTATTATTATTATTTTTTAAATCATGAGAAAAGTATTGTTTAATCCCTAATTCTAACCTTCTAAAACCTTGTTGGTGTCAGATTATATCAGCATGGAATGATCTTGAAACATGTTTGAGATGATCCATCACAGTGAACTGTTTATGCTTTAATTTATTTTGGTGGTGTGGTGCTATATTACCTCTAATGATGATAAAATAATACAATTTAAGATGAGAAAGTAGCCCTACTCACTCACTGATGATTTACTTATCTAAAGGAATCATTGATTTTTATACTGAAAAGCAGGAGGCAAAGTAAATCAACCACAATTTAAAGTATACACCATTTGTAATCTTTAGGCTGAAAGTATAAAAAATAACCAGTATGGTATTTTAACTGACATGAAGATTTACAATGTGCTCTTCCTCTCTAGCTCATCTGTCCTCTGCTGAGGTGTGTGGGAAACCTCCTGTCCTCCTGCCCAGTTGAAACCCTGAACTCTCAAGTGGGTGATGTCGGTATCGTGGTTGCTCTGTGTGCACTCCTTCAGGCCTACTTACAGACCCAGCCAGCTTTGGCCAGAGAGAGTGCCTGGGTCCTCAACAACCTCACAGGTTCGAATAATAGACATACTTCTGCACTTATTGTGGTCTTTAAACTGTGTAAACTGGGATTTCTGTTTCACATGTTCTCTGGGTTCAGGAACAGAGTGGGTTTAGGGACAACTGTAAGCACACAAAGTAATATTTTACACCTGAGCAATGTTGATATTTCATGATATATGATGAGTTTAGTTTGGATTCTATTTTCAGTAACAAGCCACCTGGAACCTGTTGAACAAAACTGAATAATTGTTACAATTACAATACACACCTGATTCAAATGATAAATTAAATGTATGTGGGTGGTTCATTTTACTGCATATGAAATTGTGGAGGTGGTGGGAACTCCTTCTGTACTAGGAATTGAGAATTTACATTGAGGATTGATATTTGGATTGATTTGATATATTTATTTGGAGTTTGTTCTAATCTTACTGCCACAGCTTATTCCAGTGCTTTGTGCTCTGCTCTGCTGACTCTGAACTTGATCCCTGGACTGATCCAGCTCCTTCCTTTCTCTCAAGGAATCAATACCATGGTCTGTACAAGTTTTTATTTTTATATTATTGCCTTCATAGAGTATTTAACTATCATTGTAGCTCTATAATGATGAACTATGTTCTTTGGCTCCTTCAGTCCACAATGTTACACTCCGTCTCACTGGTCCTTCTCATTATACTCAGATCCTGAGGGTTTTAGCAAATATTGCCCACAAGAAAAAGGAGTTCTGTGTCCAGCTGGCTCATCTTGGATTGCTGTCTGCACTCTGTGCCACACTGAAAATGGCCGACCAAGAGATGGTGACCCTGAGTATGGATGTCCTGTTCATGCTGGTAGTTAGTGGTCCACAGGTAAACTGGTGAAACCTTTTAAACTATGATGCTGCCCGTTAGGACTAACCCAAGTAGAGAATGATTAGCAGTTTTTACCAGTTATTCCATCCCTTTAGGTGGCAGAGGAGTTTGTAAGGCAAGGCGGAGTTTCACTGTTAGAAGCCATTCAGTACAACAGCGAAGGAGAGATCAGACGAAGAGCAACGCATCTCCTGGAGCACCACCTTCTGTCCTACTCATCCTATTGCTCGGTAAAGATTTGGTTGTTTTGTTGGGTGAATCTGTACTAGTTCTGAAGTTAAAATACTAATTATTTGTTATGTTGCAGGACACCCCATGTTCCTGAACCAACAAGCACCTGACAAATCACTGGTACCTCGAGGACACACCTGAAAATACGAGACTTCTTGTTTACATTTTGCAATCTGTGTAATGGACAAACAATGTTGGTATATTTAAAGTAATTTTTGATACCTTTTTAAACACAAACTACTGGTATTTTGACCACCATCTTCATTGTTGTTATCCATGTAGGTATTTTTAATATAATATATTTTTTTAATACCTGAGACCTGAGAGAGTCTTTACACTCATTCACCAATGTCACAAACTTTCTTTCTGTTGCTTATTGTGACACCATCAGTTGAGAGACTGAAGAAGACTGATGTATTTTTGATCATCAAAGTCTGAAACTTGAACACCTAGAGGGTTTACATGACTGTAAATAGTATAAAGTATTTATCGTATCATGCCCATAATGCAATGTTATTAATGACTGTATATTCATCAAATGAATTGATATCACCTTAAAACTGTTTTTTGAGAGTAAGATCTTCTCTAGATAACGTTATTAAAGTTTTTGCAAAAAATTTTATTGGTTTTGTAACATAACCGCCCTACGGCTGAATAATGCAACGATGTACAAAAACATCACATAGATGCCAGATCAGGCCACCACTTCCTCCTTCCCACCACCAACCACCCGCTTCAGGTCCGGCCACTAATTTCTTGTGTAAATACTAAAATGAATATGAACGGAGTATTATGTTGACAACTAGAGTCACACATTATCCTTCATTTGGTCTATATTACACTAATTTATCCATCTAGCAAATGTAGGTGGTTGTTCATCCTTCCATCACATGGCTATCCGATTGTTGTCAGTGATAACAGCATTTCTCTTCAGTTCCAAGGTATTGATTTTTGTCATATGTCACCTAGTAGGGTTGCTCTTGCTTCTGTGGGGATGATTATTCTGTGGTTGGATAGAGATCTAATGAATGTAGAAGATTGCAGGCCCAGAAAATAGCTAAATATGTTATCAGTGTTTCTATTCCAGTTCCAGATGTTGTGTTATGTGCAGCCTGTCATGGTTTATAGGGGTAATATGTGCTATTAATGAGATTGTATTGTGTAATTTTATCTCTTGTGAGAAACACTAACTACCAGTACACAGTGCTCCCAGTTCCACTTCCTCAAAATTGCACTCAGGAGCTTCTTTTCCGTTCGAGTGAGATCGGGGTAAAGCTATTAATTCGACCCAAAAAAAAAAGGTTAGTCATTACATCTCTTATGTTCCTCTTTTTTAATAATGGTGAGTAGTTAAGGAAGAATGTATTTTGCATCTAATGTGGAATTGTAGGTCCTATAGGTGATGGGGACTGGGCTCCACTGAAACATAGTGACTCATTTGAACCAGCAACTATTCTGATAAGTGATCATTATAATCAATTTATTTGGCAGATTGATTGATAATGAAACAAATTTAAATCAAGTTTCAACCTGAGTGCATCATAATGCATACATTCAAAGTCCAGATTTTACTTTTAGTTTAAATAAATATGGTTGGATAATGTTTGTTAAATGAAAAAAGTGTAGAGTGAATTAACATCACAGAGCTGAGATTTATTAGATACTAGGTGGACAGTTCTGTTGTGTTGAAATTTCCAAATTCTACTGTTTCATTTTAACATTTGACATTGTTGTGCAATGTGATTATCTGTCTCTGGATTTCAGGGGAATGTGAATTTGACTGTGTGGACTGTACTGAGGAACTGCAAGTGTTCAGCTCCTCCCCCTATTGAAAAAAGGAAAAAGCTACTCTCAAATTACCCCACTTCCTCTGACGACCCACTACATTCCCTTTCCGTTATCATTCACACTGCTTCTCTACATGAAAAACTAGAACAAGGTGGGTCAATTCAGGTTTTTGAATAATATATCACTGCATTCTTTAAGGCTGCTTTTATAATCTTGCATGCAGCGTGCATCTGGAGTAATTCTGCTACGCCACAAATAGTCTGTCTCTTTAAATCTGCTTAGCAGTCTCAAAATACCGTCTGTGCTGTGGAAGGGGAGAGTTTACATGTGGTTTGATTAATTCTTGTTCTCTCCTCACACAACTAAACACATCGTATAGTGTACTGGCCATGGAGGGTGCTGAGTCAACAACTAGGGAGAAAACAACAGGAAAGGATGGGAAAAAGGCTGTGGATCAATTGATGCTGATGTCCAGCAAGCCTCTGCATCGCTTTGTCCAAAAAGAGCCCAGAGCTCTTGGGGTAACACAGCAAAATAACAGCCATAAGTAATAAATAAGTGTATAGAAATAGACATATACATAAAGAGCTGTACGGACAGTACTTTAACACACACTTCCTCTTCTCCCTCCCAGATTGCCATTGTGATCTTCGGGTGTGCAGAGGTCCTGATGGGCTTTTCTTTGGTCAGTGAAGGTGTGCCAACGTCTGGTAAAATCTACATTCCCTTCTGGCAGGGACTTCTGGTACATAACATTTGATTTGTTAGCAGTTGATTTTATCACATTCTGCAATATAATCTTTATCAAATTGCTGACTCGACTAAATGACTTGACTACAGAGACATGACGTGTGAACAAGGCTGGATAAGTAATATACTGTGGTAATCTTTTTTTTTCATCTGCTTTTTTAAAAGTTTCTTGTCAGTGGTAACCTGTCTATCTACACTGAGATGCACCCATCCAAGAAGATGGTAGGTATATTGTGGTTTTATCTTTTTTAGTCACCCTTAATCTTCATTTCGTTATTGATAACTCATCTAATCTTGTGGGACTTATCTCTCCCAGGTGACTGTGTGTTTGGCCATGTATGTGGTTTCCCTCTTGGGAATCGCAGTCTCTGTTGGCTACAGAATATTCTGCCTCTCCACTATTAACTACTTAAGGTACAGGGCGAAGTGGGTGGATGAAGACAGGGACTGGGCCTCACAGAGAGCGGTGAGTTGCAGCATACATTTGTTAGACTGAATGGAAGACATGCACATTGTTACAGTATATGCGTAACTTTTCTCTTTCACTCTTGTTTTAGGAGCAGCTTTTTGGTGTCGAAAGCATATTGTTCACTTTCTCTCTGTGTGTGTCAGTGCTTCTCATCTTCTTGTGCGTCATCGCACGGTTAGCTCTGAAGTCCACAAACACTCAGGTAAAACATTTTCCCTTTTTTTCTTATAATTGTCTTATTTAAATTCATGCTTTACACCATGAGGTTTTGCTAACAATCTCTTGTCAACAAATATATATCATAAAACTTGATGTATAAGATAGTATACTGTCCCATGATGGTCTCAATCTAACATGACATCAGTATCAGTGCATATACAAAACATATGAGCAAGATATGAGACACATGGACAGTCATATCACATTCATTCACCTTACATATAACACATATACCCATCCCCTCTTCAAAAATCATCCCATCATTTCTTTCCATATCTGTAAAGTAGGGGCCTGTGGTTTCTTCCAGGGTTTTAAAATTAACTTTGTGTACACAAGGGAGGGGAACATAATGTGCCATCCCACAGATATTTTATCACAGGATGTAACAGGATATTTTTATAACATTCTGCAAATTAAAGCTGCAAATTGAATATTTTGTTTTACAAGGAATAAATAACCATTCTTGGATTTCTTCCACACTTTGTTCACTTCTGTACGAACCCGAATGAATGCAAAAGAGAGTCGTGAGAGACATATTTCACATACACAGCTGTGTGTCAGTCATCACTTTACTGTTTTCTTGTTGTCCTCTTCCCTAACAACCCGCTCCGTATCTTCAACAGGTCATTGTCCAGCACATACCGGCACCACGGAATGACACAACATCAAACTAAAATCAACCTTTCTGAAGCATTGTTCTACAATCACTAACACTGGTTTGCTTGCAGCACTCCTCTTCTGTGAAAGAAATATGTGAGAATCCTGTGCAGTATATTGCACGTGAATGTTACTCCACTTAGAGGCAGTAGCCCAATAACCCCACCGCAGCTTTTTTAAGTTACCTACAGCTACCGTATGTGTAATGCTGAATACATTTATTTTACATGCACTTATAAGGGAAGATCTTAACCACTAATTTATCTAGCAATGTTTGTTACTGTATGGGTCAGTAAACATGTTACATTACTTTGAATTAAAGCCTCAAGATGAACAGATCTTACATGGTATTGATAACTATCAATAGAGTCAACTGATTAACTCTGTGGTAATGTTATATCGCCTAATCTTATGTATATTGTACCAACAATAATATACAGTGTTGTTAGTTAACACTGGTAAAGTCAGACCGAAGCACATGCTTCTATATTTACATTAAAATAAATCAGAAGTACATTTTCTTTCTGTTCCACAACACCCCAACCCAGAAAAAGTCTAACCATAAGTTGAATAACCACTCAGTTTATATTTTAATTATATATTGTGGTCACTTACTGTTACCCCATAAACCCTTATGTCTGTACATTATCTGCATTATTACAGTATGTGCAGTGTTGGCATAGTTTAGACTCTACTTGCAGCTTTTGAGAATCACTGTGAACCTCTGTATACACTCTGTATCCACCTGCGACTGTAACTTTACAGACGTTTAAAAGAAGTGACAGTATATTTGAATACATTTGGGTTTTTATAGTGACATCCATGCAGCATATTTTTCTAAGCTTGTGACTTGATGTGTATGTTTTTGTAGTTCAGTATTTTCATCTACATGACTGATATGAACAGCCTGCTTGTAAACCTGTTGCCATGTATTTTGTGAATGTGTGAAAAAGACAGTCCCTGGACAGGGAAACATTTTTCAAGGGATTAGCTTTAGCTTTTAGCTATATAGTGCAATAAATGTAATGTGTATTGTCTTGTTAAATAAACATTTTAAAATAAATGATGCTCAGATTGTTGACATATTACACACAAATCTATGTGCACTAACACACACTCTGTAAGTCAAACCTCACACACACTGCATTATAAATTATTGTTAGTTACATATAGAAGACAAAAATACCAAATTGAAGGCCACCATTAATTAGGTTAAAATGTGTATAATTGAATAGCTTTGATCACAGATGAACAATGAATATTTTTGTTAAACTGATTAGCATCAGAACATTTCTTGCTTTGGCTCATGAAAATTACCCTGTTGTAATCTGTTACATTTTGGTTCTGGAGCAACTCCCTTGATCAGCGGGACTGTGTCTTTAAATGTGTCAGTATCTCCCCATGACTGTTGCGCAATCAGATTGGCAACATCCTAACTGTTTTTCCCTCCAGTCTTTGTTTCATGAAGTAAGCATGCGTTTGCTCTACTCAGAACAGATTCAAATGCATTTGACTCTGACATTAGTGATTCCGACATGACTGAATAGCTGCTTTATGCCAAAAACCACACTTATGTCACTGACAGTAAAGGAAAAAAATCCTATAGAAAAATGTATAAGTTTAATATTATGGCTCTGAAGTATTTGCATTAGATCCCGAACTACAAAAACTCCCATGACAACAACAACATTCTGGTCACTTAATTTATTTCCAGTCATTTTATTGAATAGACAAACAGTAGTTCAATATTTTAAACAGAAGTCTCCCCCTGGTGTTGGTAGTGTAGGGAAGAGGGAAATCCAGCGGAGGAATTTGTTGTCATATTTGGTCCACGTGTATTTATTTTTATTTTTAATGTTCACAGTATTTAATAGACGTAGCTGGCAGTGTACAAAGACTTCATGGAGGACTGGTCAGCTGAGCCGGTGGGCTTGTACTCTCCTTTGGAAGCCAGGCCATTGATCTGAAGGGGGGGAGGGGGGAAGTTGGGGCAAAGTCAAATCTGAGTGTTAATGATCAGCCAGGTTACCTAAACCACAAGACTGAACAGACACAAAGCTTTTTATAATGATTTACCAGTCAGTATAAAGCTAGGTAATGTAAGATAAGAGTGACTTAATAGCCAGTTTTGTGCACAGTCCACAACTACAAATTGATAAGTGAATTAATTATTAGCGTTCATTCATGGTTAGAGATGGCTCTTCGTGACCCCTGATGCTCACCTTGGCCCTGCTGAAGAAAGCTTCCTGTGCAGCTGCCTTGTTGGCGGGTTTGCCCTGCCAGGCTGCAAGAGCAGAGGCCTGGAGTGCACGGCCGTAAGAGAAGGTCAGCTTCCAGGGGCGATGGAGGGGTACCTGGTTGATGGCGTTCAGGTTGAGGGAAGCCTCCTCCTCACTCTGGCCTCCAGACAGGAAGCAGATGCCTGAAAAGACACAGAAAGCAGCTTTACACTTGTACTTTAAAAATGACTGAGAAACTTAAGTCCTCCCCGCTTTCCTTGTGACACTCACCAGGGACAGCAGCAGGGACGGTGCGTCTCAGAGCGGTCACTGTGGCCATGGCAACCTCCTGAGGGGTGAACTTCTTGGCGCAGGAGTGTCCAGCAGTAACCATGTTGGGCTTCAGCAGAGTG
Organism: Dicentrarchus labrax; assembly: GCF_905237075.1. NCBI lineage: Eukaryota > Metazoa > Chordata > Actinopteri > Moronidae > Dicentrarchus > Dicentrarchus labrax. The sequence continues at coordinate 11,294,488 of NW_026136713.1, read as the reverse complement.
CCCTCCAGGTACACATGGTGGTCAGACAGAGCCTTGTACACAGCAGCCAGAACCTAAAAAGATGAAGAGGCAGATTTATTACTGCACATGCTTCAAAAATATCATCCAATGGGGAAATATTTCACTGCTGGTGGTTGGCCGACTAAGCCAAAAAAAAAAAAAAACCCATCATGAACCAACCTTTTCTGTGACATACTGGCAGCGCAGCAGGTCATGGGTTCCATCAGGCAGGATCTCTGGCTCCACAATGGGCACCAGGCCGTTCTGGTGGGTACATCAATGCAGATTTAAAAAAAAAAAAATTGTTACTTGCAGCAAATATTTGCTATCACAATGAATTCAAGTAATTTCTGTAGAGAATATGGCCACACACACCTGTTGGCAGATGCTGGCATATCTGGCAAGGACATTGGCATTCTCTGCAATGGCGAGAGCTGATGGGCATCCGTCTGAGATCTTGAGCACACACCTCCACTTGGCAAAGTCACAACCGTCCTTCTTATACTGGGCACAGCGTTCTGAGAGGCCATCGAGACCTATAGAGAAATGAGACAAATAATGTTATGGTTCTTCTGCATTATGCTTACACTTGCAGAGATTTTGCAGTTAAGTAGAGTTGCGTTGTTTTACCTTGTGTGGTGGTCTCGCCATCTGTTCCATTTAGACCAGCTGTGCCTTTGTCCACCTGAAGCAAGAAAACCAAACACATGCATTAACTCACAAGGGTCAACATGTGGAAGACCTGAAGGTGCGTGCATTCAACTGGGCTCCACTTGTAGGTTCCTCACCTTGATGCCGACGACAATGCCCTGATCCTTGACAACTTGGGGGAAGAGCTTGCCGCTGTCCGCTTTCTGGTAGAGCGTCTCGTGGAAGAAGATTACCCCACCCACGCAGTTGGACATGGAGGGACTGGAGGAGAAGAGGAGGTCACGGAAGTAGCGACGGTTCTCCTCGTTGTTCTCCACGTTGATTTTCTGGAGACGCTTTCCCATGGTTCCTTGAAAGGAGAGGAGGAATCATTTCAGTTGTGCACTCTGCACTCACCTCTCGCCAGTGAACAGTTACCGAGATCTCAGGGGGGCTCACCTGTGGATTCATCTGCAGCCAGGATTCCCTTTCCTGGAGCCACGATCCTCTGAGCAATGTCAGAGAGCTCCTTCTTCTGCTCCGGAGACAAGGATGGGAACTGATGAGTCATCCTAGAGGACAGAAAACAAGTTATTTCACAGATAAATCCAAAACTCTTCAAGACTTTAGCAAGTATGAGGAAGCCCTTTTTTTCCTAATCAAACACAATGAACAACTGCCTCTAACTTCCTGCATCTCTTGCACCACCTCTGTAAATATTTGGCTTAAATGGTTGAACTTTGGCCTTCAAAACAGATAAGTTGTAACACAAGTTCATAGTTCACTGAGCGTTGTTGTCTGCATGACGTTTTCCCCAATATTTTCTGCAGAAGTGTAAATAAACATAATATGAAGGCTAAGATGTGCAGACATACAATAAGTGATCATAAACTGCAGGTTTAACGTGGATGTGTGTTTGCTGTCAAATATTTGCACAAACCCAATGAAGCCTACTGCAATCTTCAGTAGATGTCACACGTCGACATTTACATAACATACAAGCCTTTCAAAGTAAAATCCCCACCGATCCATACTGCAAATACGTTTCATACATCCTAGTTTCTCGAGCATACACACAAGACAACTAGTTCATCCAGTTTTACTAAGGTGAGACTGTTAAAAACCTGCAGCTTAATTCCATAAGTGAAACATTACTTCCATCGCTGCACACCTGAACCCCGAACACGCACTTATTTTTTGCAGAAACCAGGCAAGGCATGGTTCACTTTTCATAAAAACAAAAGGAAAACCTGCAAAAAGTTTTTAAAAGAAACTTGAAAACATACTTACTTGAGAGTTATGTCAAACAGCGACGGCAACAGAAGTGACAGACGGCTCCAACAGCCTCCAAACAGTAATTGGACTGATTGAGAAGGCCGAACACTGTGCACAAAGCTGTATTTATGGTCTGATCGGTGCTGCGGAGGAGGTGCCCGTGATGTGGCGGGGCGTGAGTCTCCCCGGTAACGCAATTGGCCCGGACAGACAGACAGGGGCGGCCTTTTGTGAGCTTTATTGCATCAATGCGCCTTTGTGGACTTTAGGCTCATGTCAGAACCTGGACCGAGGAGTTGAAAACAAGTAGGGAACACCGTGTGTCGCCTGAACGAGTTAATAAAATTGAATGCATACAGGCACGCATCACACCGTCCTCACGCAGCCCCACCTCCATCTTTCTGTCACTGTTGCCTCACTGTAAGAAAATGATGAACTGCAATGTGAGAGGCCTGCTGCAATGCTGCAAATCAGGTTTGTTTCTTTGTCCTGAAAGTGTAGATTACAGGATACGATAGGATCTAATCTTCATCTTTCCCAACATCAGATATAAAGGTCCTCTTGCAGAACACAAACTGTAATTTTTTTTTACATCGTAATATATATTTTGTACAGTGTTCATTTGTTTTTTAAAGCCCTGCACATGGATTTTCATTATTAATTAGATTTAAACCTCAAACCTCAATTTTCAACAAGAAATGCAACTTCTGCTGTAAGGTCTGTCCACATTTTACAGCAGAAACGTTTATTAACTTTTACTTTATGTCATTATAATTAATTCACTGTCATGTTTAATGTAAATTTAGGGAGTGCTATTTTCTACATAGTGTAATCACACCAGTGTAGAACCCAGTCTAAGCTTAGTTCTTGCATTGGGCACAAATATGCCAACAGTTACCACAGCAAAATCTACTTTTTTTAATGCAACCTTGTGTATCTGCCTTTTTGCGTCACATAGCTTTTCAAGCACGTCATTCATGAACAGTTCCCATATCGATTGCTGAGAATGGCCCAAATGAACATGCAGGGGTTGTTTGTAATGCTCTCACCAATCCATGAGTGACCTCAGCAGATCGGGGTATTTGAACAGAGGGTAGATCTGTAACTCACAAATAATGACAAGCCTGCTTTTACACAACCTGGACTCTGCACTGTGCAATGTACATTTTAATATTGCTTATCAGAGTTCTGTCTCTGTCCACGAGTTCCTTTTTACACAATGTCTGACTGAGGAAAAGAGTTTCAGAGGAGTGCGAAATGTTGTCGAGACACGTTTTCTTACCCTCACAAGTATGTGAACTAAATTAAAAAAAAGATAGCACCAGAGGAATGTTGGTTTTGTTGTTTTGGTTGCCAGATAATTGCTACAATATAAAAAGAAAACACTGCAACTCTAATAGATTCATGGATTTGTGGGAGTTGCAATCAAACACTGCAGCAACACAAAGTATTTCCACTGTGAAGCCAAGTGAAGCTTGTCTCAGCAGTTTAAATAAAGGGAAATCAGCCATGTGCATTAGAAATGGCTGTAATAATATATCTAAAGGGATTTTCACTTTTGTGGGTTGTAACACAACGTTTGAAACACAAAGTCACCAAAAACTCCAGTCAGGGGTCGCTCAGCATGTATCTGGAGATGCTTAAAAAGAGAAAAGGGCTAGAGGGGACTTTGTGACACTAGTTGAAAACACATCGGCCTTCAGTGCCCTGTTCACTGGTGTCAGCTAAGATCCCTTAATGCAGCCCTCTGAAGCTAAACAAAGTAATTCCTTATTTAATTCCATATCATTAAACTGCATTTAATATACAGGGCTTAGTCACTAACAGGGTAAATTAAATCAAAGTGGCTGTAACTGTTATGTAATCTTGTGACCCTCATCGAATCACCACACACTATCTGTGCAGTAAACCTCGGCCGCGGTGTATTCCTGTGTAGACGTACTGGTTGGTTTCTGTCTCTGTGCTTTATATAATGAATATAACATATATAATTAGCTGTGTGCATTCCACTTCATGGAAAAGTTGTTGTTGTTTTTTTGCCACTTGGGGCCTCAGAGTGAATAAATGTTGCAGAGAGTTTTATAATCTCCTCCACGCCGCTAGGGGGCGCGGTGTCCGCTGAAGGTGGTCCCACTGAGCTCATTAACACTTCCGTTTCCGAGAGGCGAGGAGCCGCAACAACAACAGCCACAGACAAATTTAGTTCCTTATTAAACTCTTATTATTAAAAGCGGTAAGACTTCGATTAGCCGGGAGTGATATTGACAATATGTTAAAGTAAATGCATCGATCCGCCGGCTCAGAGCCGAGGTCGTCTGAGCATGCGCAGCGTTTTAAAGTTGACGTTAGCAAACGGCTAACGTTAGCCTGACGTTACATTGCCTGATTTAATCAGCTTGTTCGGGGTTTATAATGAGATAAATCACTTTTATGTGCATGTGTTTGGACTGCTCGTCACTTAGATAGAGGAGTGAGGTTTCAGAGTAAACGTGAAGGCGGTTATCTTGGACAATCTGGTGTCAGCTAGCTACATGTAACAACACAGCGTTGTGGTTCATTGAGCGGAACCATCTGAACCGCTCCTCCACGTTTTCTGTTTGTGTTGGTCTCAGTTGTGTATTGTTCTGCCTCTGTTTGTTTCAGGAGTCTGAGGATGTCGGGACAGAAGCGTCCTGCTGACCCCAGCGGTTCCTCGTCCTCCGGTGCGCCCCCAGAGAAGCGGAGGGAGAGGGAAGGAGAGGATGGAGGACCCGGTGTCAGCGCCGCTGCCGGGGGGAGCACGGCGGTGGAGACAGTCATCAAACTGGGAGGAGTGTCCAACTCAGTGAGCCCCCCCCCCCCACACACCTTTACTGCAAATACACGTATATGTTTAACCTCAGGAGTGTAAAGTGTCATTCATTTTGTGCTCATGTTTTGAATTATTTTTCAGGAAGAACAAGATATCAGAGCTCTTCAGACTAAGAACCGAAAGCTGGGAGAGTCTCTCGATCAAAGACAGGTAAATGAACTCTTCCATATTATTGTTGTTAACTAACATACACACACACACACACACATAGAGGAAGCTACGGGTGTGTGCTCTCTTGTTTGGAGAAAGGTTCATCCTGTTTGGTTTGTTGGTTTGCAGGTGATTGAGGATGAATTGCGAGAGCGAATTGAGAGACTGGAGACCCGGCAAGCCACCGATGACGCCAGTTTGCTGATCCTCAATAGATACTGGAATCAGGTAAACAAATTCAGACAAAGAAGCAAAAGTAAACATTGCTTGTACAACTTCTACTCTCCTGTAAAGATCAAAGAGCTGAAATGGGATCCTGTTCTCTCTCCCTCAGTTTGATGAAAACATTAAACTGACCATCAGGCGTTATGACCAAGCAAGCTGCGAACCTGATAAATCTGTGGCGGGTGAGGGACGGAGCCTCAAGCCGGAAACTCCAGAGCCTGATGGCGACTCCAACCAGGAGAGGGCCAAGGACAGAGGTAAAGTTGGAGCTGACACAGAGCGAAAACGTAGAGATTTGAACAACAACCCAGAGATCACAGACCTCTTTCCCTGCTGTTCTCGCACAGGCCAACAGGGAGAGGCGGCCAACTCCTTCCTGGCCACGCTGGCGAGCAGCAGCAGCGAGGAGATGGAGGCTGAGTTGCAGGAGAGGGTCGAGTCCAGCCAGAAGCAGGCTAATCATGTGGTGGAGATCTATGAGTGTCTGAAGAGCACCGTGGACCAACTAAAGGCAGAGCTGGACTCTGGAGCCGGTGAGATAAAACGGAGGGAGACATGATGAAATTCCAGATATAGAGCACAGCTGAGGGTGAAATTCATCAAATCAGTTTATGTGGGAGTTGTTTTTGTGTTTATTATTGTTGCTTTTCTTTCCAGAGGGCACTTTATGGAAGGCAGCTTCCAGACTGAACTCCCTCCTGACCAGTGAAAACGAGCGATTGCAACAGCTGACTGAGGACCTCAAGCAGAAGCACAGTCACATGACAAGCGAGGTACAAACCTTCCTTCCTTATTCTATATATGTTATTTCTCAGATATAACCGTCCTTTAACTGTTATAAATGCATGTAAATGTGTAAGTCTTGAGAATTGCTGTGTCTACTGCACTCCTTTCTGACTTTCTATCTAATTGGTGGCTGTTTTGTATTTGCACAACAAGTCTTTATATATTAAACCAAAAGCATTATCACACTGTAGCTCACTATGTAAAGTACGTTATGATTGTTCATTTGTTTTTTTAAAAAAGAAAAAAGAGTAATATCTTAAGAAGCATAATGTTTCTCTTAACTCTTGTGTGTGCGCGGTGTCAAGTCTCTGTATTCCTGTCTTATCCAGTCCCGGCCTCTGGGTCGAGCAGCTAACAAAGCAGACCAGCGCGTCAGCGAGCTGCAAGTTCTCATCGAGGAGCTCCAGTGGGACATGGAGAAGATCCGTCGTCGAGAGAACAGACTGAATGCGCACCTGATCGAGATACTGGAGAGGGTGAGGATGTCTTCTCTATGCGTCTGTATGTCTCATTTCTATGCAACAGTGTTGCGCAAATGTTTCGATGTTTATACTGAAGTATGTTGTAACACTCCCTGTAATGCATCCCAGGTGAACAGCAAAGGCTATAAGGTGTGTGGGGAGGCCAGCAGCGTTTGTGGCACCATCACGATTAACAAGAGAAAGGTTGGTATTTTTTAGAGTGAAGTGAGAGATCATAACAAAATCTTAATTTTGTTTTTTCCTACAACTAGCTTTTCATACCTGTTGACAATTTTCTTATTCAAAGTTTGAAGAAATGAACAGTGAGATGGAGGAGAGCAGGGAGCTGGCAGACAACCGCCTCATTGAGCTGCAGAAGCTTCAGCAGGACCTGCAGAATGTGCACCAGGAGAACAACAGCATGAAGGTGGACTTTTAATTTGGAAATGGCCCATTAATCTATTGAAAGTATTAAAGCTAAATTAAACCGTAGGACTTCCTTCTTTTCCTCTGTCCCTCTCAGACGGAGCTGCTGAATCGAGCAGAGGGCATGGTAAAAGAGACGTCTGAGTATCGCTGTCTGCAGTCGCAGTTTTCTGTGCTCTACAATGAGTCTCTGATCCTCAAGTCTCAGTTAGATGAAACCCGTGCTCGTCTCAACACTACCAGGACGGCAAGGCTTCGACAGCTAGAGCACATGGAGGTTAGTGTGTGTGTGTGTGTTAGTGTCTGTCTGTGTTGGTGTCTGTCTGTGTGTGTTGGTGTCTGTCTGTGTGATCTTTCTCCCTCTTTCTTACTCTCATCCCCTCTGCGTGCAGAATGATGAAGTGGCTCTGCAGAGGAAAGTTCGTACAGAGGTGTTTCAGCTGGAGGACACGCTGGCTCAGGTCAGGAAGGAGTATGAGATGTTGCGCATCGAATTTGAACAGACTCTTGCTGCCAACGAACAAGCAGGTAACCAACAGGTCCTGGCTTAAAACATGAACGAGGTGCATGAATTTTGTTGAAAAGGCAATACTACTAAGATAGCCAGCCTTCATCTCTTGTTCTTCTGTTTTTTCTCTCTTTCGCTCAGGTCCCATCAACAGGGAGATGCGTCACCTCATCAGCACACTGCAAACCCACAATCAGCAGATGAAGGGAGAGGTGGTGAAATACAAGATCAGACTGAGAGAAACACAAGCTGAGCTCAACCAGGTAGGTCAGAAGGAGACAAAGAGAAATTGTCACCTCTCACCATCAAAAGAAATGAAATGGTTCACTTTTACCTATAGGGTTAATAAAAAAGAACACAACTGCACATTGCACTGAAACACATTCATCTGTTGCCTCTGCAGGTCCGCGCCTCAAAGGGCAACGCCATCCTCCAATCCCAGTCGAGCACAGAGATGGACGTGAAAGATGAGACAACCTCTCCGTCCACCCCGGCCGTCTCTGGGGAACCTGTGATCAAGACAGAGCCTGACAACGGCTCCTCCACACCGAGCAGCACCGGTAATAAACGTCTAGTTGACTGACTATGACATGTTTGTTCCCTTTTGTTTAGAAATATAAAAACCTAAAACAGCTTTTTACTGATTTCACTGTGATACATATTAGTACTGTCCTGTTTGAAACCGTCTTCACATTGTTTTATGTTCTTTCTTTAGGAGCTTCTGTGAAAACAGAGCCTGGAGTAGAAACTGAGGCGACAGTAAAAGAGGAGGAGAAAGAGGAGAAAAAAGAGAAGGAGGAAAAGAAAGATAAGGACATTATAAAGAAAGAGGAGAAAGACAGAGAGCGGGAGAAAGAGAAGGAAAAGGAGAGAGAGAGGCCGACCCGCGGTGGCGGGAGCAGCAGTGTGATAAAGGAAGAGAAGGAGAAGCCGGGAAGCAGCAGCCAACCTGAGGAGTCGGCTGGGGAGCGCCTGTCTATGGTCGGAGGGTCAAAGAGGAAGGAGATTGAGCAGCTGAAGATTGTCCGAACAGAACTCAAGTAAGTAGCATGTGTGGAAGTTAGTTTTTATTTCAGATAATGCTGATTTTCTTACCCGACTGCACCAGATGGTTTGTTACACAGAACAATTGGGGAAGTCGTCATTTGTGTCAGTGAGGTTTTTTGCTCTTCTGTCAATGAAGAAATACTCTCCACCTCTGATGTGATGCCAGCAGCATCGATGCTAACTTCTTTGCAGCCACCGTTGTTGTTTTTTAACGGTCACTTCTTATACACCTAGCGTTAAACCACGCCTGTTTTTCCTATTGAAATCATAATATACTTCTCACACCAAAGTTGGTTGAGACATGTTCAGCAACTCCTTTGGTCTGTTTTTGTTGATGCTATGGTTTCTGTGGATCAAGTTCAGGCTGTTGTGTACAATGACACCCATACCATTCCATAATAATTGTCTGCAGCATGATTTATGCAAAGCCTTTATTGATTTCTGACCCTGCGTGGTGGATTTTATGATTTTGGGTGATTCTGATCATTTTGTTCTTGCTTTGACTCTGCAGGAAAGCCCAGGAGTCCCAGAGGGAGATGAAGCTGCTGCTGGACATGTACCGCTCAGCACCAAAGGAGCAGAGGGACAAAGTCCAGCTCATGGCTGCGGAGAAGAAGTCGAAATCAGAGGTGATCAACGCGGCACACTGTTGAACAGTCACCTACACGCAGTTACACACACACACACACACACACACACACACACACACACACGTTAACCCAGTGGGTGTTCAGAAGCAGAATGTACTGTATGTATAATTTGACAAAGTTAAGCATCTGTTTCCTGTAGAAGTTTCCAAGAATTACAGTTTATAATTGATTCCAGGGAGAGGAGCTGCGACAGAGGCTGAGGGAGCTGGAGGAGAGGGAGAGGAGGGAGGGCAAGAAAATGGCAGATGAAGAAGCTCTGAGGAAGATCCGCTCTGTGGAGGAGCAGATCGACATCCTCAACAAGAAACTCTCCATAGCAAAACAGGTGTGTGAGCTACTCATTTAGTCTTTACGCACAAACAAAGCGTCCTTTCACTCTCTGACACTGTGTCACCTCCGCGCTCCCCCTGCAGGAGGAGGACGCGCTGCTGAGTGAGATGGATGTGACAGGCCAGGCCTTCGAGGACATGCAGGAACAGAATATCCGTCTGATGCAGCAGCTCAGAGAAAAAGACGATGCCAACTTTAAGCTGATGAGCGAGCGGATCAAGTCCAACCAGATCCACAAGCTGCTAAAAGAGGAGAAGGAGGAGCTGGCCGACCAACTACTCACTTTAAAAACTCAGGTGAGCCACCTGGCGACACTGTAAGGTGCCATCTTCGAGAATAGGGGTTTGTACCTGCTGGTTTTGTGGCATACAAAACCATAGAAACGACTGCAGAGGAACACGCAGTTCAATTGAATTGTAGTGAAAACCATCTGCAGTGGTTTCTTACTTTTGTTTCCATTGCCCTACTGATTATATTCAACAAACAACCATTTTAGCTTGTCACTAAACAAATAAAAGTTTAAAAAAGTGCACATATTGTACAAACTGCTTTTCCCTATTACTCTTTCGTGTGTCTGCTTCTATCTGTTTGCCCAATTTCTTGTTTTTTATTCAAAATGTCACATTTGTCTTCTATCACTAATGGACTTTTTGTCAATCTTTGTTTGCTATTATAACTTTTTGGGATTGTGGCCATTTGTCAGGTCGATGCCCAGCTGCAGGTGGTGAGGAAGCTTGAGGAAAAGGAGCGCCTCCTGCAGGGCACCATCAGCACTGCTGAGAGAGAGTTGGCACTTCGAACACAAGCTTTGGACATGAACAAACGCAAGGTAACACAGCTCTAATGACATTAACATATGCACATCCTAAACATATATTCACACACTATACTGTATATACATAAAGGATTGTACAGTATGAGTAGGAATAACATTCCCATTGACGTAAAATAAAAACATCTCTTTGTTCGTCCGGCAGGCTCAGGACTCTGCGTTGCTGTCGGAGGAGGTGCGCACTCAGCTGGAGCAGGTTCAGCAGAGGCTCAACCTGGTCAGAGAGGAAGTCGTCGAGAACAGCATCTCCAGGGAGAAGGAGTCCTTTAACGCCCGACGAGCACAGGTAACAACACAACACACGTGAAAAATTATATAAGCAGTAAACATTGATCAAACATTGGTCAGATTGACCAAAAACAAGATGCATTTAAGCTTATTGTAGTCAACAGAGGAAGAACAAATTATTATTTTCTGACTGTCATAAGACTCTTTAATAAAATTTCAATTCAATTCAATTTTATTTGTATAGCGCCAATTCATAACAGATGTTATCTCAGGACACTTTTCAAATAGAGCAGGTCTAGACCGAACTCTTTAAAACATTAATTACAGAGACCCAACAGTACCACCATGAGCAAGCACTTGGCGACAAGGGCAAGGAAAAACTGCCTGTTAAAAGGCAGAAACCTAGGACAGATCCTCCGGCTCTAGGTGGGTGGTCGTCTGTCTCGACCAGTTGGGGTGAGAGAGAGAGAGAGAGAGAGCGAGAGACAGACAGACAGACAGGTGCACAGCAACAACAGTATTGGCAATGGCAATCTAGCAGGACCATGGCAGGAGGCTCCACCAGGATCGACAAGAACCTGTGAGACGAGAAAGCACAAGAACTCCGGGGAAAAAGTGAAGTTAGTAACATGCAATAATAGGACATGAATGAGTGCAGAAAGAGAGAGGAAGGGAGGAGCTCAGTGCAACTGCATGTTTTCAAATGACAAATTAGATTTATGCATTAAAACCCTCTGTTTTCTTCCTCGCTGTATTAAGGCTAAATAGTTGTTGCCAGTTTCAATTTTGTTGTTTTCGTGTTGTGCATTCACGTGATGGTGGAAAGCTCTAATTGCTCATATTGACCTCTAAAGAGCATTGCATTCATACCATCTCTTGTCAAATGAAAGTAACATATGGAACACAGACTCTTTTTACCTACAGCTGTTAACTATGTGTTTCAGGAGGACATCTCCAAACTCAGGAGAAAGATCGAGAAGGCCAAGAAACCAGCAGAGAAAATCAGCAATGGAGATGACATCCTAAATGAAGAAATCAATGACTATAAGGTTGGTTTCTGTGACAGAAAATATATTGAAAACAACCTGTTTTCACTTATTCTGAGTTAGATGCGAAGATTTGTGCCTCTCTTATGTCATATACTAAATGTGAAGTTACAGGCAACAGCTGCTTAGCTTAGCACAAAGAGTGGAAGCAGAGGGAAATGGCTTGTCTGGCTCTGTTGTCTGAAAGTTATGTATGTACGAGCACTCACTAATTAACATGTTAATGTTATCTCTTATTGTTTAATTTGTATTAATATAAAAACAACCAATTGACATTTTATGGGACATTATATGCTGGACTGTTGTCGGCTGTAACATCATATTTACCGTAAATACATAACAGTGGTATTAATGTTCTAACTCTCTAGAACAGCTAAGTTCTGAACACACAGGTTGGTGGGACTCTTGAGGCTCTGTTTGTCTTGTAAGTGGGCAGTTTTATTGAATGAACCACAGTAATCTTTATCTCTCCGGTTTCCACCAAAAGAGACCAGCTGTCAGCGTGATCACACTCTTTTGACGGGAACGCACAAAAACGTTTAAAATTCCGACCAACTGTGCGAAGACTCAACATCACACATTAAAATGACAATTGTAGTCAGTGTAGTTTCTGTTTCAGCTACTAAAATCTAACTGGCTCTAATCAGATTGAGTCATAAACCTGTAAGTGGTTTGATATAATGATGAAGGGTCTGAATGCTCTGATTATACGCCTGCCATACCACCAGATCTGTGTGTCAGCTATTCTCTGTACTGTCCTTCGTCTTGATAATCAATCATAGTCCCAGCGGGGTTATAATTAGCCTTTATATCATGTGGTGTCTTCCTGACATCAGTAGTCCCGGTTAAGGACAGTTGACCTTGGAAGATGTTTGTGCACATGACAAAAATGGCTTCTCAGTTTATTGTTCAATCCATTCCCTTCCCCTCCCCTCTCTTTTTCTCTCTCTCTCTTCCCCCTCAGGCACGTTTAACGTGTCCGTGCTGCAACTCTCGGGTGAAGGATGCGGTGCTGACAAAGTGCTTCCACGTCTTCTGCTTCGAGTGCGTTAAGACACGCTACGACACACGTCAGAGGAAGTGCCCCAAGTGCAACGCCGCCTTCGGAGCAAACGACTTCCACCGCATTTACATCGGCTAAAGCTGCGGTTTGCCCACGTATACTGGCGAGGAAAAGGGGTCAGCAAGATAAGCAGTAGTACGAATACTGCCGGGAGCTAGACTCGCCTCTCTGAACATGTACTCCTTCTCCTCCTCTTCCTCCTCCTGTGAATACAGGGCACTATCAGTGTGATATCTCTCGATGATGCCAGCCTCGTAGGGCCGCAGTGATGCTCTGAACTGAACGCTTTTAAACAATGACTGAATTGAGCTTCTCCCATCCAGTATCCACTACTTTACTGCGTTTTTTTCTGATATTGGTGCAGGAAGAATGTAGGGAATGAGATTCTGCGTGTTTGCATCACAGACAATTTCTTGTGTTTGTGGGTGTGTGTATGTATGTGTGCGCGCGTGTATGAAAACAAGCAACTACACAAACCAATATACAAAGACAAAGATTAGTGCATCAAGAAAACAAGATTCTTCCCAGTGTAGCGGATGTTTGTGTAACATCGGTGTGTATGTACATAATGTATGTCATTACTTTTTTTTCATTTTTTTATTTGAAATCTGCCTCTTCTCTACAAAATCTCAAAAAAAAAAACCTCTGACTCGATGCTGTGTAATTGCTGTTGTACTAGTTATTAAACTGACTAAAAGTGTCCAGTTTCTGCTTCCATTTCACCTTTTTTTTTAATCAAACCCTGTGAATTTCTTTAACATTTGACCTGCAAGATGAAACCACAAGTCCCAGTGTGCAAATCTCTGTTTATCCGTGTGCAGAGCGCCTTCCTCCCCCCTCCTCCTCTCTCCTCTCTCCTCCACTCTCTCCCTCCTCCCCCTCTCTCCGGTGTGGACGTGTTTGCATAGTGGAAACTGTCGTTACAAACGCTGGAAGGAAGGGAGCGTCATGCGGGAACATCGACAAGGGAGTTTTCTTTAAAAAAAAAAAGGGTTGTGCAATATAATCCATCGCAGCAGTGCGTTTGATGCAAGCCTCGGGGACAAAGGAACCAAACACTTGAGTGGTGTGGAGCTCAAAAATAAGAGGCTTTAGGAGGCTCGTGGTCGGCTCACAACGTCAGCGCGTTTTTTATTTTAACGTTTTTTCTTTTTACGCTGCAAACAAACTTAGGGGACACATTTCTGACATCTTGTGTTTTTTTTATTAACTTCCTTGCTGCATTTTCATTGATGATCAGATATCTCGACCACCGCTGGATGTAAGCCTTTAACAGTTTCTTACCAAATATAGCCACTGTTAATGCCGGAGCGGAGCGAGCCTAGATTGGCTATTGGAGGCGCTGCCAAAGTTTATAATTAAATACTCAGATTGTTTTGAGTCATTGGGTTGTTTTGGGGTTTGCTTGTTGTTGTTTTTTTGCCTGATAATTTTAGTCTAATTTACAAGTTGGATAAGAAGAAGCGAGAAGCTGACCGCGGTCATATTTTTCTGCCCATTGTGAACTGAAGCATGTTGATTTAAAACCGCTCCGTAGCCAATGACTGCTCTCAACAGAAGCCATTTTTAAGTCTTTGATTTACAAGCTTGTTTTTGAGTCTCTGAACACGAGCTGCTCAACCGGCTCCGGCTCTGCAGCGTTAACCTGTGCACATACATTTTTTTTCTTTTTTTTTTTTAAACACGATTGTCTCTCCAACAATGACTTTTTGTGCGTCTGACTCTGGGCGCGGTGGATGTGCCATGGCTCTGGTATTCCTCTCCATCTGTGTGTTGGTGCTCGGGTCGTCGGTGGGCTGGGCTGGAGCTGAGCAGGCCGATCAGACCGCGGGAAGCCCACCACCTGTCACCCTCCATACTCTGATCACCGGAACCTGCCAGGAGGTCCAGCATTACGCGGAGTCGGTGGTGGGAAGCGGCGTGATACGGTCAGCTGCTGAGGTACAGAGAGGAGGTGCACCACCGGTTGATACCCGACTGTTTCTCTCTCTCCCTGCACCAGGAACTGGCTCTACACTTTCCTCTTTTATTCTTAATATCTATCCTGTTGTAGGCTACTAGGTGTTTGCTCTAACTTCACTGTGTCACTATTATTGATCAATAACTGTACCTGATCACTAATTTTTAAACTCCAACTCCTGTCATCTCTCTCCATCCATTTCCTCACCCTTTACACACATTCCTCTTCCCCCTTGCTCCTCAACTTGTTAATCTCCCTCCCTGATCCCCTCATCTTCTCTGCCCTCATTTCATGTCTTCTTATATCCATGCATCCCCCCTCTCTCACCCCCACACACACACACACCCCTCACACTTTTCTGTCTCCCTGCTTCCAACCCTGCTGCGGCTCCCTTTTCCCCAGAGTGCAGTGTTGTTTCTTGAGTCTTTGCTTGGTCAGGAGAACATCTATACAGTGGCCATGGTAAGAAACCTCCTGGGCGTCTCCATATAGCCTGCCCCCGGCTGACATGGTCCCTTAAACAGAGTCCTCTCATGTGGCTCTGTTTAGCTCATGTCACCCTGTAGTTAGTGCAGTGAGTACGAGCATGACTGTTGCCATACGTGTGTTTCTGTACAGTGATATTTGCATGAGAGGCCACAATATAGGCCCGCTTGTAGTGATAAGATGCTGTGTTGGTAAGTAGGCTGAAACTGTTCAACATGACTCAGTTGGTATCTCTGATGGAAAATATAGGGTGTGTACATGATCCATGGATGAGAAATAGACTTTTAATGAGTGCCCGAATTGAAATGGAGCCGTATCCCAGATAGAAAACCCAGTTTAAAATCAGATAACCTTAAGCCAAAAGTTAAACACAAGATCTGCACACGGCACTTAAAGGTCATCAGTTAACTTTAATGTAACACAACATTTCTTTGACAGGCATTGCTTGATAACGTTGCTTTGTAAATATAGTGGGAGCTATGAGTACAATGTGCAGATATCCTTTGTCTAACTTTTGCCTTCAGTTTTTTTTTTTTAAGATGTGCATGCTCTGCACACTGCACACATGTAATCCTCAAGTCAGCTTTTATGCATTAATATGAGATTGCAGGTAAACTAAAAGAAAGTACAGTATTGTCTGTTCGAAGCTCACAGAAAGACACAATGCAATTTGTATGTTCAGCTTTTTCTTTGTTGAAAACAAAGAGCTGAAACTTACACCATTTTAACTACCTTTTACAGGCTGCATCACACCTTTTATAAAAGGTCTGTGGCTACACCAGACTGTTGGCATTAACTGATCAGTCTTCATTAAAACCTTGAAGTGTGTTGGTTCGGGAAACTGAGCCTCATAATACCACAGAGCAGTAAATGATTAAGTGTGTTTTCGAGTGATTTACACACATTGACATGGAGTGACAGATGCTTGACTCTTGCTCTGACATGCTGGACAGTCCTCACGTATGTGCCAGTGTGTAGAGCAACAGGTGCAGATAAGATACTCGTCCAGCTTACTGAGCTACCCTTGACCTCGCTTGACGAGGCTGCACTGTGTATATATATGTGTGTGTGTGTGTGTTTGTGATTTTGGGGGGGGGGTGCGCAGAGACTGTACAGGAATAGAGAGGGGCACTGTCCAGCTGTCACTTGCATGCACAGCTGTTTGTCCAAGTCAACAATACAGCACTTCTTCTATCTTAAGGTGCTGTGAATATCAGTCTTGCTGTTTATATGAACCTGTGCATTTAGAGCTATGAGGATACATCTAGGTTAGCTCTGTTTTTAGTAAACGGATCTGTATGTCTTCACTGCATGGTTATTAATGTGATCAGAATGTTGTCTCTCTTCATTTTTACTGTGTTAAGTAAAAACATGTCTCCACCCTCCTCCCTCCCTCCACCCGACCACAGTTTTTAGAGATGGTGATTCGATTCCTGGCTGAAGGAGCTGCCAGCGGCCTGAACGTCATCGCTGTTTATGTCACAGAGATCCTCAGGGTCACAGGATTCGACGGTGGGTACTAGGATGGCCTGTGTGTGTGTGACTGAGCTACTGACTGTGTTTAGGCTTCACTGCCTTGCTTTTGTGTAGCTCACTGCAAACTGTCTGCTGAAGAAAGAATCTGTGGCAATAAAAGTGCGAGTGAAAATATGCAGCCTTGCCTCTCCTTCGGGCAATTTGTCTGCCACTCCTTTTTAAATGTGTGTGTTTACCTCTGTGGCTTCCTGTGTTACAGAAAGCTTTTATTCTTCATTAAAATATGCCTAAGCTGGATTTCCTCCTTCCGCAGTTGCACTGACGTTGCCGCGCTTCACTCCAGAGGGCGTGACCGCCATTGCCAAGTGGGGTCTGGTGGCCCTGATTGGCTACTGGGTGCTGACCATTGTTCTCCGTCTGTTCATCTGCGTGGTGAGGCGAGTGTTCTGGGTGGTGAAAACCGTCTTGTCGCTCTGGCTTTTCGGACTGATTGTGACCGACAAGACTGCCACTGCGGACACCACGGCGGTTCGACTGGGCGGCCTGGTGCTGGGATGCGTCCTGTTGACTCTGCTCACTTCGGGCTCTGAAAAGACTTGTGTAGTGGACAACCGGCTGAGCAGCCTGGAGGGCCGGCTGAAAGCAGTAGAGAAGAGGAAAGGGGAATAGTGACCGGAGAGGGTGGAGGGGAAAGGAGTTAAGATGGACAAAGGTTAATGTCGGTTAAGAAAATAGTTAAAATTGATGGTTTCTATATGTGTGTCAAACTATCATGGGAAATAAAGTCTCTGGGATTTTTAATCAGAAATGCTCTTTTTGTGTTTGCCTTTGCCCACACAGAATACTTTTACAAGGATAAACACACAAAGATATTGAAAGGCTGCAATAGTAAGACTAGTGTGCACAGATGATTCACAAGTCAGACTGAAAACTCTCTTCTTTCTGTTAAAACCTTTCCACAATTGCACTTCTAATATCCTCACAGGTACAATGCTAACATTAGCAGGTATAATGTTTACCATGTTCACAATCTTAGTTTAGTATTTCAACATGGTAACATTTGCTAATTAGTACTATGGGATGGGAATGTCATTAGTTTCTGCATGGAAATAATTCTAAAGTATTAGACAAAGTTTGATCTGATGGTGGCTTTAAATAAAAAGTCATTAGGATGTATCCTCTGGGTGCCAAATGTCAGTATGAAATGTAATGGTCTAATGATTAAAGTAGGATTTAGTGGCATCTAGTGGTGTAATTGCAGATCACAACTCCCTTGCCCGTTTTTGGTTTGTACGTTCTGGGCTACTGTAGAGAAATTACGTCCTCCATGGAAAGCGACCGGCAGCATCTGTAGATAAACAAGGCTTATAGCTGACCTGTTGACCGTCTCTTCAGTCCCCTGAGCCTGATTGGTTCCCTGCTGCTCAGTCAGCTGGAAGCTTTTTTGATCCTCCGGGTTCACACCAACAATCTTCACCCCCACTGCCACTCCAACCGAGTGGAACAACCTGACCCTGGTGCCAGAATTATCACTCCTGTTAGTTAGCTCACTCTGCAGCAGCAAAACTCTCTTCCCTCCTACACTTTGCTGTGGTGGAGTGCCAAGTGGGCCAGATAAGAATCCACAGTGAAGCTAACTGTGAGGACTCATTGTGTCACCATCTCTCTGCATCATCACAGATACAAAGATAGAGAGCGATGATCATGGGATTTTAGACCTGAATGTATTAGAAAAAGGATTACTTGATGATAATCTTATAAATGCCTAATATGAGAAGGTCGCAGTCGCACAGAATATGTGTTTAAATGGCACCTTTGATTTTAAAGCAGCAAATGAATACAAGACAGAATAATAAAGAGGATCCTTTAATGGATTTGTTAAATACAGAAACATTTCACTTTGGTAAGAACATTAAGACTCAAGAATGGGGAGACAAAACATAGTTCAACATAAACAAAACGTTCAATACCTGTGTGTAATAGTGTTTAAAACGTTTTTTTATGTAAGGTGTAATGTAACTTATGGTATTCTAACAGATTTAACATAATTACATTGAATAAATTAATAGGTGCCTGTATAACATCTAACCTTAGATCCCAAATCTATCTATAATTTAATCTGGTTAGAGATTACGTGATTAAAAGATAGATTTCAAAATGTTATTGAATGTTGTTTTTTTCTCTCTTTTATGGTGTTAAAGGTGTTAAGTTTATCATTTGTTTCCATTTACAGAGACATCTTAAATTCACGTTGCAGACATGAATCCACTTTAATCCTATGTGATTAACCATTAGAGGTTTTCAGGATCTAAAGGTAACAAATGTGTCTGCAAAGAATTGGTTATTGTCTCATACAACAAACAGATTTACGGCTCTGTAGTTTTTCTTTACAACACACAAAAGGTGTCGCCGTATTTTAACTCCTCCTCAGTTGACTTCCCTCTGTGAACCAGTTGGTATGGTGGGAAAGAATTTACATGCTTGGATGAGCTTTTGCATGTGTGGTGACGTGTTGGCTGGGTGGTGCTTGTAGCGGTGTCACAGAATTACTAGTAAATTATGTTGTTTGTGAAGACGTGAAGACAGCGGAACAAGTACAAACAAATCATTCAGGAGGATTTTATTAGCTTTAATGCACCTGACACAAGGTCTAAATACACTAACATACAAACACCAGATGCTCACAGAAATGTCTAATATCATGTCGTATTTCTGTGACATGCAAAAATAAACAATTTAAATTAAATTAAATAACAGATATCTATTGAAGGAATAAATATTTAACTTCCTGTTGTGTTTAGTATTTCCTATATTTGAGTGATAAAATGGAGAAAGAAACACATTGCTGCTGTCGTCAAGTTTAGACTTGCATTGATATGAGTGCAGCACAGAGGTATTTATATACCATTGTGCGACCCACCATTGAAAATATGCACAAATAAAAGGCCAGCAGTGCACGTGATATCTTTACACAATATAATATAAATCTTATTTAAAAAACATTTATCTACACCACAATACACTAGCTATGTATCAGTATATATAAACACCTACAGCAATCCCAACAGAAAGGGAAATGTCTTCTATTTTTAAATACAGAGAGATATAGATATATATAATATATAAATACAGAGAGTTTGCAGATATAAGGCTACTTTGTCTTTGTTTCTTCCCTGAAAAGTAAAGCTGGTCTGGAAAAACATGCTGCATCCCTGACAGAAGTGCATGGATGAGAAAGTTATTCACTCAGTACTATGAAAACCTGTACCTCTATTTAAGTGAGACTCATGAGGTAGAACATTACTGTCCATAATGCAGGCACTGTCAATTTCAAGTACATGTTTTTAAGTGAAAATTTCCCTTTTGCCTATGGCTTTGAACCTGTGATCCTGGGATACAAAGTTTTATACTCTGTTAGTGACACATGCAGCTTTAGAAGACCCTAAAAAACTGAAATAAATGGGACTGACTCAGATGCAAAAAATGGTCTTCACTCTTTGGCCCAGTTAAACACTGTGGAAATTGCAGTATCTGGAAGAACAGATGTAGCTGTGTGAGGAGTTGACGTGCAGGTCCCACAAAAACTGTGTCAATGTTAAAAGAATAATAGAAAAGATTGATGCCACTCTCCTACGAGCACCTCTAAAGCTTGTTATTTAACGTTATACTTTTTTCTTTATCCACAAAAAAACACACAACACTCACAATTAGCTGTTTAGTGGGGGGGGGGGCTTCTGTGCCAGACTATTTCTTTGCTGGGAAATACAGGCTACAGGAAGCCACCAGTGAAAATGTGTATTTCCCAAAATGTTGAACTATTTCTTCTAACGTTGCACCAAAGAGTGAGTTTACACATTTGAATGTACCTTTCAAAATCCGGGCTTTCAGAGGAAGTTTAATTTGTCTGAGGTATAAACATAACAGGTAGGTGAGTCCGAGCTGAGTGGGGCAGAAGAAGAAGAAGAAGAAGAAGAAAAGGCCTTCCCCTTCAGTTCAAACCGGTCCCCGGGCTCAGAGAGGAAGGGGACAGTTGGAGCTGGAACCTGAGAGAAAAAGATAAAATATTAGCACAAATATTAGCTTCTGTTGTTTTACAGGTGCAACGTGGAGAATTATGACCACAGATATTTTGAGGCACAATATACTGATTTACCAGTAGGTCAATGCAATCCAATGCAACAAGTCTGCAATAAATCTAACCTTTTGGAAGCTTATTATCTTCAGTTTTTGTTTTTAAAGGTTCAAAGAGATGTGAATATTTTTGAGACTGTAGCAGGTGGTGGTGATTTTACTGAGAAGTGTTTTTTTCCACACAGTATGCTCATCGTATGTAAAGCCGGTCAACAATACCTTTCAATTCAATAACACTGAATACAGCCTCACAATTTTGTTAAATAAACACCATTCTGATATATTGACGTAAAAAACTGAACAATAGTAGAACGCAGCAATAGTAGAATAAACTTTCTATTTCCTTTAATTAATTTAAGTCCTTTAATTGCACAGAAGCAAAAAAAATCACAGCTAATAAATCAACCTTATAGAAAGATTGTTTTTATTAACAGGTGTTTAGAGGATTTTAAGTTGTATTTTACATTGTGTGCTGCTAGATCAGATATCATGAGAAATCATTGGAATGCTTTATAGTCCAAAGGACAGCCCTTGCTTAGAGCACAGGACAAAAGCAGCGCATCGCTTTCTGAGTTCCCCAAAAAATGGCAGATGGTGGAACAATTGAAAACTCACAGCAAAACTCACTTTCTACTTCTAGTTTTGCATAATTAAAAAGACAAAACTATACAACAAATGGAGTGACACCACTAACAGGAGGTGCTGAGTGGCCACATAAAGAGATGTGGTGTTAAAGGTACCATGAGGAGCAATGTTGTTATGAGTGTATGTCCTCGTGCATCGACAAAGGCAAACAGCAAAGGCAAGCAAGAGTGCTAACTAGTGAACATGGATGGCAAATATGCAACAACAAAAATTGGCTTTGCAAATGTTTTTTGAGGAAGAAAAATGCATTCAACACATGTGTTAGGCCTCAAGGATACACACACAATACGCCACATCGCACCTTTAATCTATAGAAACACAATAGCACAAACATCACACTGGAGAGCTACTAAGAAATCCCAATTTGTTCTGTAAATATCTGTGATATGAACAACAGGTCATACCTCAGAATAAGACGGAGGCGGTACATCCACTGCAGGAGGATTGTGTATCTGCAGAGTCAAGTGACACATAACACATTAGTAGAAGCCAGGGAAGAGAATAAACAAGGGAGGAGAAGTTCTCTCTATGAAATGCAACACACACTAACCAATGGACCAGTCGGAGTATAAGATATAAATGTTTTTTGAAGAAGAAAAATGCATCCAACACATGTGTTAGGCCTCAAGGATACACACACAATACGCCACATCGCACCTTTAATCTAAAGAAACACAATAGCACAAACATCACCCTGGCGAGCTACTAAGAAATCCCAATTTGTTCTGTAAATATCTGTGATATGAACAACAGGTCATACCTCAGAATAAGATGGTGGTGCATCCACTGCAGGAGGATTGTGTATCTGCAGAGTCAAGTGACACATAACACATTAGTAGAAGCCAGGGAAGCGAATATACAAGAAAGGAGAAGTTCTCTCTATGAAATGCAACACACACTAACCAATGGACCAGTCGGAGTATAAGAGGGGTGAGCAGGGTAGTGTGTTTCAGCAGGAGGACTCAGTGGTTCTCGGCTCGGTCCAACAGGCTTATGGTCATACTGCAGGTCGAATTAAACAGAAACACAATATGCACATGGTATCAACAGCAGGACATGTAACTTTATATCAATGTACACACACAGGAGTGTCAGGTAACTTTAATGCAGAATGCTCTCACCTGACGGGGCTGCACTGCAGGCTCCTCATCCGGAGTCTCAGGTTCGTCACTTTTGGAGGAGCTTTTTCCACAGCAGCAGTGCTTCAAGCAGCCACAGCAGCCCGTTACAATGAAGAAAATACCAAGTCCAATACCGATTGGAGATGTATCAAAAGATGCTGCTGAAACAATGATTTTGATTAGTCAAAAAAATGTATTGGCAACAAAAACTGGGATAATTGATTAATCATGTATGTGTATCTTGGGTCACCCTAGGACAGACTGTAAATCTGTAATCAATAACAGTCATCTGAAACTTATTTTAAACACACAGGTTACTTACACTCCTCTTCCAGTGTCGCCTCTAAGGCTGTATGGCCATTTTGATCTACGCCCAGATAGCGCCCGCTGCATGCCTTTTGGGCGTATTTTATTCCAAGGCTACATGGCTTTATCATCTCCCACCCTGTGCATTCAGAGTCATAGAAATCCAGCTGCCGACCATGCTTAACAATCTCAGTCCCTCTTTCGTCGTATTCTTGGAAGAATCGAATGTTGCAGGAGTTTAGTTCCAGGGGGAATTTGATCACGTTATCAGGTTTCAGTTCATACAACTTCTTTATTGCTGGAAGAGAGGACACACAAGACAGAGCATATTAAAGTGATTGTGCACCCAAATTCTTTTGAGCAGCAAACAACCTGTGTAGTCTTGGTTCTTAGTGTGAGTTTCTAGTTTTTTCTTTCACATGGCATGGCTTAGTGATCGTCCTAAAAGAATCGCCCACCATTTTAATAAAAAATATGGTTATTCATTTTCTTGCTGAGAGTTAGATACCTCACTCCTTTTTGTACAGTGACTATAAAGCAGATGGTTAGCTTAGCATGGCACAGAAAGTGGAAACACCTAATCTAGTCCGGCATAAAACTCCCACTAAAACTGCAGCTTGTCATCACACTTCAGGGCTGGTAAATGGATTTTTGTTACCTTTGGATAGGCTAGCCATTTGCCCTGTTTCCAGTCTTTGTGCTAAGCTAAGCTAACCGTGTCCTGTATCTTCATATTAACTGTACAGATATGAGAGAGCAGCTTCAATCATTTCATCTAACTCTCAGCAGGAAGCGAATAACCAACTTTCCCACAAATGGGGAACTGTTCCTTTAAATTCATGTCAGGTACATTGGACCTCAATGAAGATAAGTTTCCATCCATATGCTCACGTTCCAAAACATTTGTATCTTAGTCATAGTAGTAGTATTCAAAAACATCTTATGTGTGTTGGTTTGCACAAATTGGAGCATCCTCCATTGTTATCTTTACTGAAGAAATCTCTGTTTGAGCAATGTACCTGGGAGCCAATCGGTACACTACAATGAATTCAGCAGACTGGTCAATGGAAGAGTGAATGGAGGAGCAGTGGGGAAGAAATAAAACTCTCATCCTACATTCAGTTCATACTACAGATATGTTGACTATAAACACCAGAGGTGGGACCAAGTCATTATTTTGTAAGTCACTAGTAAATCTCAAGTGCCAAGTCAAGTTCCAGGTCCCAAACCTTGAGTTTCAAATCCAAAACAAGTCGTAATCTGCTCTTCACCAAATAAAGTGCCATTTTAACAAAACAAACAATGAACAAATTGGCACTCAGTAACGAAATGTTATTTCTTTATGGTTCTCTCCTGCAACTTGACTGGGTGCTGTCAGGTCGGTTCAAACAAAGTAGAACTGAACATCGTCTTACTGGGAATTAATAGAGTTTAAGTTAGTTGAAATGAATTGATTTGTGGCACCTATTTTCAATAACATACTTTTAAAACTTTTGGGTTGGGGAAATATATCAATTATCTTCAAGTCAAAAGAGTTCAAGTGAAATCACAAGTCATAAAGACTTTAGAGTTCAAAATAAATCAAATACAGTCTTCTTTTTAGGTTGACTATCATGCATTTTAGAGTTATTTAAGTTACTTAGTTAGTATTCACTTGACCCATAAGGCCATGCACCAGTATAAAAAACTGTAGGACCATGACATTTTTAGTTGATGTTATTTAGTATTTTTACCTACAGTTGGTATGATATCACACTTAAAAGGTCCAAACTACCAAGTGAAGAGTTATACAGCCACAGTGTCTTGACAAAAAAGAAGAAAGAAAAGAAAGGAAATTAGATCAATTGAGAACTGAGAAGAATCCTCACCTACAACCCTAATGTTTGTGCGAGATAAAATGAGCCCATGTTTGTCTTTTGTTCTGTAGCTGCCACTGTCTCTCTGGGTTGAATTATATATCACAAAGTAGCTGCCCATCTCCTTCCTCCTTTGGTCCTCTTGGGCTGGGGGGTCATCACGCTTCCACAAGATTGTCACATCAGAGCCGTACATCTGGGTGAACTCCAGGGACACAGCCTTTCTGGACAGCCTTATCCTGAGTGTGGCCCCATAGTCCTCCTCGTCATATGAGATGCCTAGAAAGGAAGTCAACAGAAAAACACTGAATGCAAATCTTGTGAACGTCAACAAAGACCTTTTTTTTTTTGCATTGTTTTTCTATTATTATTTCTATATATTATGTAGTTCAACTATTTGAACATGCATCTGTATGTTAGTTAATAATGTAAAGGTTGTTATAAGTAAGTCCTACATTAAAAACTCATTTTGTACACTGCTGGTGAACTACTAGTAGAAGTATTTTTTAGCTTAATGTACTATATGCAGTAAAAGTGTTCATTACGTGAAATGCCCGCCGGAAATTGATCTTATCAGCACAAATTATTGATGTACAACATTATAACAAATATAATCTGTTTCCGTTTTGTTGCAGCACAAGTTACTGTAGTTGGAAAATGCATTCAGGAATAAGGTTCTGTGAACATGAAGCAAACTATATTGTGTTATTCCATGTTTAATGTTACAGGCTTACAGTATAATATTTTATGTTCATGTATGTTCATCTTCATGTATTCACATTGTGGTTGTCTCACACTAGTTAGGAGAGTTGTTATTCATTGTGCCACGAGCTAAAGCACAAGACCAAGGCTTTCTTAGGGAGAGTAGGGCATCAGATGTGTTATGAATACTGTTTATCAGACATTAGACGTCACCAATAGACACCCTTGGGAAAGAGGCATATAATAGAGTGATATTCTTTGTTGTAGTCAGTTGTATCCTGGGACAACTTGGTTTTGCTTGTATCCTGTGTTGATGCAAATAAATCTTGCAGGTGGAGTGAATCAGTCATTTCTCTTTCTGTGGGTCTGTGTCACCATCCTGGGAACCTTCAGTGGGAGTTTGTGGTCTCTCACTATAGTCAGACAGATAAAAGTTCGAAAATCGATTGAGGTGCATTGAGGCGATAGAGAAGTTAAACCACAACAAACAACAACAGCTTACGGCTCTAAATACCTTTATTTTGAAAACCGGAAGTAAATACGCTGTTTCTCCGCATTTACCATAATGCTGAGAATACTTGTACACTCTAAATTTAAGTGCGGCTGATTTGACCACGGAGATCGAACTCACGGCTGGATTGACCGCAGTCTACTAGTCTACTGTTTCTTCAACACAGCACCGTCCTGTAAATGACAACATCCGGTCTCAGAATATGAAAAAACAGGCTTTTTTTTCCGTTTCTGTTTTCTAGTGATTTTATTTTTGTATTATATGAAATAGAAAATGAATTAATTTTTGTATTTTAAAACGAAAATCAAATAACCACTCGTTTTCTGTTTTTTAATACCCGTTTCTGAAAGGAAAATCCAATGACCAAAACATACACGGACCTACCTACTAATGTTATGAGCATTTTATTACTGAGTCTTCTTACTCTGGGAAACAGCATAAACCTTCATGCAGTCCCGCAAAAGAAGGATTCATATTAGTTTTTGGTTTTTTTTTTGTCTTACTCACCCACACAGAAACAGGCACCCAGCAACAGCAACAGTAGCATCATAACGTGCCGTGGTTGGAAACACAAACCGGAGTCCCGTGTGTACCGTCGTCGATCAGCTGATCGCATGATTTGTTTTATCGATTACTTTACTAAAGATATTGCACAATATTGAGACACAGAGTTGTGTATCTCACATAATATATTCTGTTTTTTTCTCGTGTCTTTTGCCGGAGTTGGGGCGCTTTGTTAGGACCCACCCATCAGGGCGTTTCTACTGGGAAACCCGTGGTACGTTCAAGTGCTGTGGGAGGTGACTTTACCGTCCGTGAACTGACCCCCATTCGGTTCCTGAGAGAAGTGGGTATAGGAATTTAATCAGATAAACACCTTTTGTTGTAAACATGTGACATATGAGACTACCCTTATATATTTAACTCACCCAAAATAATGTTTTTACCCAATGTCACTTGAAGGTCTGGTGTGTAACATTAAGGAGGATGTATTGGCAGAAAAGGAATATAATAGTCATAGTTGTGTTTTCATTCGTGTATAATCACCTGAATATAGGAATTGTTGCATTTTTGTTACCTTTGAATGAGCCGTTTTTAACTACAGGAGAGTTCCCTCCAAGGGGGCCGCCATCTTTAACCACCATGTTACTACAGTAGTCCAAATAAGAGAAACCAAACACTAGATAAAAGATAGGCGCATTTCATGTTCATTTGCAAAATGCACAACCATTGTAACTGATTCCTGCACCTTTGGAAGACTTAGTGGTATTCAAACGGTTTCAATCTGCAACTACACCACTAAATGTAAATTATTCCTTCATATATCTATAATGTTTATATAATGTTTATATAATATAATGTTATTATTACTTTCCTTTACATATACTTTCTGCACTGTTTAATACACACATACACCAAAACATCACTTGTTTTCCCTTAGGACCACTTAAACATAAGACCAAAACAAAAACACAAACACACAAATCTTTCACGATAAGCCAATTTTTGTTTATTTGTAATGTGTTACCTTTATTTTGAATTCATGTAAACTTGTTTTAATTTAGACAAAATGTTTTATATTATTTATTGTAGTTTAGTTACAGCATTTGTTGTTTAATTTGTGAATTTGGTAAGAATTTGACATGCACTTAAATCAGGAAGCTTGAAAATGTGACTGGAAATCGTTTGTAAATGTGTCAGAAATAAACAAGCTCTGGCATGAGCAAGACGCTAACTTTCGTCATCTCTCTATCAACCTATAGTTTATATATTGTTTATATATATTACACAATGCTCCCTAGCCCATGTAACCCTTGCTGCTGGTCCAGATATCCCCCTAGATCTGGTGCCTCTAGATCCTCTAAAATGTTACACACTGGCCCTATAAAGCAATAGTTAGCCCCACTGTCCTACGAGCCCCTCTAAAGCTTGTTATTTAACGTTATACTTGTTTCTTTATCCACAAAAAAACAGTCACAATGCGCTGTTTTATGGGGGGGCTCCTGTGCCAGACTATTTCTTTGCTGGGACCAGTTGCCAGGCAACCGGCAGAGGCTACAGGAAGCCACCAGTGAAAATGTGTATTTCCCAAAATGTTGAACTAATTCTTTAATGTCGCTCTAAAGAGTCAGTTTACACATTTGAGTGTACCTTTCAAAATCCGGGCTTTCAGAGGAAGTTTAATTTGTCTGAGGTATAAACATAACAGGTAGGTGAGTCCGAGCTGAGTGGGGCAGAAGAAGAAGAAGAAGAAAAGGCCTTCCCCTTCAGTTCAAACCGCTCCCCGGGCTCAGAGAGGAAGGGGACAGTTGGAGCTGAAATCTGAGAGAAAAAGATAAAATATTAGCACAAATATTAGCTTCTGTTGTTTTACAGGTGCTGCGTGGAGAATATTCATGTCAAATTATGACCACAGATATTCTGAGGCACAATATACTGATTTACCAGTTGGAGCTTAACCTGTTATAGGTCAATGCAATCCAATGCAACAAGTCTGCAATAAATCTAACCTTTTGGAAGCTTATTATCTTCAGTTTTTGTTTTCAAAACTTCAAAGAGATGTGATCATCATCATTTTGAGGTGATTTCAACAAATACCTTTCAATACAACAGCACTAAATACAGCCTCACAAATTAGTTAAATCAACACGATATATTGACAGAGGTCAATTGGAGGTGCTGAGTGGCCACATAATCAATGTGGTGTTAAAGGTACCATGACGAGCAGTGTTGTTATGAGTGGTGTCTCCTGTTTGTTTGTCCTTGTGCATCGACAAAGGCAAACAGCAAAGGCAGGCAAGAGTGCTAACTAGTGAACATGGATGGAAACAATGCAACAACAAAACTTGGCATTGCAAATGTTTTTTGAGGAAGAAAAATGCATCCAACACGTGTTAAGCCTCAAGGATACTTTAATCTAAAGAAACACAATAGCACAAACAACACACTGGAGAGCTACTAAGAAATCTTTTGGTTACCAGGGTAACCCCAGTTCTCTGAAAAAAGAGTGAGGTATCTCACCATGGGAAGCGCCTCCTGGCGTGACCAATCATGGAAGCTCCAATAACACCACTTCTGTCCTGAGACAGACCAATTATCTTCAGATGCACGGGCCTGCCCATCCCCCTTTATAAATGCCCCTGGTGCCACCCAGCGGCATTCTCAAGCATATTTCTTCCACGTACCCTATCCATGCAAGTAGGGCAGTGTTGTGAGATACCTCACTCGGTAACTGAACTGGGGAGCACTGAGGCAACTCATGCTTCTCCACGCCTGTGAACAGGGGGAACAGGGGCTGTTGCACAGCGCTGATCAGGGCACTGGTCCAACTCATCTCTCCTCCTCTTGAGGGGAAGAGGAAACTGCCAGTCTGTCCCCGGGGGGCTAAGGACAGGGATCTCTCTGAGTGCTGACTGCTGAGCCTCTAACCACAGCTCCTAAGTCGCCTGCCTCTTCCTCCCTTCAGGCTGGCAGGATGAGCGGCTCGGCATAATGGCTGAAGTAGCAGCAGCCCTGGGAGCCCTGCTGGTGCGCTGGCTGCTCAGGTGCCTGAAATCTGGGGCCTTTAAAGCTCCCGCCACCGCAGCCTTAAAACCAAAGCAGGTTGGCGGTGGTGGGCGAGGTGTTGTCTTGCGGGGAAGGCAAAGATCGAAGGCCTCCCCTTGCTTCTTCCTCAGGTCGCTGGCCTGTTGCATGGCGGTATCAGCTTCACCAAACAAGCCCTTATCCTGTGACGTGTTGAACGGAGAATCCATTATGACAATCTCTCTCCCGCCACAGCCAGGCCCATAACGCGGCCACAGCCCTGTACAGCGCCTCTGGACACCTGGAGAATAAAGTCTGTGACAACACGTATCTCCTCCCAAATAACCGGACTACGGGAGCTCTTATTCAAAAGGTGACCCATGTCCTGGAACAGCTCAGCCTGGTAAGCTGTGAGCAGGGTGACCAAATTCAGAGTATTAATAGACTGGGCTGCAGACTTGTACACCTTCTGGTATATGGAGGCGGTGAAGAGCTCCATTTGACCTGGAAGGGCGGGTCCCGCCGAGGCGATAGTGGATCAGTGGTTGATATGGAGATGGTACGCCACCGAGCCCCAGACCCTCGCTGTTAGCGATGTCCAGGCCAGAGTAACTCTTGACGGGAACTCTGTGTCGGAATGGCTTGCCCCAATACCGCTTCATCTCCTTCATGCAACTGCCTGGTGGAGACCTGATGAGAAGGCAGGATTTTGCCATCATACAAATCCCTCTCCTCTCCCTTGTCGCCCTGCGACACGGGCCAGTCAATAGCCAACCTGGCCGCCGCTCAGTTACACACCTCGTGCAGGTCCACCTCTCGAGGAGAAGAGGAAGGCTGAGCCTCCCCACCAACTGAGCAGAATCCTCAGTGGCATGGCGCAGCAGTGCTCACAGGACTCAGAGTCCGCCAGCGATACAGGCGATGCACGTCCTTAACCTTGCCGCCGCCAGCAGTCCCATTAAGAGGATGTGGTGGCTGCCATAGCTAGCCCACAACCTTAACAGCTAACACTAGCAGTAAAAGCGGCCATGCTCACCTCGACATGCTAGCCTGATCCAAACCCAAGCTCAGGATGGAACCCCGCCATAACATGCAACAATCCACCCGAACTGGTAATAATTAAAATCCTTCTTGACAAAATAATTAAATTCAAAATATCCTGACCCCAGATATCCAGGCTTGGTGACTACCTTGGCGGCTGCATCGGAGAGCAGTTGAATGAATTTTCAGTCACCAAGATGTTGAGCAGCTCAAATGATCTTCACGGGGAAGAAAGCAAGAATGCTGCTGGGTGGCACCAGGGGTGTTTATAAAGGGGGACGGGCAGGCACGTGCATCTGAAGATGATTGGTCTGTCTCAGGACATTGGAGCTTCCATGATTGGTCATGCCAGGAGGCGCTTCCCATAGTGAGATACCGAGTGAGGTTTGAAAGAAATCCCAATTTGTTCTGTAAATATCTGTGATATGAACAACAGGTCATACCTCAGATGGCGGTACATCCACTGCAGGAGGATTGTGTATCTGCAGAGTGAAGTGACACATAACACATTAGTAGAAGCCAGAGAAGCGAATAAACAAGGGAGGTGAAGTTCTTTCTATGAAATGCAACACACACTAACCAATGGACCAGTCGGAGTATAAGAGGGGTGAGCAGGGTAGTGTGTTTCAGCAGGAGGACTCAGTGGTTCTCGGCTCGGTCCAACAGGCTCATGGTCATACTGCAGGTCGAATTAAACAGAAACACAATATGCACATGGTATCAACAGCAGGACATGTAACTTAACATCAATGTACACACACAGGAGTGTCAGGTAACTTTAATGCAGAATGTGTTCACCTGATGGTGCTGCACTGCAGGCTCCTCATCCGGAGTCTCAGGTTCGTCACTTTTGGAGGAGCTCTTTCCACAGCAGCAGCACTTCAAGCAGGTACAGAAGGCAGTAACCGCAAACGAAATACCAATTCCAATACCGATTTTAGATGCATCAAAAGGCGCTGCTGAAACAATTTCGATTTCAAAAAATGTATCGGCAACAAAAACTGGGATAATTGATTAATCATGTATGTGTATGTACATCTGTAATCAATAACAGTCATCTGACACTTATTCTAAAACACACAGGTTACTTACACTCCACTTCCAGTGTCGCCTCTAAGGCTGTATGGCCATTTTGATCTACGCCCAGATAGCGCCCGCTGCATGCCGTTTGGGTATGTTTTATTCCAAGGCTACATGGCCTTATCATCTCCCACCCTGTGCATTCAGAGTCATAGAAATCCAGCTGCTGACCATGCTTAACAATCTCAGTCCCTCTTTCGTCGCTTTCGTGGAAGAACTGAATGTTGCAGGAGTTTAGTTCCAGGGGGAAAACGAACTTGACCATGTCATTAAGTTTCACTTTATACAACTTCTTTATTGCTGGAAGAGAGGACACACAAGACAGAGCATATTAAAGTGATTATCAACCCAAATTCTTTTGAGCAGCAAACAACCTGTGTAGTCTTGGTTCTAAGTGTGAGTTTATAGTTTTTTCTTTCACATGGCACCTGTGATCGTCCTAAAAGATTCACCCCACATTTTAATAAAAAATATGGTTATTCATTTTCTTGCTGAGAGTTAGATACCTCACTCCTTTTTGTACAGTGACTATAAAGCAGATGGTTAGCTTAGCATGGCACAGAAAGTGGAAACACCTAATCTAGTCCGGCATAAAACTCCCACTAAAACTGCAGCTTGTCATCACACTTCAGGGCTGGTAAATGGATTTTTGTTACCTTTGGATAGCCATTTGCCCTGTTTCCAGTCTTTGTGCTAAGCTAAGCTAACCGTGTCCTGTATCTTCATATTAACTGTACAGATATGAGAGAGCAGCTTCAATCATTTCATCTAACTCTCAGCAAGAAGTGAATAACCAACTTTCCCACAAATGGGGAACTGCTCCTTTAAATTCATGTCAGGTACATTGGACCTCAATGAAGATAAGTTTCCATCCATATGCTCACGTTCCAAAACATTTGTATCTTAGTCATAGTAGTAGTATTCAAAAACATCTTATGTGTGTTGGTTTGCACAAATTGGAGCATCCTCCATTGTTATCTTTACTGAAGAAATTATTAGAGTTTAAGTTAGTTGAAATTAATTGATTTGTGGTACCCATTTTCAATAACATACTTTTAAAACTTTTGGCTTGGGGAAACGTATCAAGTATTTTCAAGTCAAAAGAGTTCAAGTGAAATCACAAGTCATAAAGACTTTAGAGTTCAAAATAAATCAAATACAGTCTTCTTTTTAGGTTGACTATCATGCATTTTAGAGTTATTTAAGTTAGTTAGTTAGTATTCACTTGACCCATAAGGCCATGCACCAGTATAAAAAACTGTGGGACCATGACATTTTTAGTTGATGTTATTTAGTATTTTGACCTACAGTTGGTATGATATCACACTTAAAAGGTCCAAACTACCAAGTGAAGAGTTATACAGCCACAGTGTCTTGACAAAAATCCTCACCTACAACCCTAATGTTTGTGCGAGATACACTGAGCCCATGTTTGTCTTTTGTTCTGTAGCTGCCACTGTCTCCCTGGGTTGAATAATATATCACAAAGTAGCTGCCCATCTCCTTCCTCCTTTGGTCCTCTTGGGCTGGGGGGTCATCACGCTTCCACAAGATTGTCACATCAGAGCTGTACATCGGGGTGAACTCCAGGGATACAGCCCTTCTGGACAGCCTTATCCTGAGTGTGGTCCCATAGTCCTCCTCGTCATATGAGATGCCTAGAAAGGAAGTCAACAGAAAAACACTGAATGCAAATCTTGTGAACGTCAACAAAGACCTTTTTTTTGCATTGTTTTTCTATTATTATTTCTATATATTATGTAGTTCAACTATTTGAACATGCATCTGTATGTTAGTTTACTTGGGAACAAGTTATAATCCAGAAATAACTTTTCAATGGATGCACATACGTCAAGATTACAACTACTGCTCATCGTGACTAACCAGCTACAGTGTTGGAAGAAGTATTCAGATCCAAAAGCAGCAATAATATTAATGTAAAGGTTGTTATAAGTAAGTCCTACATAAAAATCTGATCTTATCTACACAAATTATTGTTGTGCAACATCATAAATTTAATGAGACCGTGTGATTTCCCGTTTTGTTGCAGCACAAGTCACAAATGTATCTTTACTACATGACGACCATACATAAACCCAAGCAAGCACACATAGTTTTACACAACTCAGCCACGGAAACTGAAAAATCAGATGATATAAAATCTGTAAGATCTGTAAAAACAAAAACAAAATATATATATATATATATATATATATATATATATATATATATATATATGTAGAAGGAGAAAGTAAACAATCTTTCAATCTGAGATGTAGTCGAGTGGGAGTGTAAGATAAAACTGAAAGTATAAATGCCTCAAAACTGTTTCAGTACAGTAACAGAGCAAATGCAGCCTACTAATTACCTACTAATTACCTACTAATTACCTACTAATGTTAATTGTATATTTTATTACTGAGTCTTCTTACTCTGGGAAACAGCCTAAACCTACACGTAGTCTCGCTTAAGAAGGATTCATATTAGTTTTTATTTTCTTCTTACTCACCCACACAGAAACAGGCACCCAGCAACAGCAACAGTAGCATCATAACGTGCCGTGGTTGGAAACACAAACCGGAGTCTCGTGTGTACCGTCGTCGATCAGCTGATCGCATGATTTGTTTTATCGATTACTTTACTAAAGATATTGCACAATATTGAGACACAGAGTTGTGTATCTCACATAATCTATTCTGTTTTCTTCTGCCGGAGTTGGGGCGCTTTGTCAGGACCCACCCATCAGGGCGTTTCTACTGGGAAACCCGTTGTGCGTTCAAGTGCTGTGGGAGGTGCCTATACCATCCGTGAACCCTAACCCTAACTCCCCCAATTCGCACGGTCACATCCAGTGGTGTAGTGGTTCCTGAGGGAAGTGGGTATAGGAATTTAATCAGATAAACACCTTTTGTTGTAAACATGTGACATATGAGACTACTCTTATATATTTAACTCACCCAAAATAATGTTTTTACCCAATGTCACTTGAAGGTCTGGTGTGTAACATTAAGGAGGATGTATTGGCAGAAAAGGAATATAATAGTCATAGTTGTGTTTTCATTCGTGTATAATCACCTGAATATAGGAATTGTTGCATTTTTGTTACCTTTGAATGAGCCGTTTTTAACTACAGGAGAGTTCCCTCCAAGGGGGCCGCCATCTTTAACCACCATGTTACTACAGTAGTCCAAATAAGAGAAACCAAACACTAGCACTAGATAGGCGCATTTCACGTTCTTTGCAAAACGCACAACCATTGTAGCTCATTCCTGCACCTTTGGAAGACTCACCTACATACACCAAAACATCACCTTTTCCCCTTGGGGCCACTTTAACTTAAAACCACAATCAAAACAAAAACACCAACACTAAAATCTTCTGCGTGTAACAATGAAGAAACACTTTTGATACTTAGGTCAGTTTTCCAATATTATTATTAATAATAATAGTAATAATACCCATTAGACTGATATCCTGATTATGACGGATGAAACAGCTGAAAGAATTACATCATGGAGATACACTGAGTGAGCTTTATTCTTTCTCACCTGAGAAGAAGAAAAAAAGCAAAAATAGCAAGACCTAAGAAATTGCCCAATAGGAAAAGACTTGAATTGATTTATGTCTTGATTTGACTCCTCCTACCCTCTACTGCTTCACTCTAAACTGTACTGGCCTCAATCTTTGATCACACCTCATTTGTGGGTGTATTTCTATTGAAAGAAAGGACATATCCAGACTTATAATAAGTGTGAGATATTCAGATTTAAATGTATTGTCCTAGGCAGTCAATTCTTTTTTTTAGTCTGTCTTAAAGGGCCAGTGAGTTGGATTGTGTGACATCTAGTGGTGAAGTTATCAGAAGACCACCTGCCTTCCAAGCATGGAGGAGAAACTACGGTGGCTAAATGCAAAAGGCTACTGTAGAAACTATATATAGATACTGTTTACCATTCCCATACATATGCTTTAATAACTAGATATGCAGTATATATATATATATATACTGCATATATTATTGTTTGTGTATTGTGTGATTGCTATCACTGTTGCATTGCTTGGCTCCAGTAAAAACTTTGTCAGAGTCAGTCAGAGTAGGGCTGATCATGATTTCAGGAAAATTATGGCAAATGGGATACTGCTGGGATGTAGTCACAAACTCACTGATATCAAATATTGCATTTTAGGCACTACCAAAAGAATTTCCGATTCTGGTATCGGCATCAGAACATCTCTCGTAGAAACATGGCAGTTCAACATAATGAAGGTTATAAAGTAATTGTGTCTTTTAAGTTTTATTATTTTGATTAGTATTTTAAGTTAAGCCAATTTTTTGTTTATTTGTAATGGGTTACCTTCCTTTTGAATTCATGTAAACTTGTTTCAATTTAGACAAAATGTTTTATATTATTTATTGTAGTTTAGTTACAGCATTTGTGAAATATTTTGGTATGAATTTGACATGCACTTACAGTAAATCAGAAAGCTTGAAAATGTGACTGGAAATTGTTTGTAAGGGGTTAGGGTTAGGGTTACCCTAACCCTAACCCCCTAGGTCTGGTGCCTATAGATCCTCTAAAATGTTACACACTAGCCCTTTATAGCAATAGTTAGGTGCCCCACCACCCCAATGAAGTCAAAGTTTGAATCATCAGTAACAGTTTGTTCATACATTCTTCCTCTGTGTTGCTCACCAGGCTTTAACTCCACCAGCACCGTCTGGGCCACGTTGATTTGCAAGTCTCTGAACTCAAAGGTGTCAGCATCTTCACTTTCCACAGGATAAATGCCTGTGCGATCACACACAACCTGAATCCTCCCTCTACAAGGCCTTGAGATCCAGTCATCTTCTGTGTACAGATTGCCTTATTTCATTAATGTTATGGGGTTAATTTCCCCTTGAGGGATAAAAGTAACAGTCCACAAGGCAGCAGTGGGAGGATTGGTGATGAGGATCCGCTCCTTTGTTATGCACACTTACATTTTAGTCAGTAGAAGAAGAAAAATCATCCCTATAAGTGAGAGGACTTTGTTCACTTAAATAAAGTGGACAAACTAAAGTTAAATTGTAAAACTGTGTCACTGAGATGTGTTTCTCAGTGTGCTTTTCACAGACACCAAGTAACACGATTCATATTGAAATGTAACAATTGTTTAAGTCTTGCTGGTTTGTTATTTTTTTAGTTGTATAAACACCTGATGTGAAACTAGAAATTGGTTAAAACTGGTCCTGACTCTTAACTGTTGTGATTATTGGTAATACCTTTTACAATAAGGTCAGTGCTGGAAGAAGTAATAGGCTGCAATATAAAAAAAACTCCATTAGATTGAAAAAGTAGATAAAAGATAGGAAAGTGTTATACAATTATAAATGATTTTATTAGATTATTATCACTGATGCATATTTAGCACTTTACTGTTGTAGTTTGTCGAGATGAAGCTAATTTCAACTGGCTACTCTTATTAATGAGCCTAAAATGTATCACAAGAGTCACAAGTATAATATTGGCTACCTCACATCTGTAATTCAGTACATTTCTCTGGAGAGTAAATATCATCAGTGTGCATCTGTCATGAACATTTTAGGTTTATTTTTGGCACACAGCCCATTAGAAATACCACACCTTGTCACTGTGCGCTAATAGCGTATTTCTACCCGCGGGCTGGCAAACATAACGCAATATGTGACGCATGTTGCGTAGCAGCAGCTGAGAATACAACCTAACATCGCCATAAATAAAAGAGGGGGACCAATGCGCATGCGCGCTCTGCAGAGGACGTTGTTATCCCCATTCACATAAACATTTACTAATATAAATATACAGCGGTGGGTTTATTCTTCGCACATCCTGCAGGTGAGTTTAGATGAAACCTGTCCCACACTGTCATTAGCAGCCTATATTAACAGTGACTGGTGGTCTAATGCTGCTCGTTATTGCTGTGAATGTCCATCGGCTGCTGGGGGACGTGTTGGACACCTGAGTGGACATGACTTCTAACAGCGGGGGGGTCGGACTGTGACAGTATTGATTATTTTTGGATGTATGTATCGGTGATAAATCACCACACTTGTCTGTCAGCTCCTCTTGCTGTGTGGCTTGTTGATGGATGCTCGCCTGTCCCGGGGCTCGGATGGACGGATGGGTCGGTGGGTGGGGATAAATGACAAGACAAGTGTGCGTCGCTGTCCACTGTTTGTTTGTAGATGAAACAATCTGACTTGTCTTCACAGGAGACGATGCCCTTCTCTGTCCTACTCACTGCCCTTTTTACCCTTCCTCTTACTGTGGGTAAGTGCTTGAGTATAATGTTGTCACCTCTTTTAATAAGGTTGTTATACGTTGTAAGTAATGGCTTAAATAATTGTTAAATAATTATTTATTAATGCTTTATAAAGCAGTTACAAGCCATTCCTATGAGAAAACAACTGGACTGCCAGGTTTCATTTGATTCCCAACTTATGTTGATAAACCCTCATTGGTTTGTCTATTAAATGTTAATAAAGTCATTAATAAATCCCGATTATCAAGAAGCCTACAGCCAGAGCTAGTAAGTCATGTACAATCATAAATGCAAATGCAATTATAAAAGTAGGTATTAATTAACCTACTTTTATTTTTTTTAAATGGTTTTTAACATAATCTCTCAAGTTGTTGTTAAATAAATTACAGTCTAATAATAATTATAATCTGCAGTTCTTTCCCAGTAAATCAGAGGTCAAACAGTCAATTCCAGGTTCAATATTTCCCAAAGACAAAGTCAGGAAAAAGTGGCACTTTTATTACACAATATGATTCTTTTACTTTTTTTAACCTCTGGGTACGGCCTTTTCCTGACTTTGTTCCTGATAAATACCGACATTGTTGTGTTTTTTTTTAGAGGTTCAGTACATAATAGTGCCAAATTAAAGAGCTAAAAACTAGAAAAATAAAAAAGCTAATACTGGAGGCAAAGGAAAAACAAACAATGAGATCATCAAACACAGGAGATTGAAAAGTGGAAACACTGGGGAATATGAAAATGTAATATGGGCTTTTATGCTTTTATTATACCTTCTTTTTTAAAGTTTTTTTTTTGGCTTTTATTGCCTTTATTTGATAGGACAGCTGAAGACAGACAGGAAAGGGGGGCAGAGAGAGGGGATGACACACAGCAAAGGGCCGCAGGTCGGATTCAGACCCTGGGCCGCTGCAGCAAGGACTCAGCCTCGGCACATGGGTCGCCAGCTCTACCCACTGAGCTAACCGGGCACCCAACTTTTATTATACCTTTTAAATGGATAGTGACAGCTGAAGGGTGACGGGAAGGGGAGGGTGAAGAGAGAGTGGGGATGACATACAGCAAAGGGCCACAGCATGGACTCGCACCCTGGGCCACTGCAGCAAGGACTCAGCCTTGGTACATGGGGCGCCAGATCTACCAGGAGAGCTCTCCTGGTGCCCCACATGTTCATATATCTTGGTGCTAGTTCTAATCCAGGTTGCTGGTTGGTCCAGGTGAAAATACTACTATACTAGCAAATCATATAACAACAAAAAGAATGACTAGATAACCTTCTTGACTTGTTCATCAAGATGATTTTAAAAATTAAAAATTACAGTTTAACATTACAGCTCTGAAAAGAATGACTGATTTATCATTACTAATTTTTGGGAAGTTTTGGGACATCCAGCATTCAGTTAGTGAGGCAAGTGGTTGTTAGTGGAATTAAGTGGAACAGTGAATATCATGGTTCTGTATAACCTGTCTAAGTATCAAAAAATTACGCTCAAATCTAATAGCAAGGAAAATCCAGAAAGTGTCATTGGCGACCTTAACAAGGGCTGATTTGGTGCTGTGTAGAGCTCTAAAACCTGACTGAAAAACAATGATGATTTATTAACTATTAGTAAAGTCATTCATTACTTATAAACCCAATACAAGTGTAATTATAAACTTTATTGAGAAAGTGGTACCATAGTTTCCTCAGTGACATTTCATTGTATGTGAGCTCTAAGCATTGTGCTGGAGAAGGTAATCATGTTGAATCTGCTCTCCCCCGCAGGCTGGGTCGTACTGGGTGAGTCAAATCCCACATTTATGTCACACATCCTTCACCTACAAAACATATTATATGAAGAGGTTGCTAACTTTCTTTCCCCACTTCAACAGGCGAAAGAGAAGAAGCCCAGATGGTGTGTGCCGGGAAGGAATTTCGTCTGCCTGTGTACTCGACATCCAGAATGGTGACTTTTACACCAAACTCTGAGGGGCCGAGACGTATCCTGCTGGACAAAACCACCGTGAGTGTGCAGATGCTTGTGTTTTTTTGTTTGTTTGTTGCATGTACAGATTTCCAAAACCTATTTACTTTACATCTGCAGGTGAAGGACCCAAGGTTTGAGTGGACCAGAGATAAGATGTTAGTCCTGAAAGAAGTGACTCACGGTGATCAGGGACTTTATGCCATCAAACTGTCATCTGGATTCACCTACGAGACTGTTCGTTTGACTGTTTCAGGTGTGATAGTTTCCTCTTCTTGTTTTTCAAAGTAAAAACACCCCAATTATGAGTAAAAGTACTTTATTCAAAATGTACTTCAATAAAAGTATTATCAGCAAAATGTACTTAAAGTAAGAAAAAGTAAAAGTACTCATTCTGCAGAAAATGGCCTCTTCATGTACAGTCAGGTAGTTTGGTTCCCAACTTATGGGTCACAAGACTAATTTGAGGGGTTGCGAGATGATTAAAGATGAAAGTTATGCTACACAAATGCATATTCATTTATTCAACTTTTATCTATTCTGAAGTTTAGAGAGGAAATGTCTCTTTGATTAAAATGTTAATAACCCATAACCCTCAGAAATATAACAAATATACACCACTTTTTTGTCAGGGGTTACAAGGCAAAGATGAAGGGCACTCCAGGTTTAATCTTCAAAAATGCATTCTATATTTGAAGCTTATCATATGCTTTCTTTTTGCAAAAGGTAGTCTTAAGAGTATTTATTAACCACAACTTTCAGTGTATTAGATTTAAAAGTACCCTCTGACATGTAGTAAGTGGAAGTATAAAGCAGCATAAAATTGAAACACTTTGAGTAAATATATTCTTTCCATTTCTGTCGATCATTCCTTCTGCCTCTTTCTGATCCCTCACTCCTTCATCCTTCTTCAGAGTGCATTAAGTCCTACCACAGAAACTACGGGGAGAACTTTGAGCACAACATCCCTGAAGATGGCTCCCTACTGGAGTTTTCTCCACGGGGTGCTCCACCTGAGGCCATGCCAGTTGTGCTGTGGAACCGGACAGACCCTGAGACCAGCAACGTGGGGCGGGGGCGCCTGCTGCGGTCCGGGAAGGTCTGGGTGGCTGAGAGAGTGACGCAAGCTGACCAAGGCAACTACACTGTGAGAGACAGCATGGGGAAGGTCGTGTCCCGCAGCACCCTCACTGTCCGCGGTGAGCAGAGACCGAGGATAAGAGTTTTCAGACTGACGGATGAATTTCTTCTTAACTTTAGGATCTTGTCAACTGTAACATTTATATTTTATCTTTCCCTTTCCATTTGACACCCTCTCATCTGCACTCCTTCCTTTGTGTTCATTATCCTGCATGTGGATGCAGGGCGCTCCTTTAATGTCACCCGCTTCACCAAGGAGTCTCTAAACCTGCCCCTCTTTCTTCCTATCCCTCATGCCCATCTCATTTTTACCCCCACTCGATACCCTGATGAATCCTCCCTGGGCCCTTTTGACCCCAAACCCCCTCGTGGCCCTGTGCAGCTGATCCGCGAGGGCCAGATAACGGACCATGACATGCGCTACAGGGGCCTCATCTCTCTGGGCAGGAACGGCACCATCAATGAGGTGGTCATAGCGAGGCTGACCTCAAGGCACGATGGGCTGTATGAAATCAGAGATGGGAATGGCAACCTGGTATCCTCCACCTCGTTGCAGGTGATCGGTGAGTGACAGCATGTGTTTAAATGTTGTTTTGTTGTATCTGAATTATTTGCTTCCTCACTCACGCCATTCATACTGACATCCGTCCCATCTCTGTGACTCTACTCTCTCCAGAAAGGGGAGGCAGATGGCGAGCACTTCTCAAGTCCATCACTGTCCCTTCTGGCATGTTTGTGTCCCTTGCCGGTTTCATCCTGTTCATGAAGCGATACCCATACTGCAGCCTCACGCAGATCATCGCTTGCCTCAGAGGAAACCGCGCGCCGCCAGCCAACCCTCCGAGGGTCAACATCCAGGTGAGACAATCAGGAGAATCCGGTTGGTGGACCTATCGGTGGAGGTAGTTGTGCAGGCAGGAGAATTAAAGGTCCACTCTGCAACATTTAGGAGGATCTATTGTCAGAAATGGAATATAATATTCACATGTATGTTTCCATTAGTGTATAATCATCTGAAAATAAGAATTGCTATGTCTTTGTTACCACCATGTTTCTGCAGTAGCCCAGAACAGCCACCATAGTTTCTCCTTCAGGCTTGGAAAGGGAGGGTGAAGCAAAGGAGTTGCAGTCAACAACTACACCGCTAGATGGCACTAAACCCTACACACTGGTCCTTTAATACATAAGGTCTAAGGTTTTAGCTTCTTGTCATGTTTTAAAAATAAATCTGGTCTTGCCTCGTTTTGGTTATTAGACAATGTATGCCATGTGAGTAGTTAGAGAGAGTATGGAACATAAGTACCCATATGACATTGAAAGGACCATTACAGGACAACCTCTTTGGCTTTTGCATATGTGATTTAATCCATGTGACAGCGTTTTTATACTGTAATCATAAACATAGCAAATGTAGATGCTTCCATAGAGAGTGTGCGGGGAGAGGAAGGGCGTGAGAATCTATGAGAGATTGTGGACAGTGTTAGACACTCTCCACCATCATCAAAACACCAAATGAGGAAACACTTGGAGAATCTATGACAAGGAGCATTAAAGTGGTTCTTGTGTTTCATGGTGTCTAGTTTCTGTTCTTTTTTTCTCAGTCGAACACCCATCTGTACGTCATATGATGTGATATGGTTGCACATTTCAGGTACCTAAAAAACCTAAAAAAAACCCCAAAGCATGTTTGACTCAAATCCGTTAAAAAATAAAGAAATGTGTATTGTTTTTTGCCCCTTGTAGTCTCTACAGCTGTGTTACCAAACCAAGTGGCTGTGCTGAGTTTTATGTGTCTGTGTGTGTTTGTCTGTGCAGGACTACAGCCAACCCAGCACTCAGCCCTCAGGCTTCTACAGTCACTCTCAGCAGCATGGAACACCAAGAAAATGGACTCCAAGAGCCAGTCCTACTCACTCTGTAAGGCCGATTAACTGAATTAAATTAGTGTAAATTGTGTCTGTGTGCATGAACCATATGTGCTTGTGTGCTGCTGCTTCTATTTCCAGGGTTACAGTCCGGTAATGGTAGGAACTCCAAGAGCTCAGAACCAGGAAGGACACCGATTGGCAGCTGAGAGCTCCCCAATTCATAATTCAACTACTGAGGTAATACTACACTCAAACTGTGAGTATTTTTCCGTTAACAGAGTGAAATATCTTTTAAACATATGTCTTAATTCCTTCCTAGCAGGACACATCTAATGAGGAAGAGAAAAGCATTTCCTTTCCAGTGCCTGGGGCTTCAGACTGCCTCCACTCCTCTGAGGACTGTGTCCAATTCCAGATTAAGAAAGCTGGGAACAAAGAAAGCTGGAGCAGAACACAGGAGTACTTTTCCACACTGCCACTAGATATGGACACCTCTGAATCCAGCAGTGTTTACACTTCGGAAAAACTGAACTTCTAATCAAACACAGAATTGGAGCTGAAATGAAGGAAGAAGAAACGTAAGGCACCGAGAAACTACAGTTTAAGATTTTCAAATGGAGTGAAGCTGTTACGGAAAAAGATAAACCTCACCTGTGCCTTTTGCATCTTATCTTAGTTTTACTGGTTCAGTATCAATATTGCATGTCACTTTTGTCATGTAATTTTATCTGAAGCATGAGTTTGAGCATCAGCCTTCCTATCTCATAATATATTTCTCGACACCGTTGATGATGCTCCTGAAATCTCCTGCTGTTACCTACCTCCAGACCCTCAGGACCAATATGAGCTGCACTGGATTTTTCTAAGTGATGGTACATGTATGTTTGTGAGAGTAGTGTGATCTCTAGGGCTACTAGAAATTAGAGTTGTGATACAAAAGTTTGCAAAAGGGAATTCCTAAGTACTGTACAGTAATAGAGAGTTAGTTGGTGTGTTTTTCTCTATCCATAATGTTAACCATTCCTGGCTGCAACAACATTTAATTATTATGTTAAATGTCTGTACTGCAGGTCATTGATTTTTGCAATGATATAGTGTATTTGCCCTTGAGGTAATTGTAGTAATAATTATGTAAAAAGTAACGTGTTCCACCAGTATCCTATTAATCTGTGTACAGGATAATATTGTTCTACCAAATCACTCTAGTGACAAAATAGTTTGACTGCTGCTTGTGATATTTTTGGACTATGAAAATGTCATCTACCAAACAATAAAATATATCTTTAACACACACATATGAGATGGTTTTTCTCCAATATACTGTATGTTTGGCCGTCACAAAGCATTATTTCCATTTACTGATTCATGTGTGGAAGGTTTTTTTTAATGAATAATTTGTATATAAAACGACAATCGTTCCAGGCCCCCTCCCACCTTGCAGACCTGGTCCATCGCCACACTCCTTCCCGAAGCCTTTGCTCTTCTGAAGCCAACCTCCTGTCAAATCACTGCTCAAAACCCCCTTTTCAGAAGTGCTTTTAATGAATAATTCATTGTTGAGTGTTGTAGATAAAGCTATAATTTCTTAGTGTGTTGTTTTTTTATTACCTTTTTCTTTTCCTTTTAACTTATGTAAAGTGCCTTTCAGTTTCTTGAAAAGCGCTCTATAAATTAAATGTATTATTATTATTATTATTATTATTAATAATAATAATAATCCAAAACCTAAACAATTCAACAGATTTTAATCCAAAGAAACTATTCACATCTTAAAAAGCTGTACATTAAGAAATGTGCTTGATCAACGTAAAAAATTGTTGACAATTAATTTTCTATCTATCGACCCATCATTTCTGCACCAGTTATTGGTGTATTGATCAGAGCAGTATGTTTGTCCCGCCGGTGGAGGGCAGTGGAGGACCTGTGAGCCTCGGACGCTCACAGACGGAAAGAAAGCGTAGAAGAAGAACCCCGTTTGTAGCGGCAATGAAAAGACAGCGTGTTACTTACAAATCGAGTAAAACATAAGCAAAGTCAGTACATTAGCGGTAATAACCATCTAAATACAGGACGAGCGTAATTCAACCTCCAGAAGAGAGTACACGGACTGCGTCGGGAAGATGGCTTTGGTTTGTGCAAGTAAGTTAAAGTTGAATTCATTCATACGACGGAGGCAGCGCGCTA
This sequence comes from Dicentrarchus labrax, assembly GCF_905237075.1. Classification (NCBI taxonomy): domain Eukaryota; kingdom Metazoa; phylum Chordata; class Actinopteri; family Moronidae; genus Dicentrarchus; species Dicentrarchus labrax. The sequence continues at coordinate 11,249,705 of NW_026136713.1, read as the reverse complement.
ACGCTACTAGCTCATTTAAGCTAACGTTAGCGGCCACGCAATGCCGCCCGCTACCTCACGGATAGTTCGCGTTTGTTGTTCGTGTTGTGTGTTTTTTTTTTTTTAAAGCTGTGTTTGCGTTGTTTTCTAGTCTCCAACGAGGTCCCGGAGCACCCGTGTGTGTCCCCGGTGTCCAACCAGGTGTTTGAACGCAGGCTGATTGAGAAATACATCGCGGAGAATGGGACGGACCCGATGAACGGACAACCCTTGTCCGAGGAACAGCTCGTAGATATCAAAGGTAAACTACTTCTGCGTGATATTTCTAGTTGGGGATAGATGTGAGGGACTGGGAGCAGCTGGAGATCTGCACTCAACTACTGGATACACCTCGTTAACAATGTGTAAAAAGTAACGTAAGTTTTTAATGAATCCTCGTGGAGGTCATAATGTCCAGTTTCGTTTAAAGTAAAAAGGTTCATTCATCTTTTGTGTTCACGTCTGCAGGGTGAAGTTTGATGTGGTGTTAAATTATTTATTGATTTTATGTTCTTTAATAAATCATTGGGTTTATAACATGTGGCCGTCAGAGTATCTGAAAGGCCTAAAAAATGATTTCATGATGGTTGTTTAATCCAACCAGGAGAATAAACCCCCAAATATTCAGTTTGCTGTGACATAAGACAATGAAAAGCAGCAAGAAGCTGTAATTACAGAATGTTTGCCATTATTTGCTTTAAAAATGATTATTTGACTATCAAGATTGTTAAAACTTTTTCTCTTTTTTTAGTGTCCCATCCTATTAGACCAAAGGCACCATCAGCAACAAGCATCCCCGCCATTCTCAAGTCCCTTCAAGATGAATGGGTAAGTGTAGTTAACCAACGAGGAGAAATCCACAACAAAACACCTTCATCACGCTGATAATATCACCCAGAATTTCGGTTTTGGTGGTTTTTTTAATTTATTTTTTTGCTTTGAAGGAAGTATTCTGCACACTAGTCAACCTTAGTTGGGGAATATACTAATCTTTTAAATTACTTTGTGCTTTAGTAGAGCACCGTGCAACTTGACTGAAAGAGACATAAAATGCACCAAAATATTAAAATATCTTCAGGAATTATGTACCAAGTTGATTATTCTGAAGTTTATATGAGATGTTCCTTAACCCTGTTGTCTCTTCTCCGCACTAGGATGCTGTTATGCTTCATAGCTTCACCCTGCGGCAGCAGCTACAGACTACTCGCCAAGAACTCTCTCACGCCCTCTACCAACACGATGCCGCCTGCAGAGTCATCGCTCGACTCACCAAAGAGGTCACCGCTGCGAGAGAAGGTTGGTTGGCAGCAGTTTGTGTGTCCTCTGTTGCAGGGCGTACATCCAGTTGTAAAGCACATCAACACTCTCCAGATTCTGCTCCACTCTACACCCACATGGTTTTATAGACAATATTATGAGAGCATTCTTTTCTTATGGGGTCCATTTCCTCTTTACAGCTCTGGCCACACTCAAACCCCAAGCTGGATTGGTTGCCCCTCAGGCAGTTCCCGCCTCTCAGCCGGCTGCAGCAGTGAGTAATCAACTTTTTATTCCAGTTAATAAGATACTGAGAAATGCTTATGGTATTCTTTTGCTGTACCTCTCCTAATAACCTCTTATTCTGCTGTCTGTATCTCAGGGTGCTGGTGGAGAGCCTATGGAGATCAGTGAACAGGTGGGAATGACCCCAGAGATCATCCAGAAGGTAAGATTACTTATTTACCTACATACGTCATTATTGGGCTATAAGCTTTCCATTTTCTTTAGCAAGTCTTAAGATTGTTTCAATATGCTTTTTCTCTGTTTTCAGCTCCAAGACAAAGCTACCATCCTCACTACAGAAAGAAAGAAGGTATTATATGGCTCTTTTATTAACTAATTTCTGCTGTAATATCTCAATGTGTGACACTTGTTCTTCTATAACAGTTGTGTTACTATGTCATATACCGTCATACACCCTTTAACTGCTTATCTGTATTTCTCCAGAGAGGAAAAACTGTCCCAGAGGAGCTGGTTAGAGCTGAGGATCTCAGCAAATACCGCCAGGTGGCCTCGCATGCTGTAAGTATAGATTAGTGTCTGTTGGAGTATAAATTACATTTTCTTACCCCTTTAATCAGAAGGCTGAAACAGTGCTTTGATTGAGTTGATGTTAACATGTGCTCCTTGTTGTCTTCAGGGTCTTCATAGTGCTAGTGTCCCTGGTATTCTGGCTCTGGATCTGTGTCCCTCAGACACCAACAAAGTTCTTACCGGTACATTGATTTCTTCCAGTGCTCAGCTGCATCTTTTTGTCATTTGTTTACACATTACAAGCCATTTTGAAGGCTTTTTATTTGATATCCTCTCTCTTGTGTTCCCCAGGTGGAGCTGATAAGAACGTGGTGGTGTTTGACAAGAACGAGGAGCAGATTGTGGCGACGCTTAAGGGTCACACCAAGAAGGTCACCTCTGTCATTTACCATCCATCCCAGGTAATGTTTTCTTTGTCGCTGACAAAAAATAGTCAAATCTTTATTTCAAAAAACCAATCCTGTGACTGCACTGCTCTCTGTTTGAATTATTCAGAGACCTGCTAAGTAGGATCTGATATTTTTACTCATTTTTCATCCCTTTCTGTCTTTTCCCCTCCAGTCTGTGGTCTTCTCTGCATCTCCAGACAACACCATCCGTGTGTGGTCCGTCGCCGGGGGCAACTGTGTCCAGGTGGTGCGTGCCCACGAGGGAGGTGTCACTGGACTCTCCCTACATGCTACTGGGGACTACCTGCTCAGCTCCTCTGAGGATCAGGTGTGTGTTTGCTTGATAAAAATACTGACTGACTTTATGCTGTATTTAACACTGAAGTAAAAGTGATCTCTTCACAGGTTAATTGCTTCACCACACTGACCTTTTACCATTTTATTTCCTTACTGTCCTGCAGTACTGGGCCTTTTCTGATATCCAGACTGGTAGAGTCCTCACCAAAGTCACTGATGAAAGTGCTGGCTGCGGTAAGTGTCTCTATGTTAACTTGTGTGGCAATCTCAATAAGTGTCTCCCTGCTCCCGGTGGTTAATGTTTCTGTCTGTCCCTACAGCTCTCACCTGTGCTCAGTTCCACCCTGATGGTCTTATTTTTGGCACCGGGACGGCTGATTCCCAAATCAAGATCTGGGATCTGAAGGAGCGCACCAACGTGGCCAACTTCCCAGGCCACTCTGGTCCCGTCACCTCCATTGCTTTCTCTGAGAACGGATACTATCTGGCCACAGGTTAGAGCTACTAACAGCAGCTTCACACTGTTGCTGCCAATGTTTGCAGTGCAAAGTGAATTACATCAGGTGGAAATGTTGCAGAAAAATACAAATCATATTAAGATGTACACTGACCAACTAAACATCTAAAGTCCTCCATTTTTGGAAACTATATTTAATTGTGTAACATCCTTGTGCTGCGCTCCAGGTGCCCAGGATAGCTCTCTGAAACTGTGGGATTTGAGGAAACTGAAGAACTTCAAGACCATCACCCTGGACAACAACTATGAGGTAAATAAATGCAGGTATTTCTCATATGAAGAAATAGTTAAAAGTTTTTTGGAGGTTTGTTTGCTTAGCGTCAAGTTGCTACTGTGCTCATGTCTGTCTGTGAAGAAAGAAGCTGCAGGCAGTTTAAGTTATCTTAGCAGAGAGATAGAAGCTATTTCTTGGCTGGGCGCTGTGGCATCATGATGTCTTGACGTCACCTTGTGTGAAACGAACCAGATAAAATGTAATTATTAGTCAAATCTAAAGGTGCTGGTAGGTGGATTGTTTTAACTTTGGAGAGAACCAGGCTAGCTGTTTTACCACTTCTTCCTGTCTTAATGCTAAGCTAAGCTAACCATGTTAAGGCTCTAGTATCACATTTATCATACAGACATGAAAGTATTAATCTTCGCTTCTGACTCTCACAACAAAGCAAATAAACACATTTCATGTCATTAAGAAGACTTAAGAGTCTCTCAGTTGATACGAAGATGTTATTGAGCACATTGGCTGTGATCTTTTCTCTTGTCCTTGCTGCCATTCCTCTGTTCTCCAACCTCTCATTCCTCTGTTCTCCAACCTCTCCTTCCTCCGTTCTCCAACCTCTCCTTCCTCTGTTCTCCAACCTCTCCCCGTTCACCCCCTCTTCCTCCGTTCTCCAACCTCTCCTTCCTCCGTTCTCCAAACCTCTCCCCCTGTTCTCCAAACCTCTCCTTCCTCCGTTCTCCAAACCTCTCCTTCCTCTGTTCTCCAACCCCCCTCTGTTCTCTAAACCTCTCATTCCTCTGTTCTCCAACCTCATTCCTCTGTTCTCCAACCTCTCCTTCCTCTCTTCTCCAAACCTCTCATTCCTCTGTTCTCCAACCTCATTCCTTTCACCTCCCTTTCTTTTTTTCCACCTCCTTCCTCTGTTCTCCAACCTCTCCTTCCTCTGTTCTCCAAACCTCTCCTTCCTCTGTTCTCCAACCTCATTCCTCTGTTCTCCAACCTCTCCTTCCTGTTCTCCAAACCTCTCCTTCCTCTGTTCTCCAACCTCTCCTTCCTCTGTTCTCCAACCTCATTCCTCTGTTCTCCAACCTCTCCTTCCTGTTCTCCAACCTCTCCTTCCTCTGTTCTCCAACCTCTCATCCTCTTTCCCAACCTCATTCCTCTGTTCTCCAACCTCTCCTTCCTCTCCTCCAAACCTCTATTCCTCTGTTCTCCAACCTCATCCTCTGTTCTCCAACCTCATTCTCCTCTTCTCCAACCTCTCATTCCTCTGTTCTCCAACCTCATTCCTCTGTTCTCCAACCTCCCCCAACCTCCTTCCTGTTCTCCAACCTCTCCTTCCTCTGTTCTCCAACCTCTCCTTCCTCTGTTCTCCAACCTCTCATTCCTCTGTGCTTCTGAATCTCATTCCTTTTTGTTTTTTCTGTTTTCAGGTGAAGTCCCTCGTGTTTGACCAGAGCGGTACCTACCTCGCTGTAGGAGGATCTGATATCCGTGTCTACATCTGCAAGCAGTGGTCTGAGGTCCTTAACTTCACAGGTGAGGAGGAGGAAATGCCAATCTCTTGTGAAATGTTCGTCCTGTATGTATGTCACATTGGAGCATTGACCTTTTTGTTTCTACTCTCTATGTGTAGACCATACAGGATTGGTGACTGGAGTGGCCTTTGGAGAGAACGCGCAGTTCCTGACCTCTGCAGGAATGGACAGAAGTCTAAAGTTTTACAGTTTGTAGAAAAGGAATAAACTTCAGGCTGAAGGGAGGAGGACAACTGAGAGGAGTATAGAATGGTCTCTATGTCTGAGCAGTCACTATCCTGGACACTGACTTGGCATAGACTTACATTTTGTAGGAAAAGAAGAGAGAAAAAAAATCACCGCTAACTTTGCTTCATTAGTGTTTGTCCTCATGTCCAGGAGATCCCATACAATTGTCGGCTGTAAGAACCACAGCATCATGTTTAGGATAACATGTCTGTTGGCATTGTAAGTCTGAAGTGTAAATGATGTGAAATGAGATACAGAAGATGGTGATTTACCAGCAAATATGATTTTACTGTAGGCTTTGTTTTTTTTTTTGTGTGTGTGTGGGGGATCTAAAGTTGCTTGTAATACAACTCCAACGTGTTGTAGTACACTGTTGGGAGCTATAATTGGTGTGACCACAATCTGCTTTAATTCTTAATGTAGACCAGCTTCATCAAGTATCTTTAGGGTTAAGAATAAAATACACCTGTAGTGATGTGCAGTACAGTTAAGCAGATAATAAACAGGTGTGTGAGATTCATGTTCCTCTGTGAAAATTTTTAGTCTTCTTTGACCTCCCTTCAATTTCATTTCCTGTTTCATTTGTTCCGTTTAAACTTTTGTCTTTTTCCAATTGTATATTTCTCATTACATGCTATTTTACCTGTTGCCACGCAGCCCTTTTACAATAAAATGAAATATCTTTTGTATGGCCATTCATCTGTTTGTCAGATCAAGACTGAGAGAGGGGCTGTTTGGTCCTCTGCTGGAATTAAAATGATCACACACACACACACACACACACACACACACACACACAGTGCTCAGTAAACCCACAGAGGCCATGTGATCCAATTCAAACTAAATAGTATGCTTATGTAGGAGTCTCCCTTGGTGCACTAAAATTTGTGCTTTGCTTTTGTTACTTTTATGTGTGAGCTCTATTACAAATTGATGTATATGTGCAATTTGATACTAGAAGACCTTTTACGTTCAGCTGATACAGATGTGTAGAAGTCACAACTGCATTCGTGGTACAGTATGCCATTAATTAATTGGATTAATTGGATGTGGAAATGCAGAAATATACAGTGAGGAATGCATTTTGAATTTTTGAAGTAGATGTAATTGTATTAATCTTCCATATGGTAACTGAACACAACATATCCCAAGCAGGCTATGTTTTTATAAGTTTAAAAATAAGTATGGAGATATTTAATTGCATAGAATTAAACCCAGGAAATACCACAAAATGCATTATTTTCTTACTTCTGAAACTTTTCGGATGTCGCTGCTCTTGAAAGTACAAAATCTGAATTCACTGCTCTTCTTTGTTGTTTTTGTTTCTGAACGGCGGAAAGGTTTCGGACAGTTAAATGAGAGTCATGCCACTCATTTAATTATGGCGTCGCTTAGCAACTAGTGTTTAGCAAAACCAACAGCGCCACACATGACATCTATTAACTAAGCGTTTGTTATTAAATAATAATAATAATAATAATAATAATCATCTAGCTAACGTTAGACGTTAGACCATCGACTGGTCCGAAAAAAACACAAACAACAACTAACGTTTACCGTCTTTTACCGCCATTTAAGTAACGTTAAAATCTCGGGGCCCTCTCGTGGCCAAATGAGAGACGAACGTCAACTGTCACGTGAGGCCGCAGTAACGTGACTTTGCCGAACGGGAAGTGTGAACCAGTACCGAGAAGTTCTCATAAACACGTCTGTTGTGTCACAGACAGTCACCTGTCTGTCGGTCGGTACGGTGCCTGGACAGCCTGAAAGACAGCGGGGTTGGAGTCCGACGGATTTTAGGAGGCAGACAGGTGAGACATGTAATATTTCCGCCTCATTTTGTGCTCACATGAGGCTGTTTTCTGTCTCTATCCACCGTGTGTGCACCGCTATTGTTAACGATTTAACGCTGAATCAAATCCGTGAGCAACTTGTCTTTTCTCCTCGTGGTATTACCCTAATCGATCATGTTTCACTTAATGTTTTTTTTTTTTTTTAACATCCTTTGTTCGATCTCTAATCGTTAAGCCTCGTTTCATTGTCATGGCGTGTGACTAAAAACGAAACTTTACAGGAAAAAAGAAAAAGAAATGTATGGACAGAGCCAGACATGATAGAGGTGAAACAGGAGGGTTATTGTTTGTTAAAGGAAATGCCAAAGTTACCTTAGAAATAACTGTATTGATTCCCTTTAAAGTTTATTTAAGTAACAGTCCCTACAACTTGATGCATTCACTTGTAATACATACACTAAACAATGTTCAGTTGTTTTGTTGGTTAAAAAAAAAAAAGTGTTTGGTCATTTTGGAGGCTGTAGTTTTTGGTGCTTTTTGTGGTATTTCCTCCACCTCTTTTATATCAATGAAGTTAGTCTAAATATAACACCGTACAGCTCCACTGCAAACTGCAGCCTTCAAAATAGACACAACATTTCAATCCACACTTCTCCAGAACAGTATGAGATGAGTTTATTGCAGTGCCTTAGTTTTACTCTTTCAACTGGTAACTGACTGTATATTTGTTTTTTTTAGTGTATCATAGTGTTTTTTTATTAACAAATGAACAAACTCTTGCAAAATGGACAGAAAGATGCCTCTGTAAGAATGGAAATCCCACCTGATCCTGTGATGATCAGGAGGAGCTGATGCTTCCCCTTTTTTTTTCAGTTTCCACTCATAAGCTTCTCTATTGTCACTGAGAGGCTTTTATTGTCCTAACTTCCACCCTCCTCCTCCTCCTCCTCTCATTCAACTATAAACGACAGTACTTTGTCGTGCAGGCAACTATGGGCTCCATGTTTCGCAGTGAGGAAGTGTGCCTGGTGCAGCTCTTCCTTCAGTCCGGCTCGGCCTACAACTGTGTCAGTGAGCTGGGAGAGTTGGGCCTCGTTGAGTTTAGAGACGTGAGTAACTTTTGGATTGTGATATTGTGGTGAAACGCTCTACTAGTTAGCTACTGTTTGGGCCAGAATGTGCAATTGGTCTGACCACATTTATGCCTTAAATTCTTCCCCATGTTTTTTTGTGTGTTTTGGCTCATATCACAAACCGATCATTGTTCTAATTCTCTGTAATGCACAGTAATTGATCTATTTACAGCTGAATCTGAGTTTAGGGTCAGATGGTGAACTGATGGCTGCTTTGAGTCACTGAGTCACAGCAACATGTTCCTCCTCATAGTGATCAGATGAGTAACCCTGTCTCCATTCTCCTCATGTTTTAGTTAAATCCCAATGTGAACGCCTTCCAGAGGAAGTTTGTCGGTGAGGTCAGACGATGCGAGGAACTTGAGAAAACATTTAGTAAGTACTGACTCATTATTCCCAACAAACATTTTCGTCCACGTTCTTTATTTTATTTATTTTTTTCCTGCCTGCTCTGACCTCCTTTATCTGCCCTTTCAGCCTTCCTGGAGCAGGAGATCAATCGCTCCCTGTCTCCACCCTTGCAGGGTCCCCTATCTCCTCCGTGCCCGACACCTTTGGCCCCTCAGCCCCGTGAACTCATCACCATAGAGGAGGAATGTGAGAGGCTGGCCAGAGAGCTCAAAGAGGTGAGCGCTTAAACGATGCTGACATGATAAATTATAGACGAGCCTCTGTTGTCTCATTAGCGCACTAAAAGAGGTTGAACTTTTTGGCTTGAGAGACATTTTTTTTGTGTGTTTTTTTTTTTTTTTTTTTTTAACTAACTTAGGTCTCAAGAAACAGAGACAGCCTCCGGGCTCAGCTGACCCAGCTCTGTCAGTACCGAGGAGTCTTGACCAGGACACACTCTCTCACAGCCTCGCAGGTGGAAAAAAAACACTACATTTCTGCAACAATTCTGGCATCATTTATGAACTTTTCCTTAAATTACGGTGCTGGAGTGAGCAAACAAATGTCTGTAAACTAAATCTACAAACAAATTCTTCTCACAGGCACCACCACCGCCTGTACTGGAAAGCCAGGGCCTGTTTGATAACCGCCAAGATGTCCACCTCAGGTAGCTCTGATTTACTAAAAAGGGGCACAATTCGCTCAGTCTGGCTTGGGAACAAGAGGGTTGCCAGTATGAGTTTTTAATCTACATTTAACACGTCTCCCACTGCATCTCCTCTCTCTCAGTTTTGTGGCAGGGGTGGTCCATCCTTGGAAGGTCCCATCATTTGAACGGTTGTTATGGCGGGCATGTCGCGGTTATATTATTGTGGATTTCAGAGAAATGGGGGATCGACTTGAGCACCCGGACACGGTGGGAACTGGGAGAAGGGGAGGATCATGGTTGAGAGATAGATGTGAAAGTTATTTCTGTTTCAGGGAAAGTCTCTGATGATTATGTAACATCTAATGAGGGATTTGTGGATATTTTGTCAAAGTGGATTCTTTGTTTGCAGGGGGAAATGGTGCAATGGACAGTGTTCCTCATTTCCTACTGGGGAGATCAGATCGGACAGAAAGTCAAGAAGATATGTGATTGGTGGGTATATACCCGTGGATCAGTTCAGATTTCCACACTGCAGTGTCCGTTGAAGCTGTTGAATATCTTTTTGTTTTCCCCTTTCCTCACAGTTTCCGCACACAGACATTTGCATACCCTGAGAGCACTGCAGAGAGAGAGGAGATTCTCCAGGGACTTCAAGGCAGAATTGAAGACATTAAATCAGTAAGTGTAGCGCATAATGATAAAAACAGTGAACAATGATGCAATCACCAGGATTTACGCTCTCTTTTGTCATTTCTATATCACAACTAAAAATACTAGAAAGCACAAAAATAGAAGTAATGTGGGTTTTCTTCTTTCTTTTTTTTGTATGCTTAGTACTTTCGAAACATGTTGCTTATGCACTCACTCTCACTTCCTTCTTCTCCAGGTCTTGTCACAGACCGAGTCCTTCCTGCAGCAGCTGCTGATGCGGGCTGTGGCTGTGCTGCCCCAGTGGAAGGTGCGGGTACAGAAGTGTAAGGCGGTGCAGATGGTGCTGAATCTCTGCAGCCCCTCCGTCACCGACAAATGCCTGATCGCTGAGGCCTGGTGTCCCACTGCCAAGCTGCCTGAGCTGCAAAGTGCTCTGAGAGAAGGAGGGGTGAGACAGTAGAGAAAAACATGGAAAAGTTGGAGATGTGCAAATCTGCCTTGTTTCTCACACTCCTCATTCTTATCCAACCCTCTTCTCTGTCCTCAGCGGAAGAGCGGCAGTGGGGTCGACTCTTTCTACAACCGCCTGCCCTCCTCCACACCTCCCCCCACCCTGTTTCCCGTCAACTCTTTCACAGCTGGTTTCCAAAACATTGTCGATGCTTACGGAGTGGCCTCCTACCGTGAAGTCAATCCAGGTACAGCAGCATAAGAGCCAAACCAATATTGTTTTTTTGAGACCGATACTGATTTTAGAGGGGAGAAATTCACCAAATTACAAGATATTATGGCTGATTTTGAGCTGGAATGAAAATAGACTGAAGATATACTGCATAAGGCTGCTGTCTTTATTACATTTTACATACAGGCTACATTATCAACCAATTCCAGAAATGAGAAAACACAAACACTGAGAAAATAAATAATAAATAAAACAAAAAGCTTAACATAAATACTGTAAAAACACTTTTTTGCATTATATACTGGAAAAAAACTACGCATATTGGATGACATATATGTCGATATCAATATGTCTGCAATAAGCCAATGTCTAGTTGGGCTCTAAAAAGTTTATTCTGCCAGAAGCCACAGCAGTTTTTAAAAGTTGAGTCTTTCCTCTCAATGCCTCTGCAGCGGTGTACACCATAATTACATTCCCCTTCCTGTTTGCTGTGATGTTTGGGGATGTTGGTCACGGTTTACTGATGACTCTCGGTGCCCTCTGGATGGTCCTTGAGGAAAAGGACCCCAAACTTAAGAACAACAACAACGAGGTAATTCAGAGGACATTTGCTCACACACACACACACACACACACACACTGCGCGCGCTCAACATAAGGAAATGTTTTCTTAAGTAAGATGTAAACTCTAAAACAAAAGAGCATCCGTCTGTGTGTTCCAGATCTGGAGGATGATGTTTGGAGGAAGGTATCTGATTCTGCTGATGGGACTGTTCTCTATCTACACGGGCGCCATTTACAACGAGTGCTTCAGCAGAGGCCTCACTACCTTCAGCTCATCGTGGCACGTCGGCCCGATGTTTGAGAAGAACATATGGAAGTGAGGATGTTTTTATACCCTCAAGTCCAGTCTTCTCACTCTGTTTTTATTGTCCATCTTACCTATTCATATTTTATTTCTTCCAGTTCATCCGTCCTGGCAGAGAACCAGTACTTATCCATGGATCCTGTTGTGTCTGGTGTTTTCACCAGCCCCTATCCATTTGGCATTGACCCGGTATGGCTGTCACACTCCTCCTCCTTCATGACTCCATTTTCTTTCATGCTGTCATCTTGTTTGTCGCTGCATCCATCCTAATTCTTTCTTGTTTTGTGTCTTTGTCAGATTTGGGGGCTGTCCAACAACAAACTAACTTTCCTTAACTCGTACAAGATGAAGATGTCAGTCGTCATCGGTGTCATTCACATGACTTTTGGAGTCTGCTTGTCATTCTTCAACTACTGGTAAGTAATTACTACTATTACTTGATGTTTTGGGTCAATTTTTTTTCTTTTTATATTTATTCTGACTTGCCTTCACATTTCCTCACTCCTGCTTTCCCTTGTTGTTGCTGTGTTCCCTCCAGGCACTTTGGCAAGATTAGCAGTGTGTTCTTTGTGCTGATCCCTGAACTGTTCTTCATGGTGTGTCTGTTTGGATATCTGGTGTTCATGGTGGTCTTCAAGTGGATCGCCTACACTCCTGCCCAGTCCAAAATCGCTCCCAGTATACTTATCCACTTCATAGACATGTTCCTCTTCACAGACAACCCAGAGAATCCACCTCTCTATACAGGACAGGTGTGTGTGTGTGTGTGTGTGTGTGTGTGTGTGTGTGTGTGTGTGTGTGTGTGTGTGGTGTGTGTGTGTGTGTGTGTGTGTGTGTGTGTGTGTGTGTGTGTGTGTGTGTGTGTGTGTGTGTGTGTGTGTGTGTGTGTGTGTGTGTGTGTGTGTGTGTGTGTGTGTGTGTGTGTGTGTGTGTGTGTGTGTGTGTGTGTGTGTGTGTGTGTGTGTGTGTGTGTGTGTGTGTGTGTGTGTGTGTGTGTGGTTGCTTATGCATGACATAGCCACCAGCCATTTTTAAAGCATGCCATAGGTTTTATATTGAAGAATGCATTTTCCTACATTCCTGGAAGACTCACCTTGAAGATGCATGAAACCTGCTTGAGACATGGAACCCATCACAGTGAACATTTAGTCTGTATTGTCTTTTGTCAAGGTTATTTAATTTTTCCAGGATATGTTGGAAAATTATCCAAAATTGTTAAGTTACCATACATTGTTTGGCAGTTTACTCTCAAACCTCAGATGTCGAATAGAATGTCTATAAACACGTGATCACACCAATAGACTTCTTTAAAAAATCAATGCTTTAACTGCATTAACAACAGAGATCGATTCATCTATTTGTTGTCAATTTTTAAATTAATTGGCAACCTTTTTTATATTTGATTAATTCTCGGATTTCAGCTTCTCAAATATGAATATTTTCTGGTTTCTTTAGTCCTCTTAACAGTAAACTGAACATTTGAGGACGTCACTTTGGGAATCAGTGATCATTATTTTTCACCATTTTCTGATATTTTATGGATCAAACAACAAATCGATTAATTCTTGCTCTTTTTTTTTTTTTTAAACGACAATAATGTAACAAGACGAAAGGACAATGAAATGCTTCACTGTGAGGAATAATATCAATGTTTCATGTCTCTGCAAGCTCATTTTCATACTTTACAGATATGAACTGAAACCAATGAACATCTGGAAGGTAGAAAATAAAAGTCCTTAAACCTAAAAAAAAACCCCATGGTATGCTTTGGAAAATGGTTTGCAGAAGTGAAAAGCATGCACTGTTTATAATTAATGGACAATAATTTGCACAAAACACCAGTGTTATAGCTTGCTAAAGTGAGCATGTGTTGCTCAAAGGCTTAACAGCTGCTCCTGTAACTCTCCATGTGTAGATTGTGGTGCAGAAGGTCCTGGTGGTGCTGGCCCTGTGTTCTGTCCCGGTCCTCCTGCTAGGGAAACCCATGTGTGAATACGTCTCATTCAAGAAAAGACGACGTCAAGTGGTGAGTCTGTGTTCGACTGGAACTTTAACCCTTTCTTTAGAGTTGGATGTATTTTCTGACATGATTTTTTGTTCATCAGGAGGAAGACAGACGTCCGCTGGTGGCTGACGGAGGCTCTATCAACACTCGTCAGGGGGAGGTGGAGGGAGGAACAGTTGAAGAGGAGGTAAGGGAGAAGCCTGAGTAACTTCCTAAACATATTAAATCTGGTAAGAGATGCACGTGATGTTGTGACTCTTGTGTTTTAAACTGTTCTGTTTGCAGGAGTTTGATGCGGCCGACGTGTTCATGCATCAAGCCATCCACACCATAGAGTACTGCCTGGGCTGCATCTCCAACACTGCTTCTTACCTCCGACTCTGGGCTCTCAGTCTGGCACACGCACGTTAGTGACACACACACACACACACACACACACACACACACACACACACCATCATACTCACATGATACACACACACACACACACACACACACACACACACACACAGACTTCCTCTCTAAAACACACTATTCTTTTTTCAGCCAGTTATTCATACACACGTGGCTGTCTCACAGTGAGTTATGTCTGTCTCCCGCAGAGCTGTCAGAGGTGTTGTGGGTGATGGTGATGCGTATTGCCCTGAGGTGGCAGGGCTATGTGGGATCTGCAGTCCTCTTTGTGGTTTTCGCCTTCTTCGGTGTGTTGACCATCTCCATCTTGCTGGTTATGGAGGGACTCTCCGCTTTCCTGCACGCACTCCGTCTGCACTGGTAAGGATGGGAGGAAGGAGAAGAAGGTGTTATAAAATACTGGATTGCTTAATTTTAAAGGTTTATGCCGATGGTCTTGGTTGCCTCTAAACGTCCATGGCCATGTCTCACAAAGCAGGATTAAATACGTAGGCTGGATATCTACACTGAGAGTCCATGTTTAAAAGGGTTAGCTAGATATTCTATGTTATTTATGAACTTCTAAGACACCAAACCCACAGAAATTATGAACAGACAAGTACAGAACTTCAACATTACATTGCAAACAAGGAACTTTGTCTCCTGTCCCAACAAGCCACAGAGAAAATTTTCTTTCCTAAAACACAACTCAAGTTTTGATCATCCAACCAGTAGAACTTATCATAATAACAAATGCACCGTGTGTAGCCCTCAAATTGTTGTCTAATGAACAATAAAATATGAACTGCACTTCATCTTCAGTCTCACCTAAATCACATAAACTCTTAGCCTGCCAGTTTCTATAACTAATGGCACTATTCAACATAACTGTGTACACAGAGAGATCTTAGACTTTCTGCTTCACATGAAGCTCTGCACTGTTGTTGTTTTTCATCATACAGTAGTTTGTAATTTAGGCTTGAACTAAATGTTAACAGACCTTCCTTATACATGAGGAGTCCTGGGTTTCACTTATCAAAGTTATACAGTTGCACACATTGCACTCTGTTGTCCATTCACCTAGTCACCTGACCAATGTGACAGGGGTGATCAATGTGCAGTCATGGCAGTTTACTTATTTTTATTGAGTTTTCCATCTTGCATGTAAAGTTGACCTTTTGGTTTAAAGGTTTGGGAGCCAAAGCAACAGGTATTTGACAACCTGGGAATGAAACTCAACCATCAACCATCTTTGTCGGCTCTGATTGGTTGTTTTCACTCAGGCCCGGTGGACTCTTGCCATTAGGAGCACTAGGAGAAGCTACAGGAACTGTACTGTTTTACACTGATTATCTGCCTCATGTACTACTGTCAGGATATAGTGAATATGACAAAAAGTTAGTTTTATAAAGGTTACTGACAGGGAAGGTTCCTCCTTTAGGTAGGATGAAAGTGCCCAGCACATTTCATGGACATTACATTTTGATATTTCTTATGTATTAATGGATTAATTTTGCTTTGTGGAGGTGCTACAGAAAGGACTCAGAGGTTGCCAAACCAACCATTTAGAAACCATGAAGATCCACATTTATTTATTTTCTCATCCTCACATGGATTAAAATGTTGTCATGTCACGGTCTATGTCAGTGGTATCATACAAGAGCATCACCAAAATTATTATTTTTTATTTTTAAACAAAAGTTTTAGAATAAACTACAGACAGGTTGTTGGTGAAGAGATGTAGAGAAATGGAGTGGGTGGACAACATTGGATCATGTGCTGTAAATTGTATTTGCTTGTTGACTTTGCTTGTCTCTCTTACAGGGTGGAGTTTCAGAACAAGTTCTACAGTGGAACAGGCTACAAGCTGAGCCCTTTCTCTTTCTCATCTCTGATCAACGCATCTGCCGCTATATGATCGGCCAAATGATGAGTTAGGATTGCCAAAAGGTTACGTTAACTTATGTATATTATTGAGTACTTGGACTACAACTACACACGTCGGAATGACTTTGTTTCCCTGTCCTAACCATGGTATTATAATGTCTTTAGGCTATGAAATGGTTGAATTCACTTGCACAATGATCATGATGGTTCCGACTGTTATTTTTGCATCAGCAGAATGAAAATGAGTCTCTATATAATGAATTACAAATGCATTATATATGAAATGAAAAAAAAAATACTTTTGTATCCCTTGCTATTTCTTTCACTATCTGTGTCCTGTACTGCTTTCTAATTACTCTTTAAGTAGCTCAAAAAATAGTAATCAGTTACTCTTCACTGTATGAACATATATTAGAGACATCAATTATAAAAAGGGAAACCACATCAATTAATGAATCTGTTCTGCAGTTTAAGGGAATGTATGATTGTTGAATTGGTGTATTGTGCTTTAATAAGCTGGTCCTGTAGGATTCTTCAAATTATGGCAGGGAATTATCTGAATGATCTTCATGAGCCAAAGATACTTTTCCCCCTCATTGTCATGTCTTCCAAACACAACACAGGTATTTATTGGTAATAAGTGTTTTGTAATGTGCCTTACTGGGACTGAGTGCTTGTTTATCCACTAAGTCTTTTGGACAGATCATAACATCCATTATCATGCTACTATTTTAAACAAAACTCTGGCCTGGACATTTATCTGTTTGTTTGTTTTTCTGCCGGTTTGCACTGTAAAATGAATTGAATTTGAACTGAAATTAAATATGATCTCCTTGTTTAATCTAATTGTGGGAAGTCATTCACTAAACAGGAAACCATTTATTGTGTTATGTATGATTAATTTATGATGTTAATGATGGAAGAAGTATTCAAATATTTTACTAAGTATAAAGAGCATTACCAAAGTGTAAAAATAGCATTAAATATATTATTGCTGTATACTGTACATATCAGAAGTAAAAATACCTATTAGGCAAAGTGATATATATAGTTCACATTATTTGATTATTATTGATTCATTAACATGTAAAATGCATTTTAATGTAGGTGACATAGATGGAACTTATTTAACTACCCTACCATAAAGTATATAGGTACATTTTTAATAATGCCTCCAAAAGTTTTAAAACTATTCTAATCTACAAACTAACTAACTAACTAGTTACTGTAGCTGTCAGATATCTGTGGTGTGGAGTAAAAAAGTTTAAACTGGAAGTACAAGTACCTCAGAATTGTACTAAATTACTCTTTTAATCTACTTACTACCAATGAAAGATACTGTATGGACAGAAATGTGCACACACGTAAACGGAACTGCGTCCTCGCTGGTGTTTCCGTCAGTGCCGCTTCTAAAGTAGCACCTGGCGAACCGGATGTTGTCCGAATGTCAAAGATGGCGGTTCCCATGCACTGACGGTATATAACGTTGTATCACCTCCCATGTCGCGGTAGTTTCTTTTCTACGAGAGTAAAAGAGCCAGTTTCCATGGTTGTTAGGGACACACCGCGTTACCAGGCACATTGACTTTGATTGATGAGGTGAACACAGTCGAGGAGGAGGAGATGGCTTTGAGTGAACTCACTCGCAGTGTACGGCGGCTGGTAGGTCAAATTCACCGATGTCGTCCGGTCACCCAGACAGGTACGTTGAGTGCAGTCCTTTATTTCTGTATCATAGTGTGTGAGCAGTTCAGGGGTATTTATTGTTAGTATCATTATTATTATATTGTTAGTTTAACTCAAATATCCACACACACTATCTTTATTGTTATTTAAAAACTGTTGTCTGTGTTAGCTCGGTGTCTGAGTCAGGGAGCCTCTCAGCCGGAGCCCAGCGCAGATGAAAATGAAGACGTGAACCCGACCTTTGTGAACAGAAACCCCCGGAACCTGGAGCAGATGGCCCTGGCTGTGAAGGACCGGGGCTGGAAAACGACCTGGCCCCACCGCCATTTCTACCACAGGTCTGTCTGTCTGTCTGTCTGTCTGTCTCTGTCTGTCTCTGTCTGTGTGTGTGTGTGTGTGTGTGTGTGTGTGTGTGTGTGTGTGTGTGTGTGTCAACAACAGTTTCTCTCCTGTCAGATTTGGGTGCATCATAGTAGCTGAGTGTGTTAAATCTCCCAGTTTGACGTCCATCAGATTCATCTGCGTTTGGGGAATCTGTTTAGTTAGAAAGCTGATGTTGTGTAAACCTGGGCACTAAAATGGTGAATCACTATCACTTTTCTTTTTAAATGAACATGTTGTGTTGCTCTTCCCTAGCCTGTAGTAAACTGTGATCATGCATGCATAGATACAACCTTATCTAAGTCCCCTATAGACAAAATCCTATAGGGGATCCTCTTCTTCTTTAATCCTGCAGATCTGAATTCCTCGGACCTCTCTCACTTCTGTTTCATCCTTGCAGGTTGGAGTTTTCTCGCTCCCAGCACCATGTGACAGCTAAGGTGTTCTCCAGCAGCTCACCTAACCCGGTGCTTACCTGTTCGACCAAAGAGTGGGCACTGAAGAGGGAGCTGCCTTCCACAAACTGTGTGGCAGCGTGTCAGGCTGTGGGCGAGGTGCTGGCACAGCGATGCCAGCAGGCCGGCATCACCAGGATGGTGTACAGGGAGATTCCCTGGACATACCGCTCTGATGCTGTGAGTACAACCAGCTACATCTGCTGTTGGAATTGTGTCCTTTTCCCCCTTTAAGGCGTCACCTGCTTCATATTTATCTCTCTCATTCACAGGTTCAGTCTTTCAGGGCAGCAATGAAAGAGGGAGGAGTCATTCTCAGTGAACCCAGAAGGAAATACATCGATACCTGAATTTATCTGTCATCTTATTACATCTGTTGTTTTGCAAAAAACATCCTGTGTATCCCTTCCTCTCGGCTCTTTTTTAATTATGACTGTACCGATATCAAGATGACGAGCGCTACAGTGAAGGACGATATAAAGAGAATCAAAATGAGTGATGAGAGTAAGGTTGCTTGTCCCTGTGCTTTGTCTCTTGTGGATAAAATGTTTCTGAACAGACTCAGTTCTTCCCTGGTGTATTATTTAATCAAGAAACAAAGGGGTTGGTGGTAAGAGTATCATCATTTTATTTGTCACTCACAGGGCTTGTTGTAAACGAGAGAGGTGCAGACAGTGGTGAGCTTAACACAACAAGGCATAGAGACAAGAGTATTCAATTCTTTACTCAGAATACAGTGTGACGTTGGCTCAGGCTGTGGGAACAGTGTGTGTTGTGGGATTATAAAGTGCATGTTTTTTTAACGGTGAGCATGCGGGTTTAACGGGGTAAGCTTTAGCTGGGGGTTCACTGGATCAAAAGTAACACCAGCATGAAATAAGAATATTTCACATCAGCATCTAGTGACCAGAAGTCTGAAAACAGTATACTGAATAATGTATCTCGACCCATTAAGTGTCAATATAAATACATGAGAAAACCCTGAACAATTTGCTCTCACATGTTGGTAGAAAAACGCATGCACCCAGGTCATCAGCAGTTATGTGCTGCTATATATGCATTACGCATACATGCAAAAACCTTGGGAAGTCACATTTATACTGCAATCAAACCAAGTGAGAAACAGCAAAGATAGATACGATATGCAGCCATCACTTCATAGTAAAAACATTAAAAACACCAGTCAGAGTTCATATTTCATTCTCAGGTTGAAGGCACTCATAAAGTCCCGGTGTTTAAATAGAGGGAATAAAAATAAAAGGGGTGACATTGTTTCTTAACATACTGACATAGATTTGCAGTTAAATATATTCATTGGCACACTGGAATAAATTGTTTGGCAGACAGGTTTGTGCCATAGAACTGGCCCTGACTTGGTCCATAATGCACAGCTTGGATACAGTGAAATCCTCCACTCAGTGAACAACGTTAACGTCTTCTGATGAGAGAATATTCCACACATTTTTAAACCGTCTACCTTGGATTGGCAGCATACAGCCTCATAAAAGAACAGTAATTGCATAGATATGAAGTCTGGAGTGGTGCCAGATAAATGAAGAAGGGCAGATCGCTACATGGAGGGAGAGACCGTATATGTGGCAAGATATGTTTCTAAAAACACTGAAAATAAACATGATAATACAACAATATACACTGAAAATCACTTTAACCATCAGATATTCTGGCTTACACTGGTATAGCAATACTGCAGCAAGATCCTTTTTAACTTTGAACCATCAGTTATAATAATAATAATGTGATAGAGAAAGACCTTTAAAACTTTCATCATTTAAATAATCTAAAATATAAAGCCAGAGCGTATCAGTGTATAAAAAAACCTTGGCATGTTACCGGAGCACACTTTCCTTCAGGTGTTGTCTCCTTCAGAACTTCCTCTCTGCCTCCTTTATAGGTCACTCTCCCTCCTGTAACTCCCTGCTCTTCCATCTTTTTTGATCTCTTTAGGTTTTGCTTTGACCGGCGTCCGGCAGGCTTCGAGGTTCAGGTGAAACATCCACATATGCTCTCTGGTGGATCAGACCCCTTCGCCCGTGACTACGTCTCCGCCTCGGACTGCCAGGAATCTTTAGAAAGAACAAAGATGTGGAAGAGTAGCTTATAGAGCGGCCACATTTAGTGAGCGTCGCATTTTGACTGTTTTTTAACATTAAATCATTAAAATAAAACACCATTTCCGGCATTATTGATAAAAACTTTTTCACTTTAACTAAACTGATATGCTTGTCGAAATATCAGCAGTAATTACAGCGGTCCAAGTATCTAATGACTCTTTCCTGAGTTCATTTAAACATCAGGCTCCTCCACATTTCCACAACTTACAAATCAGCCATTTGTTTGTGCAACAGCTAAACTATGAAGAGAAAGAGAGACTGCCACTCAGCATCACGTACCTGTCCTTTATCCACATCATCTAGTTCGCTAATGGACTGCATGAGGGAGAAGAGGTTCATTCTGCCACTGCGATTAACACTCGGAGCGACCTTGAGAGAGAAAGAAAAAAACAAAAACTCCAAATGTTTAGCGAAGGAAGGAGAGCTGCACATGAAGACATACGTGAAGATAAACAGCTTCAGATGTACTGCTCACCTTGTCTGGTTCATTCACTGTTATAACAGGGCTGACTCCTGTGGGCTCTGTCTGCCCGGGTTTCTGGTTGGTATCAGGCTGAGGGTTGTGCCCTTCAAACACCTGCTTTGTTTGGAAAGATAAAAGGATTGAAGATTTAAAATCTGCAAGATTTAAAATGCTAAGAACATATAACTGATGTAACTAATTACCTCTGTTTCTTCCTCTGAATAATCTTTTTCATCCGGACTATCCACATCGTCATCTTCATCATCAAGTCCCTCATCGAGTCCCTCATCGAGTCCCTCATCGTACTCCTCTTCCTCCTCTGGCTTTCCTTCCTCCCCTCCTTCCTCCTTGCGTACTGACTTTTGTCTTTGTTCTCTAGACTTTCGCCTCCAGAGTGCGCTGTGACGCTGCTGGCTGGAGTGACAGAGGAACATAAAGCACAATCTTCAGGAGCCCACAAATCAATATCTAAAAAATAACTCGAGAATGGTTGATATTTTCTTAAGATAGACATTGTCTTTTAATAATAATAATAATTCTAATTTTCACGTCAGCAATGCCTGACCTTGCGTTGAGGATGCCGTTGTAGGTCTGGAGCTGCTTCATGAAGCCCTCGTTGGGCTTGACGATGGAGCGGCGATCCCTAACGTAGGCCAATGCCACGTCCAGTGACCAGTGCTGCTGCTTCATGGCGTAGGCAATCACCGTGGACCCAGAGCGAGAAACGCCCATCTTACAGTGCACCAACACCGCCTGTCCGCTCTTCCTGCGATACACAGAGATCAAGAGAAGCTCCCTCAGTGGTTCAAGGACTTTCCCTGACAAACAGTGGAAGTGACTAGACATCCTGCTACAACAACTGAAAACTACAGAAGCGCTCTTTTTGTGTTATTCTCTTTGCAACACTGCTGTCAAGACATTTCCCAGTGACCTGACTGAGGCAAAGCTAACATGATGTAAAGGAATAGTTTGAAACATTTTGAGAAAAAACACTCCTGAACTTTCTGCCACCGAGTTGGATGAGAAGACTGATGTAACCCTTGTGTGTACACTAAATATGAAACTAAAGTCAGAAGCTAAATTACCTTAGATTAGCAGAAAGACTGGAAATGGGAGGAAACAGCTTGCAAGTAAAAATTTGTTTTGCCTAAAAGCCTCTCAAAAACGAATTAACTTCATGTATCAGAAATTGTTTCATCAAAATGTGTTTATAATGTAATAATCTTCAATTTGTTCCTATTACAGGTTTTTTTGAGTGAGTTTTCCCTGAGGTAGATTGCGATCTGTGATTTTGGGCTATATGAATAAAAATGTACTTTACAGTAACAGTAACTTCCTGGCTCGGCTGGTTGCCTGGCAACTGCTGAGAGCCAAGAAATAGTCCAGCAATTAGTGTGCTTTACAGGTGCCGGCAGGCAGATTGTGTTACGATTGGGCAGAGCCAGGCTAGCTGTTTCCCTGTTGTTCCAGTCTCTGTGCCAAGTTAACCGTCTTTGGGTCCAGCCTTATATTTACATATAGAAACTGAACAAATCTAAATGTGTGCTTCTTCAAAAGTTTGGCTTTTAAGTGTCTTCTGATGTGTTCAGGGTTGCAGGACTACCTTGCAGTGTTGATGAAGTTGTATGTGTCTGTCCAGTGAGGGAGCAGGTCGGTGGCCTCCACATCGTACACTCTGATGTTCATATAGTTGAAGGACTCTGGGAAGAAGTTGTCAATCTCCCTCGTTACATTCAGAATATAGCCCACACTGAAAAGCAAACAGACACAACCTTAGAGACACTGCGGTGACTCAGCAAAACACAGCAAACAATTGAGTATTACCCGTGTCATGAGACAATGGGAAACAGAAATGGGCAACAACAATACACAGAGCTATGGGAAATGTTGCAGGTGAACACACTGACTTGTTTTTCTGCAGCTCCTCAAAGTTAGCTGCGTTCCACTCGGAGCCCTGAAACCAGATAACGAAAGAGAGGTTCAGTCGAGGTCACAGAGGACAAAAAGGAAAGGGACTGCAGAGTCGCCTTCCCTATCACTGTCAACACAGATCTCCCACAAAGGGGAAGTTATAGTCACATGACAACATCCTGGTGAAAGCACACTTCCGTCAGTGTACTGACCGAAGCATGAGAAAGACTTCTCACGACGGTGGTAAAATGAAGCTTACTTACTGTTTTTGTCTTTTTCTCTTTGTAGCCGAGCAATCACTCACCAGGTAAAGGTAGTCAAATATTTTGGAGGGTTTGTCCATCTGCGCCATGGTGACCAGGATTTCGTTGTCAATGTACTCCTTATAAGGTCTCATGTCAAAGCCTATTCTGGTCTCCAGGGCAGAGTGCACCTAAAGTAGCAAAGGAAAGATCTACTTATATAGGGATACGTTCTTCACTCTAGTAGTTCTCTGACTTCATGTAAGCCAACTTCCTCTTCACATCTGCCCACATGTGTTACCATTTTAGACGTAAGGTTATCGAGGTCTTCAGTCCTCATGATGTCTCTCAGGTGCTCTTTTATCAGTCCCTCGTTGGAAACTCTGTCTGCCGAGCTTCCCATGCGAAGAAAAAGTGAAACTTAAATTTTTAGCTACACACATTCACTCAAGTACTAAACCTAACTACAGTTTCGAGGTACTTGTTCTTACGTCTGTCCATCACCGTCTCTGCGAACCGACTCCAGGTCGTTCATGGCCTCCCACTCGTTGAGGCAGAAGCGGTCTGACTCGACGTGCTGGTGGTAGTGCTGGGCCCACTCAAGGCCATTGCCTGGGATCACCACTGCCTTGACTGCCCGTTCACAGCAGCCGTGCAGCACCTGCAGCACTGACCTTACAGCAGTGGGGAGGGGGAGGACAGAAGATGGCGTATATTTGAGGACAGTAAAAGTCTATAAGAGAGGCTACGGAAGTTAATAGCAGTCTCAAGATTTAGAGAGACGGAAAGTCATGCAGTCGTTGATGAGGCAATTTAGGAAGTGATATGCTGGGTGCCATTAATGTTTTAACATTAACACATGGGTGGCAGCTCTTTCACTCACCACATGGTCTGCATGGAAACAGGCTTAAAAATTCTGGTCTCTTCAGCTGACGTCACGCTAAAACCACTGCGGAAAAAAAGACAGAAATATAAGCTACAATAATTAAGTCAGGGGAAGATAAAGAGAAGAAAGAGAGGAATGAGGAACTAATACTGATCGCTGGACAGACAGAGAGATTATTCAGTGTAAATTAGTGATGGTTCTTGTGACGGAAGGGAGGAATGAAAATGTGAGGACAGAGAGAGAGAGAGAGAGAGAAATTAGCACAGTTGGAGGTGTGATGA
Organism: Dicentrarchus labrax; assembly: GCF_905237075.1. Classification (NCBI taxonomy): domain Eukaryota; kingdom Metazoa; phylum Chordata; class Actinopteri; family Moronidae; genus Dicentrarchus; species Dicentrarchus labrax. The sequence goes on along the minus strand of NW_026136713.1, from coordinate 11,225,540 downwards.
GGGTGAACATGCTGGTTTGACACGGCAGCCAATCGAAGCGTCTCGTATGACACTTGGCACGTGACAGCAGATTAGTTCAAACACAGCAGTCGACAGACGAGCCGCCACACCGTGTTAGCCCGACGGTTTCTTAGAGCTGCTAAGTCTCAGTTTCATAGTGCCCTTCTCTACATCCTCCTCTGAGCATAGATTGCCACATTTTTAACAAACACTGTAATGAGTAACCACAAGCCGCAGCCTCAACCATTTAATCAAATTACAGCCGGTTGCTAACAATCCTGTGTTCATTCAGATTAACAGTAAAAGTGAGCTCGAGTGGTCATTTGGGGTTTTTGATGCACCGCAGTGCAACCAGGAAGTGTATTTACCAGAGCTTTCAGCAGCTAAACTCTTACTGACCTTTTCATACTCACACAGAAAGAAGCCAACCCTACTTTCCTTTCATTTCACTGCAAAAACACATGATCTCCTTGCTTATGTAAGTGTCTGACTGAGTGATAGGAGCAATTGTAATTTATGGAGAATGATACTGCTCCAAAAATAGAGACATTACTCATTCATATTATCTCTGGCCAGAATCCCAGACATCAGGCCTCACCGTCTGTGCTGCAGTCTAATAAACTCCTTGCTTGTGCTTTTACAAAACCCTCAAACCCTCTTTTAAATATTTCTCACCCATCTCCGTCCAGGTACACCTGTGTGTCGCTCCATACTGGCAGAACCAGGCCGATTGTGCACTGATCACTGCAAAGAAGCAGGGAGGACACAGAGACATAAGACAAGGAAGGAAGTTTAACTTGTCAAAGCTAAACCAGAAATTACTAACTGAATGGAAATCTTATCTTGTGCGCTCTTTGTGTCATTGTACACCAGCATCTTGGTTACACACACCTGTCTGAGTTGGGGAAATCCATGCCCAGCAGGATGCTCTCTTGTTTGTTGCCGAGGGTGGAGACAACGATCAGATACCTGACTCTGGTCGGGCTGACTGACTCCAACTGCACCGCCTGCATGACGAGAGCGCAGAGGAAGAGAGCGGCAGGGGGACAAGAGGATGTGAGAGACAGAAAGGAGAAGGGCATGAGGAGTGAGGCCAAGTTAATGTTCTTTACATGTTGCAGTTTCCTCTGAAGTCTGAAGTTACCCATTAAACCAAATAAACCTGTCCCATTACACACAGTGCAAAATATTTTCCCCTGGCCTTCCTGGGAAAATCAAATCAAGGAAGTAAATGTTGTGTTTGCAGGGAAACACAGATACTGGCTATAGTCCACTTAAAGGACCACAGTTGTGTTCTTTTGTACATTTGAGCCCATTAACTCACAATTACCATGTTATAGCTTAGATTGATAGATTTCTTTTTCTGCCATTAACACAGCCTCTGGTTTCAAAACATTTCTGGGCAGTTGATCGCACTTTTATTTCTTTAATATAACTAATGCATGGTAATATAGCTGAAAATAAAGTTGTGCGTTCAAGTTCTCGAGGGAAGCTCTTAAACCCATGACTTTAAGAGCTGACTGCTGAACAATAAATCATTTAATCTAATATTTTTATTGTTTGCTATCTTATATATCTGATTTTTTTCATGATTTCAGCTGTATTACCACGCAATAATAACAAAACTGACACAAAAAATAAATCTCACTAAATGTTCCGAGTGATGGATTACCCATATCAAGAATGTTTTCGTATTTTAGAGCAGAAATTATTCCAGCAGCTGCCTGCAAAACATACTGGTCTATCTCAAGATCGTGCTTTAAGTGGAATGCTTTGGAAAGCATCAGGAATACGTTACTGATCCACAGCACACTGTCCCCCTACATCTGCACAATACATCTTATAATAATCTCAAGTGTGTGAGATGTTATTGCCTTTAGTTTCTGATGAATGCAATAACATTTCTACAAATGCAGCTACTCTCTGACAGTTAGTTCCAATACAGAAGAAGTTAATTACTCCAATAGTCCGGAGTGCTCTCAAATGTTAGAGGTGAACTGTCCGAGTTATTCTCTCTTGTGACCGAGTAACAATCTAATACCAGAGATCTTTTATGTCCCAAAATCTGTGAACCTCACTGCATTGGAATTTATTGGAATTATTTTTGGTATCATGGTCCCAGGGGGGCAGTGGCACTAAAAACTGAGACTGGCAACCTGCCGTGACTGAATGAATGTTAGCAGCAATATTGAATTTTATAATGACATTAACAAAGAAACTGGATTGGGCAAAGCGTTGCAGATACCTAATCTACTTAATAAAATAAAATAATCCTTTATTGATCCCACATTGGGGGAAATTGGTTGTTACAGCAGCACAAGGACAGAAATAAGTATACAGATAAGTAAAGAAACTTCAAAAATAAATAATTCAAAGTATTTAAAGTGGAATCAAGAATAGATTAAATAGAATATAGGCATTACTTTTAGTATCAATACCAATACCAATCCTGTGTATGTCACAAGGTACCCATAATGCAAGGAGATCGCATACTGATGTTATAACTGTGTGATTAAACGTGTTGATGGAAGTTCACAAACATTCTTTCTGTGTAGCACATGTCAGGTTTTCCTGATCTGATTTTCGACATGCATGTAAACACGAGGTACGCCTCACCAGCTTGATGGTATCTTCTGGTCTGAGAAGTTCAACCATGGCATGAAGCTGTCTGCTGCGCGTGTCTGACCCTCTATTCCCTTCCTTCACAGGAGACGCTGGAGCTGGAGAAGTCTCCTCATTAATGTCTGCCCTGTCACCATCTTCCAGCAGGAGGACAGCCCCCTTCACAAGGGCAAAGCTCTCCCTAGAGAGGGATAGAAGTCAGTTAGTATAACGCTGCTGTACTCTACTAACAGGGAATCCTTTTGGTAGGATTGTAATTAGATGAACAATAATACTTGCGTACATCTACCTTTTCTGAAGTCTCCCTCTTCTTTGGAGGCTTTCATCCTTAAAAAATAAAATAAAGCCACAAGCCTCATCAAGAAGTGTTTGTTTTAATGATTATAACTGTACTATATATTCCACTGTAACATTTGGCTGTAACATTTCTGTTGTGCAGGTTGTGTGTAAATGTGAAAAAGAGTTTACATATGCACACCCCAAAGAACAAACTGCACTAATTAATATGAGAAAACATATCATACTATTTCTAATGCTCCCAAAAGGGCACATTTCAAACTTGATAAAGTGTTTAAACGCTGTAACAAACTTCCTGGGAGCATTGGAGGCTGTGTGTGTGTGTGTGTGTGTGTGTGTGTGTGTGTGTGTGTGATGTTTTTCCTACTGAAAAGTGTGGACACAAAAGGCTAAAAAAAAAATGTTCAGTAATTTCTCGGGTGAAATGTGGTGCAACACAGATAAGGTGCAGTGGAAGAGTGATGTGAGGAGACAGACACAAAGAGTGATGTGTAAGCACAGGGAAGCGTGCACTAGGAGGGGGGGCGGGATAAAAACAAAGATACTGGCAGTGAAATTATACAAGGATAAGAAATTAAAAAAGAAATACAATGCAAGAGAGCGGAGGGAGAAAGAAACGAGAGAAAGGGAGAGAGAAGAAGCAGTAGTAACAAGGGTTTACGGAGAAAGAAACTTGAGACAGTAACATTACCTGTTACGCAACTGACAAGTCCAGACAGAGTAAAAAAAAAACAAAAAAAAACAAATTAAAGAGGAGAAGTGGGCAGGAGCCAGGAGAGGAACGATGAGGGTTGAAGAAGAAAAAAAAAAGGGAGAAAACACAAGTTAAGATAGTAGAGTGATAAGATTCTGTGAAAAAATGAGACTTGGACCCACAGTCAGGTCATTTATGGTTTAGCTGGCAATGACAAACACCAGAAGAAAAGTTAAGCATTGGACGTAAAGTTAAATAAACTTCATGACAGAGTGACAGAATGAGAGGAGATAACATTGAAGACAGTGGCTGACTGTACAGTGTTCATATGTGTGCATTAAACAGGGCTGTACCGAACAGTTCAAAGCTTCATTCTTAACATTCAAATTCTAAATCAACAGTCATATGCTGCATGTCTATTTATCCTGCACAGCTGCAGATAAAGATTAGGCTACACTAATATTATTAGTATCATACCATTTGTAAAATTAGATTCCACGGCTGCGTAGGATTGTTTCATACTTGTGTGATCCAAACTTTTCTCCCCTGAGTATTGTAAAATCCAAAAGTTAAATTTTTTGAGAAAAGATGTAATTATTTCCTAAATGTACAACTTGTTTTTATCTTATGAAATATTCTGCTTAAATTCATATTTTTTTGGCATTTAGATTTTAAAAAAACAACATTTTCACTGCAGCACCTGTATTAACAGGCAGTCTAATAACACCATAAATTACATTTATAAACACAATAAAAAGCCTATTTTGGCTCAAACACTATTATAGTAAATTACTTAAATTGCTAAAAAAACAACAATCATATTCTGTATCTGAATTTCATGATTAATTTAAGCCCTTATTGGATTAGGCTGCTCCCTACACCATTCATTAAAGACAGGTGGTTTATAAAAAGACTAACTCATTTAATCCAATGAATCACTTCATTCAAATTGAGGATGTTTTTTTCTCGGTTGATGACATAAAATATGACGCCAAACATTTGAAGTTGCATTTGCAAACCAAAACACGCTTTGAGTGTTATAACATGACGTCCGGCACAGCCCTAGCATTAAAGAACTACAGTGTCGGAGAGCAGTGTGACAGACAGAAGGTGATCCAATCACTCTCTGATATCACTGTAATGAATGTGAACAGGAGCTTAATCACATTGATGATGCTATATCTGTGGTAAGTTAGTAAGTAATCAATGCAATCACATCCTTGGCAACTGAAAAACAAAACAGCTTGTTTATCATTCTGGCAAATGCAGCGATGATATCCACAATCAGGAAGAACTGCTCTTCATGCAAAACTTGTAGGGGTCAGCATGAATGAACTCTTTGTTAAGCAAAAGTTAAACAATATTACGTCTGTGTATATGACGCAACATGCCAACAACTGTGTACTACAAAGCACGGGGATTACTGAACTCACTGGAGCCGTGGAGATGGATGGGATCCTATGCAGGGTCAACAGAGCCATTGCACTCTACAGGTATTTCTCCACTAAACCTGCTGCTCCTGGCAAGCTCCGACAGGCTCTGCAAGTTCCTCAGCCAAAGGTGTGCGGTGGGTGGAGCGACACGCTGGTATTTTCAATCTGAAATAACACATGGATATTACGGTTTGATTACATCCAATAAAAAGGGTTTATATGAGTGATTTCTGAAGAAAAGTCTGAGGATGCCAGTTGTTTGTTGTTGTTTTTTTTACAGGATTTTCATTGTTTAACCCAACAGACATAAAGTAGGGTTATATAACACACACACATATATATATGTATATATAACACATAGATATACACATACATATATATGTATATATAACACATAGATATATACATACATATATATAACACACATATATATATATATATATATATATATATATATATATATATATAGTCAGAGGTTTAGTCGTAACTGGTTGTATTGGGCCAGCAATGATATAACTGGATTCACAGGATCAATCAATATGTGATATTTCACCTCTATATTTTAATCTATAAAGGCTTACACAACTGAGTTGAAAGAAAATAAAACACATTATGCTTTTACAATACATATCAAGCTATAACATTACACATATCTCCCATCTAAGCTCGGATTTATTGTCATTGTTCCCATTTATAGAAATTCAACTGCATTCCTTTAGTGCCAGATAATAAAAAAACACACATTAAAAACAAACTAGTAGAAAAGACATAAAGCCTGTCTCGTATTGTGGTTGAGCTTATTATATAGGCTGCAATGACTGTTAATAAAGTGCAGTCTTGCAGATTTAGCGTGTCTAAAGTATAAGGATATAAAACAAATGACATACCAGTAACCGGAAGTGAGCATAATGAGACTAATGTCTGCACTAAAATCTCGCCTTGAGGGGTTTCTCGACTCTGTGTACTGCTGACCATCATCAGGGTATGAATAGTGCCTGCTTTATACGGCAGCAAATATGTGTCTTCAGCTCGTTGCGTGCAGATTATACACTGACTTATATCCTGGCATTGTCAATAGATGAGTAATTATAAAAAAAAGAAGTGTTTTGATCCTGACTGACACGCTAAAAAAAAAAAAAAAGAAACACCTCGGTTCGTTTCTGCAACTAAACCCCAAACAAACCTGTTAGCGGCGCTAACAGCTGTCGATAACCACTGTGTCCACGACATTAATGTATATAAATATATGTTTTATTTCTCACCTTTTTCACACGAAGTCCCGAAGTCTAATTTCCTGCTTTTTAAAAACGGCTTCTTGTTTTGTTCCTCAAGTACGGAGCGCTCCTCAGTCCGCCCTCCGCTGCTGTACTCGACGCTGAGGACTTCACCATTTACAGCAGTGCGGCGGCTGCTGCTGCCCGCGAGGACGGCACCGCGAGGGAGCGGACGGTGACGTCATACGTTTTACCCGCAGTGGGCCACAAAGAAGTAAAAAATAATTATATATTATCAGCGCCACTTACACAGCAAAATGACCAGTGTCGGGGATATATCTGGTGACATGTTACCGTGTGAGGGGTGTGGTGTAGCTGTAGTCAGGTGATCTAGTTATTAAGTCATTAAAGGCTGTTGTAGGAGTTTAATAGTCTATTAGTGCATCAGAATTTATTAACCCATGTTTCTAGTGTGTAAAAGCTTAATATGCACTTATTATAGGCTAATGTTATTCCAGTGGTTTACTCTTGTATTGTACTCATTGACAGTATATATAAAACTGTTCTTAAGTAGTTCAATTTCTACTTTATACTTTATACTTCTATACTAGGGTGGGGGGGGACATACTGCACTTCTTCTTCCACTACAGTATTTCAGGCAGTGGGTCTGTATAAAGTTATTAACATAAGCCCCACCTTTGAAGTAATGTACACATCAACACATCAGTAATTATAATCCAATACATCACTCTGAATGGACCATTCTGCAACATGAGTACTTTTTGGTGCTTTGTTTGTTTTACTGCAGATACTTTTGTACTTTTACTTCATGCTGTATGCAAGTCATTCACTCACCACCACTTTATGCTGTTGCATGTGTTCAACGTTGTGAATTATTAGTCTCAGTGCTCATGCGTCCTCCAGCTGACGCTTGTCGGTGTTACGACGTTGTCCGCTCCTTCATTTTTTACATGATCCCAGGAAGCGGAACCAGAGGAGAAACATAAACATGCCCTTACTGGGATGAGATGCTTCGGGAGATTCACAAATTCCCCAAAAAATAAATGAATAAATAAAACGAGCAAAGGCAAGGCAAAGAGCCAAGTGTTAATAAACTAAAGATTAATTCATGTTAACTTAATTTTTTTTTTTTTTACAATTAATTAACACAGCTGATATTCTAACCAACAAGACTATGACAAGACGAACTGTGTTAACTGTATATTTAATATTTAATTAGATCTAAATGCCAATAAAAGATCCTTTAGAGACACACATCGACCCAACCGATGGGATATAGGCGCTCATCTCCGCGCAGGCGCAGTGCTATAAAACGAAGTACTTCCTGATGTGTGGAGGAGCTTGTGAAGTGTAGTTCTCCCACAGAGAGTAGAGCAGACCTTGAAGTGTAGAGAGACGTCCATCCTCCCCTCCCCTCCCCTCCCACACAACTACCCAACAAAGTTACACGGTCTCCTGTCCGAAGAGGACTTCATTTGGGCGGGTAACGGGGGATGCAGACGGCCGGTAAACTCATGAAGGTGTTCCTGACGAGGCGCATCCCGCCGGAGGGGATGAAGATCCTGTCAACGGCTGGAGTGTACGCAGTCTTTTCTAACGGCTAACTAACGGCTATTTGACATTGACGACGCAGCGTTTGTTACCTAGCTGCAGACCGACCGTTGACCGTGTACCTGCACACTTGTCTTCTCCTTCCAGTCTCACTCAGCCGTGCGTTAAAGACGGCCATTAAATTTCGCTTTGGTGTCCTGTTACACTTCTCTGCAGTCAAATTAAAGTCCAGTGTGTGACTGACCTCTCTCTCTCTCTCGGGGCCGGGACACATGTATCCACCATTACCGCCTGTATATCAGTCTGTGTGCCTGTATTACATGCTTTTGGTCCCTTTCTGTCTCCATGGAAACAGGTGTGAGGTGTCTCTGTGGGACTCGGATGAACCTGTGCCGAGAGAGGAGCTTCTCAAAGGTGTGCAGGGGGCTCACGGTCTTCTGTGTCTGCTGTCGGATAAGATCGATGCTGAGGTCCTGGATGCTGCAGGTAGAACTGGGACATTGTGCTGATTACATAAATATACAATACTGGGAATGATAATAATAATAATTTAGGTTTTAAGACAATAAAACATGAAAGCTTCCAAGGGGGAGTGAATACTTTTTATAGACACTATAATTTACAATGATATGAAACAGAAAAGCAACAAATCCACATTACTAATTTTGCATTTCTTGTCTAATAAATTGTATAAAATTATGAATTGAAAAAAATTGTTGCCGATTAATTTTCTGTCCCTTAACAAATCGACCAATCCACAAATTGTTTCAGCTTTTTAACATATAAAATGGAAGAAATAGTGTGTTTAAGTGTACAAGTGTTTAGATTTGTGTTTCTGATTCCAGGGCCCAACCTGAAAGTAATCAGCACTCTGTCAGTGGGATTTGACCACTTGGCTCTTGACGAAATCAAAAAACGGTAAGTTACATTAAAAACAAACAACAACAACAACCCCCCTAACTCACACTCAACAAAGCCAACCTTCGACTAGGAGTATGAAGTGTCTCGTGGCCTCTATGTTATATTACTGCTTGTTTTCTACAGCGGTATACGTGTCGGATACACTCCAGATGTCCTGACTGATGCCACGGCAGAACTGACTGTCGCTCTGCTGCTGGCCACCGCTCGAAGGTTGCCGGAGGGCGTGGAGGAGGTCAAAAAGTCAGTCTCACCAAGTTACACATTTACACAGATCAGCGTCTACTCTGATTGTGACTGTTCCTGTAACTCTTTAACCACGAGTACCAGTAATTGCCTTAATTGAGCCGCACAGTGGTCTTTTTCTTTCTCACTCAGTGGTGGCTGGAGCTCGTGGAAGCCGCTCTGGCTGTGTGGTTATGGCCTGTCCGGCAGCACAGTGGGAGTCATTGGACTGGGACGCATTGGTAAGACTTGCTGTTATTGCTTCATTTACTTTTCTATTTACTATTGTATCAAACAACTAGACCCTGTAGCCGAAGGTGTAGGTGAAAACTGATGGTGTTTGTGTTCAGGCATGGCCATTGCACGGAGACTCATGCCGTTTGGAGTGAAGAGGCTGCTGTACTCTGGGAGAACAGCCAAGGCCCACGCTGCTGAGGTGAATGGAGAGTTTGGTAAGAAAAAGGACAGAAACTAATTCTGAGAAAGGGGAACAATTAAGAGCACAGTGAGATATGACAGGAAGGAAGATGTGGAAATCTGATATTATTATTAAACTATCTAATAAAAAATTTGGTTTGCAGGTCTACATATATTTGATTATCTGTTTCCTCTCTTCCCTTTGTATTCATCGTCCTCAGTTCCCCTGGACACACTTGTGTCTGAGAGCGACTTCATAGTTGTTTCCTGCTCCCTGACGCCAGAAACCCAGGGGCTTTGTGACAAGGCCTTCTTCAGCAAGATGAAAAACACAGCCGTCTTTGTCAACTCAAGCAGGTAGACGTCTAAAGCAGCGCAAACCTGGGTGTGCGTTCAGGGGAAAGCATTGCTTTGGGTGTAGATGGTTTGTCATGTGTTGTTGACACCAGCTATGTTTGCAGTTATAATTAACAAGGATGAAGATGTGGTGAATTACTGGTTTTAGGGGAGCTGTGGTGAACCAGGAGGATCTGTACGAGGCTTTGAGCAGTGGGCAGATAGCTGCAGCTGGACTGGATGTCACAACACCTGAGCCACTCCCAACAAACCACCCCCTTCTTACACTAAAAAACTGCGGTGAGTAGACAGGATGAGCAATACGTAGACATGTTTTTAACTTCTTTTTCCCACTTTGTAACATTTACATTTTTTAAATTTCCTCTCCTCTCTTATCGTGCAGTGGTGTTGCCGCACATCGGCAGTGCCACCTATTCCACAAGAGGCATCATGGCAGCTTTGTCAGCTCAAAACCTGCTGGGAGGTCTACAGGGCACAGACATGCCCAGTGAACTCACCTACTAGTGCCTGGAAGTGAGCCGCTGTGCCTACAGTACTGCCTCCTCTGGTGCTGCATGGATAACAGATAACAACAGTGTATTGGTCTAGTAATGGTCTCCAATGTGAAAGGATGAGAAGAATAGTAAGAATACTAATGTAGTTCAGACATGCTCAGATACATGTTTACATCCTATGAGTGTTAACTTGATTGATGAGCCTGTTAGTTAATAATGGATTGCACTTTTAATATAGAAGTAAGGAAGTGCTCAGTGCAAGGTTTTGACATTTCGGAGAGATTTATAGAAGTTCTTGAAAAAGAGGCTAATGAGCAGACTATCAGCACTCCTTGACCTTAGTTCTTATCACAACACACCATTCATGCTCAAGTTTTAACTGGAAAATTGCAGTTGAACTGAAAAACCTTAATGTTTGTGTCAAATGGAATATGTGGTTGGTTATCTCTCTCGTTCTAAATATCATTTTTGCTATAAAGGTTAGCATTGTACTTATTATGTTTGCACTTTACTCTGATGTAAATGCTCCATGTCTACTGGAACAGAGCAGTACAACACTCCAGTTTTGTGTAAAGAATAAAAGTTTTGTCTGAAGAATGAAAGAAGAAACTGTAGGCGTGGTTTAAATGTAATGTGTTTTAGAAATGTTCAAAATGGACTTAAGATCAGTACAAATGAACAAGTGCATCATTTATTCACAGCGGTTTGAGAATATGTTCAGTGCATTCACAAAAGTTTGGCAACAATTTATCTGTTTCAGTTCATGGAATAATGAAACAAAATCACAGCATGGTTGAAAAAAACAGCAATTACATAAGCTAATTGAATTTTATGTAACATAAAATCAAGTGTATGGGGTAATAAATAATGAATTTTACAGAGGGCATTTTCACAAAGAATTGTGCCTCAAACTGAATCATCAAATGTCTGTTAGTCGAGTGCAGGTCAGAGCAGGGTATCTGAGAATGACTGATCATCTTTCCAGTTTAAACAGGTGTTTTTTGAGTGCTTGTACAGATGGGAGGACTGGCTGAAGCGTTTGCCACACTTTGGGCAGGGATAGGGCTTTTCTCCCGTGTGGACTCGAATGTGCTTCTTGCAGTCAGTCAGGTTCATGAAGGTCTTACAGCAGATTTTGCAAGCGTATTTCTTCTCCCCTTCCACCAGCAGCACGTGGTCTTCGGCAGCTGCTTTCTTGCACTTGGAGAGAACGTCCTCCGAAGCTCTGGTTAGAAGCGGCCGATCAGCAGAATCCCCAGCCGATGCAGAGGAACCATCTGTGCCGGCTTCTGATCCAGGCGGCACTTTGGGGGCGATGCGACGGAAGGTTGTTGGCCCTGAGCTCTTCCCACCCCTGGAGGGTTGCATTACGGGGGTTTCCAAACTGAGGCCCGGTCTGATGCCCCTCAGGAACTCTGCTAAAGAGTTCTGGGTGGTCTGGAGGATGAGTGTGTCGTTAAAACCAGGACCCTGAGTTGGGAGAAGCTGCTGCAAGGGGACGGGTGTTACTGGAAAAACCAGTGAGGAGGAATCAGAAGATTGAGCTTCTGAGTTTTGACACGGCTCGTCTCCAGCAGCCACAGGAGCATCACTGGCAGCTGCGGCGGCGGCAGTGGCAGCAGCAGTGAGGCTGGCTAGGCTGTCTTCTTCTTCCAGAGCTCCCATTACACTGTCACTACTGGGATTGAGGAAGCAGGAAAAGGCCAGCTCTGATAGGCTGTCCAGGCCTTCACCGTCTACTGAGTCCTCGCCCAAGTCTCCAGCCTCTCTCTGTGCATCGGTTTGAAGATCTGTGCACAGCTGAGATTGCAAAGAGCTCACATCGTCCTCTGCTGGACAGGCTGTGGACATTTTCTCATCATTTAGTTGCGTATCCAAATTGTCTGTGCAGTCTCGTGGTGGAGATGGGGGAGAATTGTTTGGTACCGTTTCCAAATCTGGAGAGTATGAGCTCAGATTTTCCTTTTTCACCTCAATCACCACCATCTTCGGCTCCTCTCCATCGTCTTCCCCTTCTTCTCCCACCTTAACTTTGACCACAGTGTCTCCATCTGTATCTCCGCCCTTCTCCCACACACCCATACCTCCCATGCTGCTGTCCGACTGGCTCGGTAGCTGGATCTCCTCCGACTCGCCCCCGGTTGCTTCATATTTCTTCTCCACCTCCTCCTCTTTTTCCTCACCTCGGCCCTCCCAGAGCCCGTGGGCTGTCTTCAGCAGCTCCTCTCCTCCCTCCTCCATACTGACGGTGCTTCTGGTAACAGTAGGTGAACACTCTTTATAGTTTTCCTCAGGCAGCCTGCAGGACCTCTTTCTGCCACTGGGCCTGTCCTCGTGTGACTTTCTCTTGTGTCTCAAAAAGGGTGCCACGCTCTGCTCGCCACCGACTGTCCCCCTCACCCCGTCGTCTTCAACCCCACCAGACTGACTAACCTCCACTCCCACTTCCTCCTCGCGGATGTCCTCCTCCATGACAGATGTGACTGATCCCTCTGCCTGGGAAGATGGACACAGCTGCTGCTGCTGCACTGACCTCCAGCCTTTAGGCGGCGACGCTGGGAAGTTCTTCCTGGACAAATGGAGCTTGCAGGCTTTGACCACAGTGTTGAGGTGCAGGTGCGATGCCGCCAACAGTACATCCATCACATTGGAGGCCCCAAGAGAGAGGGTGGAGGTGTAAATCATGTCCAGCAAGGTGGAGAAGGCCTCTGGGGTCACCACCTCTGGATCCAGCTGCATCACACTGGGGCCACCAGCTCCAACATCTTCCCCGCTGTCATTAGAGCTCAGAAGAGCCCTGAAGTGGGAGCTGCATGCTGCCAGGATGGAGCGGTGAGCCTGGAAGCTCTGGCATCCAACCACCACCACACAGTCACACAGCTGAGCATGGAGGCGCTGGTGGTTGAGCTGCTTGAAAATATGCTGGAAATGACCTGGAAAGTCCATAATAGGTGGTGGAGTTTATTGTTATTTAGTATTACAGGTATTATTTCCTAACGACCGTCGTGCTCCTGGAAATAAAACAACACAACCAAGGTCATTGTAAAAAAAAAAAAAAAAGTCCAGCTACTCAGGGACAGCTTCTCGTTATCCACATCTCATCTGCAGAAACCGGCGTCAGACTGACCGGACATTTCACAGCCTACCTCCATTGTGATGGATAATAGCACCGTATTGTCTGTCTGTAGCCGGGTTTCCTGGAGATGCTCTGGAGTATGGGCGGGCCGGGTCCAACAATAACACGGAAGGATGCGGCGCGGTCTCAAGCTTTGTCTCCGAGAACAGCCTCGATATCTGCACTGCTGGTCCTCCTCCTACCGCCGCAACTCGAATATATAATATAATATAATATAATATAATATATATATATAGTTCTCGTAGTAGTTCCTAATGTTTCTGATTCAGAGCGAGCAGCCCGGTTTAGCATCCAGAGTCGGCGCCTCTATCACTTGTCGTCTCTTCGACTTTCAGAATAAAACAACAGCGCCACCATGTGGTGATATGAGTGAGTGCATCTATGTTGAATTTCACTTCAGCTTTTATCGTACTTTGTTAAATCTCATTAAATAAATGGTTGTCTTACAATGGTTACTGCACACTGGAGGTCATATTTATTGTATCATTCAAGGTAATTGTCAACCAGTTTAAAATCTGATTTAAAAAAACACTAAAAGTCAAATAATTGATTGTTTGCAATATATTTTTAATTGTCAGTGGTCTTTATTGCTCTAATTAGACTCTGGTAGCAGAATCAATTTAAGACTTTATTGTATATGTTGTATTGTGTCAGTCTCTTAAATTAATACACAGCTTGTAGAACAACCAAAGACTGCCGGCAGCCATCACTGAAGTTAATGACAGAAAAACCTGTCAACTATAATTTCTCAAAGAAATCGTCATTAAAGACACAAATTAAAAACCTTTCTGTATATTTAAGCACTGAGGCATACACTGTAAATAAATGAAGACACAGGTAAAAACACATTTAAAGGCCAATTCTGAAGTTAAACACAGACGGCTGTAGTGTAAGTCTCAGATGTTATAAAAATTAAACACAGACAGTGAGACACTTCCCATTCCTTTCTTTGTTGTTTTATTTTCATGATTATATTAAAACTCATTCATAAAAATGCTCACAAACCTTGCAGTGAACATGTTTAGGGTGTTACTGTAAAACCTGTAAGTTTAACAGTTTCCATTTCAACATGTGTGCAGGACTGAGCGCACCTCCTATCTAATAACAAACAAACAAAACAAACATGGTTTCCCCTTTATTGTGTGCACATGGCAGGCATACAGTGTACACACTATCAAACTTTGCATTCAACAACTATCACAAGATGTTTAAGAAGAAAAAGGCAGACTATAAATGAGAACAAGGTGTTTCCTCAGGTGCAGTGGTGGACAGACGACGGTCGTCTTCAACAGGATCTGCTGTAAAGGCCCCAGCCGCCTGCTGATGATGGTCCTCGGTGTCTCTGATGCGGTAAACTCTCAGTGGATGACGGCAGAAGACACCAGCTCTGTTCATATGCTGTCCAGCTTCTTTAACACATACGGAGCTGTAAACACAGAAAACACAGATTCATTCTAGATAATGAGAGATTTAGCAGCACAGCCTGTACCTACAGGTCCCTACAGGTCTCAAACAGGTCCCTACAGGTCCCTACAGGTCTCATACAGGTCCCTGCATGTCTCAAACAGGTCCCTACAGGTCCCTAAAGGTCTCAAACAGGTCCCTACAGGTCCCTACAGGTCTCAAACAGGGGCTTTCAGAGTGTTTATAGTGCGTTTTAAGATACTTTTACCCTCTCTGGGATCAGGACAAGATGGCTAATGTTGCTGTGATGTTTGCACTCTTAAGAGACACTGTATCACATTAAATAACAAATCAATAACCTATAACTGGGAATACTGGTGTTTCCTTTAGAGAATAAACATGCATGAGGTGGCCAAACAAAGTCCTACAGACCAGTGGAGTAAACACAGTTAAAAGAGTCAGTATTATTGGTATTTATCTGCACGTCAATGTCATCTGCCTGTACTCACTGGCTCTGAGAAGGGCGACGTAAATAAGGAAGTTTCGTAAAGATGAGATGACGTCTTGTCTCATTTTCTTCTTCATCTCCTCCGGATCCATTTTAGGTCCGAGTCCCTCCAGTTTGAACATTTTCGCGGTGGGTTTTCTGGGTCTTTTTCTTCCCTTTCGTGTTGTAAAATTCACCGTTTCGGGAGCATGGATGGAATAAGCTAAACCGGAAGTGCGTGAGAACGGAAGTTACGAAGGAGGACAGTGAGCCCGGAGGGACAAACCGCACGAGACACCAGAAGGCGAAGTTTAAATGTGTCCCCCTGAACGTAGACATTATATTTACACATTATATTTACACATTATATTTACACCACAGGTTGGTGAGCTTGGATATTAATTTATTTGGTTAATGACGACACAGCTGTATTATTTAATTTGTTAAATAATTTTTTTTTAAATGTCTTTTATTTAAAATAAATTGAAACTTGTTTTATCTCCTGTATGATCAGTTTTATTTATGTTGCTGTTAACGTTATTAAAGAGATGTGAAATTGTAGATGTAGCAGATGTGAATGTGTACACACTTTTGGGAAGTAAAATCCACTTAAAATAGTCTTTAATACACTTTAATACAGCATTACAGGCTGTCTACGGCTAATAAGTCGAAGTCTGCTTAAAACAATATCCTGAAAAATTAAATGAATTTTGGGCCTTTGGGGGAAAATAGCATTGTGCTCCCCCTGTTTTTAATAAACTGGTTAATAACCTGGAGTATGCCCGATGTACATTGTGACACGGGGCCTCAGAAGATTATATCATGAGCTGATATTTTGGATTTAGTGGTGGAGATTGCCAAACAAATATGCAATTAATTAAATGAACTGAGACACAATGGATATGGGGCCTGTGGGGTCCCTGGGGAAGTTTCTCAGCCCTGCCTGTGGACTGTTTGTTAATTTGAATTATGGGGCTCAATCAAGGTCATAAACTGGTGAAAGATTATGTAACATACCATCAGGAATAAAATCATAGTCCTTATAAATAAAGATTTTAAAAAGAAGATTTATTTCAGTTTACAGTCAAAACGACCTTTATTAAGACAAAATATTATAAATTAGTTAGCTGAGAAACTGGATTTTATACATAGTAAAATATTATAGTTTTGGTTTAAATATTATTATTATTATTATTATTATTATTATTATTATTATTGGCTGTAGCTGACCTTGCGGAGGAGGGGTGGGGGTCCTCCAGGCAGACAGCAGAGGAGACAGGGAGGAAAGAGAGAGACGAACAGAGAGAGGAGGGGGGTGGTGGGTTATTTCTGAGCTCAGGGCCGAGGATTAAGCAGAGAGCAGTCCCAGTACGATGACAGCATCCAGCATATAGCCAAACCCCCCCTACACACACACACACACACATACACACACACACACACACCACATCACCATCATCATCCGGCCGGGGAGGACGCCGCGGATATTTAAGAGAAACACATCTCGGTTCCCCCTTTTCTAATTCTCCACGTCGCTGATCTTTTTGGGGGACAACCCTCCCAGACTCCCGGTCCGTCTGTCTCCTCTTCACATCACGAGGTGAGTGTTCTCGGTGTTTCCCGGTGTTATTGTCTGATGAAGGAGCGCCCGGCTGTGTACGGAGGCGCCTGCACCTTGCATCCATTCCTGCCCATTTCGGACTGATATTTACCTCGAAATGAATAATTTAAGCGATTGTCGTCTCCACAATGTTGAATATAGCCAACGCGTGTCCCTGTTTGAGGGAGGGGGGCGGTGTAGATATTTAAATCCGATTAAAATTATAAAGGAAGCAACAAAAGACTGACCTTTTTTTTTTTTTTTTTTCTTTCTTTGTTAAGCCTCCTGGTTTGAGTGGCGTGGCTGCGACCACTGATCAAAGTTAGTGTCTGGTCAGTGCGATGATAAATATTGATTATTTTAAGGGAGCATTTATAAAGCATTAATGATCGATAAAACACGATCGATACGCGGTTTGTCCATCCTCATTTTAATTAATGATACTGGGCAACTAAACAGAACCACGGTCCGAAAAATCCTGCAGATTTGTGCACCGTGAGAATGACATTTTCATTGTACATATTCACTAACACATGTCTCATGCGGGGATAGTGGAGAGCCATGCTGCCCGTGTGCGCAGTGAAATCACAGTCACTGGCTACAGATTGGAAACGAACGGACTAAATCCTGACGGATCATCAGGGTGGGTGGGTGGGGGGGTGCCAGGAGTCTGGGTAGTAAAACACGCACATTGTGAATGGGCGTAGGCGATGTGCAGCCACTCTGGGACAGTCGCCTCTCCTTTTTTTTCCTTCCCCTCCTCTGTGCTCGTATCATTTGACCAGCAGCAGTTCCTTCCCCGCGCTCTTCCGTGCCGTGCCAGGCATGACAAGCGCAACACAACTAGACCGGAACAATGCGTTTTGCTGTTCTGGGGCCTTCATTTAATGCATGACATGATTTAATATGACCCGCCGATTGCGTTTCCATTAAGACACGTGTAATATCGCAGCCTTCAGTGTGCATATAGACATCACATAAGTTGGATCATTGAGTATTTATTTATTTTTTCTTCAATAAACAGCATCATATTGTGGGATGAATGGATGTTGCAGCCCTGTGTGGAATAAAGCTGTGGATGCTCGGTGTTTTTGCTTTCACGCTTGTGTGCACTGAGAGTTTTGTGCGTGGCTGTGCTCTCCCACCGCTGCAGGCCTTTGTGCTGTGACTCAGGGATGTATGCTACAACATGTGATGGTAGTTGCTGCTCCCTAGGTCACACTGCCAGAGGAGAAACACGACGGGCAGAACTTGCACATCAGGAAAGACTTGCTGCCTGGGTGCATTAGCCTCGATCTGCCCCGCTGACTGCTCCTCTGTCCCACTTACTGCAGTCAGCCAGCCATCCTCTCCCTCTCTCCTCCTCTTTGGTCTTAGCTCTGTGTCTCCAGGGCACACACTGTGTTTTCTGGGATGGTGTTTTGGCTGCTCCAGCACGGAGGCCTCGACCAACTGATCATTAGATCAATTGATAATTGAAGCTGTTCAGGAATGCTATTCATATTGTTGCAGCTTCTGGAAACTGGAAGCTGCTGATCAATCAATCCTGGGCTTTCTCAGTAAATTCATTATATTAATTCATGGGTCAGGGGTTGCATTGGTGTGTGATTGTGGATAGATGTATATATTTGTAGATGGATATTAAAGGATGTAGAGTATCCTGTAAATGTGTATTTTCTCCTCAAACTGTACCAGTGTTACTCCTACAGAGGAAACAGGAGACGTGACCTCATTGATGTGACAGCTCCATGGTGATGGCACAAATGACTGGCAGTGGCGCCATAATGTAGGCCAACTCTATTTATGAACACATAGCAAAACATTAAGAGTATGAAAACCATAAAGCCAAAGTTAATCATCAGCTCCATATAACTCTTCTATTCTCCGCCGTGATATGAAATATTAAAGTTGTACGTAAGTATTATTCCAGAGCCCAGAGGTCTGTTGTAGCTGCTGACTTACTGGCTGCCCTTATATTACTTTTTACTTAAAGATAAGCCCTCTATTGTGCAGTTTTTGAAGGATCACTGAGTTGAAGGAAATTGGCTCAGACAGCAACAGAAGAAGTGAGGCAGACAGTTTTCCAGACTTGTAACATCTATCACCGTCTAACATCCAAAGACCTTCCTCAGACATTAAGATCTTCCTCTCTCTCTCTGTCTGTCTTGCTGTACGCCTCTGTCTACCGGAACCATCAGAACCATCTATAGAGATCTGTAACACAATGCAGCACACTATTAATCTTCAAAAAGACCCACCAGTTAATGGTGCACTGGGGAACGCAAGCCTCGCCAGGTCGCTGATGAAAGGGGAAATGAAATGAGCGGCGCACGGTGAGTCCTGTCTTCACGATGCTAATGGAATGAGCTGACAGGCTGAATGAAAAACAGGAGATGTGATTATGTCTGGAAGACAGGTTACAGAGAAATAACCACAACAAGCAACAGTGGCAATCAAAGGACTTAAACAAGCTGACTGTAATAATGTTTTTTTTTTTTTCATTTCTTTGGTGGATTACTTTGTTTTAAAGATCCCCTCCAGACATATATTACGACAATTACAAATAGTCTGCTTGGAACCATAATGTGTGTCTAAGGCCTCTACTCCTCCTACCTCATTAAAAAGTGGATGTGAGTGTAAGTGTACGTTAAATTCTGGACCAGGACTGATTTCCAAAACTATTTGTGGTGTCACAAATCATGCTCGTTGGCCCATTAAAAATCAGGTTTTCAGTGAGCACAGAGAAACTTTCCACTTTCTGCATGAATGTGAAATCATCCTTCCAGTGTCAAACTCTGCGCGTACATCATTCTGCACACGGAAGCTCGGACATCCAACTGCAGGAATAAAAAGAAAAACACATTTTTAAGTAGCGTGGGACTGTTAATGTTTGCTTTTTATGGGAATAGAAACGTAGCACGTGCAACAGCATATAAAGCCTACGTTTCCTCACAACACCCGTCCCTCGAACAAAACAACGAAACACAAACAAGTGCTAACAACGCAAACAGCTTTGTGCGGCTGTACAGCTATCATGCTCACAATGTCAGTGCTAACATGCTGATATTTATTTAACAGGTGATGTTAACCTGCTTCATTGTCTCAGTTTACCATGTTAGCCTGCTAGCATTTGCTAATAAACATAACAAACAAACATAACAAACTGGTAGAATACGTTCTCCAGGTATTTAGTCATAAACAAAAGTAATGGACAAACTTGTGTTTTGCCCTGATGATGAAATGTTGTGGACCAAATTTCATGACAATCCATCCAATAGTTTTCACAAAAAAACAAATGTAAATCTGCTGTTGCTACTTACGGAAGCCGAGAACGGCCATGGATTTTTCTTTTTTTAATACACTTTTATCTCGTGATAACGACTTATTATCTTGTTATCTCGATATAACAAAAATCGCTTTCTCGTGATAACTAATGTGTTAATAATGTGTTCATCTTGATTTCAACCTAGTAGAGCTGCCACGAACGGCTTCCGTAGCCACTGGCTGTGGCTGCAGCCTACCGGTAAGTTACACTTTACGTTAGTTTGTTTATTTGACTGGAAGCCGTTCTTTGTTATATCGAGATAACGAAATAATTAATTCGTTATCACAAGAAAACAAACTTTGTTATATCGAGATAATGAGATAATTGTTTTCACGATATAACAGTGCATGAAATATAAAAAAAATCCATGGCTGTTCTCGGCTTCCGTAGCTACTAGAGGAAAGCTCATCAAGATTTATCTTCTGCTAACCATGAATGTCTGTCCCAGGAGTTTGTGCCAATCCATCTAGAAAAGGTTGAGCTATTTTACTGGATAAGTTGTGCTAGATGAAAGAAAGAATCACCAAGGTTATTAGACTTCATCTCCTACAGGGAATAAATGTCTGTACCAAATGGTGAGTCCCGATGGGTGAGGAAAGGGGGGTGTAGCACATCCTCTCTGTAGTGAGTATGAGTTGTTACCATCGGGACGAAGGTACAGGGTAACGCCCTTATGGACTACCTGTGCAAAATCACCTGATTTATCATTAATTACTACATTAATGATCCTTCTTTAAAAAACTGTTTTAACTCAAGTTTAAAATTATGAGATCTGTGGTTACATATTATATATACATGTATTGTTCCTCTTAAAATCACATCTATTCAGAGGGGTTTTATGAAAGGACACCTTACAGTTACCTATTGGCACACACTGAGAGCCTGAGGAGCCTGGTTATTTAGATGTTAAGGATAGTTTAATAAAGTGATAAAAACCTTTACATATTTGATTTCATGGGAACAGTGGTGAGATATTATAAGCTTCCTCTCCCAATGTCATTGATTTATTATTGAAGACGCTGCTTATTATCATCAGGTTGCACAGTAACTTCATATAATATGATCATGAAAAACACAAAACTATCTGCAGCACAGAATAGTATGTTTACAGTACAAGTGTAAATGTATATAAGTTGGCTTTTGTAACCTTCCTTGCATTTACGTAAATGTAACAATCGACGAGGGTTAACCTCCGTAAAGCGCAGACTATCATCTGTATTTCATTCGTCCACAGCCTCTTGCAAGACAGAAATGAATCTTTGGAGTATTCAATGTCTGCTCTACTTCCTAACATTTACAACTTCACATTTGTGAAATCTGAAGCAATCCAGCTGCCTCACATAAACCTAAATCACTCTCACCCACCCCAAGTCATCCAGATATCCACACACACACACACACACACACACACACACACACACACACACACACACACACACACACACACACACACACAGATTTTCTGCCAAGTTTGCTGCTGTTGGACTGAATGTTTGTAGAGCTCTGTGTCCAACTTTTTTGGCAGTGACCGTGAACCAAAATGAATTGTGGAGTTGCTGAACCAACCCCTGCTGCTGCTGCTGCTGCTGCTGCTACCCCACGCCTCATGTGATACAGCTGTGTCCGGTGTTTCGTGTTTGGCTGTGGAGTGTGTGGGGGACAGATTGGGAACAAGATGTCAATAACAGCCAACTGGTCCTTTCTAAATAAAATCTGTCGTTCAGTCAGTGAGCACAGCTTCTGCTAGAGTCTGGTTACCAATTGTGTAACGCTCCACTTGCTTATCATATTAAGGCCTGTGAGTTGTGTGTGTGTGTGTGTGTGTGTGTGTGTGTGTGTGTGTGTGTGTGTGTGCATGCCATGTGGCGTGTGCTTGAGTGCTTGTAACTGCATTAACAGAGTGCCACAGTCCTGATTCCAGCCTTCATTTATTAGTGCGAACAGCTGATTGACATGAATTTAAGTATGTTACAGAGAAGTTCACCCTGTCAGTCAGATTGTCATATCCATTAGCTTGGATTATGTTATTTAACAGAACAGCAGCTGTATATGTGCCTTTTTTTTTTTTTTTTTTTTGCACCTACTTTGTCTCCTAATGCAACTTCACTGGGCCCCGTCCAGGTTGGTGTGACCTGCCGTGGCCCCGTCTGGCCCAGCAGTGCTAATTGGGCTGTTTTCTATCCAGCTGGCTGCACAGAAGCTGCCAGTTCAGTGCCACCTCTCCACCCCTGAGGAGAGAGAGAGGAGTAGTTCTATGAACTCCATGTGTGCTCATAGCAGGCGACAGGATTGAATAACTGACTGTTTTGTCGGAGACAGAGAGACATTGTGTGGGAAAATGAGCAGAGAGGGGGAGTGGAGGCATTGTCTCAGAGAAACAAGACACACACATCGAAACACAGGGATTGACAAGTTACCTAACATCACCATATACACATATTCTCCATGTACGGTGAAGATTGGTGGAAGGAAAAAAGGGAGGAAAGACGGGAGAATGAGTGAAAGGCCAGACAAGCTACAAGGCCTGCTGATGAGCTGTGTTGTGTGAGGGCAGCTTGGGGACTTAAAGGACACGACAGCGGAGGACAGGATTCACAATTACTATTGATTCAGAACCAGATTAGCAGCAGACTCATCACAAGCTCGCAGACACACAAGGCTTTGGATCTTGGATCAAATGAAAATGCTGTCACATCATTAGAAAGAGGGGACAATCTCTTCATTTTAGACACTAGTACAGTAGTGGGAAGACGGAGGAATAAAAACAGCGTGACACATGGTAGCAATGCTACAGGTCTGCTGTATTATTTATTTATTTTTTTAACGACCTACCATACATCAATGTCTGCTGCCTGGCTTTGTGTGCTCTCAGTTGGTGGAGAAATGCTGCATTGATCAGCTTTTTCTCCACTCCTCCTTGAGGACAGAGTCCTTTAGGTCTCACTGTAGATACTTTTGTTCTTTCTTTCCTTCTCCTGCAGCTTTACTCTCCCGTTTCTTTGCCGCTGCCCTCTTCACCCTCTTTAAATTCCTCCCCCTTTCGTCCCCCGTCCAATATCCTGTCCTTTCTCTCTTTTCTTTGCCTTAACCAATTCTGCTCTCTGTATCCCTTCCCCTTTTCTCAGCCCCTCAGAGCCCCCTCCCTTCTCCCACCCTGCTCACCCCTGCAACTCCCCCCCATACGTCTTTCCCGTGTGTCTCTCTCTCTCTTCTTCTGTGCTCCGCTCTTCTTGTTGCCTGTGTTGGCAAAGTGGCAGAAGGAGGCGGTCGGAGGCCTAGCTAGCTGCATTAGCACCATGCATTATTCATGTGCCCTGCAGTCTGTGTGGGTCTAGGTCTTCTGCTGGCTTTTCACTGGGACACATGGGCCTTGTGAAAGAGCTCTGTGTGCGGGACAGAGGGCCTGATGGACGAGCTGCACAGATGGGACTAAATTCCTCGATTTCTGCTCCCTCTTGTAGATGAAAGCCCCGAGAGTTTACTTCACAGATCAACATTCAAGTGCAAAGTGAGGCGGTTTCCTTAGACGAGATCAAGAATGTTTATTCAGTGTCTCTCCTAATTCAACAGCCAGGGTTTTCACAACAAAGTGTTCCCCTAGTGTGTTTTTCTCCCCAAACCAGAGGCCGGCTAAGGTTTCAGTAATATCTGCCCTGATGTTCATATGAAAGACTTGTCCTCTTTTATTATTGGCCAAGATCTCTGACTGCCTGGCAGCATTTCTCTCTTCACCACATCAGGATTCACAGGCTGTCCTCTTTGCTTTTAGAGCCCACCCCAGTAAGAACTGTTAACTGAACTGGGCGGTATGAAATTTTAATTTAGACAACCAGACGGAGATGGAGTGCCTCGACTCCACTTCACCATGTGCTTTTGAGGCTGCAAGAGAAAGCGAGAGAGAGAGTGAGAGAGAGAAAGAAAGACAGAGCCTTGGGGACCAGAGGAGGGGCCTCTTGGAAAACCACAACCACATAGCTGCTTTGGACTCACATCTGCTTTGCTTGACACACTTGCGTGTTCACTCGGAAAATATCAACAACTGGAATGCAGCTCTGTTACTTAGAAACAGGTTAAACCCAATGCAGATGCAGCTGATCCAACTTAACAGACTTGATAAGTGGCCGTTTCACGCTCCGTTCTAATTATAAACTCGTCATGGGGTTATGCATCTTGTTTATAGGATTTGACAGGTCTCCCTGATAGCATTGCTCTGCTCTGCACAGGTGGCCGCACCAGATTGGGATTGGCCCTGATGATCACAAGGACCCCCCTCCACCTCTTTTCAGCCAATCCTGGAGGGGCTGCAGAGCTGATGTCTCAGAGGGCGAGAGGGTATTTGTGTTCTGGAGTCCTGAAGAGACAAGCCACATCACGGTGAGTCACGCTCTCACAGTCTTTAGTTAAAATGTGGGACATTGTGTTGCTTTTCTTAAAATATGTGGAGAAGACTGAAGCGCCTGGATGTGTTGGTATCTTGAGGACAGAATACATTTCAAATCTTTTTCTGCCTTTCCAGAAGCTTACTACATGTAATTAATGTAGAGTATAGTTAAACGCTTAAGCATTTCAAGGGTTGAATCATGCACACTAAAAATACACCCAGCATGTTTGCCCTTGCTTAACTATGTGCTTTATAAATGTTTTAAAAGTGGGGGTGTTATTGTAAACCCCTTGATCAAGTGCTTAGGATGTGCATGTATATAAAAAAAATGGCTGGCTGCTGCTGCCCAGAGAGACTGTCATCTGAGACGACTACCTGACTCGGCAAGGGCAGTGAGGGTTAGAGAGAAAGAGAGAGAGAGAGAGAGAGGAGAGAAAGGAGAAAATAAAAGACAGAAGAGAGAAAGAAGGAGAATGACAGCAAAAACACCACCTGACTCAGCATTGATTGCAGCACTACAGCACGCACACATACATTCCTACACCTGCTAGCATGCTGCACATTCAACACGAGGCAAGGGTTCATGATCTGTACGACGCTGATTGACACGCTGGTATCTGTTCCTCTCAATGATCGAACGGCTCCTCGCATGCAGATGTCAGCTACCGAGCCTCACTCATCCCTCCTCATCCACGTCAATCTGCCTCAATCTGGATCAGCGGGAGGTGCTAAAGTGACACCCTGACCAGTGAGGGCCCGTGCAGAATGAGGGCCTCTAATCCTCTTAAAGGACAGACCTACACTGCGTGCTTTACTACTACTGAGGGAGGCCAGTCGTTATTGGCCCACAACCGGCGATCACTTTAACAGAGATGAGCTGAAGTCCTGCTGTTTTAGCTACCAAAAAAAAAAAATTATAATTTTGTATTCTATTTGAATACGACTTTACTCACAGCAGCACTGCTTAACATCCTCTATTGATTGCAGGGCAGAGTGTATTGTTTCCCAGTAACACAGAAGACTTAATTGTGCTGTAATGACTTTACTCCCCTTATTTATTGGACAAAGGCATGTTTTAATATGCCCCATACATCTGTGGCAGATTGCCAGAAAACTGTTGTGCTTCTTTTAAGATCTCCACAAAAGTCTTGGCTTGCAGAAGTTTCCTCCATATTTCAGAGAGCTGATAAAACTAAGCTCTCCGCAGCTGGCTGCAGAGGCCAAGGTATGGATCATTAGGTGCAGGAGAACATTCATCATCGTTAGCTGTATTGATCAAATCTAAGTCGCTATTCTACCCGTTCCTGCCAAAGTTTCCCTCCCTTTTCTTTGCCTCGTGGGGTCAAACACAGCCTTGAGCAGCAGATGAAGACTATCACAAGACAGCAACAAAACAATATCTGCTGAAATTAAAAACAAAAAGGGGACTTGCTTTACCGTAATGGTGCAAACAAATAATACTTCAAATAATCAGAAACACATTGAGATCTGAAACACACCCCTGCCCTCTAAAATCTTTGTTGCCAGGATCTTTCTTTACATCTGACACCAAAGAAACATGAACATATTTAACCGAGCACCCCTTGTAGAGTATATTTTCAGCAATATATAATAAACCCTGTCAAAGAGTTTTCAGAAGCTCTACAAGCATCAATGCCAGCATATTGATTGGCTGACGGGAACAAAACACAGTCGAGGGGACTCATAAGTCTTGAGATTTGGTCAGGATTCAATGCTGACCAGCTTTGCCTCCCTGGGGTTCGACTGAGCCCTCCATTCTTCATTATGTCCCGAACACTCCCCTGTTTAAAGGGCAGGCTAAGCAGAAAGCACACAGCTGCAGAGCTGTAGTGAACAAACAGATTGTAGCATATTTATATCGAGCTCTTTGTGAATCCTGTTATTGTGTGATGGTTCAGTTGTTGTTGGGAATCAGGTCAGTCAGGCAAACGTGCGTGACATGTGTTGTTGTTCATGCCGGCTACACTTCACCCCTCTCTTTTTCTCTCTCTCGGCCTTTCTTGCTTTCTGTTCACATATTATTCATCGTATTCAAGGCAGGCTACATGCTCTGAATATAAAAACAGAGCAGATGCTAATTTCAGCTGGAGCACAATTCTGCCGCTCAGCGCACAGCCGTCGAGACACAGCTAAAGTCTAAACAGCTTCTAACTTATTTTCTCCCTCCAAATCCTTTCATCTTCTTTCCACGTCTCCTTTTTTTGCTCCGTGTTTTGAGATTATGTCTGTAACTCACACCCTTCCCTCTCTTTGTCTCTTCAGATAAAT
Source organism: Dicentrarchus labrax (assembly GCF_905237075.1). NCBI lineage: Eukaryota > Metazoa > Chordata > Actinopteri > Moronidae > Dicentrarchus > Dicentrarchus labrax. The sequence continues at coordinate 11,198,675 of NW_026136713.1, read as the reverse complement.
GGAGGAGAAGGAGCGATGTAGGAGCAGGTCTCCAGCTCGGGGGGCCAGTCGGGTGCAGCAAGTGGTGGGAACAATAATACGTCGCACACGAGAGTCACTTAGCAGGTACAAAATGTTTTTATAAGTTAAAAGTTGGACTGAAAAATACACCCTTTTTGAATCCCACTTTCATTCATATTTAGCCATTGAACTGTTAAATATTCACACATGAATAGTGACACCTCATGGGTCACTTTAGTTGTTCAAGGTAGCTTTACGACCAGTGTGTTTTGAGTGAGAAAATGGAGTAGATGTTGGTGGGAAAACAACAGAGTATGCAGTAGAAAATGTTGGCAACACACAGCCGACTGTAGCAGAAAATGCCGACCCCACACAAACCACTGCGTCGATAACAAATAAAACAATATATATATGAAAAAAAAAAAACCTAAACAATAAAGTTTGGATAAAGAGTGGAGAGAAACAGCATCACCCAACTTCTAGGCTTTCTGCCAGATCCTGTAGTGGGGAAGAAGTGTGGGATGTGTGGTATATATCATTTAATAAAAAACAGATTACAAATAGTAGGTTTTTTAGATTAGAAAACTTGTTATTTTGTTAGTAAATTGAAATTGCTCTAAAAAAAGAAAATGAAAGTAACATAAGAATGTAAAAGAAGAAATTGAGAAAGAATAAAGTTGACTTCTTACATACACACACACACACACCAGATCGATCCGTTCCCCACACCAACACATAGTTGAGTACATTTTCAAAACCTGACTGTCCCTCTCGCACACACAAACACACCCCAGAGTGGACCACAAATATGCTTTCAAGAGGCCTTCACTCGCTTGTTGAGTGGTTTTCGTTCTCAGCAGAGGAGGCAGTGCAGAGAAGAAGCCCAGTGAACTCCCCGTATAGTCATGCTTGGGAAAAGGTCCTATAATGTCACAAGCAGCTGACCAGGACAGCAGTTAAACATATAGAGATACTGTGAGTTCCCAGGGTGCATTTGAGCTGATGATGTATAGCAGTTTGTATGGCTGTGACCTCTGATCTCTGAGCTCATGGCCATATCTGAGGAAGGATACAGTACTTGGCCTGCTAATTAATGTTAGTAGCCAGGCAAATAAAAACGTATATTACATTAGAGCACCATTGCCAGAGTATCTGATGTTTTTAGGCATGCTATCAACGGTTTTTGGTTTCATGTTGGAAATATTTGGCAACTATCGGATGGATTGCTGTGAAATGTGCCACAGATATTCAGTGTCTCTGAAACTTTTTGACATAGAATCATTTAGATTTTTACTATACTTTGATTTATGATCAAATACCTGTAAATCTAATGACATTCCCTTCAGCATCGGCCGTAGTTTGTGTCTTAAATTTGAGTATTTCCTGCTTTTGTTTGTGTTTTGTGTCTCTCTTTTAAACAAACTATTTTAATATACCACCTTAGACTAAGGGGAGTTATACTGGGCTTTTTTCACAATTTTCTGATGTTCTACAAAATGACCAATGACTCATTGATATAACATTCTTTATTTGCAGCCTGAAAGTCTTTGTAAAAACCACCAGTTTGTATAACTATAAGGTGAAAAGGGTTAAAATGATCTGGTTGAATTTGAGTTTTCACTACTACTTTTTAACAGTCAGCCATTAGACTAATGAAAAGGACAATGATTTTGTAAGCTGACGGTGTACAGGGACACAACAGTGAACCATGTCTACCCTTGATCTGCCTGAATCCATCCCTTGATGTCCACAATGTTTTAATCTTCAGTCGGCTAACCTGTGACTCTGTTTGACCTCCTCAGAGAGCGGTTGCTAGGCGATGGGAGGTCGCAACGCTCCAACAGTCTGTCCAATCAGAACTTCCAGGCCAAGCTGACACTGCAGATCACCAGGGACCCGGTCCTGGACAGCAGCACTGGACATGGCTTCACCCTCACCACAAACGCACCCCTGCTGGTCAGGGACGTCGCCCCAGGTACATGGGCGCGCGTGCAGTGATGATGTGTGTTTGTCTGTCTAGAGTGTGTCGTGATTATCTGTGTGGATGAGTGCACTTTGTTTTCCTGCTTCCTCTCCAAAAGGCCACCTGCTTTATGCAACAGTGCGCCGCTTGCAGCAGGACAGATTTACACACACACACACACACACACACACACACACACACACACACACACACACACACACACACACACGCATTGACTCTCTCCTGGCACTCAAACTGCAAGGCACGGTGCCAGAGAAGCCACAGAAACAACAGAGCCACCTGCTCATCCTTTCTAAATTCAATCACTTTTCATTTAGGCAACTTTGATATGAGAGAGAGAAAGAGAGAGAGAGAGATATATAGAGAGAGAGGGAGAGAAAGAGAGAGAGATAGAGAGATAGATAAAGAGAGAGAAAGAGAGAGAGATAGATAGATAAAGAGAGAGAGAGAGAGAGAGAGAGAGAGAGAGAGAGATGCTGATTCATTACTTTTATATCTATCCTTTAAAATAAGCTGATAAATGCCCTGAGGAGGGTCCCACTCCACACCAGCTCTATAATTGCTATCTGCTGCCAAAAAAAGAGAGCATGAGTTAGATAGAGAGAGAGAAGTGATAACAGAAGACAAGATTTAATAGACAGAGAAGATGCCAGCAGGAAGACCCAGCAGGGAATACACAAAGTGTGAAGTGCAAATATGGCCAAAGACAGCAAAATAATGAGGGTGAAAGTGTGCAGAGTGCAGGAAAGGGGGAGGGAGGATGGGTGACGCCTTTTGGGTGTGGGAGGAGTCAGCGAGGTCCTGGTGGTGTGGAGGTGAACGTGAGAGGAAAGTGGTGGATGAGGAAGAAGGATAGAAAAAGAAAGAGGAGGAAGGGAGGGAACTTGAAAAACCGCAAAGATCAGGATATTGGCAGAGCTGACATGAAAGCTTGACGGGGCTGGCGGTGGGGGGGAGGGGGTTGGTTTGTCTGGCAAGAGAGAGAGAATGTGTGCAAGTGTAGCCTCTGTTTGTGTGTGTGTGTGTGTGTGTGTGTGTCAGCTTTCAAGCAGTGTAGGAGGCAGTCACTGGGTCAAAAATCAGGGACAGACGGGGCTTTGCTGGGCAGACAGGGTGTGTAAGAAAAAAAGTGTGCATGGGTGTATGTGTTTACACGTACATACACTAAGTATGTTTTTGTACGTTATTGTGTGTGTGTGTGTGTGTGTGTGTGTGTGTGTGTGTGTGACGTGTGTTACCATAAGCTCAAACTGTGGTGCCTCAGTCGTGCTCTTTTGCCTGAAGACAAATGAGTATAAATAACTAGAGAAAGCAGAGCGGAGCCGAGCTGGATGAGCCCCAGAATAACTGTAACCCCTCACATCCTGGAGAGCCAGGCTCAGCTGAACTGTTGAGTCAGCCATGTTGAGTAACCATATGTGTCATATTGTGTGTGTTTGTGCATTTATGTGAGTGTGAGTATCTCCCTTTATCTGAAATGAAAGTACAAGCCCACGTGCGCAGCTGGGTTTTTGTTTTATGCAAGCGCTGACTTTTCATTGTGTGTGTGTGTGTGTGTGTGTGTGTGTCTGTGTGTGTGTGTGTAGGGAGTCCTGCAGATGGGATACTTTACCCAGGGGACCAGGTGCTGCAGATTAATGATACAGTGATGGAGGATTTGAGCGACGAGCAGGTGGAAAACATCTTAAGGTGAGAAGAACTGTAGAAGTACTTCTATCTATCTATCTATCTATCTATCTATCTATCTATCTATCTATCTATCTATCTATCTCTATCTATCTATCTATCTATCTATCTATCTATCTATCTATCTAAAATAAAAATACAAGTTTAGCTGGAACCAGCATCCTATTACCAGTGTGTCCGGTCCATCCAGTGACTAAATGTGTTGTCATAGTTGTTTGCTGGAATACATTCCTGAGTGTGTGTGTGGATGATTCATGTAGGAGGGTGTGTGTGTATGTGTGTGTGTGTGTGTGTGTGTGTGTGTGTGTGTGTGTGTGTGTGTGTGTGCGCTTGTGTGAGAAAGGCTTAGCAAGTTAAGAGCAAAGGTCAGAGGAGAAAGTGCTTACTTGACAGCAGGACAGAAAGATAATGATGTCCCTTGTGTGCGTGTGTGTGTGTGTGTGTGTGTGTGTGTGTGTGTGTGTGTGTGTGTGTGTGTGTGTGTTTGTGCGTGTATTTTGTCTCCAACCAGGGACTTGGAGGATTGTATCACTGTGACTATCCTGCGGCACATGACAGTGAGTACAAATAAGACATTGATGAACCCCTCCTCAACATAACAAAAACACACACAATCACAAGTCATTACACCATCCTTCATTTAAATATAATCTCACTGTGTGTTTCCAACCATGTGACTGTAACCTTGCAACTTCTGACAGGATTAACTGCCTTCACATTGCTTCTAGATTGATAAATGCAAATGTAAACGTGTGTGTCGACTGTGTTGGCTTGCCTGTTGGTCTCAGAATGAACTGTGTCATTGCACCGGTTTGAGATCGACAAGTGTGTGTGTCTTAGTCCACTACCCAGCTCTCGCGTAATGGACCTGGCACGTGTCTTTGTGTTGCAGAATCCCAAGTCATCCATTATGTCGGCAGAGAAGAGAGCTCGTCTGAGGAATAATCCAGTTAAAGTGCGCTTCGCAGAGGAGGTGGTGGTCAACGGGCACACTCAGGTAGGAAAAAGACAGAATCAAGGCTATTGTGAGCCACTGATGAATGACTCCCATTTCTGTATCGCTCAGTCTTTATTTGGTCTTATTTTCAAAGCTGTCATGGAGCCCTCTTGCTATTTTATCTTTCATTGTTTGATATTGATTCCTGTCTAACCACATTGATATGTGCTCTTCTCTCCATCAGGGAAACTCTCTTCTCTTCCTGCCCAACGTCCTAAAAGTCTATTTAGAGAACGGACAGACCAAGGCCTTCAAGTTTGACAACAACACCACTGTCAAGGTATGTATTAAACACATGTTAGATATGAATGAATCTAAGAAGAGAGAGGCAAATTTTACCTAGAATTATAACTTACTGTAAAAACATTTTGGGTGTTTATTGTTAATAGAAGGCAAAAATGTGAAACTTTGAAGGACCTTAACGGCTCCACTCGTGGGTCACTTCTGATTAATCGTGAATGCAGCATGGGTAATTGGATGATGCATCTTGTTACTGGTTGGTCCAAGAGATGGCAACATCATTCTTGGAGCGGCTGACATGTTTGTCAATACCAGTGTGCTCTATGAAAGCCAATGAGAAGAAACTTGCTATACGTTCAAATCCATAGCAAGCTGAATAAGCTGAAGACCCCTATCTTAATCGCAACAAGCAACAATTAGACACAAAATAAAAAAACAGAATAGTATGGTTAGATAGATAAATTATGTTACCTCCCTGTTAATTAATGCAAATTGCTAAGTTTGACTATATCTAATGTGCTGCCTACATCGTAGCCCTCAGAAGATCATTTCATTGGCCCACTCAGTTTCTTATAAGCAATATGAGACCAAACAGTGGATCTACTGTAGTCGTGAAAGGCTTCTTTGAAACAAGTGGGAGTATTTTGCAATTAAACACACCACAAGTTATGGTGTGATTGCCTCAAGGTTGTCAGAGTGTGGGTAGGCTCTTCTTAGCTGTTCTTCGTCGTGGAATAATACAAAAGACTATTAATTATATAATGCACTTTGTGGAGGAGGAAGTTATTAAACATTTTTAAAGTGAGACGAGTGTGCAGTGGTTCAGGGCCATATTACAGTGAGAAGCATTTATTTTTGTTAAGAGGACAAAGCGGCATTTTGTGAGTAACTCTAGATATCTTCTCTAAGTCTAGTTGGGCATGTGCAGCTTGAGAGATTTACTGTATACAGTTATCACTATGAGATGGGCGTTAGATCACTGGGTCAGTAACTCATCACCAGTAGGTCCTTGTTTGTTGTTGTCTTCATGAGCACATTATAATTGTTGCAGCAGGGTTTGTAGTTGTATTTCAGTTTGTATTCCCAGGCTAAGGGAAACCTAGAGGGGAATCAGATTTGACCATCTGCCATCAGCACTGTTTGTCTAAGGGGGTCTGAACTGTTGGTTTTTCATCATTCCAGGACATTGTTCTGACTCTGAAGGATAAACTGTCCATCCGGGCCATCGAGTATTTTGCCCTGGTGCTAGAGCAACAGTACAGCATCAGCAAGCTACTTCTGCTGCACGAAGACGAGCTCATACAAAAGGTAAGGGAAACTATTGATGCACAAATCCACAGACAAACATACAGTTAGTTGTGGATGGCTGTTTACGTAAGGTGTAATTTACTTTACTTTTATTCTAACTTTAAATCATAACTTTTACAGTAGACCTGCTGACAAAAAGGTACAACCCAGCCAAGATTCTTGCTTTAATCTTTATACCTCTATTTTCTGTTGTGACTAGGTGGTGCAGAAAAAAGACTCCCATGACTACAGATGTCTGTTCAGGGTGTGTTTCATCCCCAGAGACCCCACGGACCTGCTGCAGGATGACCCCTCTGCCTTTGAGTACCTCTTTTTACAGGTCAGATAATCTAATTCTCTTATTTACAGTACTATCTACCTTTGTCTCCTCTCTCATCTTCTATCTGTGTCCTTGTCTCCATCTTAGAGACTTTGTGTTGTACAACCTCGAACAAAATTTTATCGCCTTGCTTACATGAGGAAACTAAGTCTAAATGTGCATACAGTTAAAAAACCCAAACCCAACTTACTCTAGTGTGCTCTAAGAACTTGGTCATTTTGTTCCACAGTAAAGCATTGGGAGTGCTACTTATGTCATGTTGATTTATTGTTCTAAGAGGAGTCTTTGCCTCTTGCTGTGTTTGTTTTTGCTGTTAAAATGGCAGCTTGAGTGTCCCAGTGTTAGTTTACTTACAAAGACGCTCATGAGCTGTGTATTTTGCAATGTTTGACATGGTGTATGTTGATGTATTACTGTATACCAGTAAATATAAATATATGAAGCTTTTCAGTTGTATATGGGTATGCTGTTTAATGAACTGTGCATGTGTATTTGTAATGTCTGAATGCTTCATGCTGTGACGGTGTGTGTTTCCAGAGTGTCGGGGACGTGCTGCAGGAGCGTTTTGCAGTAGAGATGAAGTGTAACACTGCACTCCGCCTGGCTGCCCTGCACATGCACGAGAGACTAGATAGTTGTGGACAGACCAGGACCTCTATCAAGAGCATTACGTGAGTCATATGTGTTTGTGTGTACATGCAATTTTAGGTGCACACTGGTAGGACGCTAACAGCCTTAACTCCAGCACTCCTCATTACAGGTTTTTTGTAATTTTGGCCGTCTAGGGGTTTGAGCTTGTGCTTCTGCAATCATTGTAATATGTGTGGGATAATGGTGCACACTCAATGCATAATCTATTAATGTGATTGGAAAATGTTTTGTGTGTGTGAACAGGGGTGTGTATTTGTCCTATTTCCTGTGTGTACATCAAAGGTTTCTTACAGTGTTTTTTCAAATGTTCCTCATTCTGTCTTTCGCTGTCTCTCTTATGTAAAATCTATAAATACACAAACACACATAAGCAAAGATGTATTCCCCAAAAGAACCACCTCACTGACGCACCGGTCACAGATTAATATAGTTATATACGTCATTGCAGTCATAAATACTCTGTTTATCGCAGACGCAGGCTTTTTCTCACCTCAAATTAAATTGATGATGCAGTCATGGTTACAGTTTCACTGACAGGGGATTCAGTTAAATGACTGTATAGCTGTTCAGTAACATCTAGCGGCTGCTGTGGGGAAAAAGCAACATCAGCAGATATGTCTATTGTTTTTTTAATTTTTGTGAAGTCTGTTTTTGGTTTTAATGCAGCCTACAAATATCAAGCTTATTTACTGTTAGGTAAGCTTACTGATGATGAAACGTGAGACTACATATGTCACAACATTACAAAATTTTACATTGTAACACCACCCACATCTTCAACAAGCACACACTGCTAGCTATGCAGAAAAGCTAATGTAACCTTACTTTTATAGATTCATATGTGTAATTCATTTCTGTAACCTGTCAAATGGCAAGACAAAACATAATTCGAGTACAGTTCAAAAAGAAAAATTTAAGTGCTACGATGAATCAAAAAACGTAAGTCGGCTAGTTTATGAGACTAAACTTTCAAGTGCTGCACCAATATTTACACGGTTTCAGGGAAATTAAAGTGAACACTGCATTTAGGGTACTGTACAATTTTAGCAGGCATTGAAGTGACCGTTCTTATGTGCTTTTTATTCATCTGTGTGTGTGTGTGTGTGTGTGTGTGTGTGTGTGTGTGTGTGTGTGTGGGTGATGACAGGAAGGAGTTTGGCCTGGACAGCTTCATCTCTCCCACGCTGCTGGGCAACATGAGGGAGAAGGACCTGAGGAAAGCCATCAGCTACCACCTCAAAAAGATTCAGTCCCTACTAGAGCCACGTCAGAAGGTAGATACAGCCTGATGGATGAGTGGAAGGAAGCACTGAGAGGCGTAAGGAGATAGATAGTGACAGTTTAGTGGTCGCTTTAGGGTACTTTTTAGTTGACACTTACAGTGACTAATCCTGAGATTTAAAGTTGTATATAGAGCGGCAGCAGGTTGGGAGACAGATAGATGATGGATGGGAGGCTAATTAGACAGGAAAAAGTAGGTCCGGGGCTTGGATAGTGTTCCTTGGAGCATATTTCTCTGTGGAGAACACTTTTTTGGTCAGTGAGTTAACCATGACTTCTCTTTGGTTTTCTTTCATCCTGTCTCCTTGCATGTCTGCCTGCCGTGCTCTCACTCTTATTTTTCTCTCCTCTCCCATATCCACTGTCTGCGTTTTAGGTAATATCTGCTTCTCAGGCACGGTTGGCCTACCTCACTCAGCTGGGGGAGCTCATTTCATATGGGGGACGATCATATACAGCTACGATGATGGTAAGGGTTAGGAGGGTCCTTAGCATACACCATAAGACCAATTCCAATGATTAAAATATAATATAATTTACCTCATGTCATTATTCAACACATTAATCTATGTCCTTTCCCTTTTCTATTCTTACTCTTGCCTACACTCAGCTTCAGGACAGAGAGGTATTGGTCAGCCTGCTGGTGGGAGCCAAGTATGGGATGAGTCAGATCATCAACCACAAGCTCAATGTGATCTCTACACTGGTGGAATTCAGCAGCATCAGCCGAGTGGAGCTGCTGTCGGAGTCGGACAAAGTCAGCCTACTGCGCATCTCACTGCACGACATGAAGGTATGGTGGACATTGAATTCATTTACATGGTCATCAGGATACTCTATTATTCATAAACATGTAGGCACTGACACAGATATGAAAAATGGATATTCACTCACCACACTAAATTAGCACCAAAGCTCACGCTAGAGTAAATATAGGTCAAGCATTTCTCCTTCACTACACAAGCAGTATACAGCCTAAAGGGGTATGTGGTAGCTATATAAGGCTAATTCACTGGACTCAAAGGTGACTCTCTCTCCCTCTTTCTCCCACTCCATTGCCTTTTCTCCCTTACCCTTTGGCTTTAATCACTACCGCTTTACCTTATCTTCTGCTATGCCCTCCCCCTCTCAGCCATTTGCCTTACTGATGGACTCTCTGGCAGCCAAAGACTTAGGGTGTTTGCTGGGAGGCTACTACAAACTCATGGTGGATCCCAATGTCAGTGTCTTCCGTCTGGGGCGCCCAAAAGTGAGGGTGCACCGGATTCCTGCTGAAGAAGGTGTGTGTGGGAGGTTCGCCGTAATAGAGGGCGTGTGCTATGAATCCCTATCAAGTGAGCAAAAATTGTTTCACTTAAAATAATTACTTTCTGGCTTTGGCCTTTTCATAGACATTGTATGGTATGTCACCAGCCAGTATGGGTACGGATAGAAAAGCCTGTCATGTTATACCATCAAAATTTTAAGTTTATTCCTTTCTGCAAGTGGACTAACACATTGTCTTCCGATGCTTGTCTGTACTTTCCTGGTGTTATTAGGTTACGTGTCTCGCTGCTGCACTGACTCAGATGACTCAACAGATGAGGATGACCCAATGGATTCTCAGAATTACAAACGGCCAGACCCAGCAAGTCAGGACTGGGAAGAGAGGAGAAGAGAGGAGGAAGAAAAGAGGAGAGAGGAAGAAAGAAGGGAGAGAGAGGAGCACAAAGGCAAACAGGAAGTGAAAATAATAGTGACAACAGAAGGTAAGGAAAATGAAGGTGAAGAGGAAGGAGGTGCGGCAGGAAGTGGTATGCGTAAATTCAGTATTATGGATGAAGAAATGAACCTGGAGACCACCTGGTACCACACTGACCCACGGGTCACCAGCAGCTTCTCAAGCTTATCTAGTGGCTCTTTAAGTGCTGCCCTGGAGGAGAGCAGTGCTGCAGCCAAAGCCCCAACTCGTCGGGATTTACTCCGTGGACCATGCGCAAGCGAGGACCTACCAAGCTTGGACGTTCACCACCCCTACCTCCTGGAGCCAAAACGCCACCAAGGGCCCCTGCGACCCACCAACCTCAATTACCGTGGCAATGACAACTCTTGCCTTTGCTTTGCTGAGCTCTCCAAGGCCGATTTCCTCCCTAGCCCGCCTGAGGCTACTAGCGATGATGACGATGACGATGATGAGGATGAGGAGCGGGGAGTGGAGGAACTGAGACGCATTTCTAAGATCCCTAGTTCAAGAGATTTGAGAATGATTGACAGCACACCCTTTGACAGATCACCCATTAAAAGAAAGAAAAAGATCCCTCCCAAAGTCCCATTAAGGACAAGCTCAATTCCTAGGAACAAAGCAGGACAGGTTGAGCATCGCCTCTCCAAGGATGAAGAGGGTCTATTCCTGACACCTTCACCCAACCCCAAACCAGCTCTATTTGTCAAAGAGACTGCCTCAGAGTCTGAGGATGAGTTTTTTGATGCACAGGAGAGATTTACTCCCCCAGTTCCTGATCTATCAGGTTTGTTTACAGCATGTTTGTTAGAACCTCGCAGTTTGTCCATGTCACATGTTTGTGAATGCCCTTTGTTTAAGATAAGATAAGATAAGATAAGAAAACCTTTATTCGTCCAGCAGTGGGAAAATTGCAGTTTGCAACAGTATATGTTTGTTTTATTTTCTGAGATTTCTCAGTGACATCCATGTGATTAAAGGAAGTATGGGCAAGATTTGTGTAAATCCACTGATGCCTTTCTCTTTCTGTCCTTTTTATTTGATTTATCTCTGTCTCTCTCAGACGCTGAGCTGGCTGACCGGCGAAATGCTAATAGGTTGAGTGGAACTTGGAATGGTCTTCCAGGGAAAGAGCCATCCTCCCCACTTGCCAATAAAGCCCAAATTTCTAAAATCAAGAAGGAAGTGGAGACACTTAAAGGCCCCGCAAATCAACTTACCAACCAGCAGCCCAGTCCACCAAAACCATCTCAGAAACCTGAACTTAAGGTCAAACCACCACTGGCACCTAAGCCCCAGCTGCCTCCCAAACCTCAGATCATTCCTCCCAAATCGCCGCAGCATGGGAGATCGTACGCCCACTGCAATGGGGATGCCTCTGGACGTCTGTCCTCTGAACTCCTGGAAATGGAGCCAGACACCATGGAGTTCAAGTCTGTCACATCTGGAGCAGGTGGACTCCCCCTGTCGTCACCCCTGATCACAGCAGTGCGGTGCAGCAAGCAACCACAACCCATCACAACACCACAAACTGAGGAAAAGATGAAGAGGCAAGAAAACAGCCCAAAACGGAATAAAGATCTTACGCATGAGAATGGAGCGCATATTGTTTCCAATGACAAAGCATGCATTTCTGATGAAAAGGAAACTCCTAAAGTTGAGGGGAAAATCAATGGGACTGCCCTACCCTCCAAAAAGCCACCAAACCTACCCCCTATCCCTCGCTCTGATTCAGGCACAAAGCTAGCTATTCCCCCTCCAGTACCACCCAAACCCACTTCTCCCTCCAATTTCCACCCCTTATCACTACCTGCTAGCTCTCCTGTTTCCCCAACTGATCCAAATAAAGGGATCTTTAAGGATAGCGTCAGTCCACCAAATGGAATCCACCCTTGGAGCAGCCGCAATGGCAGCATTCAGTCAGGACCCAGGAGGGTCTCTCTGAGTCATGAAAGCTTGTCACCCAAAAATACAGATGCACCTCTCACCCTTACCACCTCCCTCACCTCAACTAACTCCAAAGGTGTTGGGGGCCTAGAAAGCAGAGAACCTGGAAGATCTGGATCAGGATCAGACCTGAGGACCAGCTTTACCAGCCTGGGAGGCAGACTACCAGCTTCTGCTCTGAGAGGGAAGATCCAGGCTCTGCCTTGGTATATGACCCGTTCCCAGGAGATTTTGGGAACTCTGGACTATCCCTCTTCTAGCTCCATCAATGGAGACACATCTGGATTTGGCTCTGGTTTGTCTGTAGCCAGTGGTTTATCAGACTTAAACAAGACCCCTGTCAAGGAAAAAGAGACTGAAACTTCAAAATCAGGAGGGAAAGGAAACATTTTAGAGGATGGAGCTGAGGTTGTCATAGCAACCATCAAAGAGGCCCAGGAAGTGACCTCACACATGAAAAAAGCCAATGGGACAAACGGCTCCCACCCTAATCTGAGTTTAAAAGAGAATAGTGTGCACTGCGACAGTGTTTCATCGGAGCAGCCACAGTCCCGGTCCCATTCAGCAGTAGGGTTGGGAGGTGTGTCCAGCATGCAAATTGGAGGTGATTCACCAACCTCCTCACTCGCAGATAGTACTCCCCCTCAACAGCAACGGGAGGCTTGTGGCTGCCGCACAGTTTACGCCAACTGTTTCAGTGGAGACACTGAGGATGGTGTAAGCTTTGATGAGGAGCTTACGGTTTACGAGTTCTCCCGTCGCACACGCCCCAAACCTGCCAAACCCGCACCAGTGTCTTCTCCAACAACCCCGCCTCCAAACCCCAATATTCTCTCACTGCTTAAGGACAACCCCCGCCCGCTCTCTACTTTCTCCACTGCCTCCTCTGAACTCAGTCCCCTCGTTTCACGTCCGGTTTCCCCCACAACCTCATTTGGTTGTCCTCTTCGTTCACTTACCAACAAGAATTATGGTGGGCTGAAAGGAGGTTTTGCCTCCCTACGCCAAGATATAGACCAACTTCTGTTGGTCTTAGAGAGGGGAGCACTTGAACAACCGCAACAAACATGTGAAGACTCAAAGCAGGATATCACAGGCATAAAAGTAGGGCCTGACCTCAATCACAATGGAAATGAAGGCAGTACTACACCAGGACCGAGCCCAGATTGTACTGGAACAAGCACCGCTGCCCTGACAGAGGCAGAAAGGAGTCTTCTCCAGGCAGAGGCTCGACGACTAGCATCTGGGTGTCAGCGTGCCACACGTGTAGGTTGGGCTCCTGATGAAGCCCTACGTTCTTTATCTAACAGCTTCGGTGCCCTGGTTAAGTTGTCAGCAGCCTGCCTGCGAACAAACCCCTGCCCTGGTTGTGACATCTGCCATAATGCGAGTCTGGTCCACAGGGATGAGGACGATGACAGCCAGGAACCCATGGACAAGCTAAAGGAGATAGTGGGTCTGTACCGGGAGTTTGTTGGGGCTGTTGAGACAGCTGGAACTGGTGCTGGGGTTGGGGGTAAGAGTGTGGGCTTCACTGGGTCTGGACAGGGTCAGGGGGAGAGTGACGGGGTAAGGCTCTTAGCCAAACGCTGCACTGTGCTAATCTCCTCTGTATTCGCACTCACACAGCTCTTCCGGACACGCACACTTGACACCTCGGACACGCCTGGACACGTACCTCTCAACTTTTGACCTGTGAACTCTTACCCACTAATGACCCACTGACTCTAGAGGTGATACAAGAAGAAACAGCACAGAGCGATCTGGTGTGTAACCCCTGTGTTCTTGTACTGTAAGTGCCATGCACACCACAGCACACAAACTTCGACCCACATTACACATAGCCACATGGAAAACACATACACCAAACAAAACCCTAAACGAAGAGAAGAAACTTCATTGCTTGGCCTCTTCTTGGACGCATATGGACTATGCATTTGTACATATGAATTTTATAATTATTACAATTCTCTTATTTTATGATACAATATGTGTATGTATGTAAGGATGAATTACCCATGTATGTATTTATGTATTTATTTTTACAATATTTGCACCATGGTCTGTGATGTGCAGGTCTCTGGTGGAAAAAAAAACTATGGATGTCACTGGAATTTTTATTTTTCCTTCTCTTTGAGACAGTATTATGTTATCTTTTGCTGCTTTAAAGATTTCTCCACTCCACAAGGTGTAATCTGTAAATTGTCATTTTTCAAGTTTTAACAGGACATTTTACTGACAAAATATATACTTTATCACAATTGCAAAATACAGTTATTAACTGATTTGTTTTATATTTGCAGGGATCGCACCTTTTTAAGGATTTAGTTTTTCAACATTACAGTCACATATAAATGGGATACAAAACTATACCATTACAAAGCAGGGAGAGCACTTTTGACTGTTACAGATTGCACCTTTTTATGAGACACATACCCTTGTGCAAAGTGTTTTTTTCTACCCCTTCCCGGTCTGACTGAATGCTTCTTGGAAATACTCCATTACCCAAACGTATGCAGTATTATAACATTAATGTAGTTTTCATCCAAAGGACATTACATATATTTTCTGTGAATGTGTGGATGAGGCCCAGGGAGCAAAACAGGGGACTTTATTTATGTAGTTAAAAAAAATAAATGTTTTTGACTCGGCACAAGGGTGACTGTTAAACTATGTCCAGATGTAGCAAAGATCCAAAGTCTTAAAACACTGAGCCACAACTGTTCCCCACTACAGTTTCCTCTTTGGGCACACCACCTTATTAATAACATACTGACAGATGGACTGACTGCTGTATGCTGCGGTCAGAAGTGTAGATATACATTTATATCTTTGTGTCCTGTTCTGTCTCTACCTTAGTTTATGGCTATGCAAACATAAACTCCCCACCCTACACATACTGTATTCTTGTTTTTTGTGCTAACATTAAAAACAACAATAGCTGCATTATGTTTTTGTCTGAATATAATGGGTGCTTTCTTTGTTTGGAATGTTGGCCTTTTGTCTTGTTTCGGGAAAAGTTACTGCATTATGGATTGCAACGTTTTGCAAAGTTGCATGGCATTAGCATTTGTCAATATAAAAACTCCTGTCTATACTGATGTCTGTGAATTGTCAGTAAAAATAGATTACATTGCTCGATCGGTTTGCTGATGTACAGTGTTCACTAATCAGCTTGTCCATATCACATGATGCCAACTCATTTAATGAGCCATCCAATTTGGAGGATTTACTTGAGCCATCTACGACAACAAAAAGGTAATTAAGGCAAAATCAGTCAGCGGTTGCTTACACAAATATAAGGGGATTAGCTGAAGTAAGGCTTTAGTGTTCAGAGAGAGTTGGTGAAGAGATAGGTTGTATATTTAATCTTCCGAATAGATGACAGAGGGAAATTTTTGTCAAGGCAGCCATGCTTGAAAAATAAGAAAGTTGGTCTCCTTGTGTGAGATTTCAGTTACCATGGAGGCAAATGTCCAGTAGCAGTGTCCATCACAGCACTAACATCACGACATGTGTCACTCTAGTTGTTCAACCAGCAGGCCTGAATTGGAAAGAGAGCCTGTGTCACCTATTTGTTTTGTTTCTGTACGCTAAAATTGTATCAACAGCATTTCATTTTCAGAGAGGACAGTGTATTTCCACGAGCCGTCACTTTTCCGTACTCACGTACAATGAAGTCAATGTACCAAGAAATGTATTGTTTGGGAATAAATTACACATTGACCTTAACAATGTTGAACATCTGGGTGTTTGGGTTTGTCTATAGAACAGTTATTAACTAATTTCATGTACCAACTTCCAGGTCATATTAGCTCCCTCCATAAGTATTGAGTCTACGAATCAGATCAGAAGACCCAGGGTGAACATTTAAACAAGAGCACAGAGACTGATATGAAGCTGTTCCATGGGAATGTAATTAACCTCTCCATTAGTAAAATCACTGCACTACTAATACTATTAATGGATTATTGTGGGATTTCTTCTTCCCAGCATTGAGTTGCTGTACTTCCACGAAGGCAGCATTCGTCTATTCATGTAGCACCGAGTCCTCCTTTCCCTTTTCTCTTTCTTTTATTTGGTACTGGGAACGTCTCTAAATTATTTACAGAGCCAGCTGAGTTAGAGCAACACTTCCACTCTTATTATTAAAACACATAGTTAAATAATGAATCTGAGTATAAAAATTTCACCTAAGATGATAGTCGGAGAACATTTGTGAGGATGAAAAGATTCAGCAAGCGAGCTGAGAGGCTTTGTAACTACGGCAGCTCAACCCTCCCTGATCCAAAGTCCCCATGTCAGATTGCCCTTAATCTGATCATTATCTGCAGTCTGACTTCTTGACACAGTAATCTAGAAAGTCTCACTCTGCACATGTTAAAAACATTGTCTGACAGTGCAGTGTTTGCTCTGTCCTTCATTTTGTGCTGTGTCTATTCAGCTCGACTACAATAGACGGTTGTAATGGTGAAGCTTGTGACTGATTATGGTGCATATTTGGGTCAGATAGATGAGACATGTTATTGTAAAGTAGGGAGAACTGACAGACACACAATAGTCATGGTTTCATAATGTATTGAGGGCCTCTCTTACATAAGTAAAACATAATTTGTCATTTTTTTTGGCAAGCTTAAACTAATTTATCCCCACAAACACCCACATAAGAGACATATTCACTGTCGACACTTTTAATGTATTGATTTGAAACATTTCATTTGGTTGCAATCATTAATTTGACATTTTCATATTTATTTGGTGACTTGTGCTTCAGGCTATGAGTGGCAATTATAAACAGCATTTAATATAAGCGAAGGTGTCCCACTTTTCCAAGCCCAATTCAATACCAAGTCTTATTTTCAAAGAGGAAAACCTAGAAAACCCTGAAAAGATCTCATGAAACAGAACAGTGTGGGCAGTCATAAAGAAAAAAGAAACTGAAGAAATAGGCCAAGTGATCCATTTACAAGGCAGCTTGAGCTTTTTGTGCCACTGAACATTACCCTCTGCCCCTGTCTTCTCTCAGCACCATTGCTATCGCTGTTCAGTCTCTCTCTCAGTGTCCAAGCACCATGCCTTTCCTCTTTGGGCTGTCATACCCAGCCAGAGCTGCTGCGTGGTGACTGCACCTACTCGAGCTTGAAATCTGAGCCCATTATGTCAACAGATGTTACAGACAGAGAGGAGAGCAAGCGTGAGATAAGGAAGGATATAGTGAGCAGAGGGAGGGAGATACATGTATAAAACAAGTAATATTGAAGTTTAGAAAAAGGGAAATAAACATTGAGGAGTTTTATAGTCTATAACAATCAAAAGCCCAAAACTGAACAAATGCAACAATGGTGCATAGTCAAATTAATATCCAAAGTTTTCTTCTGAAGCTGCCATGGTTTTGTTAAAACATTATATCTTAAATAAAGGGCAAATGTTTTCTGCGGGTTTATTTGTTGCAAAAGTCTAGATTCAATATTATTTCTGTACCATCTAATAAATTATAAAAACAGACCAGATCTGGGTGTAACTGTATGTTTTACTGACTTATACATCAATGGGCACTTGTCTAAAGTCAAATAACATATACAACCTGCTAGTAGCACTTCATGAAATAAAACAAGACCAAATAGTTTCCAATTGGCAGCATCATGGGTGAAAGAAGAAACTGTTTAAAATAGCCCCCCTGTGTCTGGTTGACAGCATTTCCAAGAACATGTATATGATACTCATTTCAATCATTTCTAAAGTATTAGCCTTCTGATCTCCTCAACTCATGGGCCGAATAGGTGAAGAGAAATTAAACGACCGACACTCTACTTGACAATAAATCTTGGGGTATTTCAAAAAGTACAAAAGTGTTTCAGTTAAGTGGCAGAATACAGCCTCACAGAGGAAGTGCTCTTGCTTACACAGACAGATATTGTCAACAAGACACACCACAGCAAACAGCACATACGAAGAAACAGCGTCTCCTACAAAACAGTTAATCCAGTCACGTAACGTTTGCCTGAAACTGTGGAAGCAGAAAAAAAGCGCTGGAGTTCAGTTTACTCCCCCAAATTTTTGTAGACAGAGCAAATGAGGGCATTTCAATTGGACCCTGGCACAAGTTTTGTATAGGCTAAAGCATGTTTTTAACACTTTGACAACAGTAAATAGTAACAATGGCAGGTGGTGTATCTCACACTGACTGTTGGCCCCTGTCAGAAGTGCAACTTCATTGCTGTCTTTCAGTCATGGAAACCCCAGCGTCCCAAAAATAGTGCCAGACAGCAAGTGCATCGGCTTTACTTTACAATTTCCTTTCTTCTCAACAAACTGGCTTCATCACTCTATACAGGTATTTTTCCCTTTACAGTTGTTCTCTTCCTCTCTACATCTCATCTCCAATCCCCCCCCCCCCTCTCACATGAGCTTCAGCAGCAACTCGTAGGTGGCATTGATGATACCCCAGGAGAGAAGTGAACGGTGGTAGTTGAGGTGAGCCCCTCTGAAGAGCATGGGTAAACTGCCACCCCTTTCTCTCCACACTGTTAGCAACACTTTCCTGCAAGGCTGGAAGGCTCCACCAACCTGAGACTGAGCACGGGACTTAACCACATTTAATGGATAGAACATGATGCCGAGGGCCGCTCCCAACAAGCCTCCACACACAAAATCATTAACCATGTGACCTGCCCGGCTAGTGGCTTCCGGGAGCTGCTCCTTGATGGGTCCACGGAGCCCGAAGAAGAGCACATTGCTAGGGCCATTTCGGAGGAGTATGGGCACGAGGCCACGGTAGCACTCTCTGACACCATACTCAGTCAGAAGTGTCCGGAAGGTGTGGGCTGTGTTGTTGAAGCGCCCGTGGTGCCGATGGTCTTGTAGGAGTGTTTGCACGCGCTCAAATGGCGTCAGGATGGCCTCTGTGGTTCCTGCCAATGCTGCAGCAAAGCTTCGGGTGACCAGCTCTGGCACGCCGCTGCCACCAGCCCGGTCTAATAAGACTCTAGAGAAGTCCTCGTACAGGCCAAACATGATGGCCACTGTGGTGGTCTTCTGGAGCAGCGGGGGCAGCAGGCCCCGGTAAAGATTCCTCAGCCCATCCCTCTGGAGTTGCCGCACTGCCTCAGTGGCCAACACACCATGCAGCTGTTGGCGGAACAGCACCTTCTGGATGGGGAACGTCACCACGATGTTGGTAAAAGCTGCAATGGAGCCGCAGACATAGTGCTTCCCATGATGGCCCAGCCTGGCACTCAGAGCCCCAGCAGGTAGCAGGGAGGGGTGTCCTTTTGTCAGGGTAGCCTGGGGCTGAGGTGTCCGGGCTGACTCAGAGTCCATGGTGCTAACAGCCATGGGAGGCTCAGTGCTCCACAGCCTGTTCCTCCAGCATTACATCAGCACCACACTCTTTTGTTAAGATATATACCCTGTGAAAGAGAGTGGAAATATCCGATTAATCTTTATTATTTATGTCTTCTTTTTTTCTGGTATGATAGTAAAAGCTGACAGAAAACACAGGAGAGTGAGACAGTGATGTCCAAAATGGAAATGGGCACACGCACACACGCACACACACACACACACACACACACACACACACACACTTACCTACATTTTGGAAAAGAACAAATGGGATTCAACTGAAGTACAATCAACACGACATAACAACATCTGAATGTTTACAAAAACATTGATAGAGATGTATTTCTCTGACTAATCAAAACAAAATGTGCTGATACAATTTACTTGTGAAAATATTTTCTATAATATACAATATATCGATCGGGTCTACATTGTATGGCCCGTACATCCTCCATGTTGGCTTACACAGAATGAACCGTTTAACCTCATCCACCTGCCCTAAACTTGTATAATCAGGCAGCCCCAACTGGCCACTGATAAGAGTTATTATGCAACTTAACGGACTGATAAGTGTGAACTGAGGGGGCGGAGAGCAAAACTATGAGTGACAGAAGACACACTGTCTCTTCATGTCATGTACATTGCACAGCACCATGTATGTAAGTGTTTAATGTAGAGTATGTAAGTATTAAAGAAGCTACACACACAGACACCCTACCTATCACATAAAATAGCGAGAACCAATTAGCTCAAGTGAAAGGAAGGTCCTAAGAAAATTTAGAAAAATAAAGACTCAGTACATAAAGCAAGTTGTTTAGGAGCTGTCTAAGAATAGACCAAGGAGGAGATAGTGGTGGCAAAGCAGTGAGGTCATTAGAGGTCAGGCCAGTCAACCAAAATATCGCTCCAGAAATCCTTACACACAGTTTGAGGTCAGTGTGACAAACCCGGCCACTGATGTGCCTACAGCCTTTTATGGAATTTAAAAGAAAGCACAATAAGACTATAATGTAATAAATAAAACACAATCTTAATACCTCAACAGCACGTACACATTGCTGTTTGATCCCAATACTTTTTACAGGCAGTGTTTTAACACAGAGAGTGAAATACAGTTTATTTTGAATACTTTGATTGTCCCATTATGGATAACATTAAAACACAAACGTAAAACAATCCCACTATGATTTCGATATTTAAACTAACTCAACAGATTTACGCAGAAGAGCCTTACGTAATGATTTCCCAACTAAATCCAAGGCGATCACGCCCTCTGTGTGCAATGCTTCAACTCCTGTATCCTGTTGTCCCAGTATGCTGTCAGTCAGGAGGCATGGGCGGACACAGGAGGTCTAATCTCATTTAACGGTGCTATTAAAACAAGCACACAAAGCAACATTAGTTACTGTATGAACAAATTAACTAAAAGATCAACAAATCACCGACGAGCTAGCGTGCGTAGCCCAATAGCTATACACCCAAATGCTAGGCTGGTTAGCCAATACAGCTATCTCCACAGTGGGAATGGGCCTCCTCGGCTTTCTTACCGACAGTCAGATGTTTGTTTGAGGTACAGAGAGGAAGAACTGACACTGACACGACAACAGGGTCGGGTATAAAAAAAAAAAAGACGCATGCTACAGAGAAATACCTGTCTGCCTAGCATGCTAAGTGGCTAACATAAGGCGCAGGTTGATGATTGGTTGCAGACTCTTCGTCGGCTGAATGTCACGAGGTAAAACAACCGTCTGACGTGTCGCTCGGTCGACCACCGGCTTCATGAACGAGTCTTTACCTCTCCGTGTGCACCGGTCGTGAGTCCCGTCCCCGGACAGGTGGACTGCAGTTGTTATTCGCAGGGTAATTGGGACACAACTGTAGGTCGTGTCTGCAACCCCACCCCCCCCCCCATGAGCAGCAGGTGACGGCAGAAATGCATCTTTAGCGCATGCGCACTACTGCAGCGCTGAGAGGCTGACTCCAGAGAGCTTCTTTCACATTTGCGCAGTTTATTGTAGAGTCCGGTATAAACAGGTGGTAGTTCTGGGTAATGTTGGGTGAATTAGTCCGGTAAGATATTTTTTTCTTCGTGTTGTTTTGGTGCGACTTTGAACGTGGGTCGTAAAGCAGGACGCAGCCTCGTTTTTTTTTTTTTTTTTTTTACGACTACGGCGTGACGTCGTCGTCTGAACGTCAGAAATGTGTCGGTAAATAAAGATTTAGCGACCGGTTATCTCTGTCAGGACTCTTCTTCTTATTCCTGTCGATAGACGTGGTTGTTAACACGTGTGTAAAATAAGTGAATAACAGAGCACGCGCTGTTGAACACCTTTAGCGAAGATGTTAATTTAAAGTCTCACAGCTGACGCGAACTGGCTGATATGCTACTTGCTAGCTGAAGGCTTACATTTTGCACAGAACAGCTCTTCTCTCTTCTAACGTCGGCTACAGCTTCAAAGTCTATCCACCGACACTCCTGCCTGTAATACAACCGCACGCATTAAACTACAACCCGAACTGCTTGTGGGGGTCAGTTTGTGTCTCTCGGTGAAATGTCAGCGCAAAAAGACTGCGAGTTTTTGGTGAAAAGAGCCCGGGAGCTGGTCTCTGAGGATCCCTGTGCCGCCAAAGCCTGGCTCATAACAGCCAGAACCCTTTACCCTGCAGACTTCAACATACAGGTATCATTAATGTACACCTCAGCTAGTCACAGTCCGACCAGTGGATTAATATGAACTTATTTAAAGCATTATCACGTGAAATGTGTGGATCTGTTATGAATCTTGTTTGGCATGTTTTCACAGTATGAAATGTACATCATTGAACGCAATGCAGAGAGGACGGCTTCAGCAGGGAGACTGCTGTATGACATGTGAGTTACAGTGTACTATGTCTGTGCTGCTGTTGTAAATGATAATTGTCCTTTGCTGAGTCTGATTCCTCCATCCTTTTTAGGTTTATAAACTTTCCAGATCAGCCCATTGTATGGCGAGAGATCAGTGTCATCACAGCCGCCCTGCGCAGTGACTCTCAGGACAAACATGCCCAGTTTCTACGAGGTGAGAGGAATTTAACTGATTATACACTGCAACATCCCTACTGTCAGGAGTGTGAATGTTTGGACATCTGAAGAGTGTTTATTTGTCTTGTTTCCCTCAGGGCTTTTTGAGACGCTGCCTGGCCGTGTGCAGTGTGAGATGCTACTGAAAGCCACAGAGCAGTGTTTCAACACTTTGGAGAAGGCAGAAATGCTGCTCCTGCTTCTTAAGCGCTTTCCAGAGTCTGTGGTCCAACATGGGGTACGTAATGATAACATAGCCCTGACATTGTGTTGACATTTGAAGTTGGAGTAAATGGCACTGAAACAGTCAACGATTACATTCTGCTGTACGTGTAGGTCAGTCTCGGAGAAACATTGTTGGAGGCGGAGGCATCAGAGAATGTGGAGACTCCTGTCAACTGCTTCAGAAAACTTTTTGGTGAGTGAAACGTTTAAAAACTTGCTTTTCATTCACTTGCTAACACCACTTGCTTACTTTCACACTAACTCTTTCTTATTGTTCCAGTGTGTGATGTCCTCCCTTTGGTAATAAACAACATGGACATGCGCTTACCGGCCAGCCTGATGCAGAAGTACATGCTGAAAGCAGCTGAATTCTACATCGGCTATGTTACTCGTGGACCCTCACCTGATGTTCAGATACAGGGTAAGGCTGCACTGTGTCGATGCTGTTCTTTTCCCTTTCTCTTAGCGCTAACCCAATTTAGTCCCATTAAACCTCAAGAGTAGGGTCTGCCTACATATTTTTTCTATTCACCGCCTGTCTGACATTTGTTTTCTGTTCCTCTTGTTTTTCGTTTCAGGCTCTCAAGAAGGTGGGTCTCTGAAGTCACCCAGCGTGTCCCGAGGCTCCCAGCGTTATGTGATTGATGGCCTGTCGGAAAAGTCGTCAGTGGTAGCAGAGCCTTGGGAGAGGCTGTTAGACATCCTCGCTGTGGTTGGAGCACGCTGCGAGTGGCAGGGAGACAAGGGACAGAGGTAGTCTATCTGTCAGCCTGTCAAACACCTAGTAATGTTTTTCTGGGTTGTTTTGTATTCACGTGACTCTTGTAAAACACAGTCACTTATTAGGTTCACCTGATAGTGTTTATAATATTTAGTCTGCTGTCATTGATATAAATTGATCAATAGAGTTTGCTGTCAGCTCATATCAGAGACAGAGACACAGCTGTCAGAATACATCATAATGAAATTTAGTTGCAAGGCAACGCATGTTTTACAAATATAGTAGTGTGGGAATATGCAAGGATGCAGTTTTGCTAGTACTACATGTATATATAGTATATTACACAATGGTCTGTAATAAACAGAATGCTAATATATAGTGTTGGAAAAAAATATTATTAAATTTAATAATTTTGGAGTTCAATATGTGCAAAAGACATTTCGAGCATGTGTTAAGAAGTCTGTAAAAATGAGAGACATAGGGAAATAGCATTGGCCCTTTGAATGTGAGTGTAAATCTTTTTAAAAAGTGGCGTTTCTTTGTTTGTGTGTGTACCTTCTGCTCCAGGAGTTATGTGGATATGCTTCAGAGAGTAAAGGAGCTATGTCGCTACCTGCCTGGTTTGGAAGGAGACACCAGGTCCCGCTGCTGCAGTCAAGTGGTCATCTGTGCTGCACTCGTCCTCTTCCGCAGTGCCTTCCTCTATGTCTCAGCTGTACAGCCTGCACTGTTCCAGGGTCAGCCTCTGTCTTTGCCGTCATTTCACTGTAGTTCTTCTAGATCTCTGTTGTCTTTTCAATGAAAGGTTAAATGATCAAATGATGTGTTCATGTTTGGCAGGTGTGAATGTGTTGAGTTTGGGGCCGTGGATCCTTGTAGAGGACTTGAGCTCGGTGTATAACGGCGTGGAGGTGGAAAGAGGAGCCGTGAAACATGCACATAAGAAACGCAAACTGGCAGATGGGAGAGAGAAGACCATGGTGAGGACAGATAAAAACATTTAGATAAGGGTTTCACAAACTTCTTACTCAAAGGTCCAGACTTTTATGATGTGACATTTAATCACCTATATTTACAACAAAATTATATGACTAGTGTCTTTTCCCCTTTCCTACTCTGTGTGCGTGTGTGTCCCTGTAGAGCTCAGATGATGAGGAAGGCTTGGGAAAAGGTCGCGGTCGACACATTTTAGTGAACAAGACTGAGATGCCCAACTGGTCTGAGAGTCTGGACAGCTTCCGCACAGCGAGGGAAAGCTGGGACCTTCTTCACTCTCACGATGGCCTGGAATCAGGTAAACACTTGTTTTTATTTTACCCATGTATAAATTGGCAACCACAATAGCTACAGAGGGATTGTCATAGCTTAAAAAAATCTCTAAACAACTTTATTAATTTCTCCTTAACAAGGGATAAGGGGAAAAAAGTCTTAGCATTTGAATGTAACATTGTATTTTAACAGAGTTCAAAAAGATTTGTGCCTCTTGGAAGACGGACAGCTGGCTGTGGTTCAGAATATTCCTCACCGACATGATCATATACCAGGCAAGAAACAGTATATATTTTTTAAAGTCTTATTTCATACTGTACAAGATAATTATAAGCAATGCATATAACTTAATTTCTATAGTATTTAAAGAATGGGGCAAATAGATAAACATAACACAGCTGATGACAGCACATGGAGGAAACTGAGGGAAATAATATAATCAATACAATATATCATTTACATAATTGGGAGATATTTATAAATATTAAAATATCTTTCCATGTGCCTCATGAGTTATTGTGTGCGTGTGTGTTTGTGTGTCTCCAGGGACAGTACCGTAAGGCCCTCTCCAGCCTGCACCAGATGGCTGCTGTTCAGCAGCCCCAGCCTGGGCAGCAGAGCCCCTCAGGTCAGGCCAGTCTGGAGCACCACAGGGCACTCATACAGCAGGCCTCCTGCCACTACGCACTGGGAGAGTACAGGGTACACAAACGCACACACAAGCACATGCATATATATAATTTTTTTTTTTTTAAGTCTATTTTTTGGGCTTTTATTGCCTTTATTATAGTGACAGCTGAAGATAGACAGGAAAGGGGGTCAGAGAGAGGGGATGACACGCAGCAAAGGGCCGCAGTAAACACACAGGTTGCATATTTCTTAATTATTCCATCTTTTTTTTCTCCTCTATATTTTGAATGCCAGCCTCGAAATATATTGTTTTTATACTATTTTATATATATATATATAATCTCTTTTACATCATATTGAAATTTTAATTTCCGCTATTATGTTTTACTGTTATATATGTTGGAGGTTGTTTTGCCTTTAACATATTACACATACAAGTAAAAATTGGATGTAAAACACCAACTGGCCTGTAGGTGGTGTTAAAGTCAATTTTAGAGGCACACAGCTGCAGCAGAGTCCAAATTACAGAATTCTGACGTTTAGTACAATATGATATTGACTTTGCTAAATACTTCAGTTTAATTATTCTGACTGAGTGACATGTACTTTATGTTTATTGTTTATGTTACTTTACCTTCATACTCCTTGAATTTGAACATGCAAAGCTTTATTATACAGCATCTTTTTACATGCATACCTAAATTATCTATAAACTTTCCCAGATGTAAAAACTTGATGTATGATCACCAATAATTTTCAGAAAAGGTTTTGGCCTAACACAGTTACAAACGAGATTCAGAGTACAAATTATAAAATAAATGCAGATCATTTATAGACGTTTTGCACAAAGGTTTGTGTAATAGCCCTGTCCTGTTAACACATGTGATGTCTGTATTTTACTGTATCTGTTTATTTAGATGGCCTGTGAGAAGCTGCTTGATGTTGTCACTGGGCTGGTGCCCCCAAACCAAGAACCAACAAAGACCCCAGAGGATCAGGCTAGAGTCAAGACCAAAGCGAGGAAAGGTAAAAACACTTCCTACTTTTGTAAAAAACATCGTTCAGTCACTGATTCTGACCCATGAACAGCTTTTAACTTGTAATATACAAGGAAAAAAAGTTAAAGCTGAGCTGCTGGTGATAGAAGTCATTGTATTTCAAGCATGTGCACTCAGCTCAGTGAGTTGGAGACAGTTGAATATACCCATTTAAATCTGAACAAAGCACACAGAAAATAAACAACCTCAAAAAAAAGAAACAACCTGAAAGAGGATCTTTTTGATCGTATTGAAAATCATACCCTCGGGATTATAACCATAATACCTTGATAAAACCCAAACCTAATATAAACACCTCACTTTGGGACAGAAGTATGCAACTGTGATTATCAAAACATTATGCAGTGATTCATTTTTGTCTTATCTAGGTAATGACCTGAGATTGCTTCCCTGCACCAGCAAAGCTGTGTTGCCCTTCTGTCTCCAGCTGATGCTGGCCTGCTTCAAGGTATTCACTAATTAACTAGCTCATTAAGTCTGATATTTAGACTATTTATATATTAAACCATGTATAACCCACTTTTTCTATTTTCCTCATTTTGTCCAATCAGCTCCGTGCCTTCACAGATAGTCGTGACGACCTGGCCCTTGGTCATGTAGTGGTGCTCCTGCAGCACGAATGGCCACAGGGCGAGATGCTGTTTTTAAAAGCAGTGGATAAGATCTGTCAGCAAGGCAGTTTCCAGTATGAGAATTTCTTCAACTATGTTACCAGTATCCTTTTGTGTAACTGCTCACACAACCACAATAGAGGATGACAAGAACGAATAGGCTAATACGATATATAGACCAATTACTTTGTGGTTACTTCGTCTGTATACTCTTTTCTTAGATGTTAGTTTCCATAAGCTCATAATTAATGTCAGACATTGACATGCTGGAGGAGTTTGCATACCTGCGTACTCCGGAGGGGGGGAGGATTCAACTGGAGCTGCTGCCCAATCAAGGAATGCTGATCAAGTAAGCGCCTCACATTCAGAAACATTTCAGTTGGCATCGTGACTCTGCACACTCCCGTTCTGTTGCTGTTTCAAGGAGAACAGTGCTATTGATTGATGATATAAGTAGACATGGCCTGTGGGGAAAACTGTACTTTGAACATGAAAATGCTGTTAAGGGAGCGGGCGTTAGAAACAGAAGGGGTTTATGGTTAAAATAAAGCTTCTATCAAACTCCTTCATTCATTGCTGCAGAAGTAAAGACACTTGAATGCACCCTCACTGACCGAGAGTTGTTGAATGTTGCTGTCCCTCAGGAACCCTAGTCCCGCCCTGGGGGTGGAGTTAAATACCCTTCTCCTACAAGGGGTGCAGACGATGGACAGGTACCCCAGGCCCCTCCTCCCACAGTCCCATCCCTCCCCCACACCAGTCACCCCGCCTTCATTCCCAACTTCAAGGCTTGTCATCTCCCCAGTTTTGATTTGGGCCTTGTCATTTTACATCAAGAATTAGTCGTTCTTTAATTTCCTGTCGGCGTTTGTTTCTTTGAGCCATTGCTCCTCTTTCTGTCATCACTGTTGTTGTTGTTGTTATTTGAGGATGATGTTGGTCTTGTTGTGCAGTCAATTTAGTTTTTTGCCTTTTCATAACACATGATCTCATTTCATTTGTGGACATGTTTTATGTGGTTTTTATTTATGATGATGAAACCTTTGTTGTGTAATCTTGACTGGCTGATTTGTGTCTGTAAGGAAAACGTAACACGCTGCTTCCATGATTTTGTCTTTACTAAATAGAGCTCTTTTGTTTACGTCAAATCATCTCATAATAATACATTTTTAACCATATGTATGTTTGTGTTAATTATTTAAATTTTGTATTGTTTTTTCAGGCATCACACAGTGACTCGGGGAATCACCAAAGGAGTGAAGGAAGATTTCCGCCTGGCCATGGAGAGACAGGTGTCACGTTGTGGAGAGAACCTGTTCAGTGTGCTTCACCGTTTCTGCATCAATGAGAAAATCATCATTATTCAGTCTCTTCCTTGACACCTTGTCTGTGACTTTTGAACCCTTTTTTATAGTTGATACTCCAGCCACAGTTTTAATGCAGCTGGACTGACTTTATGACCCCCAACAGCTGTTTCCCAACACAGGACACCGTTCCATCACTCATGTCTTTATCATCTGCCACTGAACTCTGAAGAAAGAATACATCTCCTTGCTTTATTAGTGGATCTCTCTTTTCAGAGGGTTGAAGAGAATACTGGTTTCCTGAATATATATATTGCTCATGAAGTTTTCATGCTATGTGTGTAGTTTTTCTTCTTTAGTGGTGTCAACTACAACATCTGCTTCACAGCATTGCAAGATGTTTAATCATATTGTGACATTGTGTGGAAGTCAGTATTGAGAAAAGAATTAACTGCTTTTTGATATTCTTGGGTAAAGTTTATTGTTTTTGTTACAAACTTGATCAAATTGTTAGTTTAAGTAAATGTTTCCATTAAATGTGATTTAAAGAAGTTGTTATGACATGGAATTATATGAATTATTACAAGAACAGTCAGTTAATCTCTAGCTCATGGTACAAGATTAATAATTATATGCCATAGCTCAAAAAAAGTAAAAGTTAAAGGATACTGGAAAATGAACACCCAACTGTACCACACTCACACTTCCTCTTCCCACTTCCTTATCTTTATTAAGTCTTGCTTCCACAGTCACTCCTCTAGTTCTGTGACTGGTGTATTTGGCAGGTCCGCCTGTAAGGCAGCCCTGAGGTTAGCCCAGAACAACCTGTGCTTGGCCCTGTCCTGAGGCCACTCCAAGTATGTGTGTCGGCCCATCATGGACTTCAGCTGGTAGTACTTGGATGGGATCAGGTATTGAGGCAGAGGCTCAAGCAGTACCAGCACAACGCTGTCCGAGCCTTGAGCCATGCGTTGGTGGCTGGCAAAGTACAGCTCATAGTGGCACCACTCGCTCTTCACGAAATGACCAGAGAGCACAAACACGGAGCGTCTGCTTTTCTCCACACAGTTGATGATGTTCTCAACAATTGTCTTCCCTGGCACAAAGTTTTTCTCATGATGGCAGATTCGGAGCCCTCCCGCGGGGCCTTCAAGGTTATTGAGAAGATAATTGTGCACCCAGTCTGCGTCATGCTGGCTGTAAGACACAAAAGCATGAAACTCAATACCCACCAGATCTTCGGGTCGAACGTGTCGCGTTCTGGCACGATGTTTGGCTCTGGTCCACTGCCAGATCATGCCTATATACCAGGGAACATCCAAACGATGGCACAGGGACACAACTGCAATAATCATGACCACTGCTGGACACAAGATGGCGGCAGCTAGAAGGCCAACATTACAGGACACCTCTAGGATCGAGATTTTGTTCAAGACGGAGTTTCTGACTACCTCTGGGTAGGTACAGTGATAGCCCAATGGCCAGCTCAACAGTTCAATTCCTGTGTGACTTTTCTTCTTTTCAGACTTGATGCCAAGACTTATGAAACTCCTCAGAGCACAGGTACAGGTGAAAGGGTTCGAACTGACATCCAGGGTTTTCAGTTGGGGGCAGCTTTCCAGTTTGTTCACAGATGGGGCGTGGAGGGAATTTGACTTGAGCAGAAGCTCATTCAGCAAAGGAAAACCGTTACAAGCTGGCAGGTCCCGCATCCTGTTAAAATTTAGATTCAGAAATGAAAGGTTTTTTAATTCCAAGATGGTTGACGGTATCACAGAAACCTGGTTGTTCTGGAGGTCCAGTATCTCTGTTCCTTTTGGTAGACATTTAAAAACCAAGTCTGTCAGGCCATTAGACGACAGAGTCATATTGGTGATGTTTGGCGGCCAAACACATTCTTCAAGACCGTCATAAAACAGAGAGTTGAGGCTGAGGTCCAGATGTTGCAGGGACTTCATGTTTTGCACGCGTTTGCTCAACAACTGAAGGCTCTTAAGATTGTTGCCTACCAGAGTCAATTTCCTTACATTACCCAAATTCTCACATTCAACTCTTTGTTGACCCTCCACTCTGGAGAAGATGGTGTCCGATAGAGCACAAAAGGAGAAGTCCAGCTCAAGGATGGGACTCTGCAACTTGGGGCACGTCATGTGTATGATTGAAGTCTCAACGAGTGCTAAAGTCTCAACTGGCAGATTGATAAAAAAGTTGTATACAGCCTCCTGTGAAAAGAAGAAAGAATTCACCACTGCCCTTCTGGCTGTGAAGGACTTCATTTTAGATGTTTTGACCACCTCAGTGTCTATATAAGGCAATTTGGACATGATCACATCAGAGGCACTCAGATGGGCAATAGATGTACGCAGAACCGTATTTACATAGTGAGTTAAGTCAGCCCATGTGATTGATATGTTGGTGAGATAATGATGAGATGTGTGGATCTCTGCTCTCTCACTCATCCGCCTACTAAGGTCTTTGTAGCCTTCTGTCAAATTTGTCAACTCCACTTCAACAAAGAGTGACAGAGCATCAGCAAACAGATCACAGCCCATTATTTGATGCCCAGGGGAGGCTATCTGAAGCCTGTGAGCATGAACATCATTCAGACTGCCTCTTTCATAACCCAGTGCATCCTCAAGGCAAAGGGTCAGTGTATGAAGCTTCACTTCAGCAATATTCTTGAAATCACCCATACTGATGTTTTTTGCTCCAAGTGCTAATCTCTCCAGTTTTACTAGGGAACCGAACTCACTCCCCAGTGTCATTGTGAGAAACGCATTGCGGGTCAGATTTAGCACCACAAGGTTCTGTGTGTGGAGGAGGTACTGCTGACCTGTCAGGTTCGTCAGCCTGTTGTACGACAGGTCTAGATTCTCCAAGAGTGGCGTGTCAAGGAACGTCTGTCGATCGATCTCCTCCAAACTATTCCAGGAAATGTTGAGGAACCTCAGAAGAGTGGTGTTTTTGAAGTCTCCTCGGTGAAGCTGCTGTATGTGGTTGCATGAAAGGTCCAAAATCTCTGTTGTCTGTGGCAGGTCTCTCGGGACAGAGGAGAGGTTTTTTGATGAGAGGTCTACGATGTCAGGGGATGAAGCACTCAGCTGGAGTCCCACCAACATGGCAGTCGCCCAGAGGGCAGTAGTCACAGGCCTCATTGTTTGCCTGTGTAAAAGTAAGGAAATAAACATTTGTGTTACTATTGATACATTCACTCAGTTGCAGTTTATTAGGTACACAAAGCCTAAATAAATTCAGTCTAATACAACACTCCTAAAATAAATCCTCCCTTCATCAAAGTCATAATTTAACTTTATTAGAGAGGTATCAACTTCATGGTTATTTTAAAAGATGTAATTTGTGTTGCTGTTGAGCTGTATTGCCTGAAACTGGTATTTTTGTTATTTAGCATATCCTCATTGATCAAAATAGCCTGGACAAAACAGTCAGTTCCACATCCTCACATCCTGCAACAAATTTATATACACATTTCTGTAAATCCATTGTCACATTTGAGACATCAATTGAGAAAATGGAGTTTAATGCAAAGTTTTAACCATTATGTTTCTAAAGCTTTGTTTTATGCTTTTCTAGACTTTTGTTTCCGTCTGTTCATATTGACTTGTGTAAGACTTGTGTGTCATCTCAATCTGAATAGACCGCGGTGGTAAAATACAATTTTAAATTGATGAAATAAAACTCTAAATAAATTAATTCTTAATACAACCATATCCAACCACGCTACAGTTAATAGACAGACAAAAGAGTGCACTAACCTGTACTGAAGTCAGATGGTTTTTCAGAAGAAGTTTGTTGTTGATTTGTTGAGTTTTCAATGAGTTGATATGTTGCAGTCCATCATATTTACTTACTTTCCAAGTCAACAGTCACATGAAGTAGCTGAAGGTATCTGTGCTCAATATGTGAGAATGTCTCAGTCGCAGAGATTAAAATTTACATAAATGACGGTCAGAATCTGCCCCTGTTCTTTTCATTTGCTTTTTGATACAAGCTCTGCAGACTTTATGGTAATGGTGCAGAGAGGATACACATGGAAATGAAACTCAATCACGTTTCTCTCATACATCCTCTTTTCACTTCCCCTTTTTATTTACCATACAGACGTTTTTATTTCTTTATAAACTTCTTTATTTGTTACACTTCATGATAAGATGCTTGTTGCATACAAATAAGTTAATATTAAAGGGCAGAGAAAGTATTTAAGTCTACTCAGTTATTGGGATTTAAATCTATTACAATTTGAATAACTTACTGTTCTTTTTGTGCTCTTATTAGTTGTGCTGTGTTTGAAGTTGTCAGTCCTCTGTTCAATATATTATAAAAACACTCATTCACACAAAGAACCAAGGGCATCTTTCCTGTAGTTTTATAGCCACCATACTGAGGTCAGTCTGAGTGGTAGATGACCATTTCCCAACTCAATTAACTTAACTCCCACTAATGCCTTGAGGCAGTGTGTATCCTGGGCAACTACACTGTTTACTCTAGACGTCTATAGACACTGCCTTTAATGAAGGAGGATAAGGAAGGGTTTTTTTGATGGGCTTTGACCTGTTTCATTGTGATTGGGAGGCTTTATCAAATACAGTCACACCAACACATGCACACACACGCTTCCCAGCAATGTTTTTAGTCTAGCAGCACTGCTGTTTTCTTGGGTCACTGACTGTTACTCATGTGGCAAGTGGAGCTAAATTGAATAAGGTCATACAGGCTGGTGTCACTGTTCTCATCTGGCGTGGTTTGATCAAATCTGGGAAGATCACTGCGGAGGTGCTTAGCAGCTTCTGGCCATGAGACAACAGAGAACAACCTGTTTATTTTCAGTTTCAGGCTGCACTGCATCATGTCGTCCCCCCTTGTTTTTCATCTGAAATATCAAATGGACATGAACACAAAGATCACTTTTCACATTCCTATCTGATAGTCAACTCTCATACAGTATGTTTTTGTGTTAAACAGCAATGTTTACCAGAATTCACATTTCGATTCACATTTCTTTGCTGAATTCTTATTGGAAAAATGAAATCCATTAAATCAAATGTGAAATTTATTTGGGTTAACTTAGTTCAACAGGGGTGAAAAAAACACGCGATTGTGGGAATTAGACTGCAATGTGATCTACTTCTTAGTCATTGAACTAAGATCAGAGTACAAGCTAATTATTGACACAAGAAAGTTCTTTACAGCAATCAACAGCACGTTTAGGGCTGTGTGTGTATGTCCTCACAGCTCAGTAATATCCTCTTATCTGTTAATCCTCTCTTTTTCAGTGGTCTATTTTTTATATAATTGAAAGATTTGTGTTTTCTGAAATTACAGGTAAAAACAATTCACCGAAAACCTCTCAACAATATATTAATACAAGCCTGTGAGGATATGAGTCAACCTTTGTATGAACATTATGTGGTAGGGAGGGGCTGAGTGGGAGCACAAGTACACTGAGGGAGAGATAGGGAAGTCTGACCAGGTCAGATGGATACTACAGCACCTCGACGCTTCAGATGTTCCTTTCTCCTGGCTGTGATCACTCTCATCTGTCCTCCACCATCATGGATCTCTTGTGTGTCACAAGAGGATATATATTAAACAGAGCAATTGGTCGGACTGACACCACCTAC
Source organism: Dicentrarchus labrax (assembly GCF_905237075.1). NCBI lineage: Eukaryota > Metazoa > Chordata > Actinopteri > Moronidae > Dicentrarchus > Dicentrarchus labrax. The sequence continues at coordinate 11,164,680 of NW_026136713.1, read as the reverse complement.
CCTCTTCAAGTGGATTTCTGAAACAAGGTAGACTCTTTCAGTATGCTCAACCATCCTTCACCTCCCACACGTCAGTGCCTATTACTCTCCCTCTTCTTACTGGTGTGTGGTTGGAACAAGGCAGCCTGTTCTTTTGGGGAGGGCAGGAAGGTTTGGCAACAGCCCAAACCGGACCCTATCAGCAAGGACCAGTCTTTCCTTCATGGCAGCTTCCCCTCAGGATTCCTTTGGGGTTCGGGGACGTCTGCTTTCCAGACTGAGGGTGCCTGGGATCAGGAGGGGAAAGGCCCATCCATATGGGACCATTTCACCCACTCCCCTGTCAGTGGTAATTTGACAACCGATACTGCCGATGTGGCTAGTGACAGCTACACTCACTGGGAAGAAGATCTGGAGGCACTGGAGTATCTGGGTGTAAGATCCTACTCTTTCTCTCTCTCCTGGCCCAGGATCTTTCCTGATGGGAATGCCAGAGGTCAGCCAAATACAGCTGCTGTGGAACATTACGGCCGTCTCATAGAGAGGCTTCTGGAAAAGAAAATTGAGCCCATCGTCACTCTCTATCACTGGGACCTTCCACAAGTCCTTCAGGAGGACTATGGAGGCTGGAGAAATGACACAGTGGTGGGATTGTTTGAAGAGTATGCTGCCTTTTGTTTCCGGACATTTGGGAGTCGTGTTAGGTACTGGCTCACAATGCATAATCCATACCTGGTGGCTGTACAGGGGTATGGGACAGGTGTGCACGCTCCTGGAGAAGCAGGGGGTCCCGCTAACTCTCTCATTGTGGCCCACAACCTGATCAGGGTAAGTTAGACAGGGTCAGTTGATTAATCTGTAGATGAATATAGTGTGTACTCATATTGTGCTTAATCTGCCTGGCTGTAAATGACAGTAAATGAAGACACTGTCTGTAAACTTTGAACTGCAGCTCTATTCGTTTATGATTGTCAACGAATGTTTGCATCCTGCAGATGATTTTGAGGTCACAAGACCGTGAAGCAAACACAGACTACACCAGTGCTCAAATATTTTGTTGCAAATAAACTAAATCAATAAAGACTATGAAGTTTGATTTATTGGGTTGCAAGATATAACTGGTGCAGCCAAGTGCAAAGTGTTAATGCTCACTTTTTATTTTTATTTCCTTTATGTGTAGCTGATCATATTTTATTTGGACAGGTTTGTGATCAGTAAACAGGACACTTAAAGAGACATTGAGATCAAAGTCCACCACATCAGCACTTTTTTGCTGGACAGAAACCATGTGTCGCAGGAAGTCATGGAGATATGCCTCATTAATAATCACTTACGGTTATGCAGTGTAGCACAGATGTTATGTGTACAGCTAACATTGTGCAGATAGCATGAGCAAATAGTAATTCTCGGGTGCCTAATAGATTTTTATGATTACACTATTACATCCACTAAGCTGATTATGTTTGTTCCTTCTTTATATGTTAGTTAGCACAATATCTCAAGAAATGATGCACAACTTTGAATGACATTTTGTGGAAAATGAGCCCACATTATACGACGGAGTATTAGGGCCAGACTAAGAGAAAAAAAAATTAAATTTTTTTTGGGGAAATTACGAGAATAAAGTTGTAACATTACCAGAAAAAAGTCATAATATTACAAGAAAAAAAGTCGTTTTAATGAGAAAAAAGCTTCGATAGAGTTATCAAGATCTGACGTGACCAGCTCAACCAAACAGCAGCCTCAGCCTGAGCCCAGCAGCTGCTGTTTGTCTCAGTCGTACCGTATAGTCAACAGGTAAACTAACGTATATCATTATTTCTCTTAGTCTGGCCCTAATACTCCGTCGTAACATTAAGACAGGGGGGAAAGCAATTATTATTTTCTTATCAACAACTGAATTTACAGTACTTAAATAAATACAATCTGTTACAATGTTGTCTCTCACTCTGTCATTTAATGCAGACCCGGATCCAGATTTGTATTAAACATTTCTAAAGGTATCATTAAAATAACAAATTCAGAGGTTTGTGTAGCTATCAGCAGAGATAGGTACTCTGTGTGTGCTCTTGCAGTGTTTTAAAAGCATAACAGGCCACTTTGACTTCACAAGCACAGGTGTTACTATTAACATTAATGATGCTTCTGTTCCGTTCAAGTGACAGTGAGCCAGTGTGCACAATACCAGGACCCCAAAACGAAAGCTAAAAATTAAATTCTGCCATTATTAATGTTTTTTGCACCTGTGCTTTTCCTACTGTGACATGTCAAAATGTCTTCTTTGAAAAGGGTCTATTGTACTATTGTGATTGTGTTGTAGATACAGTACAGTCCATCATAACACTGTGTCTGCTGTAATTTCCAGGCACACGCTAAAGCATGGCATACCTACAACACCCACTTCCGTCCAGCTCAGAAGGGTAAAGTGTCCATTGTTTTGGGATCCCACTGGGTTGAACCTCAAAGAGGCCAAGCCACAGATGCTAATGTTGAACTTTGCCAGCAGTCAATAGAGGCTGTCCTTGGCTGGTTTGCCAACCCTATCTTTGGTCATGGGGACTACCCAGTCTCTTTAAAAATCAAGCATGGGGCCCTCTTGCCGACATTCTCTCCTGAAGAGAAGCTCTGGGTGCAGACAACAGCTGACTTTTTTGCTCTGTCCTTCGGGCCTAACAACCTCCGTCTTGGCCGGGGCCTGGTCCACTATGGGCAGACTGTAACCCCAGACCTGAGGCGCATACTGGGCTGGATAAAGCTAGAGTATGGAGATCCGAAGGTGCTAGTGGCTGAGGGAGGCTGGTTTTCTGAAGCCAGTGAGGGGAAGGAGGACACAGTGGCCATTTACCTGATGAAGAGGTTTATCAACCAGGTCCTGCAAGGTAAGAAATGAAAAGGACAACCAAATAAAATGTAGAAAATGTAATGAAGTCAGTAAAAAAAAAAATCCTTCCACTTGTTATTGCTGTGTTTTCTTTTATAGCTGTTAGGTTTGATGGTGTGCAGGTGTTTGGCTACTCTGCCTGGTCATTGGTGGATGGATTTGAGTGGAATTATGGCTTCACTGTGAGGAGAGGCCTTTTCTACATTGACTTCAGCCAACCAAACCGAACCAGGACCCCAAAAACCTCTGCTCAGTACTACAGGCGTGTTGTCACTGACAATGGTTTCCCCAGTGATGAAACCGCCAGAGAGCTCAAAGGCCGTTTCCCCTGTGACTTTCACTGGGGTATTGCTGACTCCACCTTACAGGTAAGAAGAAAGAGAGTTTGAGAGGACAAAAGAGGGATTTTACATAACAATAATATTTTTGTTATATTTACCCTGATTCCTATTCTTTTATGTCTTTTCTTTCACTATTTTAGGTCCACTTCTACCCTTTCTCACCACAGTTTACTGACCCCCATTTGTACAGCTGGAACCTCACAGGAGACGGATCATTGCGTCCAGTCCCAGGGGTGATGATGCACACCAGACGAGCCCAGTGCACTGACTACTTAGCTATCCGTGGTCATCTTCGCCTGTTTGTGTCCACTGGGGCATCTCACTACCGCTTTGCCCTAAACTGGTCTCTGATTTTACCCCAGGGAAACCTCTCTAATGTGAACACTGAAGCTCTGAGGTAGAAATACACAAACACACAAACATGGACTATCACTATTTAATTTCAATATCTGACTCAGTCTCTCTTTGTGTCTACACACATTAACTCCTGATGCTATAATCCTGTTTCACATTATTACATTTAAAAGGTACTACCGCTGTGTCCTGACTGAGCTCAAGAAGCTGGACCTGAAGGCTGTCGTTATTCTCTACCACCCCACAAAAAGAGTTCCAAATCTGGGCTTGCCTGGGCCATTGCATGCCTCTGGTGGTTGGCTCAACAGCAGCACCGTGGAGGCTTTTCAGGAATATGCAGCACTGTGCTACCAACAACTGGGGTCCTGGGTTCCATACTGGATCACCATCAATGAGCCAAACAGACTGGTAGATGTTTATTCCAGTGGGGAAGAGAGGCATCAGGCAGCTCATAATCTTCTTCTGGCTCATGGAAAAGCCTGGAGGCTGTATGAGAGGGAGCACTCCAGTCAACAGAGCGCGCTGGTATCCCTCGCATTACATGCTGACTGGGCCGAACCTGCAAACCCCTTCCTGGACTCGCATACAGCAGCAGCACAGAGATTCCTTTTGTTTGAACTTGGTCGTTTCCTAGACCCACTGCTGGGGAGTAGATATGAGGAGAAGCATAGCAAGGGGGACTACCCGCAAGAAATGAAGGCATACCTGGAGGAGAGATCTAGAGTAATGGGCCTCCCTGGATCTCCTCTTCCTAACTTTACTGAGACTGAGAGAGAAGAGCTGAGAGGGACATTGAGTTTTATTGCCCTGAACCATTTTACCACCCGTTTGGTCTCTCCATATCCCCACACACAGGCCAATTTTCAGCAGAAACAACCCCCTGATCATGATTGTTTGACACTTTCTGACCCCACCTGGCTCTCCTCAAGGCAGGGGCAGGCTCTTGTACCCTGGGGCCTACGGAAGATCCTGAACTGGGTGAACCAGAGATACGGAAGGGCCCTGCCTATCATCGTCACGGCCAGTGGCGTTGATGACCAGGCTCCAGTGGAGGACAAACTCAGGCAACACTTTCTCAGGCGTTATCTGCAGGAGGCCTTCAAAGGTGGGACATGCATTATTTAGGATCCTCCATCTCAATCACTCTGCCAATATGTAATGTTACCCTTCAATCCAATGCTCTGTGTGATTATTTTTTAGTAGGAACAAAATGCAGTGTTCAGGGTGTTGAGAGAAAGTGGCACAGCTCCACAGGTAATACAGGTTTTACGGTCATATTGCTTCCTACCATAAAACCCAGACTTTATGAGAAACCATGAAGATCATAAAAAGAGGAGTGGAGAGAAAAACAGTGTACAGTGACAGTGTTGATGAGCTCTGTGTTCATACTTTGCCCTTTATGGCCCTTAGCTAACGTGTATTTGCACTGGTGTTGTTTTCTAACATGGGTTCACCATTGGGCATGTATTCTTTACATTTGGTTGTTTTTTTAAATGTAAAATACATATATGTACGTATATCTGGGTGATTCATATTGTTTTGAGTCAAGGGTCGATGGGTGATTCTTATCTTACTTGCCTCCTTTATTCTATTTGTCTCCAGCTCGCCAACTAGATGGAGTCAACCTGCAGGGCTTCTACGTGTGGGAGCTGCAAGATCGACACGTCCCCCAGTTTGGCCTCTTTACCTCAGCCCGCCACCAATCCAAAGCCAAAGCCTCCATCACTGTCTACAGAAAAATCATCACTCATGGCGGTTTCCCTGGGGATAACACCACGCAGACCTGCAGGTTTAGTGACCTGCATGAACCTTGCTCTTTATGTGCATGGATGTTCAAGAACAAAGCGATGCTGGTGTTTGGAGGTTGCCTCCTGATAACAGCTGTAATGCTGGCAGGGCTTGTGATCTTTGTCATCGTCACCAAGAGAAATCAAACAAAAGGCAGGGGGAGGGGGGTGAACAGGAGGATGAGGAGGAGGAGGAGAAGAAGGGAAGGAGTTCCTGTATGCTCATGTCCACCTGTTAAGCGCTGACTGTAGAGACAATGACGCTGTAATGTAGCAGACAAACTGTGGATGGCTCATTGACAGAGAAGATCTATAATTGTGTCTGGTCCAGGATTGATTGTATCTGTGCTTTTAACAAATGTGTGATCAGTTTACCAACAATTACTGTCAAGAAAAAGTGTCACCATTAGTTTTACTGTAATAAAGGGTTATTTTGATGAAGGGCAATTAGTTAGTAAAAGCTATTTTATTAGTATGTATGTATTATGTTCTTTTACAAAAGCTGATAATTGATTATTTAAGCTCTATAAAGAAGACAAAATGCTAACCTAATGGCTTATCTTGCCTCAATTATGCAGAAAATATGTGAATGCCTTATTCTAATAATGAAATAAAGTTGGTCAGTGATGATTATATTGTGTAGTTCAGACTAAAGTGTAACTTTAATATAATATTTTATATGGTAAGTTCAGGTCAGATTTAATTGTGGATTGCGCCAATTTTTGTAAACACGTATTTTCAAGTGGTATCCACTTTACTCAAACACAAGAAGTGTTTCACAGTCACAGACTGTATGAATGTCCATGGGACAATGATGCCCCCTAGTGTCACAGTTTGAAGCTCTGAAGGAACAAAATGAAAGACGGAAGGCTTTTGATTAAAAAAATGGGAAGAATACCAAAAAGGTACCAATGTAAGCTCACGTGTTAGTGTCCAGCAGTGTCTGTGATTGTGGACCACTGAGATATTGCATTTCAGAAGCTGACATAGCTGTTGGTAGTGGCTCAGCCTACATTAGAGTACACCTGAGCATGTAACACACCTGGATGAGTTTTCTGTCTTAATTGTGCTTCTCTGAGGATTTAAATTTAATTTCAACTCATCGTTGTCCTTATTTGTCTTCAAAAGCATACACCCCATGATTTCCATCTTTGTATGTATTTGTGTATAAGAGAGACAGACACACCGGTTTAACTGGGATCATGAGATGAAAAGGAGTTCCTTGCTGCAGCAAATGAAAGTAACTGACTCTTAAAGGTTCACAAGACTGCATGTGATACATACTTTAGACTTGAGGGCTGCTTACTGTAACAGTGTTGCCCAACTTCCTTATTTTTTTAGTATAAATTAGTGTAAAATAAATAAATAAATAATAATGATCAAATGCAATCTATTAGTTATTGTGTGGAAAACCCCTGTTTACTCTCCAGGTTTGTTCTAAGATGCATTAAAATCTGATTTAAAACGACACACTGACCTTATTTTATTTTCAATATATATACAATTCATATGCACATTATAAGGTTTTAAAAGATTTTAACAACAACAACAACAACAACAATAATAATAATAATAATAATTGGAATAAATAAATTCATCACGAACCGAGCAGCCAATGGGAGAAGGCGCTCGGGATGGCAATACAGATCACATGACCTCCTCTCCTCCAGACTGCATGCAGTTTGGTATTAAAATGTTTTCAGTAGCACCAACCATTGTGTGGTTACACATTTGAGATGATAGATACACGCTGAGCTGGGTTTGTTTTTTTTTTTTTTGAGGGGCGATTTATACCAACCACATTGGCAACCAGGGACTGACGACACTGGCGGTGAACAACGTTGCAGCTGTTAATTTTTGAGGTTGTATCCACACACACACACACACACACACACACACACACACACACAAACAAAAACAAAAGACAAAAAAAAAAAAAAAGTGTGCAGAGAGAGCTACTGTAGAGACAGAGCGAGCTAGCTTAACGTCAGTGAGGTCGGACGGCGGCGAGGCCCCAACCGGACGGGAAACACGGGGGAAACCATGGCCAACATCGCAGTACAGAGGATAAAACGGGAATTCAAGGAGGTGCTCAAAAGCGAAGAGGTTGGTTGTCACGTTTTGCTAGCTAATGTTACTGTCCTCCTCCTCCTCCTCCTCCTCCTCCTCCTCCTCCTCACCCCACTCCCCCTTTTTTTTCTCTTTTGTGTGTGTTTTGTTTTTCCACCTTTTCTTTGACTAGCAGGGTTGAATCTGAATGACGCGTCGCTGCTCAGCTGTCAGCTTTCTAATCACCTAGCTGTTAGCTGTTAGCTGTTAGCTTGTAGCTAACTGTGTCAGACACGGCGCTGCATCCGGCTTTCACCAGTAGCTGCTAACGCTAGCTGTCCGTGTGTCACTATAGAGGAGGGGGTAGTTAAAGCCAAGGACGTTGCTGTTGTTGTTTGTTTTCTTTATATCAGGTTTTAGGGAGCATCGCCGGAAAACCTCGAGTTCACATTGCTAACGTAACTGGCTCGTTTACCATGCCCTGCTATGGTGACCATGCTAGCTGTGTTAGCAAAGAGTGATGTGTGTGTGTGTGTGTGTGTGTGTGTGTGTGTGTGTGTGTGTGTGTGAGTGCTGGAGGGGTTTGCACTCACTCTCGTCCTCCTGCATCTGCTTACATTCGTCTCACCTTTCACGTTAAAGCACCTCATTGTATGTAGATCTGTAAAACGTGTGCAACAAGTTGAGGTCAACTTTGGCTAATGCTGCGGTGTGAGGAGGAGGAGGAGGAGGAGGAGAGGGTTGGGTGGGTTTGGGTTGGGGTTGGGGGGGTGTCAACTTATGCTGCATTGGCATGTTTGAGTTTGACAGCAAGCTAGCTTAACACTTTTCAGTCTGCTGAAGTCAAAATGCTTCTTTTTGCCCTTTTTCACTCTTTTCAGACGAGCAAAAACCAGATAAAGGTGGATCTGGTGGATGAGAACTTCACAGAACTTAAGGGGGAGATAGCAGGGCCACCTGACACACCATATGAAGGTGAGGGGCTCATTTAGACACACTAACTTGTATGCATGGTTGCACAGTGTCGTTGTGTGATCACAGGAGTCACTGACAATGACTAACCAACTAACTATTTAACCCCTTTTAATAATGTAGATTAAACATCTTGCCTCTTAACAACCACTCTTTTTTTTTTTTTTTATTATTGCATGCTTGACACACAAGTCTTAAATAATTATTATACCTCTCATTTCTTCCAGGGGGTAGATATCAACTAGAAATTAAAATTCCAGAGACGTATCCATTCAATCCACCCAAGGTAGGGATTAATTACTGTTGTTGCTGCTGTTCTTTCTGGATATTTCCTAAAGAAATTTGCCATCACCGTGCAAATCTGCAAATGATTTTCTTTGTCTCGTTTTCAATTAATCTCTCAGGTGCGGTTTATCACAAAGATCTGGCATCCCAACATCAGCTCAGTCACAGGTGCAATATGTCTGGACATTCTCAAAGACCAGTGGTGAGTGACTGTGCGCCAGCATTCCTGACATTCTTCATCCATCATACATCCATCATGAAATACTTTCCTAGTAGTGTAAGTGTTTTCCCTACCACAGCCAGAGCCATTGCTAAGTTACTGTTCTAATGCCAACTTTAAAGCTGTGCACATACCACCAATATGCATTGATACAAACTCTAACCTTATTACAATACAATATAAAACATAGGTACAACAAAGTTAAATAGGTGAGTGAGCCTGGTGATGTGGAAAGCAGTTGTTGTTATCATTAATCCCAGTTTTTATAAACAATAAGTGTGCAGGCATATTTACGCCAAAGGTATTTTAACTAATTGGTCCAGTGTCATGTTGAGTGTTAAAAAGATACCTCCACTGCTCTTATGCAACAGTAGAAACCTTTGAGGTAACGCTGTCGGAGTAAAGTTGACGTCATTTTGGCGTTGCACTGAACGGTCACCTGTATGTTCTTTCAGGGCAGCAGCTATGACACTGAGGACGGTCCTCCTGTCACTACAAGCCTTACTGGCAGCCGCAGAACCAGATGATCCACAGGACGCAGTGGTAGCCAATCAGGTGGGTTTTGCATGTCTGTTTTATGTTTTTGATTTGTGTCTAATTTTTCAAGCAGAGCAACATATGGATATGGATAACTGTTTTACCGCCATCTGACACTAAATATCTTCAAGGAATTCTGTTGTGATTGTGATACAGCTCGAATGCTTCCTTGTTGTAACGGCTTCAGTTACAGTTATATGATACAATTTTCTGAACTGATTACACAAGCAGTTCCCAACTTATTATGACAGTTTAATAACTCTCATAACCTTAGCATTTAGAGTGATGTCCTGTTAATGTAACCCTGGTACGGTTGGGGACCTCTGTGTTTGACTGAGTAGAAAAATCCTCCAGTTGCTTGGACATGTCCACACTGCTAATGATTGTTCCTTGGACCCAAAATAATGTCACCTCAGTGGAAGAATTGGTCAAAAATATTGTGTTAATTGGTGTCAGTATGATGCAATGCTACTGTTGCACCTGCCAAGGCCAACTATTTACTACTTCCAGCTAGTGAATGGAGCTTGTTCATAGACTGCTATAGAGCTGGTTCAATTAATTGATTTGTCGATCGACACAAAATTAATCTGCAACTATTCTGATAATCAACTAATTTTTTTTAAGGCATTTTCCAGGCAGAAGTTCCCCAAATTTGTTAGTTCCGAGTTCTCAAATGTGAGATGTTGCCTGCTTCCCTTTCTTGGTCTTACATTATAGTAAATGGAATATCGTTGGGTTTTGAACTGTTGGTCGCGCAAAATAAGATGTTTGATTAAGTCACCTGGGGTTCAATGATATTGTGATGTGGATTTTTATGATTTATTGACAAAAAAAATAAATGTATTCCAAAGTTGTTGCCCCAGGCTGCTGTGAACGAGTGATTAGAGCAGGAAGGTCCTTTTGCTTTTTCTACCTCAAGACATGTTTGCCATAAGTTGACAATAGGAAGTACATGGACTGTATGACAGGGACCTAACCCTCACACATCTGCCCCTGTCAGCAGGATGTATCAAAATCCTGTGAATGGGTTTGGACAAAAACTAGTTGGACATTAAAGGATGATCCTTAGTAACCGTTATCTAATTTCTATACTGTTAGGTTTCTTTAATGCAACTCTGATGTTAATTGTCATGAAGTTTTTGTTTAGACGTTTATGTCAGGTTCACCTGTGTGTTGCCCTGGATTGTTACTCTACATGCTCTTATATAGGTGGATGTGTTATGCTTTTTCTGTGTTGCACATCAGTTAATTGTTGCATGTTAAGCAATCAGTGCAATACTAGTAAAGGGAAACTGTTGAGAAATGTATTTAGGCAGTAAGCTGTTTGCCCTACTCTACTGAACACATTATAACACCTACCTACTATCACCAATCCCTAGTGTAGTAACAGTCATCTATCGCTTACCAACCCACATCCCAATGAAACATACTTGAAGGAATGAAATAAGGTTAGATAATATTTAGTACAGTACAAGATGGTTTTTGTTTTGTAGCTGTCCGGTGATATTTTTAAACCCAGTTTACATTATTGAATGTTAAGCAGTTGGTCAGAGGCCCCAAAATGGTGAAGAAACCTGAGGCGGTTCAGGGTGGGTTGGAAGATGTCGGACCTTTTTAAAATTCTTTTTATAGCTGCATTGAAAACACTGCATTAACATTATGTGGTTATTCTGACACTTCGAAGTGAGTTGTTGAGTCCAAAACCTGAGACAAAGCTGTCATTTATTTCTTTTTTATTTACGTTACAGTTTAAATACTAACAATTTATGATGATTGGAAATCTGCATTACATTTAAAGAAATGCAAACACAGCGTAGAAACAGAACACTGGTTGCAGCTCTACTTGTTCCTCTGGCTCCGAATGTCTCAGCAGCTTTAAAATGTGCTGTGAATTATTTTATTGGCAGTCTGTTGTGGAGCAACATTTACAAAATATTTTATAGATGGTTCTTAAGTCCTCTACTGTTCTGCTTGAAGACACATATGTGCTGGGGGATCTAAACTAAGTAGAAAAGCACCATGTTTTAGCTGTTGACAGTGGTATGCTGAACCCCTTTCACACAAACCTGCTGTTGTTTTTCCACATTTGTTCATCACACAGTACAAGCAGAACCCAGAGATGTTCAAACAGACAGCGAGGCTCTGGTCTCATGTCTATGCAGGCGCTCCCGTCTCCAGTCCGGAGTACACACGCAAAATAGACAAACTCTGTGCCATGGGCTTTGAAAAAGTAAGACTCTCTTCCTCCTGCACTACTGTGCATTGCACTGCTGAATTCTGCTGCAAAGTTGAACTGAATGCTCTCTGAATGGTTTTTGTTTCTCTTCCCAGAATGCAGTAATAGTGGCGTTGTCGTCGAAATCCTGGGACGTGGAGACAGCGACAGAGCTACTGCTCAGTAACTGAATCTTGACACCCTCTTCATCTTCCTCTTGATCCCTATCTCTCCTCCTCACACAGTCACACCCTCTCTCCTCCAAATTCCTGCTGTCTCAAGGCGTCTTTTTCCCCTGTTGCACTCTGTTTCGCAGTGGACTCCTCACCTCCACGCTTCCCTTCTTCTCCACCCCTCTCCCTCCTTTATCCCCCTCTGTGTGGCATCTTGTCCTCCGCGCTCATCACCTCTGCTGTACCGCACTCCAGTTCGCTCTGTGAGCTCTTATCTCTGGTTTCTTTAAATCCATTCAACATTCCACTCCGTGCTACAATCAGAAGTTCAACCACATCCCCCCCCCTTTTGAAGCAAATGCCAGACTTAAGACCCCGCCCACGCCCACCAGTCTCCCAGCTCTCCTGGCTGTGTCCAAGAAGCGGCTGTGGCTTATCCTTGCCTATGCAGTGCATTTACTTTCATTTGTGAAAACCTTTTTGTAGGAGAGAGTTGAGCCGTTCTAGGAGGCTCTTTTGAACATGGTTATGATTTGTACACACTGTTGGGCTGCTTTTCTAAACAGGGATTGAGTCCTAGATATACCACATTTTTAAATTGATATCTCTTATAAAATGTTCTTGTGCTGTGTCCAACATCACTATGTTCACTCATCCTTATACAATAAACACTCAGTATTTTGGGGGTACTCTAAAATGAGTAGTAAATAGACATTTCTGGACTCTTCTGAATCATTATCTTGTTCCATCACTGGGGATTTTTTGGGGAACATCTTTCACTTTAGTAAATGTAGTGCATCAGATAGAAAATATGGAGTTATTCACCCGTAATTGGAAGAGTCTTATTCCCTGTTCTGGAAACCAGCTTATCAAGTGTCACTGAGGTGTTCACACAGTAGCCATACTCATTCTCATGCCACGTTTCCCCCTCTTCAACTGTCTGACGAGCCCAAAGCAGCAAACCCCAGCACCCAATCCCCACACTTGTTCTTGACATGGCTTACTTCACCTGTCCCCCACATTTTTTAAAACTTTTATTTGGTTTTGGCCTCCTGCAGGAATACATTTGGATTCTTGTTTTTAAACTGAAAGAACACAAAACAAACAAACAAACAAAAAAAAAAACATGTTCAGCTGTAACACAACTTGTCACCAAGTCTGGATGGAAATAGTTCAAAAACGAGTTTGAAAAATATTGCATCATCTTAACTACGCCAACAGATAAATATGTCAAAATGATTAATCTGTAAATAAAGATATTAAAGTCTGTGTAAATTAATCCGCACTCTGTCCTTTTATTGATGTGTCTTTGCAGCGTTGTGTGATTATTCTCTACTGGAATAATTTCCCACTGTCTAGGAAGCAAGCAACAACAAAAAACTACCTGACAACAATGTGACATTCTGTCCGTATATCGCAGCTAGCTTAAACTCAGTCACAATATTGATAAATAGAGAAACTGCTTATGCTTGTTAGTATTTACAATTCAATATGCAGGGTTTGATCAGTCTTGAAAAGTCTTGAAAGTTTGGAAAATGCTTAATTTTAACCGTTGCAGTCAAAGAGAGACCAGAAAATTCTCTCACTAGGTGTAGCAACTTCTCTGACCGTCTTCGCGACTTTTTGTAAAAAGCAACTAGCGGCAAATTTTGCGACTTATTCAGACTATGATGGAAAAGGGGTGAAATATATCTTAAGTATATTGTAATTCATTCCCATGCGTGGTGCTCTCTGCTGCAGTCTACTACCAACAGCAGCAGGGTCTCTCTCCTCTTGTGCAGTCAGTCGGTGTGGCGTATGGGGAACATTTGACCTCTCTCACTCTTTCTCTCTGGATCTCTGGAGCTTTGTAAATTTTAATTAATTAATTTATTTTTTTACTTCAAATATACAATTCCCCTATAGTGAGTTTGTGTATGGAACGTATTGCCGTATAACAATCAGAAACAGGTTTGCATTTGTACTGCAGTTTGCAGTGATGCATTTATCGATCAGTTAAACAAGGAACAGCAACTCAACCAATGACTAGAAGACTAATGGAAACAGATTGTGGCCAAACCCCCAGGAAAAAGGTTTTATTCAGATAAAAGTGGAAGGAACAACTAGCAGAACTTCCATGGCAGACCAGAGTTAAATGGTAAATGGACCTGTACAGCGCCTTTCTAGTCTTCCGACCACTCAAAGCGCTTTTACACTACGTGCCACATTCACCCTTTCACACACATTCACTCAGCGATGGCAAAGTCCATCGAACAGAAACTAACATTCATACACACTCACACACCGATGCACGGCATCGGGAGCAATTCGGGGTTCAGTATCTTGCTCAAGGATACTTCGACATGTGGCACCAGGAGCCGGGGATCGAACCCACAACCTTCCGATTAAGGAACGACCCGCTCTGCCTCTGAGCCACAGCCGCCCTTAGTTACTCAATGAAATAATGGGAGATGGGAGAGTTATTCAATTATAGTTATTATGTAGAATGGAAAATAAGGAACTTCAGTTTGGGACAATTGTTAAGTCTGGGACAGCCGAAAGTACAATTTAGGACAATTCTGGGACACTGAGGGAAAATATTTCAAACCTTGTTGGGAATATGCTTAAATTCATAAAATCTCCTCTAAACCAAAAATGTTTTAATTGAAATAAAACAATCCCCTCATCATATTTGTTTGCCTGGCTTGTTCACTCACCGTTCATGGGTAGATAAATCCTCTGTTAATCCCTCTGTAAATTAGCAAGCATTAAATACTAATGATCAAAACATACAGCATTAATAAGAACGGCTCATAAAATAAACAAAGTAACAATATACTTTGATTGCTGTGGGTGTAAAGGAATACTGTAAACTACGCATCTTTCACAATTGGATTTAGTAACAATTTAGATGATGATAAAGACTTCAAGGCTGGAAATGTTTGGTTTAGGTACCTAGAAAAGTGCTTGAATTTAAATCTTAAAAAGCTGTGAAAACCCTAGACTTGTATGTATAAGCCTGTTTGACTGTGCATTAATTTGAATAAAAACTAGGGTGAGACACTAGATTTACAGGACCAACTGAAATTAAACCTACAGGGAGTAACCTTGCCAGTGCAAACAGAGCTGGCAAGCCAATTTAGATGAAGAATGTGCATGCAGAAGAACAGACGATTGGATTATGTATATACTGGGAGTTTGCCCTTCTGTACATTTGTACTTTGGACTTGTACAGTAGCATTGCACTGCAGTTGCGTAAGGTTGTGCAAGCACTCTTTTTTTTTGTGCATTTAGAACCTCAGTGAGGAAGTGATACAGGCACTTAAAATGTTCAGATCACCTTTAGATAGTGGGCACAGTGAGGATGAGCACAACAACAGATGGCCTGCTTGGTAGCATGTTGTGCCATGTCGAACCTCTCCAAGAAACCCTGGCAGTAATCTGAACACCGCATACTCGCACCAAAACAGGAGAAAAGACGCCACTGATGAGTTTATGTGTCCTCATCAACAGCAGTGTGTGCTGTAGCTCCATCAAGGGATGTCAGTGACAATATCAGAGTGCATTTAACTTTACAGCAGTGCACCTGCTGCACGCTAAACCAGCCTCAGGTTTCCCAGGCATCCCGAGTGACAAAAGCTCATTTAGTATCCTTCCACTGGATGCTGGCATATCTCTCTAGTATATCTACCATCTGGAACTCCTCCAAGCATCCCAGCGCGGAGGACTGTTCGACATAGAGCTGAATACATGGGGGAAAAAAAGAGCACACTTCCTGGCTTATCTAATGCCACTGAGATAGTGACTTCTCTGCGCTGTTAAAACACGCTCAAAACAAATTAAGTTGCTTGATTATTAAAGTTTTAAAGGTTCTATAGTACTGACTCCTCCACAGCATATCTCCCTGGATACACGTTTCCAGTCATGCCACAATAGATTCATTTTGATTTTTGGACACATTGGAAAATAGAAATGACTCACACAGTATTGCTGTTGGGAATTATTTCATCTGTGATGTAACGGTGAGGTTATGGCCTTTTAGGGAAAAAAACCTTTATTATGGCAATACTGCTCCTAAATTGAATTTACTTTTGTGTGGTTTTGTCCGTTTAGATTAACATTTTTATAGTACTGCTGTAGGGCAGTATGTATTATTATTATTATTATTATTTTTAATGTTTAGCTAGTACTTTAATGAATCCATAAACCCTCCTGCGATGTTTGACTCCCATCTGTCTGCAAAAAGCCCCCATAGCATTTAAACCTGCCCCATTTAAACAATAGAGGATACATCTCGAATTGCAGATGGCATAATATCTTTGTTAAGAAAGAGATCTACGACCTTTTATTAATGAGTTTTGTCTACAACTCCCACTGGAGGGCCTAGAGAATCTAAATGTTTTAAATAGGCCTAGCTGAGTTTCTCTGATCAATAGTGTAAAATCCCTAAGGTATATATAGGCGTATAATTAATTAAAATTAAAAAATAAATTAAAATTGTGTTATTTCTTTTGAATAAAATGAATGTGCTTTTTCATTCATATCTGATGTTTACCTCATGTTTTTTTTCTGACTGGCCCTGACTGACCTGTACTTCCTGCGGTGCATCAGTATCTTCAGCAGAACATATGACTGGCATTCAGATTTAACTGTAAACAAAAACAATTTTTATTTATTTAATTATTTGCAACTTTTAAAGTAGAGAAGACAACTTGCAGACAGCTTTGCCGTCACTTTACAATTGCCGTCATGACTAGAGTTATTACTAATAATTTCTTTCCACATCTAAAGAACTTCCATAATATGAAGTTTTATGGTTTGTATGATGATTTTCCCGTCGTGTGTCCTCCATATGTCGTCGGAGGAAGCGTGCAGCCAGGTGGGCAGCAGGCGTTTGATTGACAGGTGAATAGCCCAGTGTGTGGTGAGGCGATGATTCGTGGGCATCCTGTTTCTCTCTGTCTGCTGCTGCGGCTATGTGATAGCTGGAGTTTTATTCCCTGTCTCAGTCAGCAGACATGCTGCCTCTCCTGCCAAGCGGTAAGAGCTGGCTTGACCGCGAGGACGTCCAGATGAAACGGTGTCCTGCTATCTGCACCTGAGTTCAACTGGGGTTGAACGGGCATCATGTAGGCCTGTTAGGGGAAGAAACTAAAGGACCGTTAGATTTCTGGTCGCAGTTAACTTTTATTTATCCTTGGGGTGTTCAGAAATGCTCAAGATGATTCCAATAATCTGTCTGGCGATGCTGCTTCCTGAAGGTGAGTCAGACGCTCCTGCATGCAGGCAAATGAAACGTCTGTGTGCAGTTGTTACTGAGTTAAAGACGTTGTGCTGGTTTAAACTTGTGCATACATGCTTTTCCTTTGGTTAAGACAGAAACCGCCGAGGTTTATCGGTCAACATTGCTGTGCGCGTAATTACGCACAAACCGCGGTGCCTTTCAGGTAAAGAGCAGTCACATTGATGTAAAATGTTGGCTTTCAGTCCAATACACCAAACAATTTAAAGAATATTTTGAAGGCAAACACATTTGTTTGAGAATGTATGAAATTTTTTTTTTATAAAGCCCTAAACTCCATGGACTTGGACCTCCATAGAGGGGGATTGTAATGGTTCAACAAAAAGGAACTAATTATAACTACAATCCTTTATCCTAATACAAATTAAAAACAAATGCATAGCATTTATGTCCTAAACAAGAATGGAATTAAGAAAATGAAATAATAAACAATCATAACTGTTTTAAGACTAACTGAAATGCATCATTTCAAACAATGTAAAGGAAAAATAATACTGTTTAACCAAGTGGGTTGTTCATGGTCTCCACATTTGTAGAATTATCTCAAAAGTTCTGGTAAATAAAACCACACTGAAAGCACAACAGTCGGTTTGTCAAAAACTTCAAAATGACTGATGATCACGTCTTTCCCCGTACAGTGGCTCACTCAGCGGAGGGTCACTATGCCCAGAAACTTCTGAATGATTTGATGGAAAATTATTCCAGCGCCCTGCGGCCTGTGGAGGACACAGACAGAGCCCTCAACGTCACCTTACAGATCACCCTCTCCCAGATCAAAGACATGGTGGGTACAAGCTCATCAGCAAGATCCCTCTAAATTCTTAAATGTTTATTATATGCACTGTTTGTATGGTTTAAGTGATCAAAATAAACCATATTTATTCAAACCAGCCAACAGCACTGTCCACAACTAAAACATTATCTTTACTAAACTGATTAAGTGAAATATCTGTAGAATTGTCTCGCCAATATTATAGCACCGCTTCAGATGAATCCATCATGCACACAAAGTTCTTATTAAAGAGGTCATGTTTGAATATTGTTTTGATGCCTAATATGTGACTATTTTCAGTATTTACTAAGAGCTCATTCCTCATTACAGAACCATAAACAAATCAATAATCAACATAAAATGTCTGATAAATTAGTCTTACTGCACTCCTGCGCTTAATCATTGCAAAGACAGCAGTCACCAAAGGAAGAGTTTGTAGGTGCTGATGTGTATGAATGACAGACCTCCTGCTGTACAGGTCGGGCCTACTGTTACTCTGGCTGGCTCAGGTTCCTGTTCAGGTTCAGTGCTGTGTCAACCCACAGTGAATTATCGCTTGGGTTGTGCACGTGTGTTTGGGCATGCGTGGTTGAAGGCAGGATACAGCTCTCGTACCGACTGTAATGTCTCTGTGGTACACCAGTCTGTCATATTTGAGAAGACAGGAGTCAGAGCCAGACGACAAATAAGTGTGTGCATTGGAGTGTCCTATTACTCAAAGCGTTTGTTTTCTTCGGTTTGGTGCTTCAGCGAAGCTCTGGCAGCGATACCAAAAGCACCCCCCACCTACCCACGTCTGCTCATCCACCTGATATTGACAGACAGGTCTGGATTTCAGTTGTCGTGATAATCTGAAGCGTATCTGCTCTCGTAATGCTCATAGAGAGTTAATGAGCAACAGAGAAATGAGGAGACCAAGAGGATCGCTCTTTAAGCTGCTGTTAGTATATATCCATTGTGTATGTGTGTGTCTGTTCTCACTTGTGTGATTATGACCTGTGTGTGTGTGTGTGTGTGTGTGTGTGTGTGTGTGTGTGTGTGTGTGTGATGAAGGATGAGAGGAACCAGGTGCTGATTGCCTACCTGTGGATCAGGCAGACGTGGAACGATGCATACCTCAAGTGGGATAAAGAGGACTATGACGGACTGGAGGTGATCCACATACCCAGCAGCCTGGTGTGGAGGCCTGACCTCGTCCTCTATAACAAGTACGCCAGTACGTCACACAAACACACACACACACACACACACACACACAATACTATAATTTTGGATCTTTCTGTTTCATAGGGTCGTGTGTGGCAATTTTAATCAAAACCTCTTTGTAGTAGAGTAGGAACACTGTGGCACTGCAGCATCGTCTTAAAAGACTGGTTCCTGCAAGCGGGAGGATTAGACACACATCCTTGGGAGCTAACCACTTCTGCAGCCTTACGAACATTACTCAAGGGTGCTTCAGTAATCTGAATAATTGTGAGATCATAATTATACTTTTACAGTAATAATCTTCTTAAATTATATGACTCTTTACAACTACAGAGTTACAAAGTTCTTTAGTTAACAAAGTACAATTTAAATATATTAAGAAAAATGTATTATAGAGGATTCAAATAAAAAGAAAACTTTGAATTCATACATAAGAGGGGTGGAAGGAACTTATTTTTTGGGGCTGTATTAGAGCGTAAAGGTGTGTTTAACAAACAGGCAATTCAGTGTCAAAAGCTTAAAAAAACCCACTTTTAACAATTTTTTTTTAACAATCTCCAGTTCTCATGCTAACTTCTGTAATAGACCATCTAGCCAAATAACACATGTGACAATTTGTGTCAACCTTTTCTCCTCCTCCAGGGCGGACGATGACTTCTCAGGGCCGATGGACACCAATGTGAGGCTGCGCTACAACGGAGAGATAACCTGGGATGCTCCTGCCATCACCAAGAGCTCCTGTGTGGTGGATGTCTCCTACTTCCCCTTTGACAGCCAGGAATGTAACCTGACTTTTGGTTCCTGGACCTACAATGGCAACCAGGTTTGTACATGTGCAATAAGGGGGTAACTGAGATTCTTGCTTTGATATATAGAGCTGTTCTTCTGTGGTCACATATATGTGTGTTTTTGCTGAATTTGTATTTTCTTGCGTGCCGCCTCTACACCTACTCATCCATTACTCTTAATTCCAGGTAGACATCATTATGGGCATGGACAGTGGCGATCTGTCAGACTTTGTAGAAAATGTGGAGTGGGAGTGCCACGGGATGCCGGCCACCAAGAATGTCATCATGTACGGCTGTTGCTCTGACCCGTATCCAGACATCACCTATACAGTGCTCCTGCAGCGCCGCTCCTCCTTTTACATCTTCAACCTCCTCCTCCCGTGCTTCCTCATCTCTTTCTTGGCTCCTCTGGGCTTCTACCTGCCTGCAGACTCTGGGGAGAAGGTTTCCCTCGGAGTGACGGTTCTTCTGGCTCTCACTGTGTTCCAGCTAATGGTGGCTGAGAGTATGCCTCCATCTGAGAGTGTGCCGCTCATAGGTAAGGAATAGGAGTGTGTTTGTTTGTTTACGATTGTGTTCAAGCCAACATGTATAGGAGTTTTATGTGATTATAGCGTCTTTAGGATTATTATACTTACCTAGGGGTGGCAATGTCAGCCCACTACTTTGGTCCAGTTTCTCAACAACTCTTGGATGGATTGTGTAAAGACACTGGAATTGTCCAAAGCTAATGTATCCTAATGAGCTAATGATTCCTTGAATTGACTTCTGCCATGAGACTGACATTTGTAGTTTGAATGAAAGCTTCCCTTCATATTTGTTGTTATAACTTTGGTGATCCTTTTATCTTACATATAGCACAATAATCATGTCAAAGTTTTAATTTGTCTGATATTTATGTCCAAATATGTATGTTCCAGCAGCCTTAGCTTTACTTGGTGTTTTGTTTAAATTAGCAGTTAGCATATTAACGCGTGAATCTGACATGATGAACATAGTCTCACTCTGATTGCAGCTATTCAGTGATGGCGTTCCACAAATGAAAATAAACAAATGTTGAGGAATTATAACAAAAGTCAGAAGTATCTATCTTTGTGAGAGTTCTAACAGCAAACTTCTCTCCTGTCTGTTTATGTACCTGTCTGTCACACAGGGAAGTACTATATTGCCACTATGACTATGGTAACAGCATCCACGTCTCTCACCATCTTCATCATGAACATCCACTTCTGTGGTGCAGAGGCCAAACCAGTCCCCCACTGGGCTAAAGTCCTCATCATTGACTACATGTCCAAGATTTTCTTTGTTTATGAGGTGGGCGAGAACTGTGCCTCTGCTTCCTCCTCCTCCTCTTCTTCGTCTTCTCACTTCCCCCAGGATGACATCCGTCACCAGCACCACATTCACGCAAATGGCAAACCAGGGAGCCACAGTAGCCGACAGGACTGGCAGAGTCACAAATACCCCAGACCTCAGACGCCCAAGCCGCAGCACCATCCCAGAGTGAAAGCGCAGCACCACATCACTAGAGAAGATAGGAGCCACCCCTCCAACTATGGACCCGGGAAATATGAAGGCTCTAATGGTAAAATCCCTACAGGTGATTGCTGTAAAGAAGATCAGAAAGTCCCCTGCTATCCTGAAGACCAAAAGCTTCCCTGCTGCCCTGATGAAAAAAAGCTTCCACCTCAAGGCCCTACAGTTACCTTTGGCCCCTGCGTGTTCTGTAGCCATGGCAGTGGCATCCCTGGTGCGGACACCAAGCTGGTGCGCAATGTTGAATATATCGCCAACTGTTTTCGAGAGCAGAGGGCCACTTGCGCCAAAGGGGCAGAATGGAAGAAGATCGCAAAGGTGATGGATAGATTCTTCATGTGGATCTTCTTCGTCATGGTTTTCCTCATGAGCATCCTCATCATTGGCAAGGCACCGCAGTGATGCTACGGGTTTTTATATATTTGACTCAGTGAACTTTTTTTTGTCAAATAAAAACATCCAAGGGACTATTTTGTGTTTTATAAACATGCTGTACGTTGAAAGATATATGGACTTTGTGGCTTTTTCTTTATTAATAATAACAGTATAGATTACAATGATTTATTTGAAAATAAATAAAATGTACTTTGCATTCATTGTTTTGGCCATGTACATGCAATGCTAAAACCCATGATTTCTTACACACTTGATAATTTAGCATCCTATACATAGCAACATTATATACATTGGTCTTCATCTAAAACCTAGCACAATGGGACAGACTTTAATAATGTATGTTGTCAATGTAGATAACTTCTAATGAAAGGGCGCAACAAATGATAGTTGTTCAATCATTGTTTTCTGATGGCGACCACTCTGCCTGCGTTTGTTTGCTTCCTATACAATCCCCACCATCTCTATTGATAGCATGTTGCAAATGTACAGTCTATTACCATCCCTGTCAAGTATATACAGGTACTTCATTATCTGACCCTTGAATACATGTAAGGGGATCTACTGTCAAGTTAAAATATGACCAGTGGAGACAGCACATGTCTTATTCACTAGTGTGAAATGGGATGCCTGGGGCTGAGAGTTACAGCGTCAGTCCACGCTCCGGATCTGCAGAATCATTTTTCTGTTCAAAATCATCCAGTGAATAGTTAATGAGCAAGCTTTGTTTGTAGCACAGCCAGGGCAGTGAGGATGTAAGGTAATATCAGGAGCATCAATTATGTAACACAACACACTCTGACACCCCCCTCTACCCAAAACCCCATACCTTGAACTTGGAAAGTCAAGTGAATGTGTGTGTACACACACATGAACAAGGTGGGAGAAAGAATAAATAACAATAGGGAAAGGAAGAAAACCTAAGATTGTTTCATTAATTTAGGTACTGTACTTAAGTAGAGTTTTACTTCAATTCCACTATATTTCTGAAGGAAATCTTATACTTTTTATAAAACACTTTTATACATTTATAAATATGATGTATTGCTATAGATTTATTACAGTTTTTCTGCATTGGTTTGGCTCATTTCTTGAAACAGAAATTACATTCTCAAAACAACATGGACAAACCTCCAAACCACTTGACAATTGTTCACAACAGAATTGTATTTCTCATTGATTTCATCACATTGCAAATGTATTACTACATCTTTGCAAATGATTAAGTACAGTTAGCCTACATTTAGCACAATTTCCATTTCATTCTATAAGTCATCACATGCACAATAGTCTGTTCAATCGTCAAAATTAGTCAACATAATCATATCAGCATAATACCATGAATACCATATACTGTATTTATTTACAGCACTGTAGGCTACATATAATTTTCCTTGTTTTTGTTTATGTATTTATATAACAGTATATTATGCTTTATACATTTTCTTTTTACTCTGATATGGAGATTACTTTATGTGTGTGAATAAAAATGGCTACCTTTCCTTGGCAGTGTGAGTGCAATGTGTGATGTCAAACCTTAGAGGCTACTCTTACCCTAAAATCCTGTTTTTTTATTTTTTCAGTTTTATACACAATTGTATTCTGTTAGCTTGACAAAAAAAGCTAGTACAGTAACCATTGTGAATGAAGGACTGGGCTAAGACTGAGAGGTGGACATGAGGGATATGGTCCTCTGCCATAGTGACAAAACATCTAAACATTTTGACTTCCAGTGCTCACACAATGCCAAAGGGACGATGCATTTTGAAGGTACTGACTATTTATATGAGAAAGAAATTTAGTTTTGACACGAGTGAACTGTTTTGGGAGAGATATGCACTTTTGCAAGTGAGCTATGGTGTTGTGCTGAACTGACTGTTTTGCCAAATGATCTTAGAGTTTTGAGAATGTAATTTCTGTTTCGAGAAATGAGCCAAACCAATGGAGAAAAACTGTAACCAAACTATATAAGATATATAGTAGATAGATCAATAGACAGACAGATAGACAGACAGACAGACAGACAGACAGACAGACAGATAGATATATAGTAGATAGATCAATAGACAGACAGACAGACAGACAGACAGACAGACAGACAGATAAATAGTAGACAGACAGACAGACAGACAGACAGACAGATGAATGTTAACAAATCCAATAAAAAGACCAAAATAACAATGTGCTTTTCTGTTACAATACTAAATCTGTAAAAACTGGTCATAAGTATATCCCTTTGTCTTTATATGAAAAAGCCAAAGTAATTTCCTAAACCATCTGGGTACTGTAGTTTCTGGCAAATGTATCTCAAACAGTGTGTTCTTTGGAGACTATTTTCAGCGGTGGATTTGGTGTGCTAGTATTTATGGCAGCGGGATTTGTGTATTTGGGATTGACTCAAAATAAACTGAAGTGCTCATGTTCATTGTGATGAAGCAATATGTCACACAGCAGAATTAGCTATGTCAGACTTTGACTACACAGGAAACACTTGTTACTGGGATCAGTTCATTGTTGGTTTTGGTCCTTTCTTGAGATTTTTTGACAATATGAAGACCAGACTTGACTAAGTTGTGATTTAGTATTTTATACACTGTGTGTTTTTATTTAAGCGAGGGATCTGAATACTTCTTCCACCACTGGCATATACTTATATTTTTCCTCCTTCCCTATTCCAGTACCTCTTTAAAAATGACCCCCTACAGTTGGTTGGGAATGTAATACACAGAAGAGTCAGAATGGAACAAAATAAAACATGATTTTTAAGTAATGATCTCTCCCAGATTTTTTTCACTACAATACCTTAATCGTACAGTAGAGGGTGCTCATTTTCCCACATACCACTCTGGTGGTGGATGTCCTAAGGCGTACTGTTTGAAGCTGCATGTGGCAAAACGTAAGTGCACAAGATGTGCATCCCAGAATTATTCCTTCTATCATCTACAGTGATCCACTCACACATTTTTACTACTGAGAGGAGAAAGATTATTGGTGCACTGTTTATTACTCCTCTGGGTTATTGCATGGTAAGTGACTATACATCTTTCTTGCTACAATTAAAATAATTAAATCTGGAGGCTATTAATGGAAGTGAGTTTGTCAGTGTCAAATGCAGCAGGACAGCACGCCTGTTGATTGTTCTGTTGAGTCTCCCCAGTGTGGGATCTGTTGAGCAGAAATCAAATAGGCAGAGGAGTCATAGTTTTTTTTTTATCCTCCTCTCCAAAGAGATTGTTATTCTGAAGCACAATCCGTCTGATGTGTGAGAATATCTTGCATTTTCTGTCTGAGGGAAGCCACCGACTGCATTGCGTTCCATTAGTGCTCAGTAAGCCACAGGGGCCACAACAGGCTGTAATCACCATGGGAGGCCAGGAGAAGTGCAAACCATGTAATTTGGACAGGCATAGCAGCTCAGGCACTGATGGAAAAGACTGCTGGGCAAATTACAAAGTACTTTACAGAATTTCACTTGGATAAGATTTATCTCTCGCCACTTAGATTTACATACAAAATGAAAAATCACTGTGATGATACAATTAACTCACCAATGACTGAACTCTAGGTGGAATGAATCTAAGTAGGCTACTTATACTATGTAACTGTTCTTAAGGACATTTTGAAGAGAAGTACATGTACTTTGTGCTGTACCACATTTATCTAACAGCTATACATATAGTTCCTTTGCAGATTAGGATTTTTACATTCAAAACATATAGTCATCTTTAATTGTCCGATAGTATAAAGCAGTTAAAATTACACCACCTCAACCAGCTACAACATTAACATGCTGCTGACATGTTAATTCATCAATCTACATCATACAATGTTATTATATACTGTACATGTCTATATAATACTCTAAGAGGGGCCACTTTGCATAATTCTGCGCATATTTCAAGTATATTTTGTATTTAATACTTACAATAGATACATTACTCACAATTTCTATTGAGACTAACTTTATATTTAAATTACATTATTAATATTATTCTCTATTTTATTACAAGGAAGAGATTTAACATGTTATTTGGTGCTCTTTATCAGGCTTTAAAATCAAATTAAAAAATAAAAACAGAATGACATACCTTCTTTGGACTATTGTGCAAATTTGAATAGGGTCACTGACTGACCTTATGAAAAGGTGTCTGGACTTATAGTGTATAAAACGTTCACTTTACATTAGAAATAGTCTTAGGGCCAAATATACATACAAAACAATGACACATTATACAAATGAATCATTACCAAATTATGTAACATGAGTGTTACTGAGAACAACATGGAAGAATCAGAAATACTTTATACTTTTACTTTTATTGTCTCAGGTGGAATAACTGGGGTGCAAAGAGGAGAGGAAGTTATAAGAGCCATAATACCTATTTTACCTATACACCCCTGTTTACAAACTTCCTTCACGGACCACAGCAGCTGCAGGCCATCTGCAACTCATTTGCATTTATGTTTACTGTCCATCAGCGTTGTCACTAGCTTTCATTTGACATAATGCTCTGTAAAACTTTAACAAGCACACAGTGTTGTCCAGAGGACACCCAGCGTTAAGGAGATTAATTCTTGATCCGTGAAGAACAGGACCTTGAAATTAGCATGCGGTTGCCGTGGTGACGGAAGCACGCTAATCCAGAGCGCTTCCACAATGTTGACAGACATTTAGAAAAGTTTGTTTTTAACTGGAGACACAACAACCCTGTATATCAACAGCGACTTCAAAACGCGTGGTTTATTTTTATTGAATTAACGAGAAAGAGACTGAAGGGTGTCGGAGCTCGGGGGGAGGGTTGCAGTAAACATCTGTGGAAACGCCCATCGTTTAATAACGGAGCCAGATTTATTTAAAGTTACAGACTTTGCGTCGAGACAAGGTTAACAGCCAAGCTAACGTTAATAGACTAAACACTCGCACCGGTAAATATGAAGACTACAGATCTTTTGGCCAGAGAATACAGGACACTCTTCTCATAAGGTAAGTTAACGTTAAGTAGTTTATAGACAGAGACGCCTGCTTAACTTCATCTAAATCAATGTTTTAGTTTTGTGCTGGCTGACTGTAGCTGTTAGAGCACTTTAGCAGTTAACACATTCATTAATTTTACCTGCGTTAGTTATTCGTTAGCTAACTACTACACTTGTTTTAAAACAGAGTCAGAGATTTATTTATTTAATGTTAAATAACAATGTGTGCCTCCAGTCTGTGGCACTTTTAGCTAACTAGCTTTAATTCAATAGTTAACTAACGTTAGTTAACTAGGTCATAATGTTTGTTTAAGTGTTTAACTTAAAAGTTTCTACAAACCTGGTAAGCTAACATTAAATTAAACAAAGATAATATAACCCATAGAAAATGTACTAAATCAAAATTTAAAAATTATACATTTTACACCATGGTCATAATGTTGACATTTGGCAATAATATTTATATAGCTGGATATTTATTCACAAATAAACTAACACAATTATGCCTATATATCTGAGCTAACTAACGTTATATGGGTGAAGTCAGTTTGTATTGCCATAAATCACAAACATAGAATCTTGCGTGTGAGTGGTTTGTGTATTATTTAAGATTTTATGGTGTGTTTTCAGGTGTCAGAGAGAAAACTAATCTCATCTCTGAGAAGATGGTGAAAAATAAAAACATTGGAGGGCGTGCCAATCGCTCTTCCACATGCAAGACAAAAAAGTCTGGCTCCCAGATTGAGAGCAGCAAGGACCCGACTCCTGTGGATGACCCCGCCGGCAGTGACGCCGCTTCTGTTTCTCCAGAGCCCCAGACCACCGGTCAAGGTCAGCTGGGCTTTCCAGACAGAATTTACCTGCTGGCGTCAGTCATCTTCCAGAATAACCACCTGGAGAAGTCTGCAGCCCAGCGGTTGGTGAATTACGGCAACGAGAGAGGGCTCTCGTTACCTAAAGTCAAAGATGAGGAGATGCAACGTGCAGCTTTTGAGTTGGCCTTCAATACACTTAAATGTGAGTGTGGAAGTGACTGGTAGAGTGAAGTTGGTTGGATATTTTGAACCTTTTGTCACTACTGTTTTTTCCCCTCTTATGTTCCTTCCTTGCATGTCTGTATATCCACACACTTTATACACTTAAACTGTGTGTTTTGGGCAACTTTGGAGTGAGGACACCAGCAAAGGGTGTTCAGCAACCCCTATTTTAATTAATTTCAGGTACATTAAATAAAACCTAGTTGATTCCGGGCAAACAAACAGCCATTTATAATGAGAATGAATAGCTCTGGGGAAGTTAATTGACAGGTAGAATTGGATATAGATAGATTGATGAAGGGCAAGTAGAAGAGAAAAAAAATGCTTGAATGACTAGGCGGGGATCTGTGTGATGCTACAAATCAATTTGGCCCATAATCTGTTATCTGGGACCAGGGTGGAGTCTGGGTGACCGAAGTCACAGGGGTGTGTAATCACCATGGTGATAAGGGAGGGGAGGTGAGCCGGCTGTCAGTGCAGGAAGATGGCTGGAATCGATTGAATGCGTTCTCAGTGGAAGGAGAGGTCAGTGTAGCAGGAACACCCTCAGAGCCATGAATGATTTTGTTCCTTCTAACCATCCATCCGCTGAACTTGGATAAGCCTCGGGCTTCATGTCCCACAATTAATGCAGATCACCTCAGAATATCCATCATAACAAGCCCCACCACCTTTGTTGCAGTAACCTAAATTAGTTTTACAGCTCTAGGTCATAGCACTTACATTATCTGGTGAAATCGACTAGATTGCTTAGAATAATCAGAGAGAACTTAGAGATCTTATAACCAGGGCATTGTTTTCATCCGTCACCCTTTTTTTACCCTATAAGAGAATTCCTGTATACACTAGCCAGTATGTGGAATTTATTAATGCAGGCACAAAACATCTTAATTTGCTCAAGAGTTTGAACTTGAGCTCTCCTTGTAGGGAAAAACAGCCTTCTTGAGCTTAGAACAATTACAATATATACTGCATCTCTTGTTAAATGTAATCCCCTTTTTGTTCAGAGCTTATTTCAAAGACAGATATTCTCTTTTTTATTGGTGACATGTTAGTACAATTCTTCTCTACAGGTCCCCAAGTCTGACATTTCTAGAATTAGCTCATTTGTAGAATTTCAGATACTGGGACAATGTAACAGAGATAACTTAACAAAAAGAGGAGCTACAAAAGCCATCATTGGATAGCTTACATTATTATAGGCAGATATCGGCACTGGTTATATTATTTATGATCTTTGATTTTAGTTTTTTTTTAGGATCATGCTCTAAAAGAAAAGAGAAGAAGGAGTTTTTCTGTATCTGATGTGAAATTTGCATTTTAAGGTGTTGGTGTATTTGCACAGCAAATTAACAGTACGTCATTGTTATATAAGAAAAGCCGCTTGGTACTGATCATTAATGAAAGTTTACTCGTGCTCGAAAGGCATGCTTGTTGTCTTGCCCTGTTCACATACGTATTTTGGTCACATGTTCGATTCGCTCGTGTTGGCTGTGTGGTGAAATTGGGTGCAGATGAAATGACACAGCCTTGAAGCCAATGTAAATCTCTCCCCTTCCTCCTCCAACGAACAGCCCGACTTTTGGTGCAGAAATTGATTTGCTAGTGACACACACCCATGCTGGCAGTCTCACACACACACACACACACACACACACACACACACACACACACACACACATACCCACGCGCACAAAAGACACATCATTCGTGCACAGCCTCGGAATGACTGATCCAAAATTGAGCTGAGGTCAGTTGTTAACTTAAAGAAGAAATGCTTCAGCAGCGAAAAACACACAGAGTAAAATGGCAATAAGCTCTGGTATTGATCTTGTGATTATGACTCTTATCTGCTTAAAACAAAAAAGCCGCTCAGTAAGCTCCGTATCGGTGGCTGAGGACACACACTTGTCTGTTGCTTTGATTGTCTGTCAATACTAGAATATGGAAGGAGAGTTGGTGATGATGATTTCATAGACAAAATCGCCCAAATGACAAGTCTTATCAGTCAAGTTCTTTTCGTCTTGCGTTCTCTGTCTCTCCCCCTTCACTTCATTCTGTCTTTATTTTATATCTTCAGGGCCTTTCAATTTCTTTGACCTTATTATGACGACTTTTTAAAAGGCCTTTTTTCATATCTGAGTGACAGTCTGCTTGATCGCTGACCTAGAGGCAGTTTTATGTTGTCATGGTTTCATTTCTTGCTGTCGTATACCTTGTGTTCTCGGTGCTTGAGGAATGTGCAGAGGTTAAACTACGCAAAGTAATGTTTGTGTGAGTTTTTACTAGTAGAAATTGAGTTGATTTAATTGTCACTGGCCATGAGAACACCATCCTCTTCTCCTCCTCCTCCTCCTCCCTCTTTCTTTCCATTGGCCTCTGAGTATTTCTTCCTCATTGTCCATACTGTCCAACTGGGTTGCCAGACACCCTTTTCAGATGACTGTAGCTGCTGTATTCTTTGTGCGACTAGAAAGGTTATTTGGACCACCTTTTGTGGGAGAGAGGACTGTCTTCTTACCCATCTTTTTCCTTCCACAATCAGAGCATCAGTAAACCTCGGCAAATATTAAATTGTGCAGGTGGTTAGTATGTAAGATAGATTTGCTATTTAGTCCGATGGTGATTGTATAACTTATGGCACGTACCTTTTTTGGCTGGTCCACTGTTAGATTAATGTTCAATCGGGCGCACTGGTGCGGAATACTGTGAGACAAAGACCTGGCTGAAGAGGCGCGGAGCCTGCATTCAGGTCTGCTTCTTTCACTGAGGATTTGTTTGACTATAGTCACCATCAGTCACTACTCATTGTGTAATCCCTGGATGGAAGCCAGGAAGCACACAACCTCAAAACAAGTCCTGCAATGACTGGTGCCTCCTGCTGGTGTAGGACTAATTTCTTGTTAGACTGATTTCAAGTCATTTTTTGCTCATCAACTTCTAGAGTCAGGAGTTCTGATTTGAGTAATTCTGTCCTGTCTTACAAGTAAAACCCAGGCACTGTATCTGCTGTGTAAAGATGTCTACTGTAAGTGATTTATAGCTGAATTTTCTCTGCGTTTTACTCAACCTGCTGTGTGTGATTTATAGCAAGTGGAAGACTATGACCTCTACAGACCAAACCATCATGGCTCCGTCTGGGGTCTGTGCTGCTCTGTGTGCACTGAGTGGTTATTTTCCTCAGGGCTTATCTTTAAGGCCTTCTGCAGTAATGACCACTATTGTAAACCCCATTGACCTGCATCTGCTGTAAATTAGACCACTGCTGATGGCAAACATTTGTTTCATCAATTAAAGATAAGCTGTATTATGTGCAAACATTTATTTGTGTTCCCGGCTGTTTTTGTGTGTGTGTATGTGGATGTATAACTGCATGCTGATGTGTGTGTTTGTCCAGTACTGCACGCTCTCTATGCAGTGTGCATTTGGCCGAGACCCTGAGTACAGTTTTTTTGGCATGATTTGAGATGCTGCGATAAGTTAACAGCAGTGGCTGTGGTTTCCATGGTGTTGCAGTGGACGGGCTCTGTCCTGTGCTCACCTTTTATTCACAGCTTCAGAGGTTTGTCTGTCAAGAATAAGAAGCAAAAGTCTTTGATCCTAATGTGATAAACTAGATCTCTATCTCCCTCATACTGAAATGGAGAGCCCACAGTTCACAGATGGGAATGGAAGATAAGTCTGTGTGTATTTTTATGTATATTGCAGAGAGAAAGCATCCTGTTGGCTAGTGAGACAGTTGCTGCTTTTATGATATGGCAGCCAAGGGAAGAGGATGAAAAAACTCTGTAAACCATGCGTATCAGATAAGCAGCTCTCACCACAGTTCAGTTACCTTTTTCAGACTTCTGTCCAGATTTGATAAAGAAGGTCAAGCAAAGTTTAATTGTATAACCTAGGAAGGAAAACTCACAAAAACGTAGCAGACCCAAGTTTCTATAAGTATCTTAATCTGTATAATATAAAAGTGTAAAACTAGACAATCATGTGTGCCCATCAGGTCACTACTACATTATTTGCAGGCAACAGGTGTTGGATAAAAAAAAGAAGATAACAACATTCATACAAACACAGTCTACTCTGATATGAAACCCATGTGTGCTTGTTACATCTGGTTTTACTGATCATGTTAAGATGCAGCCTGTTTATTACTTCAGATGTCATTAATGTCAATCTTTCTCCGATTACACACACCCACTCAGCACAGACACAATAAATGAAGGAAATTAGGCAAATGAAGAATCAGATTACTTTTAATTAAGCACCAAATAAGTGTTTAATCACGGCAAATTACCCCCCCTGCCCCCCATCTAATTGAATTATCTTTTCAAATTAAATCACTATCATTTGGGGGTGCCTCTAGGAGCCTCTCTTTGTTTTAATCTTGTTTCTCTCTTTTTTTTTCTAGACATTTTTCTCATCATTAGATATGGATTCGTCCTTCGTCACATATATTTTACCAGTTAATGGATAGGAGTAATTTCCCGTGCTTCGATCTCATTCTCCAAATGAAGGAGCTGGGGTTGGTTTCCAGGGATAATTAGACCCTGATACAAAAGATGGGACTAATATGGATCATTATTACTCAGACACATAATTAGTAATGGAAATCCACATTACTCCATTTCTATCCTTCTACACACCTAACCCATTTTAACTTTGTTTCTGCACAGATCAAGAACTGCTGGAGGACATCATGATTGACAGCGGCTTTTACCTCACTCAACCACTGGTAAGAGAGTTTCATAGAGACCATATATTTTAATACAGCAGTATTTTATGTTTAATGTCTTAGTTTGGTGAGATGCACATCTGTTACTTTCAATTTACTTTTTATTCAAAGCCTAACTAGGCTTAAGTTTAGGAGTTTACCATGCTGTTCCTTTGTTTATAGCTTTGTTTACCTCGTGCTGTTTCTTTTCACTCACAATCCTTTGACAGTGTTTCGCTCAGTGTTCTCCAATATTCATGTCTTGCTGTTAATATTCCATGTAGTCTTTGTTCTGTCTCTAGACCTCTAATCAGGACCAGCAATATTGATGTATTACACTGATACACTACTTTCATCAACTCACAAAGCACCTCATGTCTTTTATATTCCCCACCCTAATCAGCGACAATCGCTCCCTGTGGAGTGGCAAATCTCAAAGGTACTATGTGGTAGAATGTGCCTTTTTGTTTATTACTTTTCTCAAACAAAAAATCCCTTTAATTAGTGGTGAAATCAAAATGCCGTAACAACCTAGGGGCTGTGTTTTCGAATGTGGCATCTGAGTTTATTCTGCACGGTGTCTATCCTATATATGTCCTCAAACCAGTGTGCTGAATGTTATTAGTGATACTAAGGCTATGCTTTGTAGGCGTGAAAATAAAAAAGATTCCCTGCACATTCTCTGTGAACCAGCGGCTGTTAGACAGAAGAAAAACGCTCTTCTACTTAAGTGAAGAGGTATCCTCTGGTGGAGATTGGCATGTACTTTTGCCCTACTTTTAACATTCCACATAAAAGAAGCTGTGGAAAGAGGGCTGCTCTAGCGTTCTTCCCTAACAGTCTGGATGGTGATAAAACATGCACAAAGCCAGTCTGCGTGCACATAGCTGGTAGAGAAGAAGAGTAATGAAAGCAAGAGGTGGTGAATGTGTAAACAGAAAACAAAGCTGTCACCGAGTATACAGATTGTAGACAACCAATGTCTTCAGCGAGGGCGCAAATATATACAGACATTAATACACATGAATTGTGTTTGCAAAGCAATCCCAACACGGACTCATACAGTACATTCACACTGTAGCTTTGTGAAATATGGCCCTGGGTGAAATGAATGGGTCTCCCTATGTGTTGGTGGCAGGTCGTTACTCTGCATCCCTCTGGCGAGACAATAAAGCCCAGACACAATGAGACAGTCTTTAGAACTCACTCTCACCTCCTTTTACACTGCCGGCATCTATAAAGTTCAACCTTGATAGAGAGAGGAGAAAGAGGGAATAGGCGGGCTTAAAAAAGGGGGGTACATGAGGGGATAAAATGAGAATGAAAAATTAAGATATTGATAGACTTGCGTCCTGAAAGAGCCCAAGGTGCATTTGATCACAGTGGAGAGAGCAAATTAAGCTTAAATCCTGTGGAGGATGGACATGAGTCCATGAGTCTGAGTGACAAAGTAGATGTGAGTGTTGTGTACAATGAGCCATATGAAACTTTAATTACATCTCGTTTACATTGTAGTTTCCTCTCTCTAATGTTTAAAATCAACATGTATCAACTTTGAATTCATCAGTGGAACATATTAATGTCTCATTGTCTCATTATACTTGATTGAATTTTACCATTAGCCAAGGTTAGCATTAACACTAACAATATTTTTAAATCCAGTTTATGTTCGTGTGATAAGATTGCGAGCTCAAGTCCATTTCTTATGTCACAGACCTGCATCTGAGGTAACTAAACATAGCCCACATGTTTACTGTTGGCCAGTCTTCCCACCATGAGACACAGTTGCCAGGCAACTTAATGACTGGGAATTTCCCCAGACCCAAGGGTTTAACCTTGGTAAAGAGCAAGTGGAAATTGAGGTAGAGAGATGAGAGAGGAAAAGTGGAAGGCCAGAACCTGTTTCTGAAACCGACCTTTCCAAAAATGAAATTAATAGCCCCTGGAATGAATAATAAGTGTTGGCTAATTCCTTAGCTGCCGCATAAACCCTTGTAGCGCTCTAACTTCTCGGCCCATTAGCCCAGTAGTGAGAATGTTGCAAGCTGTTGCAGCCGTGGAACACCATCTGCCACTAGTGCGGCTGGTGCCCTCCCACCCTTAGGGACAGAGAGGGGGAGAGGGAGAGAGAGAGAGAGAAAGAGAGGGACGTAGACACAGGAAGAAAAAGAGAGAGAGGGTAGAGAGCTGAAGGGATGGAGATAATTGAAGAGGAGGAGAGGTAGAGACATAACTCAGGCTTCCTCCGATGTTTAATTAAGTGGCAGCAGTGGGGTCATGGCAGGACATCCTTGAGCAAAGTGTGTGTGTTCGTTTCTACAAACGGGATAATTTAGTCATTAGGTAACCAAAATAGAGTAATTGCCAGTACACTGAATCAGAAAATGTCAGATAGTGTTGTCTTGGTTTTGTGTACATTGTAGATACAGTATGTACCATAAGCAGCGGACCCTTTGAGGCATAATACACCAAATAAAAGCTTAAGAAAAGTTTTTCAGTTTGTCTATTGGGCTTGCAGCCTCTATGCTTGTTCCTCCCTTTTCTTTGTTCTTTTGGTAAAACAGAAGTCACCTATTAACTGTACTTTCTTGTTCTTATGCTCTAGCCAGATGATCAGATGAGCCTTGTTGGCGTCATGCTCTATGACTTCCAGGACAGAAAGTTCCTCCCACGGGAACGCCAGGGGGACGAGGAGATCATACGGGAAGTTCGAGATGCCGAGAACCACCTCCTCAGGTGAGGACAAATAAATAAAATAATGACAAAAAAGAAGATCCCAAACTTGAAGTGGAATGCTAAAAGGCAGTACAAATAGATATAGATCTAAATATTTTTCTTTTGTATGTGTTTTGTTTAGGTTTAAAACCAAGCTGGCAGCCTCTTTGGCCCGCTGCAGGATCAAACATGATCTCTTGTCCATTGAGTGTATCTTGCCTGAGAGCGTGAAGACCATGCAGGAGAGATCAATCAGTCTTCCGCTTTACGCATGGATCAACATGCTGAAGAGCAGGTCAGCTGAGCATCTACATACATAGACCATTCACTCACTCACTCTCACAGAAGCAGGTAACTACCACCTGTACATGCACACAGGAATGCACTGTAAGCATGTATAGAGTGTGTGCTAGCCTCTACACACACACTATTACATCTACACACAGACCTTTAACTTGGGGTGCTACCTAATGTTTTATAGGCCAGGTGCCCAGCTGACATCCAATTAAACCCCTGTGTGTGTCTGTGTGTCGTTGTATGTGTGTGTGTGTGTGTGTGTTCTAATATGTGTTCTTGCACGCGTCCCGACAGGCTGATTCAGTTAGGTGTAAATCCTGCTGCTGTGGACAGATTCAATCAGCAACAACCCTCAGCAAGCTCTGGGACTGTAAAGGTCACCTGTTGGGACTAGTTGTGTGTGTATGTGTGTGTGTGGGTGCATGTGTGTACCCTAAATGGCTCTTATAGCACATTTTACTTTTAAGTCTTGTAAAAGGCCACATAGCAATTCTACACACTATTATTATCTATGATGACAGTCTTCCTCTTTCTTCCACCTCTCACCTTCTTCCCTCCTTCCCTCATCCTTTCTCTTGGGCTTCCTCTAATCTGCTCTATCTCCCCCTCCTCCTCTCCTTTGTTTCTAGCCTTGATGAGGTCCTAAGTGTGCTGAAGAGTGCGGGCTTCTCGCAGGTGAAATCGATTGGGCAGCTGGAGGGCCAGACCTTCTGCCAGGATCCCCACTGTGGGGATATACTGGTATTCCCTGCTCAGCTGAAGGCTCAGCTGTACTCCACCAAGCTGCTTAGCGACCACAAACTCATCATCCAGGTACAAGCTGCACATAGAGAGAGAGATAGGAGGTTCCTTACAAGAGCAGCCTTCTCCCTGTAGACTTTAACATAGCTGTGGAAATCTGCTCAGCCCCATCAATCTTCTCTGATATTTATGATTTCACTTTGGTAATGGACTTGCTCGAATTGATTATAAGACTGAGATCCCTTATGCCAACTAAGATTAGTTTGCGCAGATACAAATATTTCACACCACTGCTTCTCATATTTCACTTCTTGCCATAAAGAATTCTCCGGTCTGGGAGGGGGAGAGCAGTTTAATCATTTAATTTCTCTTCCATTAAAGTCAAGCTGCCATACAAACTGCAAGCAGCACACAGCACCACAACACAATTAAATCAGATTTTGCAGCCAAATTCAATCAAATATTCAACACCACTGCCTAATTAATCACCACTCCTTCTCTCAATTTTATGAGCCTCCATCACACTTTCTCTCCTCTGTCTTTCCAAATGTCCTTGTTCTTCCCCACCCTGGTTTGTCTTTCCTGACAAACCCTGTGATACTAAGTACAGAAACTCAAGCCAGCCCAGTGGTTCCGCAGGGATACTTTCAGCACTATTTCTAGAGGGGACCCCACTGATTGAAGGATATCTCTCTTGTAATCTGACTGCACTGTTACTCTCCTTCTTCCTTTGTATTCCTCTTTAGCTCCTCTTGCCCTGAGTACCTGCTTTGCAACATCTGCTCCAAACTCCCTCTCCTCTCTCATCAATTCCCACCTCAATTCTATTTACTGCTCTCATACAGTGCAACTTTCCCTCCTACTTTCTCTTATCCTAGCTTGTGTCTCATTAGTTTCCAGGGTGTATCTACCTGAACCTGAATCTAGAAGTCAGTCTGCTGGTCTCTTTATCAAACTAATGCTTTTTGCTCAATGTGTCTGTAGGATAAATCTTGCAGCCTGGGCCCAAATGCAGTATGCTCCCTGCTGCCAGAGGAAGGAGGTGTTCTTATGGTGGGCTGCTTCTCCGGCCTCACTGTCTCCCACACTGCCTCCCTAATTGCAGAGAAACATAAAGCCAAGGGCAACAACCAGCCTACACTCTACGTTTGTGTCAGCGATCGTACAGATGCTCAGAGGGAGGAGCTACAGCAGGCTGTGACTGCCATGGGCTGCAAGAGTAGGCATAAAATGGATGTGTCCATGGGTGCAACTGTGTTTAGTATGAGAGGGAAAAAAGGAGACAGACAGAGATGGAAGCAGACAACCCAAGTTTACTGTCCTTGTTTTAATGACTTCTTTGTCTTTATGTGTCTTTCATTTATAAGGGAGAATGGGAAACTGGTCACACTGGTCCATTATTTCTTCAAACTGCTTTTTTTTAGCAAATGGACACTTAAAGTGAAGTGACTAAATTTGAACAAATGTGACAAATGTTTCATGAGCTGACCAATTACAACAAAGATTTAGGATATTTAGACAGAGTGCCAACAAC
This sequence comes from Dicentrarchus labrax, assembly GCF_905237075.1. Taxonomy (NCBI): domain Eukaryota; kingdom Metazoa; phylum Chordata; class Actinopteri; family Moronidae; genus Dicentrarchus; species Dicentrarchus labrax. Next base: position 11,126,902 of record NW_026136713.1, on the reverse strand, counting down.
TGTAACAAAAAATGATTGCCAGTTGTTTTTTTTGTCAGCAAATTCTCAGACTCGTACCAGACAATGATTCTGAGCTGTGAGTAAATATCATATGCTGATAGTGGCTGCCTTCTCAGCAAGTCATTAGGGAAACAATTTGGCACATGTGACGAAGCTGCCATTTCTGTAATTACAAAAGACGCCCTCAGGCAAGGTATTTTTCTACAAAGAGATATAGTGGGACTTTGTGAACAGATTTTAAGCATTGAGCAAATGTGTGTTTGTGGTTATCATTAAGTTATGTGCATTCTTCTCAGATGTGAAGCTGATACCAGAGGACTTCCAGTCTTTGGACGGCAGTGATAAGCGACTTCAGAAGGTGCACGTCATCCTCTTAACCCCCAAGTGTTCTGTGTCTGCAGTCAGCAACCCAGTTGAATTCATACTGCAAGAGAATGGAGGTACATAGCGATCCGTGCACCACAGCAAACTCATATTCTCTAAAGGCAAATTATGCAAATCCCTAACCCTGTGTAGTTCTACCACTTTCATATTTTCAAAAAAGTCGATAAATCTAAACGTTTTGTAGCTACAGTGGTATTTTAGGTTTAAAGAAAAAAAAATCTACTAAACCATGATTTAATCCATAAATATAAAACAGAACAATTTCTAAAACAACTGAGTCCCCATTACTTCTTTTTTTTGTGTTTAAACAGAAGATGAAGAGCATTACTGTGAATAAAAAATTCCATTTTATCACTGTGTTTGATGTTTTAAACATAATTACTGATGATCCACTCACAATCCTCTCGTAGGCTGCACATCCTAACCGCTCAAGCCCTTCCATCTTCTTATGTGGAGGTTATTTATATTAGAGTTGCTTATATATAACTCTTATATAACTTATAACTTGTTATCTCAGTTAATAAAACAGAGATTCTTCTCTAAAATACTTCTTCGTTTTTCTCAGACACAGACCTGCTGCAGGACTTATCAAAGGGCTCCATAGCCCAGAGCAAACTGGAAGCTCTGGTAGCCCAGCAGAGGAAGGATATTGATCACGCCTTGAAGTGTGAGTGTCGAACCACCTGCTCTCATGTTGACATGCACACACACAAACACAGTCAGACACACACACCATATGAGCTCACTCTGGAGCGCGTAGCCCCTCTCACCTTCTCTGACACAATGTAGCTTATACTTCCTAATTATCTAATCTTGCTTGCCTTTAGAATGAAGCCTGTGGTATCCCTGGGAGATCGTCTGAGTCTTAATTGGGAATGCTAATGTTGCTCTGCGCCGGTCAGACACAGTCTGCTGCAGCATTCCTTGCATATTTTAAACAAGTGATTAGGGATCTGCTTTGTATTGCAAACATTCTGTAGAACTGAATATGACAGACGGACCTACTTTACATCTTATTCTATTCTTACATCTTATTCTATTCTATACACAACACAGTTATATTCTGCAGTCCGTGCTGCTCTGCTCAGTTGTGTTCTATGTGTATTTTATCCCATTCAGTTGCGTGTTAATCTGTGTCCATGATCTACAGTCATTAGCCTCAGTCCGTCTTGTATTGTTCAGCGCTCTTCTTTCTGTGTTGGTCTGGGTCATGTTCATCGAGCAGGTGGGGTCTTTCTGTTAGGGGCAATGAAAACCAGCTCCTCTAATCACACCGCCATCGATCGGCCTTGGTCTACGTTTTTGCCAATGTAGATACTTTCTAATAGGACTGTTAATTAATGGTGGGTTTGTATCGAGTGCCCTGCCTTGGTTGAGTCGATGGTCTCATTTCAGTGTCTCTAGGTGCACGCATAGACAAGTGCTCACACAGATGCACCTCCATAGCGTTTAATGTCCCAGCTGTGAGGTGGGTGTGCTGTAGTACAGGACACCTGAATGACAAATGTTTCTGCGTCACGCCTCAGTCCTCTCGTCTTTTTAACTCAGTTCCACTTCCTCAGAAGCAATATTTCACATTTGTTTGGAGCCAATTTGCCACATCCGAGTAGGTTTTATTTGTTATCAGCTCAGTGTTAATTGTTTCTGTCGGGCTATAATTAGTGAGCAAGAAAGAAATCAAAGCTCAAATGAAGGAAATCAAACGGCCTATAGCTTCACAAATCTACAAGCCAGCAGCAGTTGAATAAGATGAGCCATGTACATACGTAAACAGCGCAAAGAAATTAATATTAAAGAGACATTTCTTCAAAGGAAGAGCTTGATGAGGAGGATGGTTTAGTTTGAATAATCAAATTTAATTGTCATAGAAAGAGAAGAAGAAACTTTTAAACTGAAAGTGTGTGTGCTTGTCTGTCCTTTTGCTTTAATTGAACATGAAATCAGTTTGTTTTTTATGGATGTGGTCTCGTGTCAGTGAAGCAGATTTATTATAATTGTCTTTAAATAATTAGCCGAGGCCCCATTCACCCTATTTTAAGTTAATATAGCATCAAAGTAATTTTGAAAGTGTTATTTTAAGGTAGAAAATGTACATACTGTTGCTTTAATGCACACATTTTTTGTGTAGTCCCAAAGGTTTTGGCAGTGGTATACTCTACCTGTTCGTCATACCCAGAGGAGAATGCTGAGGTGGTGAGCAGAGCTCTGGAGCAAGCCAATGCCCACTCAGAGCAGGAGGGGGAACAACCAAAACAAGCTAGCTTCAGGTCAGCCTCAGTCTCTGTACCTTAGTACCCAGGTGCACTTTGTGCATCTGTCTCTGTCATTGTCTTTCTTTGCCTGTTTGCCTCACTGTCTGTCAGCCTTGCTGGGTTGTTTGTCTGTCTCCCTTCAGACAGGCTTCTGTCAAAGTCTCAGCACACCTCAGGCAGGAACTGAAAGTGATTCAGTGAAAATATAATCAAAGGTGCCATTTTATGTGTCTAAGTGCTGTGAAAAGGGCAGGAAAAAGATTTTCAGACAGCTTGGCATAGACATACTTTGTATGTTTTGTGTGTGTGTGTGTTTGTGTGGTTTGAAGAACTTAAGACTTTTTGAAGTTTTACCATTCCTGTAGCCTTAACTCCTGACTGCAGTATGCTGGTCTGGCGTGCTAGCAAAGCCTCAGGCTATCATAAATAAAACACACGTAATATTACTGGTATGGATCGCACTGGCTTTACCTAGATAACTGGTGGATTTATACGCATTTACGTATTGTTGTATTTAAAGCAGCTGCCCATATGTGTAATTTTGTATACTGTATTTTTCTGTGTGTGTTTCATCCAGGCTTAGTCCATCCCCGTTCAGCATTCCTGATCATGCAGAGGGCCCAGAGGAAACAGACCCCTTTTTCATGTTGGAGCCCTCTGAAGAGAGCAATGGCTGCTTCCTGGCTGTTCTCAACAGAGAGGTCAGCATCACTTAAACAGAAAGCTCACAGAGCAAAGCAGTGGTTAACCCCAATGAATTCACAAAGAAAGCATGATATCTGCATCCTCGATATTTACTATGTTATTTCTCTCAACACTAGACTTATCTACCACAGGAAGTCAAGGGTCAATTTAGCGTTTAACATTATATTAGGCATGGTAGTGACCACCATGACTCAATGTTGAAGCCAATATAAACATTTTTGAGGAGCTGCCAAGGAAGGATTAGCAAAACCTCCAACATCTCTCTCAAAATGCAAAGTCAAGATCTTCTTCCACAAGATGTCATGTTCTATATAATCATTTTACTTCTTGAAAATAATCTATTGTAGCTTCAAAAAGTTACTCCACCAGTCGACTGCTGCTGCTCCTTTCAGCTGGGGCAGCCAAAGAGACAAGCAGTGATAAATTTAGCTCATTTAGCATCTGGCCCTGGCAAGCTGTCTGGTTTTCAATGTCAGGAAAGATCCAACATTAGCCTTGGACCTAACCATTGGCTTTCCCAGTGTGATACCAAAGTGTTATTTGGCTGGCTGTTCATTGTGTGAGTGTTCAGTATTCAAAGTGTTTGAAATAGAACATATTTATTTTAGTATAATTTCTTATATGCATACACACACTATACACACACATAAATACAATACAGTGAACACTGAAGTTAAACATTGACTCGTCCCTTATGACTGCTGAGGAACTCCCTTATACTTCACTTGCTTTCTTCTGAGCTCAAAAGCTATTCGTGCAATTGGCTCTCTCATGACAAGCAGACACGGCAGAGAGAAGTTTTATTGGTGTGCTTTAAGACAAGTGTGGGAATTATGATGAAGCAGGTATCCTGTGCAGCCTGCTATCTGTCAGGAACAATTCATCCACTGGAAAACTGAAGCTTGTCTTTTAAGTGTAGAAACAGGGCCCTTTGAATGTCTTTTTGTTTGGGCAGAAAGGAGAAGCAGGGAACGAGGCTACTGAAGATGAAATCAGGTGAAAATGAGCATCACAGGCTGTGACAGGTACTTGTTCAAAACCTTAAGACAGAAAAAAGGTAGAGGAGTGAAGAGTTCAGACTGCTAGAAGAAATGAGAATGTCGTCCGAGCCTAATTAGCCATCAGAAAATAAAGTGCGAGATGTAGGAGGAGAAGGTGGCAGAAAGAGTGTGAATGAATGCCAAAATGGTTTAGAAATAGAAATCAGGGAAATCAGGATGAAATTACAGGATCAGAAGCGTGAGAGAGGTTGATGTTGGCTTCAGAGCATTGCACTGCATGGAAACTGGATCTGTTGGTGTGTGAATATGTCCGAGAAGGTGTTAATGAATTATACTTGAAAATTAGGCACTCTAGATTTCGGTTTATTGTAACAGTTTCAACAAAGTCAATGCCTGAAAGAATCTTTCTGGCTCTTTTATTAACATTAATAGACTTCTTTTACAGCAGCCATTTCCACATAAGATAGTAGGGTAAACACAGCTGTTACCTATGATACTAATTAAGATTCTGTTCTATTCAGGTCAAACAGAGTCAGGGTGCTGCTATTTTGCATGGTGGTTCACTGGAAAGACTCTGCTACACTAAATGGGACAGAACCTTAATTAGTGTCAACCGTGTTTACCTTAATATTTCATGTCAAAATGGCTGCTGTGAAAAAGGTCTGTTGGGATGTCGCTGTAGCTCTCTCTGACAGGCTTTCATTTCTTAATTAAGTTTCTCTTTCTGTTTTCCTATTTCATCTAAACTGACCCTCTCTCCTTTCTACTATCACCTGTCTCTCTCTCTGTCTAAAGCTCTCTCCTCCTCTAACTCTTTATTATTTTTGTTGGTTGTTGTTAAGTGAGACAGTAAGACTGTTACAGGAAGTAGGCCCAGCTCTAACCAGCTGTAAGTGCAGTGTGTTGCAGTGGATCTACAGGCTTGGTAAAGGTGCATCCGCAACTCTCATCGAGTCTGTGTGACTGGGATCCCCACATCCTCATAATCGACAACATACTCTCCCCACATTATGAAATCTACTCTTACGCTTATTAAGCCATCTTAACCCCACCGGGTGTGACAGAGCTCTCTCGCACTGTAGTTTCTGTTCCTCTCCAGCCATCCATCATGTTTTATACCTCCACAGATAGGAATGAAAAGATAATCAAACTGCTGTAATGGTGCCTCAAACAGGATTTTTTCCTCCCTGCCTCTAATAAACTCAGCTAATCAAAAGTTATTGTGGCACTCTGAAAAGCGCCATAAAAATAGCAATTATATAAGTGTTTGACTGCTGTCTGGCTTACATCGACTGTCATAGCGGTGCATAGTAAAGTTCTTTATGAGGCCTCCATACAGAAACAGCTGGGAACAATAAACACAGTCAAGTGATGTGTTTCTGGCCTAATTTCCAGAGGAAGCAGAGTACATCACAGGTGGGCTTTCCTCTCAAAGTTCCCAGTCTCTGAAGGACGAATTAAGACAATATTAAAATCCAGATCCCCTAAACTTTTCACTTTGACTTTATTTTCTTCATTGATTAGGATAAGTCTCATAAATTTGGATGTAGTTTGTGAGATATAGTGGTAGTAATGATTTTGACCTCTGTATGGGTTCAGCTCCAGGGTAAGCTGTGGCAGCTAAGTTTGGCAGAGTGTTGAAGGAAATTAGAAATTTACAGAGTATGGCATAGTTGGTTAGTGAAGATGGAGAGGAAGTGAGATTTACAGGGGTGAGGGGGAAGCAAGGGAGGCAAGGGAGAGTGTCTGTTGAATAATTCAGCGCCCCCTGTCCGTATGAGTTAGCATCAATGAAGTTCAGGGCGTCCACCAAAGACTGCATTACAGCGGTGCTTCTGAAGCATGTTTACCTGTGTGTACAGAGCGTATCACCACAGTGCATTGCACATGTGCAAAGTGCACTCCTTGTATTAACATACACACATTACAGTATATATGTACACACACCTGTGTACAAAGAATTACAAACAGACACATATACACATTTGCATTAAAGTACAAGCAAGCACTTAAAAACAAAATACACACATAAACCCACACAGGCTGCATGTCCCCATAGTGTACACTGTGCCTGTGAATAATTCAGGCGTTGGGGAGAGCAGTTGGCTGCTGTGTGGGCTGGTGCTGAGACAGCAGGTGACCCTGCAGCCAGCATCAAGGACATGGTGGCTCTCTCCTCTCCTCTCTTTCCTCTCCTCTCCTCTTTTTTACCAATATTATATATGGTGTACAGCACCTAGACCACTAATTCTCTATTTTTTGATATGGTAAACAAATGTATTTTTAGTGTATGCATTAAATTATAGAGGACTGCAAATCTTGTGGGAGCGGGTGGTCAAAAAATAAACTGCGGGATTTAGCGTTAACTTGAAGGAAGGAGATAACAAATGAAGATCAAAGCAGTTCATTACAATACAAAAACAAAGCATATGGAAGTCTGACAAATGTATCAGTTGTTACTGACAGAGATGGAAACGAATTGGAGTACAAATGTTCAAAAGTATTGGACTACACCAGGTTCAAATTTGGCACTTCTGGGTTGAGGTGACATACCTGCTCCATTCTCCCAGGTCAAAGTGAGCTCTGTTTCAAAGACAAAGCACTTTTCTTCACCCGTAAAGGGATTATTGACACTTTGTGTTACGTTTAAATGCGGAGGAGGAGAACGTGATTTTGCAATGTTATTACTGACAGGTATACATCTCTTTATTAATAGTACACAGTAAAATAGAAGAGACAAAATCAATGGAACTCTATTATGCAGGCGGGAATTGTCTGAATGTTAGCAGGTGCAGGCGGAAGTGAAACACACATTGCGGGAATGGGCGGTAATAGTCAGAAATACAGCAGGCACGGGCTTCAGAAAACAGTTTGCTTAGTCCATCTAACAATGTGGATATATGATTACAGGGCAGATAAAGCATTGCATCGGCACACATTTCTACATTACTTTTTCATTGTAATATAAGAATGTACAATATTTCTTTACTTTTTTCTGGAGTGTCTGGGTGGCCTGTCAGTTAGTTTAGTAATTTAGTAATTTATGGTACGTGGAGGGCTGGCTTTATGCTTCAGTATAAAATATATTTCATTCACCAATACATGTTCACCCTTACAATTATTTGGTCAGTAAATAATATATATTGCTTTGTCACTTCTCAACAGCCTGAGCCAGTCGTCAAAGAGGCACCACACGAAGTGCTTGACAGGGCAAATGCCAAAGGCATACTGGACAGGATCGGTTCCAACCACCAGCTAACCAGAAAAGATCAGCATGGACATACCATCAGGATGACTAAAACAACCCATGCTCGCACCTCTCAGCCCAACCTCTCTGTTAGTATTCAATCCAAAAACCAAGAGACAAAGGGCAGCAACAGCACTACTTTGTGTGGACATCACGAATTTACTAACAGGCGGCAGTCTACACAAGGTGGGTATTTCAGTCCTATATTTCAAGGGGTACATACGGCTGGAGACATTTTGTAATTATATTATTACCGCTAGTGGTATCAATCTTCTCTATTCCTGGCTAAGAGGAGTAACACTGAATACAGTTTGGTTTAAACAGAAGTAGTTCAATATCTAATTATTGTTACTATTATTCTTCATCCCCTTTTCTCAATGTTTGGTCCGGCGCACTACCTCCAACTTCTATCTCATTGTCTTTGTCCTTCAGGAAAAGCCAAAGCAGTGCGCTTGCGGGCCTCAAAGAACACTGAGTCCAGCTCCTTCTCTTCCTCCAAACTAGAAAACAGCACCAGCAAGAAAAGCATCACCCCCGTATTCAACGTTACAACTTCCACCACCACCCTGACTCCTGCCCCTCCTCCTTCTACCCCGCTGACCCCGGTTGTCCGTCCCCGCAGAGTTCCTCAGGAGGTGCTGAAGCCTGTGGTGCTCGTCCTGCCGCCTGTTCACTTCCCCAGCTTCTTCCCACCTCAGAACAACCGAACGGGATTCACCCCCAGCTTCAACTACAACAAGTGGAGGAGCCCTACTCAAACTGTACCCCTGTCCCGCTCCAGTGGTAGTCTCTCCAAGGATGCTATGGTCAAACCCCGGCCTCTTTTCTGAGCTCAAAACAACCCACATAAATATAAAAATGAAATATAAAAAAAAAAGTATTTACTTTCGTGCCAAATGCTTACCCAAATAAAGTCAGTAGTGTCTAATGCCAACATGTATACAGTGTTATTGAACTGCCGGATTACATAGAGCATGTGAAAATGTAAGTCACCTTAAGTGCTTCTAGAGCCATTATAACTTGTCATTAATACAATGTCATTATCACAGTGTCTTTGTGTAGCATAAAGAACAACCTTGCCACATTCAGAATATAATAAAACTGCATATAACTATAGGGCTGGGCTAATGTCATTTGAATGTCACTACATGATGAATACTTAGCAATTACACGGGGTTCCACTGACCTGAAAAATTAAAAGGACATATTCAAGAAGCTAAAGCTTTTTTTCTTTTGGTAATGCATTTATTGTCACAACAGGTTACATTTACATGGTGTAGAGATGAGTGAAGAACAGAACTGAAATGATTTACAGCATCTCTCTTGTTTGTTTTGTGTGTGTGTGTGTGTGTGTGTGTGTGTGTGTGTGTGTGTGTCTTTTTCATTTAGATCGGACTGCATTCACAGAGTTCATGTCGAGTGCAGGTGGTGGCCCCGAGCCATAGGAGCAGTGTAAAGGTTTTGATAGCAGTGACAGCAGACAATTTTGCTGCGGTGTGCATATTTATGTGTGTGTATTTTGTTAGTGAGGGACTGGCTGGATTTACTGAGGAAGAGGAAATATAATTAACCCTTACTGTCTGGCACAGATTTGTATCTTCTCCATGCTGTCCAAGCAGAGCAAACACTACTGTGTACCACTATTCATAGCCACGAGTGCTTCAGATCTGCAAAAGGCAAAGGACTTTCTTGCTACAACATAAATCTTGGGTGTATGCATAAAGATTCCTGAGGAAATTGTAACATTTGAACTTAAGCAATGTAACATTCTTGAGCTTTTACGCTCAGTTTTTCTATAATATATGCAAAAAAATTACAATCTTAACTAATTTAAAGCTTCAAAAGACATTAAAAACTATTACCTTTCTACTCATCCATCAAGGAATGGAAAGTAAAAATTGTTTTTTTTACCTTTTTTAACCTTTTATTCAAGTGTGGGTTAGAGATGGGCCAGATTTCTTTGTGCCAGCGTAAATCCAGTCATGGTCAAGTGTAGATGACTTGTGCTGAGAGCATCTATTTCTTGTGTGTTCACCACTCTTCTTACCGAGACCCTTGTTCAACTCATCAACATAAAACATATTCCATCAAAAAAACATGCAAAATCAAAACCCACATCTGTTCCCTTTTCTGTCACTAACACCTCATCTCTCCAGTCTTCATCTCTCCAGTCTTCATCTCTCCAGTCTTCATCTCTCCAGTCTTGTGCCCTAAATTCTCTCTTCCTACATACAATCATTTACATACACTTCATTATTACAATCACTTCATTCATCCTCAAAGGAGATGTTAAGTTTTTGTCTGTTTCAAGTCTGTCACACATCGAAGGGATCAAAACATTTCTATGCCGCTTGGAGGTAGGGGGCATGTTGACAGGTCTTGTCTGTCTGGTCTTGGTTGCTTTTAGTATTCATCTGTCAAAAATCCCATGACAGCAAGATGACACCTTTTCTGTCCAGGAAGGCTCCCGTAGCTTGGCGTCTCATGGGTCCAGTGCAGGAGCCCTTACTGTGCTGATGGCTGCTTTTACAGAGAGGTGTGAAAGAAAGTGTAACCAGTCTCTTAATAGAAATTTATCTTTTTCTTCTGGGTTATCCTGCCTCCTGTCTGTCGAGTGCGTGATCAGGTAATCCGTCTAGTCCAGAAATCCACATACAGTGGAGGCCGGGTTTCCACTTGGACACAGCAGCGTTCAAAGGTCAAAGTTCACCCAGTGACACCAGCTTTTCCATTCCTCCTCATCAAACATATTTGTTTTCTTGTTTTTTTTTTTTCTTCCTCAGGATGATTGCTCCACTTTCCTTAATCTGCGGTGGTGTTTGTTAACATATATGTACATCATTGGTTACCATGGCTGGTACTGATTACGTGTTGTTGTGGCAAAAGTGTGTGAGTGGCGTCCAGGCGTCGGCTGGGGGGGCGGGGGGGTGTGCTGTGGTCACTGGTGACGGTCATTGTTGGGGGAGTTCTGATGGCTGTTTCTTGGTTTTCAGAGTGTCTATGAGAGACTGGACGCCACGTTTCACGCTGGTGGTCACACGGCGGGTCACAGAGTCTGGAGAGGGCGAGGAGGAGGAGCCAGCACGTTGGGAGGGCGGCCGTGCCACCAGACACTTCTGATACCGCAGCTGGAAAAGAAGAGGACAGGGTTAGATATGTTTTTATGACTTGGTTTTAGAGGAAACATTACGCAAGCTGTATGTTACTGTTTTTTTATGGATTAAACAAACTGTTTGAAAAAAAAAATTGTTGCGAAAATGTCAAACTTTTCCTTTAAATACAAAACCTTCTTTTAATATCCATTGAGGGAGAGTTACACAACAAAACAACATATATGACACAATATCACAACGAAAGAATTAAATATGAACTTACCACACATGCCGCCTGCACAGCCTCAGACACACTGCCTGCGTTGGGGTCGCACCAGAACACATGACACTGGAAATGCTGGCTCCCAGTGTCCATAATGAAGGCAAATGTGTGCACATCCCGTCCCACGCCCATGAAGGACAAGAAGCGGACACGACACTCCACCAACACCTCCTCTTCCTCTTCCTGCACAGACAGCCAAGAGGAGAATCAGATTTAGGCTCTTAACTCTGCTGTATTAGATCTTCCTCTCTAATCAACAAGCACATTCACATCTTTTATTTATCTGTAACTCCTCAGGGCAGCAACTAAAAGTCCCTTGCCTTTTCTTTGATGACAGCCATAGTGGTGTCAGCAATACTCAGTATGACAGGAGTCCAGTCCTCTTTGCCTGTGGAGGACACAAGGCTGTCTATGGCCCCATTAATGATGTCCATACCTGAGGACAAAACACAGGAGAGTCTGAACAGCGAGATAGTGCGTGACAGAATTTATTACAGGATGTGTTATAATGTGTGTATGGGTTCCAGTATCACTTCAGGTTTACCTATGGGGCGAGTCACAGATGTCATACCCAGATACAGCACATGAAACTTCTGCACCAACTCAGTCTTTGGCATGGGAAACTCTGCAGAGAGAAAACACACTCACATTAAAACACACTCACAGATCATCCGCAGGGAATTGTATCACACAACAACATCTAACGCAGTTCCAAAAGAGAAGTCCACACATGATAATTGGCTTAAACTAGAGAAATAAACAAACACTGGTGAATATTTTAATATTTTAGGGTGCTGTTGACATGATTAGGGCATGCAGGATTTCAGAGTTTGCTGCATGAAAACCCAGCTGTGCCTGTTTACACAGCGGCCTGCAGGCAGAGAAGATTGCTGTACACTGTGAATGAGGATGATCAAAGATGTATCACCTGCATTTCAATCAGCACAGACGTTAACATCCTTTACCCTGAGGACCTTGTTATTGACGCACTGTGCAATTAGCTACATACTGTAAGCTTGAGACAGTTTTTGACAAGGTAAAATGCAGAAGATTAAAAGTGGTTTAATGTTGGTTAAACTTCATAGTTTAAAGATTGTTAATTCTCAATTGTGCTAAAAGACAAAATAATACAAATACAACACAATACTAAAAGGTAAAAACAGAGAATGGACTTAAAAACTGAGTGGCCAATTGCAACATGAAGTTATTATTGAGACGAAATGTTAATGATTGTTGAATCCAGCACAGTGGATAACTGCTGTAATATATAATTGTAGTATGAAAACTTTGATTCGTGCAACCCTAGATACAATAGGTCGTAACAGGCATGACACACCAAAAAAACATTCTCCAACAACCGGGAATACTCTAATGTTGGCAGTCTTAGAATGTGTTTTTAAAACGAACAACCCATGGCGCACTGATCAAACAAATCAATCAGTTGACTGATGTGAAGATGATACCTGCTGTAATTTAAAGACACTCCTGGTACTATTGTGTTTAGAAGTGGTAAGACGTCTTCAAACATGCAAGACATTTTGGAAATATTGGAAGAAAGTCTGGATCAAGCAGTGGTTATCCTCATTTTGAGATTCAGCCCATTGTGAACAATCCACATCTTAATTACTGAATTTCAGAGATTAACAGTTCATCACAAACTCATCTCCGTAGTTCGGTATGGACTGAGTAAGGGAAATCAATCAAGGATTATTACTTTTTGCTGGATTCACCTCATCGCTGCTGCCAGTGTAGAGTATGTACTGCTAAAGGTCCATGAATGACGAATAGTGAGAGTTTCTCATACATGAATTTTATATTATATACAGCGGGGCCATTATCCTGGTGTAATCATTCGGTGCTAATCTCCTAAAATGCGTCCCAACACGGGACTGTGCCGTCCCAGATACGCTGAAGAGATCTAATCCGGGCGAGAACAAGAACTGTTTTCCATCCACTGGTGAATGGACCTCTAGAGCTAATGGACCGGTGTGTCTACTTCAAGGGCATTGCCTCTCACTGGATACCAAGCTGTTTTTTTCAGTTAAAAGACTATGAGTTCAAGCAAGTTATAGCTTTAAAAGATATGAGGGATGTTTCCCCAATACGTTCTTTGATCCTGGGGTTGAGATGGGTCCTGTGGAGCATCAGGCCTTGCCTCAAAGATGCACTAATTGGGTTTTAATGAGGTCGACTGCCTCTGTAAGTGAACAACCGATACAGTTCTTTTATATTCTGATGCCGGAGCTCCATTCCTCCACGCTCAGCAGATACACACACCAGCTGAAGTTACAGCAGAGGATGAATTGTGCTGGCGCTTCTTCTCTTTCTTCCTATAATTACTTGGGACTGAGAGGAACAAGCAGTGGGACTTAGCGAAATGGGAAACAGTGAATAGAATTAACACTGGGAGGATAAAGCTCAGTGATTGTGGAGCGAGGAGTTGTTCTGGAGTCAGCGGTATCTGTGTGTAATTGAACCAAACGCTGCTATCTTTTCTATTAACAAATGTTCACAGTCGTTCCTGAGGCGATAAGGTCATTTTTTAAAAACATATACAGTACATGGTTTTAGATGAGGAACGCTGTAACGCGAGACAAGAAACCACAGCAGGAGAGATAGCACACGGCTGACAAATCCAATTCTCTCACGAGGGAACTACAAAAGAACAAGACTCAAAGAAAAAGATGTGCGTGTGTGCGTGTGTGTGTGTGTGTGTGTGTGTGTATACCTTGTAGGGGTACATCGGAGCCGGTCTGGGAGGAGCTGCCAGCTGCAGCCTTGGCACTTTTTCTTTCAGCCATAATCTAGACGAGGGGAGAGAAAAAGAAAAATGGAGACAGGAGGATAAAACAGGAATAACAGGACAAAATGAGAGAGAGGAAAGAAGGGGGAAGGAAGAGAAGAGACAAAAGGGTGAGAGAGAAAGAGAGAAGAGGTAAGCAACCAGAGTTTGAATGGGGAGAAGAGAAGGAAAGGTATGGATGAACAAAAAAACACAATTTAAAGGATAAGGCTGGTGATATTATAGATTTCTGTTACTGTCAACAAATTCCATGAAAATACTAAAACCAACAATGGATTGGTCCATTTCTCACTTTACATCTCTTCTTTCCTATTTCTCTTCCCTGTCTCATCCCCAGGCCCATTCATTTCTTCTGAAGATCTTCACAAATATATATTTTCATTTTCATTTCCCAACGTTACTCAAATAGGCACAAATTGTGTACGTATTTAGGACTAATTTTGGATTTGGTGTAGTATTTGCAGCAGCAGAATGGTGTTTGTGGGATTGACTCCATAAAAACTACAGTGTTTGTGTTAATGTTGCACAACAATGGGAGCTTTATGGCACAGATGAATAAGATGTATCAGGATATGGCTACTCAGGTAATACTTTAATCAATTCATTGTTATTTTGATCTTTTGTTGACAATAAGAAAAATCTATAATTTTACCAGCCTTATCCTTTAAAATATTCTCTTTAAAATTATATATTTAAACATAACAGTGTGAAAAGAAGCTCTTTTTTCTTTCCTCCTGCTCTTCTGCTGCAGTGTACACACTCTTTAAAGAGTCTTGAATAGTCTGCATGGCCCCTGCACCGAACTACTGCACCCTTCCTGCTATAGATACTTGATTAATTGTAGGTGTCATTAATCAAAGTCTATGGTGAGTCTGCAACTCTGCTCACAGGGGAACATGCAAGAAAACGCATGGACACACACACTCTCTCTCACTCTCTCTCTCTCTCTCTCTCTTGCTCACACACACACACACACACACACACACAACACACACACACACACACACACGCTCTCTCACACACACAAAGGAAGCCCGCTCAGTTCGCTGCGCAGCTGCAAGACTCGGGTCACCAAGTTTCTCCGCTGCAGTAAAGAGAAAACTACCGCTATGTTTAAAATAGGCGGTGTGAAGAGTCATGGTCACACACACATACAGATATGTACACTCTCCTCCTTCAATTTGGAGTAGGCGATAAGAAGAAATTAACAGAAAAAAAACATTTCTCTCTAAATGGGTCAACATGCCTCTAAGGGAGAAGAGAAAATCTGTATTTCCAGGTAGATTCATCCTTTACAAGGTCACTGCTGGCCTGAGGACAGACTGGTTTCCTTTTGTGTACAAAAGGCTTTGTGTGTGTGTGTGTGTGTGTGTGTGTGTGTGTGTGTGTGTGTGTGTGTGTGTGTGTGTGTGTGTGTGTGTGTGTGTGTGTGTGTGTGTGTGTGTGTGTGTGTGTGTGTGTGTGTGCGTGTGAGGGAGTGCGAGAGGGAAAAGGGTTTCTAAACAAGTGACTTATACAGTGTATGTCTAGGTTATACAAGTACCAAGGATCTAATATATTAACATTACACCTCAGTATGCATTGGCTAGCAATAAAACATTCATTGGCTTTCATTATGTTACAGACAGACTAACGCTGACCAATGCACTTCTCATACTTGTGATAGCAATCAGTACAAATATTGTGTATGACTGGAGATGTAGCTGGCTGCACACATACTTTAAAGTATTTTAATGAGCTCAGGTGTTGTTCTATATTTGTGTTATCAGCAATAAATCCCATAAAATAGACCAAACCAACTGTGACTTTCTGAATCAAGTCCATGTGTTCTTACTGAGGACACATTTGTTTAGAAATTGCTATTAATATAACATTTCTTTTTTAAAAAAAAGCTCATTTAGCAAACATTACTCAAATAGGAGTAAATAAAGAATGTGTTAAGCACTTTTTTCAGCTGCGGATTAATACACAATTGTTGCTCGCTTGTGATTATTTCTGGCAGCTGAATGGTGTATGTGGGGTTGGCACAAAATACACAAAACATTGCACAAAAATTGAGCTCTATGCACAGAGGAATATATCAGGACTATACAGTTAATATTCGTTAGAGGAAATAAAGTCTTTTCATGGGATTTGTTGACAGTAGGAAAATATAGAATATTGAATTCCTATAGTCACATGTAGGCAATTTATCTTAATACACCACACAATTAATGCCAAGACAGAAAGAGTCTGAAAAGGTCAAACTGTCAAACAACAAGAAAAACAAGAGTTGACACACATGCTAGCGGCTCTGAGGCTGTCCTTAGGCATAGTGGGGCTTTGAGCTAAATGGTAGCACATCTTAGTGTAGCATGTGCTAATTAGCATTACACACAAAGTACAGCTCAGAATCATGGGAATGTCATAAGTGTTGCATGTATTTGATCATAAAGCAAATTTAAATTCTGAACTGTTTAATGGAGCTAGATTAAAAGTCAGATCACCAAAGTTACCAACGTCAACAAAACAACAACAATGTATTGTTAATCCATACAATACTTGTTGAGATATTGCATAAAAAGCCTAAAGTGCTAGAGGAAAAGTCAAGGGATCACCAAAGTCAGTTGGAATAATCCTCTGGGGACCATGAATGTCTGTACAAAATTAAATCTCAGTCTGTCTAGTAGACGTTGATGAATTTCAGTCTGGAGTCTGGACCAAAGTAGTGTAGCGACCAAATGACAGATGCACATTGCTCATTTCTGGAGGGTCCAGGTGAAGATACTCTTAATTGTACCCCTTTTATACAGTAGACACACACATAATACTGGTCAACTCAATGCTAGTTGGACCCACACTGGACCCATTCATATAGCTGTCACTCTGGTTGTCACTGTAAGCAGAGACTGTAGCCTTCAGTGTAGTTTCATACATACATCATGAAACAGTGGGACCCACATCAGTCTGAATGGGGTACTATTCCCTGTCTTCAATGTAAGTGGGCATATGATTTTAATGGATATCAGAATAAAGTGTCACTCATGCATTTTTAATCGCAAAAAACGATACTAAAACTAAATTAAAATAACCACTGAAAACGAGAACGCTGACTAAAAATAAACGATAATGTGAAAGATGGGCGAATGGACTAATTACTGTTATAAAGCAAAGTCTTATTCAACGACCTGCATTCATCTATAGAATCACGCTGTTGCTCCTGATTAGTAAAACATGTACCCTCCGCTGCCCAAAATAGTTGATTTAGCTTTGACCTTGCACCACCATTAATAAGACACATATAACCTTCAATAATGTTCTCTCTCTGTGTGAGTAATATTAGAAGAAGAATTAGAGAGGAAGTGTCAACAAAACCTCTGGGACAAACTAGGAAAACATCCAGCACGCCGACATTTAAGCCTCTGAATGATGCGCCGCTCTGCAGTGGAGGGGATTTACTGAGGGGAGACAGTCTGTTAAATGACTGCAGAGCAGAGTGTTGGGCACTGTGTGAACAACTTAACTTTTCCACTAACCTTGCGATAAACGAGAATGACACCTGTAACCACGGTAACTGTGCACAACGAAGATGGCTTACATAGCTACGGCCTCAAAAGCTTAGAAGACATAAATATTAAAAAATACAATTAAAAAATGTCACTGATGAAAACTGGACTTAAATGTCTTTAGCTTCTGTTTACAAAAAAAATTATATAATGACTAAATTTGACTAAAAATTTAATTTTCTAAAGAGACTGACGACAAAATCTGAAAGTAACACTGGACTCGTGTACAGCCCCTAACTTTTGTTCCATAGAGGTTACCTATATGATATAATTCAGAATTTAGAAGAAATATCTTATGGCTCCGAACTGAATGTGTCAGGACTTGAAGATCTGGTTTCCTTCAGAGTAAGAAGAAGAGTGAATCTGCACTAAGCTTCAGTATTGACCTCAGATACCTCAAGTGAAACAGCTTTGAGAGCCACTGCACAAGAGGATACCGTGTCAGTGTCACATTTTGACTCACCTAGACATGAAAAGCACACGTGTGTATGATGGTGCAGTATAAAAGTCCACAAAAGAAGCAGTACGGGACTTTCAATAAGGAGACAGCTGTTCCAGTCCCATGTGAAACTGAACCTCGACATTGACTTGTCAGGTACCTCACTAATATTTTCCTAAACCTAACCAAATAGTTTTTTTGCCTATACTTAACCAACTGTGATCTGTACAACATTGTGTAGGAAGCATGGCACTAAACACCCTGAGCCTTAGTCTTTGTGGTAGCCTAGTGCAGCAATAGATAGATAGATAGATAGATAGATAGATAGATAGATAGATAGATAGATAGATAGATAGATAGATAGATAGATAGATAGATAGTGGAGAGAAAGCGTGTGAATCAAATGTGTGATTTCATTTAATGCTGAAGCTTTGCACCTTTAAGGATCTGGGATTACACACAGACACACAGACACACACACACACACACACACACACACACACACACACACACACACACACACACACACACACACACACACACACACACACACACACACACACACACACACACACACACACACACTAGTGAAATACTGCATGTGCTCTGTAACCTGAATCTTATCTCCTCTGCTCACTGGCCCTTAAGACTTCCATGTATCTCTCTCCTCAGCTCTTAGTTCTCTAGAAAAATACAGAAATCTTGTCAGGGCACTGCCACTGTGTTTGAATTTCTGGCTATTAGTTTTCCAAAACATGCATGCAGGAGTTACAACCTCAAAACGTAGCACTGGATCAGCAGGAAAAAGATTTTCCTGCTCTCTTCAATAGTCACCCTAATTAAAGCTTGATAGCTTGTTTCAGAGTAGCAGATAAGCTCACTCATGCGGAGGCAGCGATGGTAATGACACCCACCTTGGAGCAGATTTCGTGGAGACTTGTGGCGATAGCTGCGGCAGGAGTATCACATCGAAACACGTGGCACTTCAACACCCGTGTGTTTTTGTCTCTCGCCACGTAGGCAAAGTCCCTGAAACAGGTACGGCAGACACACAAGAATTATCACACATTTCTAATGCAAGTAATTAACAAACATGACGCACCTCTACAGCAGACATACCAAAACATGTTGCTTTGTTAAAGGGGCTATAAGTGAGCATCTCTGTTGTCCCATAATGCAGGTGATTCAATCATTATACTTCACCAGGTGGGTGATCTTACAGCCTGTACACTTATTTTTCTATTTACATTTCAGTGACTTATGCACATTTCTGTACACATTTCCAATTAACTCTTAAGCTTATATGTGAAAGGACACACAAAACTGAAAATGAAGAAAAAAGAAGGCAGGTTGTTTCCTCCATAAGAAGGGACTTTTTATCATGAGGTAAGGGTTTGTATTTGTGTGTCTGATGAGAGGAGAGAGAATCATTGTTGGTTATTTAGGGTTAAGAAATTTGATAAATAACCTCATTGAATTAATAAACCCATCACAGAATTCCATTTCTTTGTTAATTTGTGTTTTTTTTCCATAATGATCTCATCGCTTTTCCATTCCATATATTGTATGTGGGAGAGGCAGGCGTTATCCACTTAATTTTAATAAATATCTGCTACTCGCTGGTTTTTCAGCAAATAGATTATATTTTTCCTCTCAAAGCCGCCTGATATTACTCCTTGGAGAGCCACTTTTGGACATTGTTGTATATTGGGGAAGAATTTATCTTCTGTAAAGGCTTGAAATACCTCTTCCCAAAGGGCACCTAGCTTAGGGCCAATATGTGGATATGATTGCCAATTTATATTTTACATTCCCTTCAACATTTTTCTTGAGTTTGTTGGGTTCAATTTTGGCATTATCAGTGGCCTCTGGAAATATCTTTATTACTTTCCATTTTCCCAGGGATTTTATTCTCATTTATTCTCATTCCCCTTATGAAGAACTGTTCTGTTGGAGAGGGTTTTAGATCTTTTCTTCATTCTCTATGTGTTGTCAGGAGGTGACCCTTTGCAAACGTCAAAAAAAAAAAGTCTGTCCTTGGAACTGTCTTCTGTCCTGAAACAAAAACTTTCCAACCCCCTCGCTGCACCTGTTTGCATTGTCAGCTGTTGGGGAGCTAAATGAGTTGCAAGACATTTCATGCACAAGTTAGAAAAGCAAATGGCAACACAAAATAATTGTTACCCCACTTTGCATCATGATATATTTACCTCTTCTCTAGACATTTCTTGTTGGAGCTCTGCTCTAATTAGCTCACTCATTTATTGTGAATATGTTGCTTCATTATTTGTGTCACCTAAAGGCTGCAATAAGCTTTGCTGGCATTGCTACAATTGCTTGTACACCAGTTGAGGTTTATTTGATAAACAGATACCTTAAAGCCCCTTTAACATGTGGCATATTGTGTGCTGTTGATCCATAAACAACAGGTTTCACTGTCGGAAAATGATGCTTGCCAATTTTGGCTACAATGACACACACATACACACACACACACACACACCCACCCACACACACGCACAGGTATACATAAGTATACAGCGAGGCAGATGTGTGTCCTGAGGAAACTATGAGCCCAGCGCTTCCAAGTGGTGCCACATGGCAGGGGAAAATGACGAGTACGACGGTGAGACTGAGAGAAGAAGCTCCACAGAGAAAGAAACTTTATGCAGAGAGTGGGTGGGAGATGAAACATAGCTACATGTGGGAGATGCTACACACACACACACACACACACACACACACACACACACACACACACACACACACACACACACACACACACACACACACACACACATATACCCACACACACACACACACACAAGATGAAAGATTTCTTCCTTGTTAACAGGTGAGACAAGCAGCAGAACAAAAGGTAGGAGGATGTGTTTCCAGCCCGGACTGAAATGAAACAGGTAAAGCAGAGTGAAAGAGGGGAGTGGGAACATGCAGAGGAGCCAACTGGATGGTCACCAGATGCAGCTGAACAGCTCCATGCATACACACACACACACACACACACACACACACACACACACATACAGTGCACACTCCCAAATAACCATAGACATAAACAGAAATATGGCAAACACAGCCGGCATTTATCACAGCGGGCTCTTTGTGTTTATGAGTCCATTATCCGGCCCGTCTCCTCTGCTTAATTGTGTGCTCACACACTTTGGGTCGATAATGTTCCCCTCGCCTGTGGCCAGAAAGGAAAGTGCAATGGTGTGTGAGTGTGTGTGTGTGTGTGTGTGTGTGTGTGTGGTGAGTGTATGCATCCAGTGCGCTTCGTTCAGGGACATTTGAGCAGTGTGTCACCAAAGCAGCATGAGTGGCCTTGCCTCGCATACTACAAATGGTTCTTTTATGACTTCTGTACCCTCTCTGGGGGATCAAAACACTATAAAACAGCATGCAACTCTTAATAGGAAATAGCCTATGGCCAGTCTGGCTCGCTGATGATTTAACAGCAGTGATTTAGACCTTCAGTAGTTGCTGCTGCACTCCTGCAAAGAGCAACAGTGACTCTGGGCGAAGCAAAGCCACTGATTTGATGCCTGGAGTGACAGATGTGATTGCACGAGGAGGGGGTGGGGAGTCTTGACACAACGATTACTGAAAAGAACGGAGAAGCACGATCACATTTGAGCACACCACGAAGAGCAGTTACCTTTCTCTGGGTCCCGGGAAGCAGAAGGAAATGAAAGGGGATGAGAGGAGGATGGTGGGGGGAAATAGTAAGGAAAGAATAAATGAGTTAAAAAAAGAAAGTGGATGAGAAAATTGTATTACAGCAAAAAAATGAAAAGGAAAAAGAAAATCAGGAGCGGAAGGTGGGATAGAAAATGCAAGGGGAAAAAACAAGAGTTAATACACACAGCGTAGTGAGTCAGAAACAGACACTCTTTCACCTCAATCTCTAGCTTCCCGTGAGGTGTGTGTGTGTGTGTGTGTGTGTGTGTGTGTGTGTGTGTGTGTGTGTGTGTATGTGTGTGTTGTATGTGTGCACTGGAGCTCAGTTCTGTATTCATTTCAGTGGCTTAGCGTTCCGCTACATTATGACACAGCACACCTTTACTGTTAGATGTGCCAACATACTCGCGCACACACACACACACACACACACACACACACACACACAAAAACACACACACACACACACACACACACACACACCGTGTTTTTACCGCAGCTTTTCCTCCCCCTACTCCCTGTTTCCCTCTACCTTCTCCCCCTCTCAGTCTCTCTTTCATCCCGCTCTTTGCTTTCGTTCTTTTAATCTTCCTTTCCCTTTCCACAGCTCTCTCCATCTCTCCTCTCCTCACTCTTCCCGCAAAAAAGAAAAAAAAGATGCCAGACCGAATGATTCACATCAACACTGTAACTTATCACAGCTGCTCTCTTCCATATAGTCTGTAACACTCTTCTATCTATTATCAGGAACACAACAAAGGAGGCACAGTCTGAATAAAGAACAGAGGGCTAATTCAAACAGCGACTGCCTTTGATTCTTTGATGATCCACTTAGTAAGAAGCAGTGTGTGTATGTGTGTGAGCGGTAGCAGCTGGCACATTATTTCAAACAGGAATCTTCAGAGTCAGAGCATCAGAGCTGCAGCTTCAACTTGCTCTCCAAACAGCCGGTGGTCGCCCACATGCACACACACAACAACACAAACACACAGACATATGGAGGCTAAATCAACACATGTATAAACTCCCTAAAAGCTCTCGCTCGCCACATACAAATGTGTCTGCACACGCTGCATTAAAATGCATCTCTTTCTCTCTGTTTGAATTTCATTCATGATTTTTGAGTCCATGAGTCCATTTACTTCCCATTCTACTTCCTTCTGCTCCATTTCAAATTCAGACTCCATGCTTTTTTCACTGCCAGACACTTTGGTGGAATTGGATTTCGGGGTCAAAATTCTCAATGGCCCAACAGCTTCTCTCCATTTACCTCAACACTACACCCCATTCTTCTCTCTCTACAGCTGATTTGCAAGAGAGTGTCAGACTTAAAGTGTTGCAAGTTATTTAATACAGATGGAAGAACCACATCAGAGCTGATTCAAACCAAGAACAGACTCCTATCTTCCAGAAACCCTTAAACTGACCTCATTTGACTTTGGCAGCACAATACTAAGACTAAGCCAACTACAACTGGACATGCATCTTTTTTCTCTCAGGTTTGGCCTTTTGTCAACACTACACCAGTGGGTTTTCACACCTGACGAGTTTCAAAAACAGGAAAAAAATAGATTTTGGCATAAAATGACTTCAGCCTGTTCAGGCAGTACAATTACACAGCTACCTTTTTGGTGTGTCTAACTTTGTCTATGATCAGTGATTCAAAATGTAAAGCATTTAATGCAAGTAAAGCCGAACACACAAGACAGACATTGTCATATAGTCGTATTTATGTTTCGTTTGCCTTCAAGGTGATTTGATGAGTGCAGGTAATACTGTTTGTCTGCTCAATGAGCTGCAATCAAACCATAGTTTATAACCATGCAGGTGTCTGACAAACAAAGCAGTGTAGGTGTTGATGAAGAGCAAGAGGGAACAGAATGAATGAAAGAATGGAGATTTAACCAGCTGAGAGTCAACAGAGTAACTAGGCTGTGTCTGTCCAAAACTCAGGGCTGGCAAGGACTTAGAAATACTTAAGTCATTAGTCCAAAGCCCCCTGCAAAACAGCATATGCCTGATTTTATATCAACATATTTTATTATTCATTTAACTGTTTGAATGTATAATTTCCTTGTTCCTACATTATACTCTGGTGCCAGGTGTGTAATTCTGCTGAGGGAAACAAAGTTTCCTTCATTTAAATTTCGTTGCCTTCAAAAGAGACCAGTTTTGTCTATTTTGTCTAATGTAAATCAGCCTCAAGAAACACTAAATGTGTAATGTGTGTGTTATAATGTAAATCTGCATTACAATTGGTAAAATATTATCAAGGACATGACCTTAGTGTCCTGTCGACACCTGTCTACATGATGTCTGTAACACAATCTGTTATAGTTTGGCAACCAAATCAGGAAAAACAGCAAATAATAGTAATTTTCCTATTAATATCTACACAAAAACAACCTGAAAACGGAAGTGTGTGTTTATGTTGTTTTCACACATAAACAGTGTTTTAGTGTAGAGAGGAAAAATAGGAGACAGAGTTGTTGGCTTGCTATGGCACTGAGGAACAGTTTTCCCTGACCTCAGTTAATGGAAAGGGTGACACATGGTAGAGACAGACTGGCAGTGAATCAACCAACAACTGAAGATGAATGACACATAGACCTCAGAAATGTAGGGAGAGTTTTCTGGCAGGAAAGTGAGGAGAGACGATAGATAAATAAAATGTTGAGAGAGGGCAGTGAAGAATGCAGGAGGCCAGAAAGCCAAAATGAAAAGGTGGGAGCGTAGAGAGGAATGGGAACGAGGTGGGAGACTCACTGGGGGCTGGGTGGTGGACGGAGAGGTGGAGAAGAAAAAGAGAGGTAAAAAGAGGTATGAGATGAAAGGTATGAAAGCACCAAAGCAGAGAGATGAGTTAAAGCAAGACTCCCACCACTCATGTGTTCTCCTTTTTCACTCTCTCTCTCTATGTGCTCCACATTTTTCCCGAGCTGAATAAAGGATGACTGACTCACTACAACCAATCTCTCTTTGATCCTTATGGCTGTGAGGCAGGCTCTGCTGGAGAGGATGTGTACAACCCGGAGATTAAATTAGGTCATATCTGCAGATGTATGGTGAACTGGTTCTAAGAAAGACGCGCAGAAACCGTCAGTGTCTGCAGCTCTGACATCAGTCGCCCACCATCAGTGGTACTAACAGCATGGTGTGTAGTAATAACATTAGCATATGTACAGTTGAAGGAAAATCCCACTCACATAATTCAATGCTTGATCCCACATATTTTGATTTCACTTATATGTTTAGATGATGATTTTCCCATTCATTTAATTACACAAAAAAGCCACTGAATAGGATGTACAAAGGAAATGCACTGCTGTAAATTGTTAGAAAAAGAAATGTGAAAAGGAAATCTAAACACTGTAGAGCACTCATGCTGAGGTTGGTTGTGTAATGGATGATTTTGCCACCTTTATAATGGTTTTTAAATAAGAATTGATTGTTAGTGTAAAGGAACCTGCAACCCAAACCTGACTTTCCCCCACTGTTGTTTGAGATTTGATTGCTGCTTGTAGCGTTGATGAGCTGTGATGACGAGCTGAAGTTAGGGATTGTCTTAAAGGTGCACAAAGATTGCCATTAACATTGCACAGCTTTTATTTAAACCTAGTATAAGGAGTTTTTAACTGGTTATGACACTAATTTAAAAGACACACAGATGACTCTACATGACCTAAATAAGAAAATGAGACTGTGATTGTGAAGATTTGCTTTAAACGTACAACATGTAATTTCTGCCACTAGGGGGTCTCTCACATCAAAACAATAACGAAAGACAAAGTTTGATTGTGTTGTGATCATGGGAGTGCCACCATTGCCATCACTGTAGTTTGATTATCCCAGTTAGGCTTCCTTCATTGTCCATTGTTCAAGAGGTTTTCATTGGGAGTCGAATTATCCGCAGAGGCCTCCTCCTCTGCAAAACAAATGGACCCTGTGATTAAAACCGATAAAAACACTGAATAAACGTTGAAAATCAGTGTTTCTCTGACGCTGTCCAACTGACAAACGATGTATCAGAGGGCCTGTCAGCCGAACTGCTACTGCAGTGAGCTCAACTTGTTTGTATTATAACTGATGTATAATTATTAGGCAGCCAAATTGTGATGGTTAGACGACTGGGTCAGATCATCTCCAAAACTGCAGTTATGTGGGGTGTTCCCAGTCTGCAGTGGTCAGTACCTATCAAAAGTGGTCCAAGGAAG
This sequence comes from Dicentrarchus labrax, assembly GCF_905237075.1. Taxonomy (NCBI): domain Eukaryota; kingdom Metazoa; phylum Chordata; class Actinopteri; family Moronidae; genus Dicentrarchus; species Dicentrarchus labrax. Next base: position 11,101,238 of record NW_026136713.1, on the reverse strand, counting down.
GAAAAGCAGTGAACCAGAGACAGGCTCACTGATGCATGTTGGGACTGAAGACTGCTGTAAATCAAACTGCTGAAGAAGTTCATGCTGGTTCTGAAAGAAAAGTGTCAGAACACCTTGTTGTTGCATATAGGGAAGCATAACATTGTGACCACCAGGGTGCCCAGGTGGCCATAATGTTATGGCTGATCGGTGTAGTTAAAAACAACCAAGATATAAAAAGTGTATGGTGAAAATGTGGCTTAAAACTGGATAAAAAGTATATTCATGACAGTTTCTGGCAGACAACCACAATGCAAAGAGGATGATGCCACTGACAGGCGACCGTAACTTGAATAAAATATAAGACATATTTCTCTGGGTTTGAACATTGTGGGAAACATTTGGGACAACGTAAGTACACAACTCAATACAATATATGACATAGGTCTAGAGTTTATAGACATTTTAATGGAGAATTGTTATATATAATATCTTTAAACACGTTTTTGTTTTTTTTGAAGGTGTGGTTCACATACAAATGTTGATTTTTTATTGATTATTAATGAAAGTACATGAATAAAACATGATGCTATTTTGTACATTTTGTGAGTAGATAAACTTACACATACTATGAAGAAGCATAAATGGCAGTAGAAAACAATTTTATACAGAAAATAAGGCAACTACTTATGAAATAAACAGATACAGATAGTAGCTTCATTTTAGGCTCTTACTCCACATTGTTTACTTTTGTTTACTTGACCAGTTATCCTTAAAAATAAAATTACCACAAAATAGGAGTAGAATAAAGGCCCATCAGCAGTAACTGCTTTTAGAGATGTTTTGTATTGTTTTTCCCCTTCTCGTGTTTTACCATAAGCATTGCAATTTGCACATGTAGTGCTCATTAATGTAGATAAAAACAGGGATTTCACTGATGATACTGTATTATTTAAATTCAAGTAGTTTCGAAAAAACTTTATAGAGAATAACTTGACTATGCATCTTCAGGTAGTAAAACGGCATAATAAAACTAAAGTGTCCACAACTGCTGCAGTAAAAGAGGCCTTTTAAGAGGCAGAGAAAACAACACAAATGTAACTAGTCCCCAGCCTGCTCTGCTCTGTAGCTTCCAGTATCGCTCAGTAGAGACTCGTGTCCTCTCCAAACCATCTGTCACACTCACACACAAACCCACACAGCACCAGTGCATCACACACACTTCACACAGACTTCCATTATCAAACAGCTTTACAGAGTGTCTGGGTAGTGCCGGCCGCTATGCTAATGCACTTACATACGCTAATTGCACAGGCAAATGCTGATTGGAAATGTCTGAGGAGGAAGTTCTTGTGACTCTCCTGTCAGCAAGAAGTAGACGGTGCGATGCAGCGAGGGCCAGGTGTGTGCGCGATGTATGTGTGTGTGTTTGCTGGGAAATATGTTTATTGATTGCAACTGAACTGGTAACTCCACGATTGCTGACAGGGTTGTGACTTTGGCTTCAGTCCAAAGTGGATGTGGATCTGATCCAGTTTCACAGTCAGATTCAGCGCTGGACTGTGACATGCGAGAGAAACGCTAGAGTGGAAACAACAGACGGTTGGTGATTTAGAGGAAAGCCCTTTCATCACACTGTAAAGAGAATAACTAAACGCCTTGCAGGTATATTTATATTTAGCAGCTGTTCCCCTATAATTATTCTTCTTTAAAAAGCAGTTTTTTTTTGCAACAGTTGTGTGAAAGTCTTTGTTTTATGAGCTTACTTAAACATCCAATGCAGCGTGAAATCCTTCCCAGTGAAGCAAAGCACTCTGCAGTTTCTTTAAGTTGAATAATATAGTCAGTACAAAGGCAAAATAAACACATGATGATGACAGCTATTATAATATTCATGAAAATTATACTAAATCCAGAAAAATACCCCCTAAAGCTCCTGTTGTAAGTGCTGAAAAAATGAGTTTTTATTTAGATCAATTCAAGTCCTCTTGATTGACCTTTATAATCTGCTGGAAAATTCTCCATTTTAATTTGTCCAAACTCAATAAACATTGCAAAACACTGCTGTTAGGAAACTGCTTTTAAAAACTGGACCCGAGTGCTGTTAATTGTGTTTGCAGAAAACAGAAAACATTGCTTGTGACTAAAGTTAATTGTAGTTTATTGTAATGGTATGTAGAATATGGTGATAAAAAGCCCAATAAAATTCAAAGATAAAAACCAGGAAGAAGAGACGCAAAGTACACACTTTACAGAGCCATTAATAGGATTGTACAAAGCGGCTGACAGATATTGGCTCAGTTTTACAGTACTGCACTATTGATGGCCCTGTAAAGTGTCCTCTATCTGGTATTTACAGTTGTGTCTATAACATGCTTAGATATCCAATACTTTAATTAGAGCCTGACTAATACTGAGTGTTTGAGGCCAATACCGTTTATCAATGTTTGAGAGTAAACAAAAAAATAATTACAATATAACAAAATAAAAAAACATTATCATCAGTCCCAGGTTTGTGGTACTTTGTGGTACTGAATAACTAGGACTATTTGAAAATGAAGATTTATTTGACTTGAGAAGAAATTTAAAATTGTGATTATGACACTGGATTTGATCAGAATTCTGAAGTTGTCGAATATGACAGCTAATTACAGAAGAGTAATCCGACCAATCAATGATGTCTGTGAGGTTATTGGTGAAACTGACAGGAACAGTCTCATTACAAACAGAAAACGAAAAGATTAAATCAAAGTAAGTTTTACTCAAATCAAATCATGTCCCTTATCTTTCTGGTGATATAGGGGTCAAGGGTCAACAAGCGTCAACAACTATTCATTGAGCTCTTTACAGCCTCTTCTGCTAGGTAGAATGGGACAAAACCAAACTTTATGATAGCTCAGGACCTGCGCTATTGATGTGTTCACAGTGAGACTGACCAATCCTTCCCAATCACTTAAAACACACAACACAAACCTTTTTTTTTACATTTCTCTAACACATGGTGTTAATTAGTGAGCTTTAGAGGTGTTGCTAATGATCTTTTGACGGAGCCAGGCTGGCTTTATTTGTTATGCTAAGCTACACAGATAATAATCTCCTGACACAGATATAAGTGTTGTATCAATCTTCTCATTTAACTCTCTGTACAAAAGCAAATTTCCAAAAATGTTGAACAATTCCCTAGATAGTGAGGTGGCACAAGGACACAAAAAGTGTCTTTGGAGCTGGATTTTGGAGTTAATTTGGATTTCACTAAAAGTAACACCAGTAAAACCTCTTCATCCACAGTGGCCCTGGAGTACTTAAAGCCTGTGTGTGACAACTGAACAGGGTAAACCCCTCTGCGACCTGGTGAATTAGTCATGGCCCACAGCCATTAGGCCTAATGTAGAATGTCTGTGCCTAATTACCTCTCCACACTGTAAACTTGTTTACAGCACCAAGATGAGCAGCAAAATGAGCACCCAGGGCCAGAGGGCAGAACGAAGGAGGAGGAGGCGCTCTTTGCACTGGCACTGGTACCACATGACACACACTCACAGACAGACAGACAGATAGAAACACACACACACAATCACCAATATTGCCCAAGGCAGTAAAGAACTAGGACAAAATCAAGTGGAAATAAAAATAAACTGTTGTCTACGTGTGTTAAACAGCGTACACAGAACATGGCGCTGCCTGTGTGATTTGAGCAGACAGTTGATGTTGTTTACAGCAGCACCTACGCCTTTAGTTTGATTCACCCTCAGTACCTCTGCATCATTTCTAAGAAAAAAACGTGCAGATTTTTAGAGCTGATGGAGAAATGGTGTTTTACTAAAAAGGGAGAAACACACGCAAAACCACAGTTTATGTTCACACAGCTTTGTGACCCAATTCCAAGTATTCGGTGTGGCAGAGAGGCAAATGAGAGAGGGAGGGGCAACAAGCCGAGGACGCACACACAGTACCCATGTGTCAACAGTCGTCGTATTTCATTACATATTTAAGAGCAGAGATAGGTGGGTGGGAGAGATGGAAGGACAGACAGAGAGAGAGAGAGAGAGAGAGAGAGAGAGAGAGAGAGAGAGAGAGAGAGAAAGTGTGTGTGTGTGTGGGGGGGGGATGAGGGGGAGAAAGAAGGATTCTGGGTGGGCGAGAGAGGGAGAAAGATGATGTCCTGCTGTTCTCTCAGCTCTTGATCATTTATACATCACACTGCTGTGGAGTGTGTGTGTGGCTGTGTGCATGTGACTTTGTACACAAGTGCTGATATTCTCGACCGAGATAAAGCTTCAGTGAGATGTCACTTCAGCAAGACGCCCCCATTCAAGTAACTTACTAATGTGTGTGTGAGACAGAGAGAGAGAGAGAAAGAGAAAGAGAGAGAGAGAGAGAGAGAGAGAGAGAGAGAGAGAGAGAGAGAGATAAGGGAGAGTGTGTGGGAGAGCGCAGGGATTTGGTGTCGAGTTGGTGTTGAGTTATGCCGAGCTCTACTCACAGTGCAGTTTGGATCATACTGTATGCATGTAACCTAATTAGCTGCATGTGCCATAAATCATTATGTTTCATGCACACAGGATACAGTAATTAGTTGTATCGCTCTCTTTCTACTGAATTTTTTAAAGGGTTGCTTCACCCAAATTACAAAAATTAACTGGCTAATATTTTGAGTTCTTTTTCAAGCAAAAATACCAAACATTCCCTGGTTCAAGCTGCTGGGAAGAAACTTTAATATTCTCTTCATCTCCATATGTCTTCATTTTTTTTTTTTTTTAATAAATCAATGCTATTGGTCACTGTCTGTGGGTTTGATATATATTTAACCAATAACAAGTATTAAAACCAACAATTTGTGTTTAATGTCCTGAAAAGTAACAGCTGTGGACCTGCAAGGTTTCTGCCCTGTGGTGACATTAGCTTTGTTTTATGTGACAGTAAGTTGATCACTTTGGTGTTGTGAACTGTTAAATAGCAAATTGTAATGGGCATTCTTTTGCAATTTTTTTCAATTAATTGAAGAATTACCAACGGCGGTGTCGACTGTTGCTTAGTTTGGGTTTTATTTGAGGTATTCATCTCCACGATTTACAATTTTCATTAAAACCTCTTTCTGTTGATAGTCCCCATAAAAGCTGTTGACTGTGTGTTATGTGGCTCATCCAGAGAACCAGCAACAGAGACTTTGTTCCTGGAAGGACAGGTTGCTGTTGAATTATTGAGGCAGAAATCTCAATGATGGATATTTCAAAACCAAAACTTGACTATGACTTGATACCACAAAAGGTACACATGTTTCTGTCATTTGGGTGAACTAACTCTTTAAATGGCAACATACATTCAGAGCAAGTGATACAAAACTTTTTGAGTTATTAAATGTTTTTATTCAGGTAAACAACATCAAGCTCCAGTTGTGGAGCTTTCAATCATATCACATGATCTTCATCGGCTGGAGAGTGTTATAAACTTCTGCAGCTTCAAACTACCTCTGATCAATGTGTAAACAAATAATTTGACTTGATTGGGTTCCATAGCAAATCATTTGCTAAAATCTTGCCAAAAAAACCCTCTGCTAATGATCAGGTCATCAGATTTGCCTCATTTGAAATGAAGGATTTGGGGTTGTGAGCCAATTAAGGGTCAAGTATGGTGACTCTTATTTCCTGTGGGGTCCTCAAATTCAGTTAAACTTGCCTGCATCTATTTGCAAATCATTGGTTTATGAGTAAAAGTAATTTAATGCTGAGCTGCAGAAATATTTTTAATAAATATCATCAAAAGTGATAAATGTGTACCTTTAAATATACTCTCATCATAAATTATTTGTGAGTGTGATATTGATTCGGATATAACTGAGGGGAGATTAATTTACTACCTAATACATTTATTCTGAAAAGCACATCAACAGCTGCCCCACTGAAAACATAATCAACAGCCTACATCAAGCACTTCCAAACATGTTGAGTATTCAAATATATTCATCTTAAACAGTCTAGTCTGAATAGATAGACAGGCTACAGGCAAACACTGACTGCGCCAGCGCCCTGCTGTGCTCAGTCCTGTATGATCAGTGAACATCAGCATCACCTCACATCACTGCCCGCCACAGCCCAGGACCGGTGAGGGTTTTATCGGGAGGAGATTTATTGGCTGGTGGGGCAAAGGAAGGGATCTATAGGAGGAGGAACAGGAGGAGTAATCCGTCAGGAAGACAGGGATTATAGCAGGTGTGCCTAACAATGCTAATGTAAGAAAGAGAGAGGGAAAGAAAGAGAAGGTGTGTGCAAATGCAAGAGAGGAAGAAGAAATGTTTTGTAAGGTTTTTGTGAACCTGAGTGTCTTCTGTGCGTAACATATGACTCAAACACAGCTCCTGCCATAATGACCCTTTAGAAAATGAGGGTTTCTTGGAGGCTGGGTGGACATATCCTGGACATGAGGCGTGAGCGTGTGGAGAAGTGGGAGTGATGGATTGTGGGAAGATGGAAAGGGCTGACATGGAGGAGTGTGGACTTGCAGGGCAAGAGAGAGGTTGGTGTGGGGCTCAAATCAGAGCAGGAGTGGGGAGGAAAGGCCATCAATCACCCTGGCGTCTATCGAGTGGCTCTAGGTGTTCAGGGTCCGTCCCTGTGGGCCGTCAGAGGGGCCCTGCATGTTAATTAAGGCAACTACCGGGCCCTTGACATCAGCAAATAATGGGTTCAATTGGGATGTCGTGACTGGAAGGACAGGAAGAGTGACTGCCACAACCTAAACATGCACATGCAAACTAACTTCATTGACATAAATGGAGGTGATTGCTAGAGTGTGTTCAGCATTAAAATATTAATGATACTGGAGGCTTGCGTGTCTCTTCTCTCTCCTTTTCTTCTCTGCTCTTCTCTTCTCTTTCCCCTCTTTTTCTACGTGCCACAGCTGTCCACAGAAGGTCAGCATTGGGGGGAAATAAGTGAGAGCCGAAGGGAATAAGCAAGCAGAACCCCATTGCTGCCCACTAATGAATATGAATGAATTGTGGGAACGGTGTGTACTGATAGTTCACTTTAACACACACAGAGATCATTGCTATACAAAGCAACTATTAAAGGCGAACATCACAGTAGCACACATCCTCAGCTTTTAAACAGTGTTATCTCAATCCTAATAAGTGTCACACGCCAAGGACAAGAAAACAAGCAGGAACTGCCGCCCTGATGTTGTAAATCATTTCACTCTGGCTTTTTGTTCTTCGCTTAGTGTTTCTCTGCTCATTCCTCATCCTCCTCCTCCTCCTCCTTTTATTGTGGGGGGGGGCAAATATGCATACAGTGAAGGCATTTATCATATATACACACACACACACACACACCTTCTCCTATGAATCCTCACTTAAATTCAAAATGCAGCCCAAGATGCATATGTCAAAAATAGTAATATTTGGTTCTGCAGAATACACACACACACACACACACACACACACACACACCCCAAGTGCAATATCAAAGTGCATAACAGCAACAAACAGCGGTGATATACACTTTGAAAGATCCCCCAGCACATCCACACTCTCTTTAATCCTGTCTTTCTAAATCCCCCCGTTTGCTCACTTCATCTCTCTTTCTCTCTTTCACTCTTGTGCTTTTTCTTTCTTATCTGGCTCCCTGAACATCTTGCTCATGTCTGTGTGACTCCGGCTGCAAACCTGCTGCTGCTGCTGCTGCTGCCAGCCTACATCCCTACACCTGACAGCTAGCCAGAGAGAGAGAGAGAGAGAGAGAGAGAGAGAGAGAGAGAGAGAGAGAGAGAGAGAGAGAGAGACAAAGTACACAGCTTGAAGTCAAACACACAGCAGGAGGCTGAGAAGTAAATGAGTGAAAAAAAATAGAGGCAAAGCTGATGAATGAAAGCAGGGCTGGGAGAAATCAACAGAGGAGAGGAGAAAGACGGGGGTAATGTTGAGAGAGAAAGAGAGGCAGTAATGGATGACTGTAAGTAAAGGGGATGGATGAGGAGAGCTAGAGGAGTGAATGAATAAGAGATAGGGGTACTCACACAGGCAGACATGCTCGCCCCGTTACAGACGACTACTTCCCTGCCTCGTTAGCTCCTCTGCCACGGTGACATTGCTACAGCCCTTCGCCGTGGAACCCGGGGGTAAATCTCTTCCCGTCTGCCTCCTCTCTTTTTCTTCTTCTTTTTTTTTAATCCTCTGGGGCTCCTTTTCCTCTTCCCCTCTCCCTCTTTCCTTCCCCTCCCCCTGCGTCTCCCTCTCCTCCTCCTCCTCCTCTTCCCTTCTGCTACACCTTTTCTCTGCCTATCTTCCTCTACGGTTGGCTTCCTTTGCTTTGCTCGCCTGGTCCGAAGAGTGTCCTGCAAAGTCCTCCTGTGTCCTGCTTAGTGCAAGCAGGGAAGCATGCACTGCCTCGTCCTCCTTCACTGGCTCTCCATCGCTCTGTTTATATCTCACTCTCTCTCAAAAGCACTGCCACTCTTGCTTCCCCCCCCGTGCTCTCCCTGTTTGAGTATCTTCTCCTCTTCCTCAGTTGCTGCTATCTTTGTCTCTCCCTGTCTTGTCTTACTGAAGCTGAAAAAAAGGGAAGGCTTACACCCCACTAAAGTGCAACGACAGGACAAACAAAGAGAGGCAGAAAGAAGAAGAGGCGAAGCTGTGCAGCCAATGGCACAGGAGGGAGGCAGAAAGACCGCTGGAGACAAAGAGTAGAAATAGCGCAAGAGCATTACAGACAGAAAGAGGGGATGGAGAAGTCGGGGGGGGAAACACAGGCACACCCACTCATTCACCATCACACACCAACAGAGTGCTCCAGATATAGACCCATGACCTCATCAATTCAAGCCCACGTGCAGACACATACACACATGCAAACATGTGTACGCGCACACACAGGTTTGCACATAGTTGGACTTGCTGAGTGCTCCAGATATAGCTTCATGACTTCATCGAGAATCTAACCCCCCCCCACCAACCACCCTTCGTCCCGCCCCGCTTAAGAGACAAGAGGGCTCATTCATATTGAATCAAGCTGAAGGAGAGAGAGAGAACATTCAGGACAAGACTGGGAATATTCCTCAGATAGATGGATAGAGAAAGAGACAGGAGACGGAAAGAGAGCCCTCCATGCATTCAAAAACATCTCCGTCTTTCTTTCACTCCTTCCCTTTCTTTAGCTTACTTGTTTAAATTCTGTGCTCCCTTTTCTTTCCCCCTTTTTTACCCCTCTTTCCTTTACATAATTCAGAAAGGTGTCGTTCTTCTTTTCTTCCTGCCCATCAACGTCTACCACCTTCAGTCAATTAGCTACGATTAGTCACACACTATGCAGTGTGAATGAGTGAGTGGACACTGTGAGTGGAAAGTATGTGGAAAACCAAATTTTACACCCATGGTTTGATTGTTCAGCATCTCACTCCAAAACCATGAATCCATTAATATGTTGCTATAACAGCCTCCAATCCAGATTTATGCACCTGGCTGCAAAGATTTGCTCCCAATCAGGGGTGATGAATTGTTTACTCCCCATAGGTGCCGGATGGGGTTGAGGTCAAGGCTGTTTCCTGAACAGTCAAGTTCTTCCACACAAGATTTGTTTTTGTTTTATTTTTTTTAAAGAAAAAGAAGAAAACATAATCCACATAATTAGAGGAACCTAACAACACAGACCAACCGAGATTACAGCACCCTCTCAGTCCACTATCACTGCACCAGCCCTCGGCAGACACACCAAGCGACAAGTTAAAAAGAATCAACTCATGACTCACCATAAATGCCAGAGCCAACTCATACAAAGACCACACGCGTATTAAATAATAATACAGAGAGAAACAATAATCATAATAATAAAATAAACTATAATATATTTCAGATTTCATTCACTGACATACAATGAGCCTCTTGGCTAGAAATAAACCCACCTACACATCAGGAATTATACCAGTAATATAATGATCGTCTCCTAACACAAGTACAGAACAGTTCAGACAACTCCACCACATGGGTCACTACAAACACATTCCCCATAAGCCAGGCTTAATCTATTCAGTCTTCTCGTTTCCCCCCAAAATGTTCCAGATAAGCAGATATGTTTCTTTAGAGCAGTGGTTCTCATCTGCTCTCAACTTGGGACCAATATCTTCCCATGGTCATTAAATCGTGACCCATTTTTACAGAATTCACACCAAGCAAATTTATTTTTCAAATAGGCTAGTAAACATATATACACTGTCATCATGATCTTTTTACATAAAATATATATTTTTTCATATCTGCAATCAGAGCACATTACTCCAATAATAAACTATGAACATCACAACTGTGTGCTCCTGATTTTTATGAATAAAATTAACCTAATAACTGCATCACTGTGTTTATACACAAAATAAGTAAGGCCCACAAAAAGAGCTGTTTTCACTTAACAGACATTCGTGGCAGCTTTTCTGTCAGACATCAGAAAACTGAGCATTTATTTGTATTTTTGTCCACACACACTCCGAGACCCACTTTTGGGTCTCAGCCCAAACCCCCACCAACACACTATAGAGTATATCCTGTATCTATCCTGAACATAAATAACATGAATGAGATGTTCCAATAATGAAAAACAACTCCAGACCAAAAGTACACATGGACAGAGGTGTCTACATACTTACACTGATCAGCCATAACTTTATGAGCACTGACAGGTGAAGTGAAAAACACTGATTATCATGACACCTGTCAGTGGGTGGGATATATTAGGCAGCAAGTGAAAATTTTGTCCTCAAAGTTGATGTGTTAGAAGCAGGAAAAATGGGCAGCGTGAGGATTTGAGCGATTTTGACAAGATCAGAAATTGTGATGACTAGACAACTGAGTCAGAGCATCTCCAAAACTGCAGCTCTTGTGGGGTGTTTCCGGTCTGCAGTGGTCAGACCTATCAAAAGTGGTCCAAGGAAAGAAAAGCGGTGAACGAGAGACAGGGCCATGGCTCATTAATGTACGTGGGGAGCAAAGACTGGCCCGTGTGGTCCTACTGTAGCTGCTCAAAAAGTGAATGCTATAGGTATCAGAACACATCACAGTTTGTTGGTATGGTATGTTATGGATGATCGGTGTACGTGTACTCAGTGTCACTAGTTGAGCTTCTCAGGATGCAGACTTTGAGTATAGTGCACTCTAGTGGCCAGAGTAAGCTATTTCAACCTCTAGTAAAATATGTTCTTGTCTCAGAAAAACACACACACGCACACTTTCCCCCTGCAACTGTGGGATACTATAAAACAATTGACTGCATATATGAGAAGTGCATTGTGGTCTCAGAGCATCAAATATCTTCTAAGTCATACACACTCCCATCCAGGGTGGAATTATAGTTCATTCAAAGTCATGAGCCTGAAACCAAACAGATGAGTACAGACTGTACGCTGCAGATTTTAAAGTGCTGGTGGGAGCAGAGGATGAACAGAGTGGAAGCTGTAATGCTGTAGGAGAGAGAGGGAGAGAGAGAGATAGATCGAGTGAGAGAAAATAAGGATAAGAGGGAGAGGTTGCCTGAGCCGACCCTCCCCTCTTCTTTCGACTACATGCTTTATCCATTACCGCTGAGAGACACAGCCACTGAAAAGTTTCTCAATCCTCTGAGACGGAGGAGGGTGGAGGGACTCTCTTTCTTTCTTTCCCTCTTTTTATCACACACACACACACACACACACACACACACACACACACACACACACACACACACACACACACACACACACACACACACACACACAGCTAATGTTGTGGTGGTGTTACTGTTGAAGGAAAGGAAAAAAAGAGAAAGACAGGAGAGAGAGAAGAAGAGTGGGAGTGTGCATCCCACAGCATCCCTCTGTGTGTGACAGACACTATGGCAGCACAAAGGAAACATCATAAAAAAACAGTGTAGAGAGACACAGAGACAGGAAAAGAGAAATAAAAAGGTAATAAGACACTACGAGTTTGGGCAGGCGAAGTGAGATCAAGCCTTTTATACAGATGCTATTTTAAACTCCATTTTCACCCAATCCCTTAACAGCTGATTACACATGTCAGGACCAGACAGCTTCTTGCAGTGCAAACCTCCACCACTCTTCTCATTTGTAAGGTCATTGTGTGACACATCTCCAAAGTGAACCTCCCAAAGTCTCTTAGCTTTTAGAGAGAGATTTTCATAAGACATCTGCACTGGTATCAGGATGGCGTGTGTATGTGTTAAGCTTTTATATATATATGCACACACTCAAATAACACTACATGTCTCATACATATTAAATCTATGTGCGTATGTATATTACATCAACACTTATGTTTCCAGATATGTATAGGTGGTTGTGTTTGAAGGGTTAATGGAAACCCTGAGGTGCACACACACCCCCCATCCCCATTAGCAGCCATGCTAGCCTCAGCACACTGTCAGCTCAATAGCGAAAGGTTAAGACCATGGGACATTGCCAAATGACTGAAGGCCCCATAGGTCCTCAGTTTGGAACAGAAACACGGAGCAATGAGCATAATTATGGTGTTTTGAATGCAGTTTGTGCAAATATGCACTGAATAATAATGAGTCATTTTATTCTCTGATGATTAGTTGAAACTCCTGAATCAGCTTCTAACAGCGAGAATGTTCCACACATACATTTTACAGTTTGTTACTGTGCATACTGTGTGTTTGCACATTTATGTGTGTGTTTGTAACATGAATTTCATGTTTGTGTGTTCTCATTCAAATTCAAGAAGACATAATACATCTGGAATTGCTGAAAGAAAGGGATCAAATAGCCAAGCATACTCGCCAAGCAACAACGACAAAAGAAAGGTGTCATAGAAGAAGAACAATGTTTGTTTTGTCCACCTACCTGTCGTGGTCTCGGCCGACGCCCCAGACACGGATACTACTGATTGGCTGAGAGTGGAGCAGGCTGCGATCGTCTGGGTCAACCAGGGTCAACATGCGGTCCTGAAGCACTAACAGCATCCCTTTACCCTGCAAGACCACAAACAATAGCTACAGCTTGTGCTCACAATCTGGAGGGTCAGGACCCCCCACTGGGTTACAAAAGCATTAAACATAGTTCTTCTTCTACAGACACCGTTTAAAATGAGAAGACAAATCACTCTGTGGTTGAACTTGCGAGACATGCAAAATATAACATGTTGTTCTTCACTCACAAGCCAAAAAGTCAAGAAAGAAACCCTCTCTGGTATACACACTGTATATTGCATGTAACTGTCTGCCTCTGCTGACACACTGACCTCTCCCCAGACACCGGCTGAGTCTCGTATGTCCCTCCTGCAGTAGGACAGCTGTCTGATACAGTGATGGACGGCCACGCTGCTCCTCCCCTCACATAGGTCCTGTTCTGCCATCTCAACCCAGCCCAGAGATCGCACTGGAAATGACTGGAAGAAACACAACACACATTTGTTTTCGTTAAACTTAAGGAATCACAATATTCCTTTGACTCTATATCCTTCCCTAACCTCTATCCTTAAGGGATAATTAAACTCAGGTCTTATCATTTTGTTGGTTATATCACTGTGCCCACCAAAATAACTGGTGAGATTGCATAACAGGGCGTCATTGACCCAACAATAGTTTCAGGGGAAAAAAACAAGACTAGTCAGACGAGTAGAAAAGTTATAAACAAGCCAAAATTCAGCCAGATTATCAAAAACCACTTTGTAAGAAATAACACACTTATATAAATAGTAATCTACTTTTAAAGGCAACAATGTCACCTAAAATGTTGGAATAGTACTTCATCGCACAGGAAAACTGTGTGTGCACGATTAGGGCAAGTAAGTTAGGTCAAAGTTGAAACAAGACTGTCAGCTGTGATGGATGATGAACAAACAGTTTGGGTAATAATTTAACTTTATTCTCTCAAACAAAAGTTTGGCTAATCTGTTTGTTTAAAACCTGTCTGAGCCTCTGATAATTCATGGTTTTTGACCTGTTGAATTTCTTTACAGCAATGTCACCACTGTCCAGGCCTGGCCCCTGGGGGTCTTAAAGGGGGTTTGTCCCCGTCAGATTTGTGCCCCCTCTGTTTAAGCTTTATGAATCACTAGACAAATAGCAAAAAGACTATCGCTTAGTTGTTGTTTCAGAATGTTGGACAGTGTTGTCTGTTGTGCGTAGAGGACAGGGATGCGAAGGGACAGTTGACCAGTAAGAGAGAGCTGCAAGTCGCAAACTGCTGATTTTGACATCATGAGAATAATTCAAAAGATAAAAAATATTTAGCGCTCTGCTAGTGCTACATTCTTATGTGCTACAATAAATAAATGTATTATTCAATTTTGAAACAGTAGCCTTATGTTGCTGTTATTTAGCCTGTTCTGAGGCTATTGCAGGCTTAAATCAATTTATTTTATTTTATGGAAAATAATTCCCCCCTCACAATTTTTAACATCTCCTTCAGTGATTTCGTAATTAACTTGGTAAGTAGATTGTCACCATAACTGATAGAAACCATGACCAAATGTACAAAAAAAAGATCTGAGTTTAATTAAATTGAAATTTTCCTTTAATCCTCTTCAAATCAAGTCAGTCTTCACATAATTTAAATTCTGAATTAAACGCAACCCAAGTAGCCACATACTAACAAACAGTAAGTAACTCAAATAAAGTTCCTGTTCTTGCTCACAGAGGTACAGTACAGTATTCAGTGACAGCTACTGTACCATCGCAAGCCAGCCATCAGAGCAATAACTGAGAGAGGTTTGATTGGGGAAGACAACACATGAAATATGAAAGACTTGGTGTGTGTGTGTGTGAGTGAGTGTGTGTGTGTGTGTGTAGACTGCCCCAGGCCAGCAGCTATTCTATCCTCTATCCACTCTCCTCTCTTCCTTTAACCCTTTATCTTTCATTCTTTCTACCACAACAGGGAGCTCTTCTCCGCTGATGAAAACCTCAGGATACATTCCCTGTAACAGTGTCGAGCAAACATGCACACACAATCACACATCATCCCTCTCTCTGCCACTGACCATATTATTCTCTCTTGGTTACTTCCTCATTAAACTTTCACACATTCTGAGATCATATCTGAATTCCCACACTTATCCCCAGTGTTTCTGGGTTCCTCTGAGATCTCAAGCTTCTCTTGAATCTGAGAAGTCTTATTTTCTGTCCTTTGTGATTTAAGTTTGTTCTTTTTGGAAAAAGACAATAATAAAACTTAAATGATACTTTGGTTTTGGAATCTAAAATATCACCCCCTATTGTATCATCACTATTGTATGTTGGATTAATTAAATATGTCCTTTGCAACAATGGTAAAATTTGTTTACTATCAAAAAGGTCCAAAAATGTCAGACCGACCACTTCCATCCAGCTCCCCAGTTTTCATTTTTTGTTGTGGTTCCCGTCTTGTCTTTTTCCAGACCTAACCAGAGAGATTCTTCATTCCTCAGCTCCTTCATCTATCTGCTCCTACTTTCATTGTGATCATCCATCCACACGTCTGCTGCTGGTTGAGCCTTTCTATATGCTAACCGTTTGGCTTTAAACAAATTCAGCAGAGCTCAGTTCACAAAGTAACCACTGAGTGGCGCTGCAGCAAACAGAGAGAAAGACAGAGAGAGAGAAAGAGGACAGGATGCCAGTGAGCAGGTTCATTACATCATTGCAAACAAAGCCTGGTGATCTCCCCTTATCAACAAATACACAATTTCCTGAAAGGCTGATATGTCGTTTAACAAATAAGGTCAGACTAAATAACTGGAATATGTGCTCATCAAATGTTATAATCATGTATAGGTGGTATACTGAGTAGTATCTGAATAGTATTTGGGTTCATGGTTACTCAGCACACTGGCTTATAACTTTGTGGGAATATTTGAATCCTCAGTTATATATAATCTGAAGCTTTTGTCTGTAATTGTGACTTCGTCCTGACTGGTCACCACACATATTGTGTGTCCATGAACAAATGTCAAATATAAAGGTGCCTGTCTGCTGTATATAAATCTGCAAACTGTGACACCATACAGCCATTAGAATTATAATAAAAAAAATTAAAAAAAATATAAAAAAATATTTATAATTTATCCAGTAAAAGTCTTGGTAACACAGTTATTTCATACTCAAGCGTTAAGTATGTTGTTGTTACATGTTCTTGTTATGATCTTACCATTGCCTCTGGATCAGAGAAGGTATTGTTGAGGTCCACTGTCTCTAGCTGGGCTGGCGGGCTGCAGAGACACATCAGACATAAGGAATTGTCACAGTAAAGTAAAAAAACATCATGGCTCAGGCCTTGCTACACAAATCTATTGGAAAAACTATAAATTATACATATTTCTCTACTTTAGAGTATGTGTGTTGTTACTTGAGTTTAAGTGAAGCATAGCGGAGGGTGGCTCCTTCAAACGCCTTAAGACTGGGATCGGGGTAGACTGGATAGTCCTTTAGCTCCTGAAGCAAGACAGACATTCAGAAAGAGACATTAGCAGACACTGACACTGGCAGATTCTAAAATCTATTTTGCCAACTTATTTGATCTTTTTGCTTTGTAATAACTGAAGAGATTAACACTCATTTTAACTTCATATGAGAGATATTCATCTTTGTTGAATATGCACTTCAGGCTCACCTGAACAAAGATTCCTGTGTGCTCATTTCAATTTAATAAATGCAGCAGTGAAAGCAGACATATAATGATAATACCATCACGTTTTTAGGGAAAATGCAGACTAAAGCAAAATGTTACTCAGATGAGTCAAAGCTGTATTTTCTTGCTGATAACAATAAAGGAGTTTTTTCTTTAAATTTCAAAAGACACTTCCCATTCCCAACATTCCCATTCAGACAAAAATGAATCAATAAAACCATTTTAAAAATATCACAAAAACGTATATGAACTTCTACAGAGAGTGGCAGTTCCAACGAGTGAACACCCAAATAAATGTGACTCTGTGTCTCACCTTGGCTGCGCAGGTGGTGATGTTGAGATTTGGTCCAGAAGAGGTGACATCATTGGAGGGGGTGGAGGAGGAGGAGGAGGGGGAGGAGCCAGAGGGGGAGGGGACCGGCTCCACCGAGCTGTCAGATATCAGACTGCTGGGGCGCTGTGGGAGAGAGAGAGAGAGACGGATAAAGATAGAGAGACAAACAGACAATGGCGGGTACGTCATTGATCACCAACGACTCTCCAATAGACAAAGATTATATATTTGTCAGTTATAGTGTAAACCTTTGATATTGTGGAGGTTCCCTTACCACAGCTACACAGAAAACTGTTAAACCTGTGGTTAAACTTCTTTTTTAAAGTCATTACATTTAACAAATTTTTACAAAACAATCTTAACTCAAGGTCCACTTACTTTCAATCACTGAAACGTGGTTAAAACCAAGGACCTTGAGTTAAGACTGTTTTGTCCAACTACTATTCTCAAGATTATGATTGAACTTTATAAATAAATGTGTTTGCTAATTAGTTTATTATTAGGAGTTGTCAGTTGAAAAAATATAAATATGTTTGACCACAAGGTGTGTTTAGGCTGTGGGTCTTGTCACCTCGTTTTGTGGTTTCAGGGAGCCCTGTGATTCCTGTTGTGGGTCATTTTCAGTGTCTGGCTCAACGTCGGGAGAGGTGTGTTGGTTGCCAGAGGCAACAGGTCGGTGGTACTGTGTAGTGCCGGTGGGAACGTGCCAGAAATAGACCTCTGATGAGTCTGAGATCTCCCGCCAGCCTGGGGGCAGGTCCCCATCACCCCATACATCTGCTGATGGATGACAGCGATACACAAACACATATTGCATGTGAGTGTATCACACAAACATACATATGCATGCCTACACACAGGCGAGCTCTGCAAAAACACATACGATCATGACATATGCACATACACACACACATAGGGATGGACAGGATACATTTCAGAGATGGTCAGCCTGTCCCTACTTATTTGCGGTTGTCATAGCAACTCCGGGGCTCATCCCCTGTAGTAGGACCCAATGGGCATCTCTCCCTCCCTCTCTCTTCTGGTTTTCCTTTCCCTGTCTGCCTTCTTATATTTTCCTCCATACCCTCATATTCTCGGACTATTGCTTTGTGCCTTACATCCAAGGCAATCATCTCTTACTAAATCCAGCTCTGCTCTTTTCTCTTTCCTTTTTCCTTCCTCTTTCACACCCTGCTATCTGCAGTATCCTATCCTTCCGTCCATCCTAATGACTCTCTGCGCCATAAGGTGGCTCACAGGGGCCTTAAAGGTTCCAGCAGTATTGCCGGAGAGACTTGTTTGCTCAAGAAGAGGCTTTTGGTAAATTTCCAGATCAGATAGTCTGTAGGAGGTAGAGGGAGGGAGAGAGAAAGTGGGGGAGTGAAAGGAGGGTGTAACAGAGGCGAGATTAAAGGCTGACATAGAGGTGCTATTTTGTTTCAAAAGAAAGATCAGATGAAAAGACAAACACACAGACCTGTCTCCCGTGGAGTCTGAGGAGAGGGCGTCTCCTGAGACAGGGTGGTCCAGCTGGAGTCTTCATCCTCTGATGGAGTGTCAGGAGTCAGATCCATTCTTAAACCCACTTTAGGGAGCCCAGTCTCTGGTTCAGGATCTGGCAGGGCAGGGGGTGCCCGGCTTCTTGTAGGGGTGTTCCTCTCCGCAGCCCGGGCCTGTTTAGGAGAAGAAGGTGGGTACTGTTGCAGGAACTGATTCTCGTTGTTTGGGTGTAGCTCCACCTTGATCACCCGGGGCTGGGAGCTCCTAGGTGGTTTTGCAGGACTGCGTGGACTAGCCTGAACCGGAGCACAGAGCTCCTCTCGGACCTGGGCTGGAGCCTGGTTCTGGTTATCTGGGACCCACTCTGGGCTATTGGTGGAAGAGGAGGAGGAGCAGGAAAGAGGGGCTTCCACCACCACAGGAAGCAGGGGCTGTCTTGGTGTTGGTGTAGGGTCATCTTCCTCTTCCTCCTCCTCCACCACTGGCTCCACTTCCTCCTTCTCTTCCTGGCAGCTTTGCTTGCTACTGGGCTTCTCCTCCTTCTGGCTCTCCCTCTCTTTGACAGGGCTGGCCTGCTCCTTCTCTGGGGAAGGCTGCTGCTTCTTCTCCTCCTTGTCCTCTTTGTTTACCCAACTGAGGTCCAGATCCCAGCCCTTCTCATGGTACTCCAAGAAGCTCTTGGTCCTTCTACGGAATGGGGGCAGCTGTGAGTTGTCTTTTCCAGACTCTAGCCAGTCAGAACTGGGGTTATTGATCAGATCATTGTGAACTTTACCCTCTGTATTGGCCCTGCTCAGCTCCAGCTGCTGACTCTCAGCTCGTCTCTGCATGTTAGCACCATTCTTGGCTAGTTTGGGGTTGGTGGTATTAAACAGCGAAGAGGAGGAAGAGGAGGAGTAGAGGGCAGAACTGGAGGAGGACTTTGTGGGGAGACCCCTCCCTCTGGTTACAGGTTGGTTTTTAGAAGACAAAGCCAAGTTGTCACTTATGCCCATGGCGCTCCGCACACTGGTCATTGCGTACCTCTGACGGCTCTTTGGCAAGGTGGCCGAACTTCCGGTTTCCATGGACTCCTTGATGATGTCTCGTCCAAGCAGCTGGTTGTATGATGAGCGAAGGCTGAGGGAAGTGGGAGGGGTTGAAGAGGGGGCACTGCGATTGGCCAGACCCACATTAGAGGGGGAGGACCCAGAGCGGGAGAGAGGGGGGGTTTGTACTGACATCATGGCTGACAGGAAATACACTGCCGTGGTAGAGCTGATGAGAGAGGACACACACTGTCAGAAGTCATGTATGCATAATTTAATGTGCTACACAATATAGGCCAATATCGATACCGATATCCTTCTTCTTTTACATCAACATTACATTTTTAGATCCCTTAAGATTAATTTATGGTTAATGAAAGGGGTTAACAAAATAGATACCTTTGGCGTACGTTTTTATTTATAGTTAAGCATCAGATTTCACTTAGTAGGAAACCAACGCAGGTCCAGATGGATGTATATGTGATCCAGCCGCATTGTGCAATAATTATATTCCCAACAATAACAGTGTTTACATTGTGTAATTAATTCTGTGATGCAGAGCAACAGTGGGCTGCAGTGTACTTAGAGAACTGGAAGGTAACTTTTGTTTCACCGTATATATTACTGAATAGGAGACTACTGCTGATGTTCCTTCATTGACCATGGTGAGCTTGGGGATTGCAGTGAGCAGAAGGTTTGCAGTGGAGCACTACTGTGTAGCTATGGCAGCCATGTAGGTAAGGCCCATAAATCAACATAAATATGTATCTTATAACGTTTTTGGTAGGATTATTTATTATCTATTGGCAGTCATATATGTACAACAGATACTGATGCAGTATATTTGTGATGAGCTAATATCTGTCTGTCAATTTATCAGCCTGGCTCCACTTAATCTGTGACACTTCAATGCCTTCAATCAAATTAATTTTAATTAATTGAGTTTCACTGACATGATATGTAGATCTGAAAATAAATGTAAATGTAAATAGATTTAGACTGAATGAAATACATAGTAGGAGTAAATATGAAGAGAGTGAGATTCGTAATGATTTTTCTGGAACATAAAACCTACAAAGCTTTCTGAATACAATTTTAAAAGGACCCCACAGAGTTCTTCTACCTCACGTGTCAAGTTCAGAGCCGTAATGTTAAGAATATGCTCAGGAACATTTTTCAAACATAGATTTTTGAAAAGATAGAGAAGGAAGTGTTCCTCACTTCCTACTTTTTCTGGGTCAGTGAGAGTACAATAACACTCATTCTTCTTGTACTTCCAAGCGTCTTTTATGCCTAAATCTGTATGGCTGGTTAATGGTTGGTCACTGGGTCAGTATATTTTTAAAAAGCTTTGTTTCTCTGGCCTGTTTGCTTATATGCTGTACTAAACTATTAAGACTACAAAAAATATAATATACTGTTGTTTGTATCTCTCCATGTGTCTCTGACATCATCACGGAGGGGTGACGTCATCAAGCTGAGACTCACTCATTTGCATTTCTCTGATCTTACAACCGAACGTGAAGCTGATAAAATTCTCTTTGCTCTCTCTGGTTGCGGCTCGGCCAGTCTCGGGGGGCACTTACTGATACACAATATGGTGCACTCTTTTCCAGCCTCGTGCCCTTTTTGACACACAAAGTGTCACTGTTGAAGAGTTGAAAACAACACTGCATCAGAGTGATGGAGCTGGATTGCATTTGCATGATACTGGGAGTGAGTCAGACCCTCGATTTATTCATCCAGGACTGACATTCAAAGCTGGGGCTGAGCAGTAAGCCAGTCTGTGGGGAGGAGAAGTGGCAGCCAGCGCCTGATAACTAGCTAGCCATGTCTCTTTTATCTCTGGGTGGATCATCCCTGCGATGCTGAATACAGACAGATGGATAGCAACAAAGACAGTGGCAGAGAATCATTATGATCTTAAGACATGGCGCATGTATGGGTTGCATCACTGTCACTTCTGTTTTTGGATTACTTAATTTGACTGCAACCCTGTGGAAAGCTGCTAAGAGGCCGAACGCAGGTAGAAAAACATGTCCAGGCACGCAAGCATAATGTATAAACATCCTGTCGTCCAATCATAAACACACATACACCTGAAACAATGCTGCAGTCATCATCGGCGCCTTTTCTCAGAAACATGGAAAATACAAACGCAGCAGATTTTAAAGCACGACAAGATCTTGGGAAAACACATAGGCAGGATTTTGGAAGCAGCAGAATCCCTGAGCAGTGCACTTTGTTCATGCGGGGCCCCGATCGGCTCCCCTCTCCCGGGGTGGCTGTGTTGTTGTCCCTCTGTCACTGAGCCAGACAACCACAACAACCTGTTTGTGCTGAATCTGCGCTCATGCTCCAGGCCTGTGACTCAGACACACAGTCAACAGGTACAAACTACCTGCACTGAAGCGTGCGGCCTCATCTGAATACCAGCTTATACTGTCACATAAATACCCCCCTCCCCCCCTTAACTGATGGACTATATCGTCATCTGTCAGCTCAAATTAATTTCATAAATGTTGGGGCTTATAAAAAACCGTTCAAAATAAGATGATGTCAACCCCAAGCTAAAAGCCTCAAAAGCTGGAGATACAAGCTTTCCACCAGGCTAGCTACAAATTGTGCCACGAGCCACTGAAGCTGAAAATCACAGCAAATATGTTGCATGACTCAGAGGACGAATTACACATCCTGACACAACCCCCCTAAATCTGACAAGGAGTAATAAACAAACAGCATTTCAACTCCCCATTGTCCCTTTCTTCTATTCTTTTTTTTCCAATAACGTCTGAGTTGCAGACAAACTGGATCAGAAGATAGCAGCCTTCACTTTCCTCCTCCCTCCCTCCCCCCCCAGCAGACAATGCAGCCAGATCTCCATTAGTTAAACAAAGTGGGGCGAGGAGAGGACGCAAGGGGAGCGGGGAGGAAGGGGGAAAAAAAGAACGGTTATCAGAGGGAGAAAGCGAGGAGAATGACACAGCAGTTTGCAGGACAGTGGGGGCACAGTCAACACACAGAGGTACTTAAACTCCTCAATAAATGTGTTGTGCTCTCTAACAGCAGAGGTCATTCACGATGAAATGCACGAGATTTTAGCAGCTGGTCACAGGACAGAATACAACCATACTAATAAAACAATCATGTCTCATTGAACTGATCTTTTTCTGCTTTATTGTTCCTGTTGCTGCTCTTCCTCCTGTTGTTTGCATCACAGTAAAATGTATACATGACAGAAAACAAGCAGATATTATACAAGTCAGGTCGTCTCCTGCACATTTACTTGCATGATAAAAAAGAAAACAAAGGATGAATAAAAATAAAAGTTGTTGACAGACAAAATAAAATGTTCCCTCTCTATTTTTGGAGCGAGGTGTTAAAACAGGATCCTTATCTGCTCTAGTTGTTTATACTGTCTGCTCACCTTGTAGAGGCTACAGATTTACAGACAAGACTATTTCACCTGAAGGTCACCCTAAATGAAAGATCACATTCTCATCACCTCACGTCAATAATATGCTTTGGAGATTCCTCATCATCATATCGTTTCTTGACAGAGATCTCGGCCTGTCAGAGGAAAGCATCCTGTATCAACTTACTCCCTGTGATGGCAGGCCTCTCTCCTCAACTCTCAACTGCACCCACTGCCTCACGAATGAAATGCAACAGATGAGAAAGCGCGAGCTGGGGAGAAAATGAACTTGAAAAAGTCGATGATGTCATGGGTGGAGTAATCTAGCCCCCCTCCATAAACTCCCTCTCTGGTGTATCAGAAGCAGCGTTAGATCAGCTTTAAATCCACCATATCGCAGAGGATGTATAGGTGGAGTTGCCAATATTGCGGAAGCAAAAGCTGTCGATACGTGAAACGCAGTAAATCTTCAGCATCCCTCTCCTCCTCTCTCTCCAGCCCCATCACCACCAGCACCACCACCACCGTCGCCGCACTGGGAGGGGAGCACATCCCATCGAGAGCATCTATTTACATCCACTCACCGCTCTTACGGTCAGCCTCCGGGCTTCTGCGCCTCCGCTCCCACGACGACACACACACAGTAGTGAGCAGGGCCGAGGTCGACAGACGCTTTTAAGTGCCAGTCCGCCCCGTAGCTGCAGCCGGCCGCCCGTATTGGATCACATCACATCATCTGCCCTCCCAGCCCGACTAGGTGCTCGCTGGCGGCCAAAGCTGCGCTTTCTCTCTGCGCCAGAGGATCCCGGAGCGGCGCGGCGCTGTGGAGCTCTCTCACCCGGCCGGCCAATCAGAGCCGCGGACGCAGGACGCTCGGCGCACAGAGGAGACGCAACCATAATAAATCCACCGGTGTTATTTTGCTACTCAGGTAATGAAATCACACATCATCGGAGTCTTACGTCATTCGGTAGTCTGAGAAAATATATGAATGGTTTATAGTGCTGCACATGATCAGATCTGCCCCTCAAACACACCCTGAAATCGGATTGACTTAAAGTGCTCCTTAAACTTACCATCTGTAAAGTTATTTCCATAGAGATAACAGTTAACTATACTTCACTATTGCTGAATTAAAAGCATTGTGAATACAGATTACAATGATCTTTGCTCCATGAAATACTGTTTTTGCTCATCACTGAATAACAAAGTAACCACACAGCCTCCAATAGGCTTTTAGGATTATTTCTTTATTTTACTTGTGCGCATAACAGTAGAACATCCTCCTCACAGTGCATCATAATTCACTTTGGCTTAGTTATGCTGGACTATAAAAAAAATGTAGTGATTTCCCTTTTTGTCTCTTACAAGAATAGACAACAATGGACCATTTCACTGATTTAGCAACCAGTATTATTGAAGGTTAAAATATGACACTAATGTAAAGCACAGAGAGTAATTTATCCCTCATTAGTAGAGAGAGAAACAAGTCACCGCTTGATATTTTCACCCCTCCCAAAGGCACGAGATCACATTTTCTTAACCACAGGAGAACTTATTTCACTGAACACTGTACTGTATAGAAACAAATAATTAAAAAAAAGCCTCCATCTCATTCTACACATAATATTGTAAGACTTTGTATCCAACCACTCTTTCAGACTTATAAAAAAAACCCCACTTATTTTTATGTATAAAAACTATTCACTCTAACTCAGACTTCACAATTATGTACACACCTAAAACACGCTGGCCTTTCTCCTCTGGGGAAAATACATTCACATGAAACACATTATTCAGTTTGGCCTGTGCCAAAGGTCAACTATCCTATCCCTACAGTCCACTGGCAGGTTCCTCCCTCAGCACTTTGGGGATGGAGGTGAAGATGCGCGGCAGACAGCGTGGGGGGGGCACACAGGTTCCCGGTGCTCCAGGAGTGAGGCAGGAGGGGAAGGGCCACGGCGTGACCGGTGGAGGGAGCCATGCAACTGGCCAGAGAGGAGAGCGGCTGCTGGAGCCAATGATCGGCTACAGAGAAACATGGAGCTGAACGGATGGAGCGCAGCACTGCTTCTTCTGCTGAAGAGGAAGGGGAGACAGGAGAAATTGCTCATTCTCACAGATATTAGCACTTTTGTCTTGGCTCATTAAATGCTCATCACATGCAGTGCCATCACTCACAAATGCACAAAATCTAATGACTAATATCAGTGTGTGCTTACCCTTAAGCATGTCATTAGGAGGCGTCAGTAAGCTCTTAGCCTGCTTGTTGCCAGCTCGAGCGGCTCGTTTGTAGTATTCAATTGCTGTCCTCAGATTCTGCTGCACACCAAAGCCGCTCTCAAAACACTGACCCAGCAACAGCAGAGCAGTGTCGTCCTGCACACGTGAGAAAAAATAAATGTGATTTTGGCCTTTTCAACTTCAAGAACAATATTCTGTAATGTACAAGAACTTGGTTTTGTGGCATTTGTGCACAGACAGGCAGGGACGGGGGGGTACTCTGTTTTCTAATGCAGAATGATAGATTGTACAGTGGGAGGTGAAATCTGAGAAATAAAGCCATAAATAAAACTCTAGAAGCATCTAGAAGGGCACTTACTCCGCTCTCTGCTGCCATCTTCAGGTACTGGACAGACTTGCTCCCGTCTCTCACTAGCTCCTGAGAGTAGACCGAGGCCAGGCAGACCTGAGCCTGCAGAGGGAGAGAAACATAGAGTTGGTTCACTTCTGTAAGAATACACCAGTACCAAGTGACACACACACACACACACACACACACACACACACACACACACGGCAAATAGTGAGAAACAGAGCTGAGGAGATAACTCCATTAATCAATTAGTCGATTGACAGAAAAATAATCGGTACATACTGTCAGTTGGTTTTTAAGCAAAAATGTCAAAGATTCACTAATAAGGTCTTTCTCTTATACGATATATAATTGAATAACTGGAGGTTTTGTACCGTTTGTTGGACTAAACAAAACATTTTAAGTTGTCACCTTGGGCTTTAGGAAATTGTGATCTTATCTTATCTGACGTTTTATAGGGCAACCAATGAATTTTTTAATCAAAAAAATGATCTGCAGAGTAATTGATAATGAAAATAATCATTAGAAAGTCCTGGGGACTGTAGTGTTTATTATCTACCATCATGAATAAGAGACATATTTCCAGGAGCAGTTTTCACTTGCTCTTTTGAACAAGTTATGTATAACAGTCCTTTTCACAGTAGACATTTTCACTTGTCAAAATGCATAGGTGTTACTGATAACATTAACAACAGTGACAGCATGAACAATACCAGGACTCTGAAATTGAAGCAGCTAAATGGAATTCAGCCATCATAGATTTAATTATTTACACCTTTGTTTTTCCTACTTTGACATGTCAAAATGCCTCCTGTGAAGTATGTAGACAAGTTCTTAAATGAGCAGTGATATTATAGTGTAATATCTCATAATAAAGATAATGTGATAAAACACTGTTGGAAATGTATTACTATAAGTATTGTTAAACAGAAGTTGAATGTATTTGCACTACAGTTGCTAAAGATATTCTATGCAAGAACTAAGATTATGTCATGATTTCTACCTCCGTGAGTCCAGCTGCAGCAGCCTGTTCCAGTAAGCTGATGGCTGCGTTCAGCTCCTCTAAACTCTGGTGCCCCCTGCTGGTCATGAGCAACTTTGCATAGCGGTACTGAGCCTGTCTGTGACCCCCAGCTGCTGCCTGCCAGTAGTAATACAGAGCCTTGAAAAGAAAACACACGAGAATCATCTTAAGACTGATTCCTTTCGTTGTAGAAGAGTAAGTACGATGATCTTCAGAATGATGAAGCACTCAGAAACTAAACTGTGCTGCCTGGAGTCTCACCTTCTCTTTGTCCTTGCTAACTCCTCTGCCTTTCTCGTAGCACACACCCAAGTTAAACTGGGCTTTGCTGTAACCCTGCCGAGCTGCAGCAACAAAACATATAAAAGCTTCCTCGTAGTTCTCACTCTTGGCACTTTCTAGACCTGCCATAAACAGAGAGATGAAGATATTAGCTAGGAGTAGAGGAAAAAAATGATTAGGGTTAATTTAGCTAAAATACTTTGTTAAAGAGAGAACATATGACATTTGGTTTGTGTAAAATGGATTGTCTTGAGTATAAATCAATGTGTGATAATGATTTGGTGTGTGACTTTACCAATGATGTTTAGGATAACAGGAACACTGGTGTCTCCCACATGTCTGAGGTTCAGTGCTGCTTCTGCCAGCCTCTCCTCACCCGACAACATGTCCTGAAAATGAAGAGGAGGATAAAAAAAGTCAGTCAGTCCTTTGTAAAGATAAAGAAAAACATGCTGCTTTCTTAAAAATAAACTTGACATAAAGTAAAGGAGTCTCCCACCTTGTCATTAGCATCTGTTGTCTTTGTGTTGTCTTGGCTGGCATCATTCTGCAGAGGACAGGATACTGACAGAAGTGATTCCTCTGTGAGTCAGGAAGGAAAAGATCTTAGTTTCCTGCCCCTAAATTACTTGGTTAATACAATTTTAATTTTAAAATGCTGTTTTTGACAACTATGAATAGCACAGTACAGTACAAACCGGGTATAGATGAATCCTGGTGCAGGAGTGCCCTCTGTAGGTCAGAGATGGAGCAGTCAGAAGTCAGACGGTGCTGCTCACTACTGCTGTGAAGACTAGTGTCACCTGCACTGCTGCTGCTGCTGCTGCTGCTGCTGCTGCTGCTTCTCTGAGACAGGGACTGATCTTGGTTTTGACTCTCTGGCACCCCCTGCAGACACAACACACTCCTTCCTCTGGGCAGGACATCACGTTTGGACACTGGAGATCACAGACAGTGAACAACAGAACAAAGTCAGGATTCTGATCACCGGAGGTCGAAAGGAAAAAGGGGTGAGATGGTCTGCTGTGTAGAAATATCTTTGTAATGGGTTTCATCAGCTGATATAATAATGGTGAACCATCAGTGGGACTAATGGGTTTAGTTACAATAATCTGATAAGGACTCACAGATATCCAGCAGGATGCGGTAGCCACATTTGTGTAGGGTGGAGGGTGCTGTCCGGGCTCCAGGGATCGGACTCGGCTCGGACCCTGAAGAGAGCTGGGAATGGATCCTCTTACAGAACTGCATGAACAGAACTGCTGCAGCACCCTGTGGAGAACAAGCAATATATTTTAGGTGTTCTACAAATTATATGAGAAAATGACAATTATCATGCAAATCATATTTTATTATATTAAAGTCCAGGTGAAATGAACCCTTTAATATTGTATCCTCAGTTATATTGTACCCCTATTTAACAGTGTATGCCAAATACAACAATTTCTTTGTATTCTTAGATCAACACTCAATCATTTGCAACCACCACCACATTGAGGTAATGCCCAATTTCCACCAAGTGCAACGCTTGTTAGAAAATAGTATTTTCCATGAAGACACACGGAGGTGGCCCCCTTTGGAAATTCTCTATGCAGGGTAACCCCTCTATGAATAGATATGAAGCTCTTAAGGTAATCAGATGACACATTTACAACTGTAGTAACTTAGTTGCAGCAACATCTGAGTAACACCGGTTAAGATGAAAACCTTCAGACTGTTGCTCACCTCTGTTGTGTACTTTAAAAGCAGTTATCAAGTGAGACCACTAAGTGGTGCTAAAGGAATGAATTTGCTAGTTCAAGATTGACAGTATGTGTGGAGAAGGAGTGTATGTGAGATACTGTGAACCACATCATGTTGTGAGTGCCCTCTCACATTGTGGCAAAAGTATACTAAATATTTAGAAAGTATTTAGTTTTGAGAGTCAAGTGTATGATTGCGTTAAATACACAGCACTTGGAGTATTACATAGAGAAGTGAGGGGGAGAACAGCAGCACAGCTTTGTGTGCAGCAAAGATGATTTTTGGTGGACTGGTTGTTCTAGTGGCTGTTCTTTTTGTCATGAGAGCTGAAGTTGGTTATTCTGATCACAATTTAATCTACATCTATTTAATACTAGTCAGCTGTCAAAAAGAACATGAAAGACAGGCCATCATGCAATATTTGTCCCATCAGTCCAGAGACTGTTTAAACCCTCAGTGAGCAGCTGCGTGACTTCTTTCTTTAAAGAAAAACTGACATTCAGAAGTCATATTGCACATACTAGTAATTGTATCAGGTATTTTACATTTGAAAAGGAAACAAAAAAACCCATACCCATCCCACTGCATCCAGAGCTGTGTAACGTGGAAGCTCAGCATAGCCAAACTGAAAGGTCCTCCGTTTCTTCCTCCTCTCTCCATCCTCCTCCTTCTGAGAGCTGACAGAAAAACGGCACAAATAAAATATAAGAATTACATGTCTGTTTCTACTTCCAGTGTATTATATTTGGGCATCACAGAGACACTCTGTTTAAGACGGATGGCTTTGTTCCCTCAGCTAACCCTGTCCATGCTTACAGCAGATGCTGCTGGGTGATGCAACCAGCTGAAACGGAGGCAGCCAGTGGGCTTCCAGCAAAGAATGGGTTCAAGGAAGGGGTAAAGGAACAAGAAAGGATAGAGATGACAGCAGTCTCTGAGGTTTGACCTTGATTCAAAGGTTCTCTTTTCATCAGCTAATAGTATGGCCAGTTGTTTGAGGGCAAAGAAGTCATGAGATCAAAGTGAGACGCTCAAAATGTTCCTTTCTATTTCTTTCTAGGATTTTGTATACCAGACTCAGTGTGAACAGTGGAAAAGAAAGCTGTTGGAGGTGTGGACAGTACCTGATGTCAGAGGTGTGTCGAGAGGTAGAGAGGACGGTCGAGCTGTTGATGACCTCGTCCTCCACATGGTGGTTCTGTGGCAGTCGCAGAGGGCTGTTGCCATAGCATCGATGCAGAACTGAGAGGTGGTGGGAAGACAAAAACAGCAGAAATTACACATTAATGTCCACTGTGAGGATGCCAGAGAGGGAGGCTCCTCAGAAAAGAGACTAGGATCTGAGAGTTATTTAGTCACATTTGTAGTTTGTATGCAATTGCTGATTTCCAAAAGGGATTTTCTCAGGAGAACTGCTTCATTGAAACCCAAGTAAACATTCACTCACTAGTTGTTTATTACTGGAAACTTTACTCTCCTTCTATGCTGATTTGTATGATTGACTGGAGATAAATTTCACATTTGCACATGTAGTGACCTGCTGCACTCTGACAAAGACACTCTGTTGATAATACATTAGTACTAATTGGAATTAATTCACTGGAAGTGAACACTGTCTCACTTTTGCCCGTAATAAGAACCAAACCACAACGTCCTATTCAGGAACCTTTCTATGAATTAACCACTAATCAGTTCATTTCTATGAAATTATAGTTAACTCCGGGACATAAAAAAATAAAGTGGTAGCAGGCCGGATTCAGCTGCACTTCTGCAGTATCAAAGTCCTAAAATATATTCCTATTAAGAGTAAGGAATAGGCTATTTTTTTCATCATGCAAATGAGTCTTACAAAGGAGGCAAGAACCAAAATAATGTGATCTGAATGGTTAACTTGTTTATACACTGACTAGCATGACAATAAATTAAGTTTGCAGTGCAATACTAATGTTACATAGGTTTTCAACTATATGTGTGCACAGACACATATACAGCTCAGTAAAACACAAATATAACTGAAAATTAGTAATAAATAATAAGTTAATACATGGCATGCCAATTAAAAAGTAATAAAATGCATAAATCCTGACATTGGTATAATAATTAAGGTGAAGATTAAAATTAAAGCTGCAGTAGGTAATTTGTATAAAAATAACTTTTCTGTCATCAAACACTTGCATACAGACACATATAAAGTGTATCTATTTAAATTCAGTGTGCAGGAATCTATGTGTATGTAAATGCTTCTCTTTTTTTTTCTTCCCTCCTAGCACTCATAATGGCATTTGCAAGAATCCACCAGGCCTCAATAAAAAACAAAAACAATCAGAGCTGTGCAAATTAGGAGAACTACAACGAGCCAGAGGAACCTGATTCTGTCTGTCTGTGTACTACAATCAGGATAGAGTCAAAGTTTCAGCAAATATTTTTTATAAAACCTTTTGCAGCTTTAAGTAAAAACAAAAAGACAAAGAGATGCATTTAACACAATGTCTGCACACTGAATTTAAATATACACGGTCTGTGTGTCTATGTGTGTCTGTTTCATGCAAGTGTGCACACTGGACACTGTAAGGTAGGTTGTGTTTGTGTGTAAAACAGTTCAGTCAGTCATACATACATACACACACACACACACACAGACACAGACACACACACACACACAGACTCTGCAGACCGGTTGTGACAGGTGGTCGCTCAGTAACAGGAGCCGACATCGACCAAAATAAACCACCAGAGTAGTAACTGTAAATAGAAAGTAACTGACTTTTCCTTTATTTTTTTTAATTTTTTTTTACATGAACTGACTTTCACTAGCACTGTTAGCCAACCTCTGTGGACAGCTAAAGTTGCGCTAATCACAATAAAAAGCGTGTTTTTCTTGGTAAAACTTGGTAATAATTAACCTACGTAAAGAAACAACATGGCACTGGGTTAACAAGGGGAGGATTTCTCTCACCTCGTCCAACGAAACCTTTAACTCGCCACATGGTTCGTCCTTTACAGCAGCTTTAAGTGAAGAAACCCATGTTTAGATTCATCGGTGGGGGGTCGTCCGCCCCCCATGAGAACCGACTGCCACAGATTCACTATTTACAGCAGCAGTAAATAAAGGCTGTCACGAGATGTGTCGGAAGCGTGCAACCCGGAAGTGTCTCAGGTGACGCAACTGAGTGTGAGAAGGTGGTTTAGAGCGTCACAGCACCACCGCGTGGTTTGGTGGGGAATGGCAGCCCGAGAGTGGCCAATGCCTAAAATATGACTTATATAATATAAGAGAAAAAATACTGCTATAAAATGTACCCCGAATTTGAATCAAAAGGCAGAAACTTCGCTTTTTACTGCGAGAAATCCCTCAAAAATGCAACAAAATCCATCTCTGACTTGAGAACAACTAGTGGAAACAAAGTTTAGAATAGAAGATAGTTATCTTTTGTTGTTGTTGCTTCTTTGTTTAAGTTATCGCAATAACATCAATGCTTATTGTTTTTATTTGTTTATTTAATGATTATTTCTTTCATACAAAATCACACCCACACAAATATAAGCATACACACAACAAGTTTTGAAAATTGTTTTTATGAAATATATTTATTCTGCTTCATTGATTCTTGATGCTCTCTGCTGCAGCATTGATGTTGTGCTGTTCATTCCAATAAAGCAATTTTGAAGTGTGTGTGTGTGAGAAAGAGAGAGGGAGAGAGAAAGAGAGAGAGAATGTGTGGGGTGTGGAGTTGTACTCTAAGTGAAGTTTCAGTAATTTCACTTCTATAACCAGGTTTTCATCAAATATTTAATAAAAAATAATAATAACAACAATAACAATAACGCCCTGAATATATTTCTGAAACACTGAACAGGAAAATGAAAAAAAAAAAATGATGATAGATAAAGATATGATAGGCTGTATATTATTTATTCATGAATGCAATCAGACATAGTGTGGTACCATGACATGAACTGGTGCATACATTTATATTTTGTATATTTTGTATTTATCTGAGGTTGTTTGTATGTATTTATTTGCATAAATTCGATTGTTGCATTTCTCCTGGGACTGGTGGCTGTTTAAATTTGTATGCGGTCAATATATTGTGTTATTAGATACTGTGTGCATACATATGAGAGTTTTTGGTTTATTGTTGATTGTGCGTCTGAATAATTCCACAAGGCATTGGTCATTATTTCATTAATTCACGTCCTTCATTCAGCACACAGTGGGTATACTATAGATGGATTCAAGTAGGCCAATCAAAATAAATAAACACATTAATAAAGATTTCCTACAAGAACTTCATTCTGGCAAATTTCACTTGCTTTGGCAACATGTTGTGTCTAAATTCCTGTTTGTGCGTCTTCAAACAGATTTTATTTTCTTCGTGCAAAGGGGATGATAACTGAGTGACACATTTATAGAGTGCTCCTAAGAAGGCAAACAAAATTATCATTATTTTAATTAAAAGCACAGGTGTTACAATGACATTAACAATGACTCTGTTCTATTCAAGTGTCCCAGTTAGTCACGACAGTGTGACAGTGAGCCATGCATGCACAATACCAGGACCCTGAAACAGACGCAGCTCAGTGGAATTCAATTATTAGTTACACCTCTGCTTTTTCTACTGTGACTTGTCAAAATGTCTTCCCTGAAAAAGGCCTATGACTCAGGGTTTATTCCAACATTACATCACATTTATGGAACAAGATGCAGGTATGAAAAGGTGTGAACCCAAAAAACACGATTTAAAACTTAAACAAATAAATAAAAATAATCAATTCAAATTATTAAATGATTTTAGATACTTTGTTTTTGTCTGGTCACATTTTTTTGAGAGGTGGTGTCAATATCTCTAACATCCTGGCTATTAGCTGGATATTTTCCTGATTTGTGTGCTGCAGGGTTTGAATTGCAACAAACAAACTAATGTAGACTATTCTTTTAAATACAGGCTCACTTGTACATTTGAGAAACAGGCAGCATAAATAGGTAACTGTATTTTTAAAATGCTATTCAAAAACAAGTACCTCAACATTAGATAGTTTCACATTGTAGCGATGTTAAAATATAAATGCTTGAAAGAATATGTATTGAATACCTCAATTTCTAAAGTCAATAATTCATACTCAATCACCTCACCGAGGGAAGCTACATTTTATTTTCAAATGAGGTTTTTACATGCTCATGAATAAGGCATAGAGACCACCAGGCTTTATGATGGTGTCTAATCAAAACCATTTTTAACCAATGTTTTGCCATTAATTCTTGCTTCTCTTGCAAACACAATTTCTCTGAGGGCACATAATCATCTATCTATAGATGAATAAAGGATTCACTCGTGGGTTCAGGGGTTGATTTAGTAAACGGTCCAGAGCTCATCAGTCACTCTGCTGGACGGTTTGGCTTTTCATTCCTCTGCCCATGGGTCAAACTGTGACGCACGCCCTGACACTTTCTGGAAACACACACTCTTCCAGTCAGATGGGGGCTTAACGAGGGGCTGGAGGGAGGAGATCTGCAGTTGTGAAGTCAGATTAAACTTGGAATAATTCATTTCTTGACCAGTTTCCATGGTGACACAGTCATCATGCCTTTCACTTACCGTCCTCCTCGGGCAAATAAGTCTAGCCTGCGGTAGTTTGTAATGTTAGCAAGATCTCTGCACTGCCAAATAATGTTTGCTGAGTCGCCTAGGGCCAAATTTGTCTGGGCAATATGGAAAACACGGCATTGAGTTGGAAACAGAGTCCCACAAGACTTGACTAATTGAGCAGTTTGTTTTTACTCATGTTTCAGTCTGTACTCGAGTTATCAAGTTTGAGAAATTTAAAGCGGGGAGGGCATGTAATAAGTGCTAAGCAATTTTTGAAATCTCATTTGCTGTTTTTTGCAACTTTTATACCATTTCTCTCCCATCACTGGAGTTTATAACTTTCTAGCTGCTCACAAACAATTTCTAGAGAGTGGGTGCAAACATAGTAATGGAGCTGGGTATTACTGAATGCATTGGTAGAAAATAACCAAGTTCATTTTCAAGCACTTTAGTGTCCCCTTCCACTCAAAGATGTTTTTCTTTTTGTTCCTGCAGTTGTTTGAGCTTCACTGTGCAGAATGATGTGCAGATTTTGACACTACATGTTTGTATGTAGCTGCTAAAAGTGGAAAGTCTCTCTGTGCTCATTGAAAAGCTGATTTTAATGGTCGGGGCCAACAAGCATGATTTGTGAAATTACAAGTAGTTTGGAAGTCAATTCTGATCCAGTATGCAACATCAAAGTGTGATGCAGAAACTTGAAGCCACCAGTGCATGTACACTGAGAATGGACTTTACAGTGAAGTAGGAGACATCTTGTGTCCAGCAGGAAAACTTTAGAAATAACATAATTTGCATATTTATAATGACTTAAAAGGAATAGATTACCCTTTTAGGTTTTTAAAGTGGAAATTATATTTTTTTGTGAAATAAATTGTCTGTTCCAAGCAGACAATTTGTCTTATTGCATGTCTGGAGGGGATCTTTAAGTACATCTTTGAGATACTATGCTACTTTTTCTCTTTGCTACTAGCTATTACTAGTTTTTTGTTTTTTTTTTACAAAAAATACAATGCATTGTTAGACTAAAGACTAAACCAGTGTTTCCAAACCGTTTTAGCTTGTGAACTATAACTGAAAAGCAGTGTTTCCTCATGTTTCAGATGCCTAAGTATCTGCACATTTGAATACATTTTGAATAGAAAAAAGAAAACTCCCACACACTCTCGCTTATGTTGTAAATTAATAAATAGCCCAGCAGTAATTGACAGTGTGCAGATATCAGACTTGTTAGCTGTTACTCTGGAGCAATTTCCTCTTTAAAGTCGAGGCCCAAAGAGGAAAAATGATCAAATACTTCACAGATTAGAGAAAACTCCAAAAAAACAAATACCCTTTTTAATGTTTTTTCTTGCTAGCTCCTCTTAATTTTCCCCCATTGATAAGCTCACAACAATTTTTTCCGCATGTTAAGTACCTTAACTTTGAGTACCTTAAGTATGTTTTGCTAATAATGGAAGACTTCTACTTGTGAAAGGGTATTTTTCCAATGTCACTTTTAACTAAGTTTAAGTTGAGCACTTCTTCCTCCACTGATTGGAGGGTTTTTTATCCCAAGTATTGTTGCAAGCTCCCCCCTTCACACAAACACCGCACGCTCACTGCTGCGATACACCCCTCCACTCCCTTCACCCTGACCTCTGGAATCTCAAGCCCTCGTACTTCTCATTCAGAGGAAGGGGAGGGAGGGCAGACATCGATGGACGTGCGTCGGAACCCAACTGGATGCCCCGTTTGTTTTGTTAGCTGTGTGTGCTGGTGTGAGGATGGTTTCCAGGATGTGTGTTTGTGTGTGTGTGTGTGTGTGGGGGGGGGGTTGCGATGTGTATCTTTGTCATATCAAAGGCCTTGACCATCTACATTCACACAATCTGTGGACGTGGAACTGAGGATTACTGAGGATTTGTACAAAGCAGAGTGAGCCTCAGGCAAAGATTTTGTTTGTCTGCCTGTAGCCCTTCAGATAGAGAAAACATGACCTGTGTTGTAGTAAAGAAATGACTCTCTATACATCTGTGCAATCCAAGGCCATAGCAGCAAATCCTTCAAACCTCAAACAGCTTGAAGGGGGAGAAAGAGAGAGAGAGAGAGAGAGAGAGAGAGAGAGAGAGAGAGAGAGAGAGAGAGAGAGTTGAATTTGTGTACTAAATTAAGTGAAGGGGGCGGGGGATTTAAAGAAAAGGCACAGGGGGGTGTTTCTTGCCCCTCTCTCCCCCTTTCTCTCTCCCTGCCGGTCTCCTTGGTCACACACATGCACACATCCTCACACACTCACAAACACTGACGAGGGCTCAGTCTTGCTATGGCCACCACCACCACCGAGGAGAGCTCTCCGGTCCCGGCCACCATAGCACCCCAGCAGCCTGACTTGGAAACTAGTGTAGAACCCGGCTCAGCAGCAAAGCCTGAGCCCAGCGAGGCCCAGCGTGACAGAGAGGAAAAAGAGGATGAGGAGGAGGAGGAAGGGGGGCCCGGGCAGGAAAACACAAGAGGGCAGACTTTGGACCCGGAGTGGGTGGAAGAGAGGTTCAGGATCGACAGGAAGAAGCTGGAGAACATGTTGTATGGTGAGTGAGCTGAGCTGTTAAATATCATTCACCTGAACTCGACTATCTGCCGATTCTGTTTTTGATGCCCATCATGGCCTCCCTGTGTGCTCCTCCTCACAAGCCTCTGTCATCTACCTAACCCCAGTGGGTCTGTCAAGGCCTTCAACTGGCTGCGCCCTTGTTGTCACCATCAGTATCCACTAAACTCCTGTTGCTGTATCATCATGATTTATGAGCTGCAATGGCTTATGCATTCACAAGTCTTTTTTGCTATTATCATTCCTATCTTGGAAGCAGAGGTAGCTGCCACTATTAGTTATCGCTGCCTGGCAGGATTATGACAAATGCCTCCCCTGTGTTATTGGGGAAATTCTTTCTGACACTGTGCTCCAGCTGCAGAGAGAGGCTGATGTTCGTCTGTTGTCTGTCCTTACACAGACTCTTGATGGGAAAGCTTGAACCCTGATAACTGTGTGTTGTTTTATTGTGGGTGCAGGAGGGACTGGGCTTTTGCAGCTGTTTGAGCATCCTTCAGTCAGGCAGTAAATATTGTATCTCATCCCTTTAGGTGATAATCTGTCAGACTGCAATTGAGGCTTCACTCTGAGGAGTGCTCTGCTTTTTTCTTCTTCACACATTCCATCTTGATTTTGCAGTTGTTATTTAATTTTTTGGTCAAGTGGGAGGTCTTTGCGTCAGCAAATGCCATTGATGTGATTAGCTGTCTCTAGGCTAATTTGTGGTTGCCCCCCCCAACCACCACCTTCTCTCTCCGCCCCATACTGTTCTCTTCCCATTCCTCAGCTCTGGCCAGCGTAACCCGTAGTGATGAGGGGGGTTGAAGGCGTTCCTGAGTCCCCCCCCGTACCCTGTAAATGTCACTGCGGAGCGATGGCCTTTTAAAATTGTTTATGTTCCCGGCAATCTCTTGTTCCAGTTGCTTGGCAAATTTCAGCCAAGTCAACATTCAAATGTTGACTCTACACACATGCTTGATATTGAACACTTGTGCTATAAACAGAGGAATATTGTCCTGCTGACCAACAAAACGTGATAAATCACACTGTAGGAATTCTAAAATGTGTGCTTATCTTTATCTGTTCTTTATGTTTGCTTGCTATGTGTCTTTCAGCTCCAAAGCATGGAGATGGTGAGACAGGAGAGGAGTTTTTTGAGAGAGTAAGTAGAACCCCATACTGGGAAACATTTACTTCATGAACCAAAATCTGAAAAAGAAAAAGAGAATTTAGCAGCTCTCCTCAGTGAAAGCCACAGATAATCATCAGTGCATGAAGTCTCCCGTTTAAATGTAGTTTACAGATCAGCAAGAGCATCCCTGCCACCATTTAAAGATTTGTTCCATACTCTGCATCTAATGATTACTGGTTTTATGGAGGTGATAATTGCAGTCTTTCAAATGCAAATGAGGCTTTGTATTCTTAGATCGAAGAGATCTGTGTGTTTTTGGATGTTTTTATGTGTGTGTTCTGGTTGTATGTGTGTCTTTAGGTGGCATACAATGACAGCTCTGTCTTTATTTCTCACCCTTTCCTATTGTTTGTGCCTCCACAGGTGATGAGAGAAACTGACACTCAGGTGAAGTGGCCATCCAAGCTGAAGATTGGAGCCAAGTCAAAGAAAGGTGACAAATTCTTGATATTTCAGTCACACCCTGTCACTGCTCTGTGTTTCATCTCCTTCCTGTTGCATGTTTCCACAAATTGATTTACCATTACACATTTACTGTAACATACTCATATGTATATCATTTAAACTTAACTCATATTTCCATCTAGATCCACATGTGAAGGTGGAAGGGAAGAAAGACAATGTTTTGGAAGCCAAAAAGAAGATACTAGAGGTGTTGGAAACCAGGGTACGGACTGTATTTTCACAATTTTTCTGAACAATTATGTCAAGAATAAATAGATGAAGACCTGTTTTTACATGTTTTCTGCTTTGCCACTACTTCCCTTTAAATTTATTGGAAGATATTAAAGTTTAACTTGTAGGAGAGAGAGACTTTTTATGTTGAATCTGCCTTCATGGACATCTGATGGCATCTAAGTATTGAAAAGTAATCTTCACAAATGACACCACTGTTTCTATAAAATCCAGGTGAACAAGGTGACTCTAAAGATGGACGTGGCCTATACAGAGCACTCCCACGTGATTGGGAAAGGTGGTGGAAACATCAAAAAGGTGATGGAGGTAACATCCTGTCACATCCACTTCCCCGACTCCAATCGCCACAACGCTACAGGAGAGAAAAGCAACCAGGTAACACTAATCAAGGCAGTTATGTTGATAATCACGGAACTGAAATCAACCTTATTTAAAAAAAACATTTCTTTTTTCAACTTTTACCAGGTCTCCATTGCTGGGCCCATAGAAGGAGTGGAGGCAGCCAGGAGGAGGATAAGAGTAAGTGGTCAATCTGAACTGAGACTACCCAGGATAGATTTTTTTTTTTGTCTCAAAACTCAATTTCTTCCCTCCTGTCAAAACAAAGCGATCAATAGAATGATTAATAGAATGGCTGACATAAAGAAGACAGGTATATTTGTCAAAAAGCTGCTGTCTGTCTTTCTTCGTCACATCTCTATATTTGCCCCGCGGCTCTCCATCACACTCTGTCCATTGTTTTACATCTAATCTTCCTCGATTTAGGACCTGCAGCCGTTGTCCTTGACCTTTGACCTCCCTGTCAGTATGGTGCCCCAGACTCTGCCAGATGCAGGCTCCCCACTCATCCAGCAGGTAGTGCAGACTTTGGGGGTCAGTGTGAGCTTCAGGGCAGTGCCTCCCCACCCTCAGGCACAACCCACCTTCTATGAAAGCTGCTGCACCGTCTGGGGCCTGCAGGGAAATGCAGCTGCTGTCAAGGTTAGTGTCCAACATTTCAGGGAGGAATTTAAAGGTCCAGTGTGAAACATTTAGGGGGCTTCTTTGGAAGAAATGGAATATCATAACGATGTTTTCATTTTTGTATATTAACTTGAATGTTACATTACATTGTTTTCGTCACCTTACAATAAGCCGTTTATATCTACAGAGGTGTGTGTCGCCTTCCAAGGAGGCGTTTTTTATGCGAGTTTAGTGGCAACTGTAGTTTTTGGATGAAGTTGCTATCTGCAAATACACCACTAGATGTCACAAAATCCTACACAATGGTCCTTTAATCCAGTTCATACATATTAGAATACATTCTAATTAACGTATATCACATAATATCATGTCAGAAGGCGACCTGCATCCTGATGGACCTGCTGCTGGGGTCAGAGGTCACAGGCGGTATAGTGAGCAGCCAGCTGGATGTCACCTCCCAGCAGCATGTCTTCCTGTTGGGGCAGAACGGAGCTCACTTCCTGAGTGTCATGCACCAGACCCAGACCCAGATCATCTTACCAGACCTCAGTGCTCCTCAGAGCCCTCCCTCCCTGCTGATCCAGGGCAACCCTGACGGAGTGTGTCTGGCTCGGCAGCAGCTCATGGTAAAGTGTGGTGTTGTTGTTTTTGTTCAGGTATTATCCTGAGAGGTTTTTTTTTTTTTTCTTTTTCATTAATGCTTCTTGTGTTACTGTGTGATCTGTGTATCTTCCTTTGCTGCTGTAACAACAAAAAAGATTTCTTTATCTGTTGTTATTTTACATTCTGTGTGATATGTGTCTTTGTGTGCACATCTAGGACTGTCTGCCTGTGTGTTTGATGTTTGACATGCGTGAGGATGGGGAGGCAGATCCTTGTAAGCTGGCTCAGATGATGCAAAACCTGGGAGTCTTCATTAGTGTCAAGCCCAAAGTAAAACAGACCAGCAAGGTACAACGTTATCAATGTAGCTTTGCTGCTTTGTTATTGTTAGAATCGCTCCCATCTGAGGAATAAACGGTAATTGTGTTGTTTTGTCGGCTACCAGTTCCATCTGTTTCAATTCACTTTCAATCTAGGACTATGCTGTAGAGTGTTGCGATTGCTTATTTCATGTGTACTGGATTAAATAAGAAATGTCTATTGAAGTATTTTTTGAATGTTCACTTACATTTTGGATGAAAGACTGCTCTGCCCTGTCGTCTCACATGCTGTCGTGCTTAGAATACTGATGTAAAATCTGTATTGGTGTATATTTATCAGTCAGTGGTGGTGAAAGGTCTGGAAAGGAACATCTCCTGTCTTTATGAGGCCCGCTGTCTGCTTCTCGGGTTGGATTCCTGTGAGACTGCCAAGGTAACCGAGATGACCCCTGACCCCATGTTAGCTGGCAGCGGGCTGACTAGCTACTGGCTCAACATGTTGCTGCAGCAGCTTCGTCTCTCTGAGCAGGGTGAGCATGCACACACATTTATATATATTTATCCATTGAAGAGTGTTTCTGTGTTTAGAACTCTAAAAAGGGAAAAACAAGAATATGTAACTTCTGCTTCACACCCAATGCTGCATGTATGTTACGTACATATTATCTGGTGGCTTCAGTGTTTTTGTTTCAGGGTTTTCTGGTGAAGGAGAAATGTGTATGTATTTATGTTTTCCTGTTTTATTCAGTAGTATAAACTAATCTGATCTTTTACTCACTGTCATGATTTCAGGCTCTTTTCCTGGTCTCACTCCAGAGGTGCTGAATGGTACCAAGCCCCGTCCCTCCCCTCCACCAGGTCTCACCCCTCCCGCTGACGAGGGGAGGACAGGACTGAAGGGAGCAGACAGCCGGCCACTGGAGAAGGTTTGTCAACGTTTATGGTCAAACTGCTAAGTACAAAACAAATCCTTCTTGACAGATCAATAGAAAACAAAACCAAGCACTGAATTATCTCCTCTTATTCAGATCCTAGAAAATGAGGACCTGTCTGGCCAATCGGACGATGAGAGCTCTAAGGTTGTGATGATGTCATCATCTGAGATGTGTGATGCAGTCAGCAGCGTCAGCAGGGTGGGATTCATGGGTCGCAGGGGGAGTCTCCAGGGTCCTGAAATTACCAAGGTTTTTGTCCAGGGCAGACGGCATTCAACAGGGCAGGCGCTAACATACAGGTGAGCATTCACAGACACAAACACTTGTTTTTGTCTCCTGTGAGGGCACTGCACTGGCCTACATTAATGCCCTGATGAAGTGTAAGTCATAACCACAGCATATATCGTTGACCTTGTGGGGACCAAGGTTTTGTCCCCAGATGAAAAATGAGTCCTCACACTGACCAGGAGCAGATTTTTGCCCCCTACAGTGTGATTAATACAAACACACACCTGCATGTGCCAGATCTGTCAAGAATCTACAACAACAACAGAAAACCAAGTTAGAGAACAGACAGCTTGTCGACTTAATCTATATTTTGCATTTTGCTGAGTCCTGTTGTGGTTTCTGTGGTTCTGGATAAAAAAACCCTTAGTAATACTGTGCGATCCATAATTATACAGCATCATGACACTGTCTTTGATATCCTCCT
The DNA here is from genome assembly GCF_905237075.1 of Dicentrarchus labrax. Taxonomy (NCBI): domain Eukaryota; kingdom Metazoa; phylum Chordata; class Actinopteri; family Moronidae; genus Dicentrarchus; species Dicentrarchus labrax. Next base: position 11,059,160 of record NW_026136713.1, on the reverse strand, counting down.
ATAGTATTGCTGCTGTTGCTCCTGGGAGAAAAAGAGCTCAGTCATAAGCTTTCAAATGTTGCACATAGCCATCACAATTTCACCTTTCTATCTGTGTGATCTGTGTGTGTGTATGTGTGTGTGTGTCTGTGTGTCTCCTGAATGTGCCAGATTGCAGAACGCAGAGATTGAGGGAGGGAGGAGTGAGCGGAGGAACAGCCTGAGGAGAGACATGATGCCGGCTCAGGGTGTTCGCGCTGACTCATCCAAGGCTGAGGTGAGGAAAAACAGGAATTGTAGGTCTCTTTTTTTGCCCCCACAAAAATGATGCATTGCATCTATGGACAACCTTATTTGGCTACAACTAAATGTCAGTGGAAAGACAATCAAGTCTTTTTAAATCCCTGAAAGACTTGACACTGAAAGTATAGTAAAAAGTAATGTTTTAGAGATAATTACAAGTAGAGGAGGCGGGTGTATGAGAGAGATAAAGAGCAGAATATTTACAATAAGCTACAGATAGACAGAAAACACTAGGAATATTTTATTTGTGATGTTATTCTATCTATTTATTGTCATATCCCTGACCCCGGTGTCATTTAATTTTGTGAATCGATGTTTTTTGTTGTTTGCTTCCCTTCGAATTTGTCATCTCCCACTCTCAGAGGTTACTGCATAGAGGATTAACATGTTTACTGCCACAGCAGCAGGATGTGTTAGGTTCCCAGTGCCTGTCCTCAGTAACCATAGAAAAAAAATCAATTTCATGCATTATTTACCCACTCTGTTTCCTATTTGTGCTTTGTAGGATTATGACTATGAAAAGAAGAAACTGCTGGCGACCAGAGGTTAGTGCTCCTAAATGTTTAATATTTTTTCCTGTCTTACTGTGGTTTTCAGGAGTTCTGCACAGGCTTCTGCAGCAACAATTAAGGCACTGCTAAGCAAGTAGTTCTTTTTTTATTGATCTTAAGTTGCTGTATACTGCAGATAAATATATATATTAAAAACACATTTGGCAGGAGAATTAGGTCCAAAAATCTTACTGCATATTGTTGTTTTGCTTGTCAAACAGCCACTTATATACAACCAAGCTGTTGTTTCTGGAGCTGAATGGGACACACAGTGGAAAAGTACTATAAGTCAGCTCCTCTAAATCAACAGAATTATTTTGTTTTCTGTAAAAGTGCACAAGTTTTGGTCTTTATGTTGTTAGAACATGATTTAATGTCATATGATTATCTAGGATGAAGTAGCCCTTTTAGTTTATTCAAGCACATTATGGAGAGAACACATTAATATCCTGAGAAGAGGCAGAGACTTGATAGAGGGGGCCCATTTCAGTGCTGCTCACTGCCAAGACAACTGATGAAGGGGACCTGTTTATGGGCTGCACTGTGCCAAAGTTATAATAGAGTAGCACAGGCACTCCCACTTAATTCACATGGGGCAGATACACAATGCAGACAACACACACATGCGTCCAGACACAGTGTGCACTCTGATATGCCCACGTGTACACACACACACACACACACACACACACACACACACACACACACACACACACACACACACACACACACACAGAGAGAGAGAGGAAACACCACCTCATCCATCATGCAGAATGAGAGATACTGGGAAGATCTGCAGCCAAATGGTACTAAATTCCCTCAGTGTTGCTTTATGGGATTATGAATTAGCAGTTTGAATGGGCCATCTGCCTCACAGTCATTAAGACACCCATATGCCAGTATATGAATGGGACATTTACTCACACAAACACACACATATGCACACTAATGACAACCCACTACTTATAATCCTATTGATATCGTACTCTTTGGATCGCTGTTACGGTTTTTATCACACATTCACGCATGGATCGTGTTCCAGTGCCAAAAGTGGCCCGGGGTCACCTGTTTGTCATTTCGGTGTGTGTATCTGTCTCAGCAATTTGAGTTTTATTAAGTTTGCCACATGCTGGCAAGAAGAAGCACGGTTTGTGAATCATTATTTAACACCTGAACCCAGCTTGTCCAATTCACAATATCAGAGGAGACATGCAAAACCTGCAATGCATTTTCATGATGGACAGACTGGGGCTATATGCCCTGTTGTCAGCTACATCAATGTGCTATAATCCATATTTCTAAATTAACAATGGTTCAAATTGACTGTGTATTGGTGAAAGGTGTCGCTCGCAATGACAAACTCACAGAGAATTACCACTTGAATCTGTTGTTCCTCTTAGCACAACATATCTTGTTAGTGTCTTTTTAGCTCATTGTTTTGGTTTTATGTAACTTTATTTAACACTCACTGCTCTCATCATTGTATGCTTCCTGCCCACCACTAAACTGCAGGCAAATAAAGTAACTAGCTGATCAACTGAACCGAACATTTAGCAGCTATAAGACTGGATTTGCATTTAACAAGTGCACAGGAGCACAAATCTAAAATGAATGCTAATATCACTCTGCATACGCTCATGTAAATCAGCAAATGTTTGCTAACACATGAGGTGATATTTCTTTGTTGTGTTTCTTGCCACTAAGAAATCTGTTTATGCAGCTTTTATGTTGATATTTACCCTCTGTGTGTGTTTGTATGTGTAATGTCAGCCATGCAAAGGAAGCCTGTGGTCACAGAGGTCCGGACGCCCACAGACACCTGGAGTGGCCTTGGTTTCTCCAAGTCCATGCCAGCTGAAGCGGTCAAAGAGCTGCGCAACATCAGCCGACGCAGCTACAAACCCTACCTAAGCACCATTAACAGCCAGCATCAGGTACAACTAACTAATCAATGTCTGCTTTAACAAACTAAAATAAAATCAACTTCCAATTTACCATGGATCAGGTTGATTGTTAATTTTAATTTGAGCTGACTTGATTATATACTTTTGCTGAACTTTTATTAATTCTTTTAAACTGCCAAAGCAGTTTTTTGTTGCATTGCGGTAAAACAAGCACCCCTACTGCATCCCTACCAACACAGTCTCATTTATTGGTATTGCCCTCTAACAGTTTAAGGCATTTATCTCACTGTGTGGTAAGTACTACCAATTTGTACGCTCAATTACCTGGGGTCTGATACTATCGCCTCAGTCAACACACTCAGCAACCAGTTTACCTGAGCTGTTTCAGTTTATCTCCCTCTCTTAAAAAGGATCCTGACCGGCTGCTCTCTGACTGCTCAGTAGCCAGTGATGGAGAAGCAGACTCACTTAGGTTAATAAGAGCAAGAGGCATTCCTTTGGTGTGTTCAATTTTCTTATGAGATCCAGGCAGCTGGGAGGAAGCATACACTATGCCCACTGCATTGATAATTTCCAGTGAGAGAGGGCTGCTATCACAGGTCAGCCAAGAGGGGGAAATGAGCTAGAAACATAATTAATCACCTTCTTTATTAAATCTTTGGATCTATGCACATTATGTCCACTGAAACCTTCGGCACACAGGAGAATTTGTGATCACTTGTAACTGTTTGTCTCATGACCTCTAGCACTGACAAAGAGAAGAGAGATGAAAGAGGGGGAGTGACAGAAGTACAAGCTGCTAATGTGAACTGTTTGCAGATCAAAGAAACACTAGTTCATTTTAAATATCCTCACAATGTCTCTGTTTCTCTTACTAGTCATGGACTGCTCAGACAGGGAAGGTGTATAATGGGAGCAACTCTGAGAACTGGAGGGACAGACGGGCATCCACATCGTCATCTATGCCTGTCTCTTCCTCCTCCTCATCCTCCTCTTCCTCCTCCTCCCCTTCCTCACCGCCATGTACTTTCTCCTCATCCACCTCCTCCTTCCCTGCATTTGCACCCTCAGTGAATAGGAGCAGAAATGACAAACCCTGTAAGTCTGACTCGTCTGTTTTTTAAGCTCGACAAAACAAAGCGGGCCACTTAATCTCTGCCACTTTGTCACCTTTTCCTCTGATGTCTAGTGGAGAGCTTCTCGAGCAGCAGCAGCTACTTTGAAGGTGTGTGCTCATCGAGGAGGGCGTCAACCTGCAGCCAGCGGAGCCCCTCACCCCAAATGACAGACGACCTGCTTGAGCTGCTCAGTCAACTCGGCCTAATTAAATACATCGATGTGTTTGAACAACAAGAGGTAAACATATGCAGATTCTTGCAATGAATCCTTTTTCTGTGTGCAAACATTTGCAATACCCTGGTATTAAGTTGGGTTGGCTGCGTGGGAGAACTTGCTGCAGAGGAACACAGATACACACAAACAAACTAGCTCACACACTCTCATCCCCCCAGCCAAAACTGTTCTGCATTATGAATGAGCATCATGATGCAACTGCTGTCTGTGCTCATCCAGATTGACTACCAGACATTCCTCACTCTGTCTGATGAAGATCTGAAGGAAGTGGGTGTCTCCACCTTTGGAGCCAGACGCAAGATGTTATTGGCAATCTCAGGTGAGAATCTTACGTCCTATAGATTGGACTCAGTTCTTCTTCTCCATCTGGTAACGTGGTAGGTGGCACTTGCCTCCTCTTGTGAAAATGATTAAGTTATTTATCTTCCTATCTAGACTTGAACAAGAGCAAGAGGAGGCTCTCAGATACACCCGCAGTGAAGCCTGGCTATCTGGAAGGCGGCGCAAGTGGTCGTCTACCCCGAATCATGGATCTGGAAGTTGCTGCTCAGAGTAATCGCTGGTGAAAGGAAACACCGAGCAGCTCTGAGCTCCATCTGACCGACGTGGAGCTATTCAGCCTCTAAAAACGTATACAGTGATGCTGTTGCCAGTGCAGAGGTCTAATCTGCTTGTTATTTACCATAAACGGATAAGCATGAGGTTGCCCTGAAGAGGAGCAAACATTATGTAAACATTTGAATCCAGTGCCTTTATGTCACAGCCATACCCCAAAGCGTTAATACAAAATCAAGACAAGGAGGTCTTCCTTTCCAAACCTCTGATTCTATGGGAAAAAATCTGTATGAAACACAAAGAAACGTGGGACCATGTTGATGTCTTTTGTCATCTTAAAGTGCCTTCCTTATGCAAACTATCACTCCTATGCTTCGATCATGTGTCCATGTTAACCACTACATTTATGCAATTGTAAATAGATATTTACAAAAAAAATTACATTTTACAATGATGATAGAGACAATGAATAAAATGTTGCTATTAAAGTTTTTCCATCTAGATTGTATGTACACTTTTATTCGAGAGTTGACCAGAAGGGGAGGGAGAGAGGAAAATGGTGAATGAAATGCAAAAAAATGTCCACAGCCAGACTCAGACTCATACCAGGGGAACTCCAATTATATGGTCAGTGCCTTAAACCCCTTAAGCCACCAGGGCACCCCTCAGAGCACCATTTTTCATTCAAAACCATATGTAACCTTCTGCAGCGTGAACTGGTCTTCTACTCAAAGAGGGACTAGACCACCAGGGGGCACTGGTGTCACACACTGTCTTTAGAAATTCAAGTCACATTTGTGTTCCAGGAAAAATAATGGATTTGTTTCAGGAAGAAACACAGTGGCAACAGCATTAGGGCTCCTGGTGGACAAGGTGAAGTTGGCTTTGAAACATACAGTAGCAACAATCAGATAAAGAAAAGAAATTAATTAGAAAAGCCAAATAGGTAAATACATTTATTGGTGTGAGAGTAATGTGACACTCCTTTTAATGTGGTTCGGTCTCGCCTGACTGCTCACCTGAAAGTTCCAATTTAATTTATCACTGTTGCTAGGAGTGAAGCCACTGGAACCGTTTATGAGTAGTTTTTTGTTTAATTTATTTAGCAGAGGGCTACACCCAGCAATTTAGTGCTAGCAGAGGGACCTCACTGGCAGAGTATTAACGAGAACGGTATAATCTCTCCCTGAATTTGCAAATTTGGAATAGTGTTGTTGGTTACCACATTGAAGCGAATGATCCAAGAAACCTCCACCGGGGGGCATGAGGGGGTCTGATCCATTCAGACGCTCTGCAAGCTGGATGGTGCAGTGGCAGCTAAGCATGAAAGAGAGTATGAGTGGAAGTGGTGGGCTGTGACAGATTAGAGAGAGATGATCCCTGCTTATTACAATGTCTCTGCCAATTACATAGGCAGGCTTTAGACCAGTGATCCTCAAAGCTGGTCCTTGGGCCCTGGAGCACTGCTGGATTTCTATTCTGTCAGGTAGTTAATTGTACTCTCCTGTGGTAGCGGGTCTAACCGGTTCTTGATCACACAGCTAGAATGAAAACTACCTGGAAGAGCCAGCAGCTGTCTGGACCCTGAGGACTTTGGAGAGCCACTTGGACTTTTCACCTGCTAAAGTGGCTATCTTGACACATGGCTCAGTTACAGAGTATGCTAAATGAACATGTGAGCAAACTCCATTTGCAGCCTGGTCTTTTTATTTAAAAGTCCAGTGTCTAGCAGGATCTATTGGCAGAAATTAAATGTGATATTCATAGGTATGTTTTCATTACTGTATAATCACCTGAATATTGGAATTATTGTGTTACCTTAGAATAAGACGTTTTTATCTATGGTTATCTTCCATGAAGTCTGCCGTGTCAAACGGCCATGTTTCTACAGTAGTCCAGAAGGGACAAACCAAGCACTGGCTCTAGATAGGCTAATGACTATATGGTAAACAAAGTAGAGTATTTAGTATCTAAAGAACCAAATATTTGCCTTAAAAAATAGTGGAGTTAATAGGAGAGTGAATATAGGAGATTTGTCAGGTGGATACTCCAAATAAATGGTAATGTTGATGTGAAAATCATCCCACCTCAAAACCATAACCGACCCACCCCTGGACCCTGTGCAGATCGCCTGCAAAGCCAACAGGTCTGTAGATGAAGCAGTAAACGTTATGATGGATACCATCATAACCCAGGACCTCACCAACAAGGCACAACAGAGGATGTACTTCCTGTGGTAGCTGAGCAATTCAGCCTGCCAAAGACGATGATGGTGCTTCTACATCACCATCACTGAGTCCATCCTCACCTCCTCCATCACCATCTGGTACGGTGCTGCCACTGCCAAGGACAAGAGCAGACTGCAGCGTATCATTTGCTCCTCTGAGAAGGTGATCGGCTGCAATCTGCCATCCCTCCAGGACCTGTACGCCTCCAGGACCCTGAGGTGTGCAGGTAAGATTGTGGCTGACCCCTCCCACCCCAGACACAAACTCTTTGACACACTTCCCTCTGGCAGGAGGCTGCACAGAACCAAGACCTCCCGCCACAAGAACAGTTATTTCCCATCTGCAATTGATCAACAAGTCCCAGGACCCCCACTGACACTGACTCTTAAACCCACCACGCACCCTGAATCTATTTGTTACATTAATGCACTTTGTTTGGTTTTTATCTTATTGGTTAATATTATTATATGTCACACTGCTAATTTGCACATTCCGTAAACAGTATTTTGCATGTTCCTGCAACTGTATGGCTCCTTATTAATTTATTTAAATAACAGTTTTATTGTCTGTAAATATTGTCTCTCTTTTTATATTTGTATTTATTGTTCTTTCTTTTTATCTATCTATCTATCCATTATCTCTATATTTATCTTTATATTTTTCTTTGTTTATTGTAATGCACCAATTTACCAAGGCAAATTCATTGTATGTGAAAACCTGCACATCTTCTATCTTTTATGCACTTTGTCATGGGCCACACTAATCATTAAGAGCAAACATCTCACTTTAAAAGGCACACTTCACCAAGTCGCGCACCCTTTTGTCCGAATAAAGACCACCAACTGCGTAAACCCCCACACTCGAAGCCAATCACCAGTCTCCATGGAGACCCCGGGCCGATGGGAGGAGCCACCTGACAGGGAAACCATCTGTGGATAATAAAATAGCAGCCAGAAAAATGAAACGGAGTAACAAAGTGCCCTGAGGATAAAACACAACCACGCATCTCCCTCACTGAGATGAAGATGGAACTCACTCCAGGAGAGTGAGTTGGAGAGTGGAGGGAAATAGAAACAATAAAGCATGCATGTGAGAGTGCTGGTGCGTAATAGATGTGCCTTGTGGTGACTGAAGTTAGGAGGAAAAATAAACTGCCATTAAAAATATGTGAATTTGAATATATGCACCTCATTCTCAGCCCCATGATCCCTTACATGAATTATAAGTCTTTCACTGAACTAGCAGAAATATGGAGAAATAAATGATGTGGGAACACAGTCTGTCACGCCTTCTTTAACCAAAGATAGGGAGGATGACCTGAAGAAGTGGCCTTAGTATAATGTACAGTAGCATATTTAGCTACTTTATTGATTCTGTTGCAACAGTGAAGTGATGTATTTATGGCTGTATATAGCCAGACCGTTTTATTAAGAGAGGTGGAACAAAACCTTGTCTTTCTCAAAGCATACATAGAGCCAAGTCAGTGCCTGAAATTCACTTGTCACCACATAATTTGGCTAATGTTGAGCTAAGTTAGTCTGTGTGTGCTACTGCTATCCAAGGCCACTTCTCAGGTCTCCCTTTCTTTGATAAGGCTTAACAAAAGCCACAGATCTGATCAATTATCCCTTTTAAAGAAAATGTTGGACATTTTTAGAAATGCCACAAAAATTTGTGGCAATTTTCTTTCTTGCCACAAGTTAGATGATTGACAGCAAGCTCATGTCTGTATGTTAAATATGAAGCTACTGGCCAATGGTCAGCACAAAGACTGGAAATGGGAAAATGCTGTCATGGCTAAATAGAGGAGATGGATAATTATTATTAATTAGATAGTATTAATTTTATCTTCAGAGGTTTTGGTAGGTTTGGGCTCTAAGCCAAGTTAGCCGTTTGCTGGTGGTGGCTTCCCATTTAAAAACAACACCTGTATCATACTGCTTACTCTAGCAATCGCAGCTTTAGTGAAAGGAATAGCTGGAAGTCAGGCCCATAATTCACACAAGATAAGAAATAAGGTGGATATAATTCAGAAAAAAAGCTGCAGACTATGCATGTGATGAAAGATGAATGAATGGGACATTGTCTCAGTAATTTTTCAGTTTTTTTTTTTTGTTATGACAGAAGAAGCTGTGGTAGCCAGGGTCCCAGAACCGGGTGATTATACACCCTCCACAGCTTCTGGCATAATTTGATGCACATAGTTAAGCCCATTGTCTATTGGGTATGACAGTGTGTTGTGAACTGCTGAATTTGCTGTTTCAAGCCAGAAGATTTGGTTGTCCTTTTAGCCTCCGATTGTTGGTACAATGTGTTTTCAAAGTGCTGAGCGGGCTGTTTCATGCCAGTGGGGTCAGCTGTCCCATTAGCCAGTGATATTACAAAAACACTCATTAAGCTTTTATGTTCTTCTGGGCACTGTCGGCTTTGTGATTCTCCTCTCTCAGAGGCAAGTGATAAGAGTATTTTCTGCTGCTACCATTTATGTCTGCTTCTAACAGGGGAGGCTGCGTTCTCAAGGTTGGAAAAGGTCAGAATTGATGGAGGACTTCGATTGTTCTACTGCAGAGAAATCTGAGCTTCAGAAAAAATAAAACCAAAAAGCATGAGAAACTCACATAAATGTGTTTGAGGTTTCACAGTGAGGAAAGAAATGTGTATTTATTTCATCATGATTTGGTGAATTAAGATGAAATGTGAGGCTTGTGCTGGAAATGGTACATCAGGAGAACAACAGACACATGGACACAGACCTGTAAGGTTCAAAAGACACCCAAAGTGCCACTTTACTTAAATTTTCAAAGTTACAAATAAAAATTCACTTAGTTGACATGGTGAGATTTCAATTTTAAATCACTGAACATATCCAATGTTGGGAGGCAGAACAGAGCCTCTTCTCTGCACGCCCGACTTCATATGTCCTCCCAGCTCAGGAGCAGCTTCTTCCTCTAGTGTCCTTGCACAGTCTCAGCAGCCCTACTGACCAATTAGTAAAAGCATAGCTGGTTGAGACACCACAGATTTGGACTGTAGGCATTGCAGTTCGCTTTTCTACACTGCTATCGCTCTGCAATGCAACTTCCTACCTCCTGAGATTGGGAGAAGAACCAAAAAGACACTAGACAGCATCAACATAGCAACAAAGTATTGTAGCAGCCAAATAGGCATCACTTTCTGTTTGAGATGCATAGAGCTAGACCTGGCCAGGTTAATCTCTCTTTTACAGAAACACGATGAGAAACATGCAACAACAACGACAATACATCATTAATCTCATTGCTTCCTGGGCTTTCTGGGACATTCAAGATCAACGTTTAAATAATTTACAATCCTCCATAAAATAACAGAGAGAGGGGGAGCATCTCAGAGCCTGGGACCGTGTTGTGGAAACATCTTTGAACACTGGAAGGAGCCCAACGGTGGAACACAGAACATGAAAATGAATCGCTGATGGAGGTACAGGGAAGATAATCCACAATCTGGCCTTCCTGGAGGAAACATATTTACATCCAGTACATCAGCTAATGTATCTGGGCTCACAGACTTACCAGAGGCTCTGACATGGACATACAGAGATAGGAGAGAGGGACAGAACGACGGAAAGGAGGAGATAGAGGGAGTGATAGAGAAAATAGAGAAGTGAGTCCATGTTAGAAGAGGTTAAAGATTGCAAGTTGGGGGGAAGGCAGAAGCAGAAAGTGGACAGCTTGAGCAGATATCTGACAGGGTCTCGACAGTTGTTGGTGAAATCTAATAGGCTCTCTGTTTTCTGTCTGAGGAAAGAGCGAAACACTTGAAAAGGAAGAGGTCAGATGAGGTTCACTGAAGAGAGAGATATGGATAAGGGACAGGGATTAGAAGAGCAAGTTCAGGAGCCAAAAAAAATGGACTGCTGCCACGGTAACTGGAGGAGGAGACATTGGAATGGCTTCAGATCTGAGCTGAGTTAACGGAGTTTCCTGGTCGGCTGATGGCAGATTAAAATGGAGTGGAGCTACCAAACGTAGCCGATCTCGTCATCCTTATCATCTTCCTCGTCCTCATCGTCCTCAATGGCTCCTCTGGGGTGAATCCGGCCCCGTCTCTTCTTCTGCCGGCTCCGTCCGCTCTGTGATGGCTCCTCCTCCTGGTCATCGAGGAGAATGACTGCCCCGCCACTGCCAAAATCCCCCGATGTCTCCTGGTCCTCATCTGTAGGGAGACACAGACAGACAGATTAGAAGCTGCTGGCGATTGTGTGACATTGACAGTTCAAAATTAAAAAATATTTGGGTTTCAGACAGCTCCTTAGTCAAGTTATTTTTTTAAACTCAACAGCTATTGGATACCTGACTTTGATTCTGATATTTGTGGTTAGTCCAAATTAGCAAATGCTAATTTAGATGTGTTAGCATTTAGAGCCGCCAGATGGGCTATAGACTCTTAGTCTTGTTAGACTGACATCATTCCTCCACTCAACTCAACACAACACAACACAACACAACACAACACAGAGTCAAGGGGTTTCTTAACTAGCCAGCTTCGGTGGTGTCTGACTGAGCTCGGTTACATCAAATTACACCTGTAAACATTTTGACGTTAAATAAATGTTTTTTGGCACTAATGTGTAGCTAGAGTGTGAACAGGAGTCATTATCTCAGCTGCTGCCTCCAGCATTTTGTGAAATTGGGACCTTGAAATCCTTCTGAGCTTAGTTCAGAACAGCCCATTTACACCTGGGTACTCTGGTTGAATGGCGCTTGCAGTGTTAAAATCCGTTTGGTGTCCTTGTGTTTAGGCTATCGAGCGGCGTGCTGCAGCATTGCTACCTGTTTGTTCTATTCAAGGCCGAATGGGAGAACTCCAGGCTGCTCCAGCCTGAGGCCACTCAGCCAGAGTTAGATGAGCTTGTTAGACCGGAGACAAAGGACTGCTGCTGTCAGTGTGTGTGTGTGTGTGTGTGTGTGTGTGTGTGTGTGTGTGTGTGTGTGTGTGTGGTGACCAGAGAGACACCTCATCAATATTGGAAGCTGCAATTACTGGCTTTGGACTAGACTGGCATTCGAGTGAGCCGTAATCTGTGACTGCGAGTTGGCTGTTTGATTGGTAATCAGTATGTCTGCGTGGATTCTTTCTTGCTAATTATTGTTCGTTGTTGCAGTCAAATCCCATGGCCACTGATTTGCGGCAAAGTGCTTCTATTGGCTATTTGACCGTCCGCTTTGAATTTACTACAACACTGACAAACCGAAATATTTAATTATATATCTTCTTTGTCTAAATGCGTCTTCTTCGATGCCAACATCAGCCAGCAGTTCAAGAGCTTATTCTTAAGCGTGTAACTCAGTCTCTGCAACAAATTCATGTTTATAACAAATCTTTTGACGCTGCTCTCTGCTGACAAGTGTGATGGATTTTCCTACTTGACTTGCAAGGCACTGGTGTTTTATCAAAGCTACATGAGCAGAATATCAGAGGCAGATCAGACATATGACTGATATTAAACCAGCCAGACTGGCTCCAGAGGCATGCCTAATGTTATCTATTTCCTAAATGATCACTGATGCATAGATACCGGTAAAGATAAAGAGAGACACGGAGAGATACTGAGCATAGAAATAGAACAAAGTAGGAATTGTGGGGGTTCTCGTGTTTCAGTGGTACGTTATGTTTTAAAGAGAAGATCTACAGCCTTTCTTGTGTGTAGCAGCACCAGATTAAAAAAGGAGAGAGAACACAGATGTACAGCAGTCCACCTGGATCAAAGCACTAACTCTGAAAGACAGCAAGACAAATGGGAGCCAATAAGAGCAAACACAACAAAACCAAAACCATTGTGTAGCTGTAAGTGAACACGTGGGTGTGTGCATGTGTTAGTGTGTGTTGCGGTCTTACCGCAGTTGGGGTTGCCTTGTTTTCTGGAGCCAGCAATCTCATTGCCATATTTGTCCACACACCAACACTGGCCGGTGCTGCCGTGACACTGGGTTGATTTGAAGTATCCCTCCTCAGTACAACGAGGAATATAAGAGCCTAAAGATGGAGAGAGGACGGAGGAGAGGTTAGTGGATGATAGGAAAGACGAAGTAAAACAACAGAAAGGAAGGAAGGAGTGGGCAAAAGGTAAGTAAGAAAATGGGGATATAAAAGGGGTGGTAGAATCTGATCCCTCCTCAGCAGAGGTTGCGTGTCCTGTGTCCGACGTTCTTGTGTATTCACAGAAGGAGATCAACAATCAATTACTGCTGTGAAGGTTGCAGGACGACAACCATACATCCTGCTTAAAGGGAAGCAGTCACTTTCAGTAACACGCGCAAACAAAAACCCACACACACGGGGAAACACACACCTAGTTCTGTTACCTTCATCTGACCCAGACCAAGCTCATTTTTCATGCTGTTTTGTTGTGAGCTGAAGCACGGAACAATCTGCCCAGTGGGGACAGATGACACGCGTACAAAAATGTCAGGATGTGCTTTATGGTGTGAGTGCTGTATATGTAATGCTACTGATTTGTGTGTTTGTTAGCATTGCAGGTGGCCATGTTGGATCGTCAGACAGAGGTCAGTGACTGATAGCTGTCAATCATCCACACTGACCTATGAGGCTCTTCCTTCGACTCTGGTTCTGGATCCTGCTCTTCTCAGTTTGGCAGGGCAGTCCTACAAGCAGAGAACAAACAAAGTAGTTTAACTAATAGAGCTTGTTTTGTCTTTCTACCAACATTAACTTAAACAGCTCTTTCTCTGTCTCTATAGGTACTTCCCCATCCTCCTGAATAACCTCTGTCCTCACATATGGAGCGACGCCTGCGAGCTAGTTCAGGCAGTCAGTTCGAGCTGCACTGCTATACACACCTGACATGCCTCGCTCTCCATAATCACAAACCAAGCACACCCACCCAATCTGGCGGTCTATTTAGGCAGCAAAACTTCCCAGCTACCCCAGCATCCAACTGTGGGCCTAGATCAAAATCTAACTATGTTAAACTGCTGTAATAAACATTTTAAATGTTAGTTGTCTGACTGAACTACAACTAATTTTTCAGTCTGCCTGAATTCATTCTGTATCCTCCTCAATCCATCGTCCACGTAAAGGTTTAGCTTGTTAAGATGCACATCTTACTGGTACCAAGACAACTGGTTCCACTAATTGCAATATCTATTTATAAATATCTATTTATTTTTATCATTTTCATCAATTGCATTTCTTGTGTGAATTAGTCTCAAATTGCATTACTGTCATTTACATCTTTGCTATCTTATTATCAGCTTGTCAGTCATCTGTAAATCACTTTGAATTTCACAAACCTGTATGAAAAGTGCTATCCATATTCCTAACTAAAAATATATAAAATAAATATTTAAAAAAATGTGTTTAAATAAAGTTTGATAGATTGGTGCTTTTCATGTATCCATTGGTTTCTGTTCTCCTCAGCAAAGACTGAATACCTGCTTGATCATGTGATAATTGACATGCCTTGCAAGTAAGTCACCACAGTTTCTTATTCAGCCCTCTCCCCCTCCTCACCCTCAGGCTTCTGGAAACAGTAGCACCACTCGTTGTTAGAAAGCTTTCCATCTTTGAAGGAGTCACAGGAGTTGAAGAGGGGCTTCATGCACAGCTCATACTTGTCCAGGTAAATGGCACTCAGCTCTGACTGGTCCAGCAGGAGGTCAAAGTTCATGTCTAGTTTGTTGAACATCCAGCCCAGTGAGTCCTTACAGATGGGCAAGATGCTGGTGTCAAAGTCTAAAGGAGAAAAGACACCAAGAGGAAGAAGTGGTGAAGTGAACATTTTTCAAACTGCAGAATATGTCCAGGTCATTTTTCCAACACTCAGATTTGAGTGTGTGTGTGTGTGTGTGTGTGTGTGTGTGTGTGTGTGTGTGTGTGTGTGTGTGTGTGCAGTGGCAGAGCTGAGATATGTTCAAGCATGTTGACATTACAGAGAACAGAGCAGGGTCGCTGTCAACATCACCGCCAGCCCTCATGAGGACTGAAAAGCGTGGCTGTTCACACTCACATACACCAACACAAACACACACACACACACACACACACACACACACACACACACACACACACACTGTGGTAGGATGTACTCACGTCCAGTGGCAGAGTCGAAGCTGTCAGAGGATTTGAGGTCTCTGTTGGCATCGAGGTGGAGAACTCCAAACCAGTCCTTCAGTCTGGCAGCCAGACTGTGAAGCTCTGTGTCAGTGCAGGCTATACACACACACACACACACACACACACACACACACAACAAAGAAAAACACACACACACACAAAATAATGAGGAGAGGGGAAGCTGTCAATCTACAGCTGTCATCAGAGGACAAAAAAAAAAAAAAATGTCTTGCTCCTTATCAAACGCTCATTTCATTTCTGCTGTGTACTTTTCCTCTCTGTGTTCTCGCTTTTCTTTTTCTCATCCAACTCTTCTCCTTGAGTAAACACAGTGGAGTGATACCACATACTGACCTGCTGCTATCTCTTGACAGTTACCATAGGAACCCAATCTTATATTTATATGTACACACACATACAAATACAGTACACACTGGAGTTTCACCATTTAGTGTTCCTGTTTAAATTAATGATTTTATCCGTGTGGGAAACACGCTCCGTCACACACACACAACCAATGGGCAAAGGTTTGTTTGAAATCCCAAATGTTATCTTCCCCCTAGAGGAAAGACAAACTGATGTCTTGCAGTGAGAGGCCACTTGATCGTCGCAGTTTATCCTCTGTGGAGGATCTGTGTGTGTGTGTTTGTGTTTTTATGCATGATCACACACCTCTGCGCAAATAAAAAGAAAGCTGATTCAACAGCGTCAAGCAAGCTGATACTACTGTCAGTGCTACTACTCAAAGAGAGCACAAACTGAACGGTATATTTAATGATACCCCTAATTAAAAGTATAAACCAGCCTCTGTTGCTGCCCATCAAATCCCTCGTTCCGCCATCCCTGTGGGACTGACAAGGTCTGCCTGCAATTCAAGCAGACCTCTGCCTCTGCCTGTCTCCTTCTGCGCCTCTGTCTGTCAATCTCCGTCCTCCTTTCTCTTTCTCTCCTGCTTCTGATTGGCATATTTTTTTCCCATTCTGTTTCTTTTGAGAGCTTGATAAATGTGCCTGAAGGACAAGAGCCATTCTCCACCTCGTACTCAAGCTTTACACAGAAGGGGGTTGTTAATATTCCTGTGGCACACTTATTTTCAGAATTCAGAGGCAATTTCCGGCAACATATGTGACGGTTTTCGGTGTTCAAAGAGTCACGTCTAAATCCAGATCAGGATTTTAGGATTTTATCCTGAGAATGACTTCTAATTCTTGGATGTAGTGCTAGAAATCACAAAAGAAGGAAAAACCCTCTGTTACTAACATGCAAATACGCTGAATCCTATAGACACATCAGGCACAGACAGATAATCTCATCCAAAGTCTCTCTCTCTCTGACTCTCACACATACATACACACACACACACACACACACACACACACACACACACACACACACACACACACACACACACACAATGAATTACACACAGGTATTTACTCTAATAGAGAGAACAGAGCAGATTGGTCCCTACGTGAAGACCTAGACCACACTTTGCTGTCAGTGGATAAAGACGTCTGCAGCATGACATCAAAGGAGGTGCATGCACGGCACACACACGGGCATGTCCCACACACAAGCACAACACATACACACACAAACACCACAGAGCCAGTGGAATTTTTAAGCAGGTCTTTCCATACTACACTGCCATCTCTCTTATTAGAGGAGATTTTGTTGAATCATATTCCCCATTCTGTTGTCAAATCATGTCCTGAATCCTAGAAAGGATGCAAACATGTGCATACACACACAAAAACACACACGCATACATATTTTATAGTTATAGTTATAGTCTGGGATTGTGTCATTATGGAAGGTGCTATATAACAGAGAACGCCCAAGGTAAAAGACTGGATCTGCGGAGAGGACAAATAACATTTATCTGGGCTGGCTATCCATGTGACATTACCTCTGGAATCACAAGGTGGTGTGTTTGTGTTTGTGTGTGTGTGTGTGTGTGTGTGTGTGTGTGTGTGTGTGTGTGTGTGTGTGTGTGTGTGAGAGAGAGAGAGAGAGAGAGAGAGAGAGAGAGAAATATAACCCTTCAGGACCAGACAGATAACATTTCAGAGTGCTCTTCATTTCCACAGTCTGGAGCAGAGAAAAAGGGAGCAAAATACCAACAGCTAAACATTATCTGTCTTCAATTAAATCCGTCCTGTGGCAGAAGTGTAGCACATTGCTCTTGCTTTATCCCTCATGCTCATTTATTTGACCGTTCTTCATCCCCACAGCAAGTCTTACTCTTATTGTCTTCCTTTCTGTTCCCACTCCCACACTTTGAAGCACTCTCTGCTTTTGTGATTCTTTTGTTGCCTTTGAGGAATTCTTGCTCATTCCCCCTATTGCCTGTTCATTTGCAATCTCTCTTTCTCTCTCTCTCTCTCTCCCTCCCTCCCAGCACTGTTTGCTCAGATTCAATAGAAGCCACTTACCTGGCTGTTCCTAACTCAGTTTCTCTTAATACTTAGAAGACCACTTTTCCCTGCTCTTCTATTTCTTTTTCTCACCTAAATTGCTTTGAATGCTTCATTTCCCATCTCTCTCCTAGCACATCTCCCTATAGAGACCAACGATTTAAGTGTTTCTGTTGTTCCCTTTGATATCCACTTATTATGAACCTCTTCTCTTTCTTTCACTTTTTCCACATTTGACGCCACTGCTCTCTCCATCTTTTCCTCTCAAGTTTCTTGGACTTTGCACTACGGCCCACTATGAGTCTCGATGGATCCCTCTTATCTTTATCTCTCTCTCTCAGTGCAACTCAAATTGTTTCGGACAGGCCCGACACTGCTGCCTGTGTTAGGAGTCCTTTTGTTGGGCAATGAGTCAGAAAGCTGGAGCTGAAAACATTCATGCGCCAAAGGACACAACACACAGAGATAAAATGGCCTGTTAACCATTTCTCTCTCTCTCTCTCTCTCTCTCTCTCTCTCTGTCTTTCCAAGCCACAGCAGGGTCAGGCAGACTTATATATGTCAGACACACAAACAACATCAAAGCCTTTTCCACGGGCAGTTACAAAGATTACAATGTTACGTCAGAACTGGGTTTGATGTGAGGCTCAACAAGTGATGTTGCTGCTGTCAGTAGAAAACCTGATCAAGATACTCAAGTTTGACTTTGGGTTTTTCGATGGCTGGAGCAGAGGTTGCTCTTACTCTTAAACCTGAATCTTGAGGCACATTTGCTCACTATGATTTTCTTTTTATATAGTTTGACTAATTTCCTACTCCAAGACGCTTGATAAGCACAAGTGCCATTTAGTATTTAACTATTCTCCAGTCAGTCAATCAGTCATTTTGGTCATTTTGTTGTTTCAACTGGCTGTACAGGCCAAAGAAAACATGGTACACAGATATTTTAACAAAAGCTACGGGCTCAGAGGTGCTTTGAGCTAAATGCAAATGTTATCAAGCTAACGCACTGATGTTTAGCAGATCTAATAATTAGCATATTCACCATCTTTAGCGTGTCAGCATGCTAACATTTACACAATTGGCTTTGACTTGAGGATGGGGCTACATTAAAATTGGATCACCAAAGTCATTAGGATTCATCCCCTGAGGACTATCATGGATATCAAAACTTCATGCCAATCCATGCTATAGTTGTTAAAGTATTTTAGTCTGGATCAAAGTGGTGGACCGACAGACTAATCAACCGGTGTTGCCATCCACAGAACCATAAAAAACATTTTGGACTTTCCAAAGCTGCTTTTCAAGTATTGTACACTGAATCAGATGTTCCCAGTCTGGAAGCTGATATTCCTGCAAGAAGTTACAAGATAAATCTTAGGGGGTCATGAGATGATTAACAGGATATGGAAAGGGGGAAAACATAGGTCAAATCATTGCTTTTTTTTCTTTTAAAATGCTGATAGTTTTACCTCTGCAGGCCTAAAAACATTGTTTAAATCAAACAACCAACAAACTGAAAAAGGAAAATCCCTCTAGACCTGCTCACAACTAAAAGACATATTATGCAACATGTGATAAGGGGCTTAAATTAGACATTGCTTAATTTTAAGGGGTCATATGGCAAAAAGATTGGAAACCACGACACTGAAGGAACAATTTGTCTGGCTGATTATGCAAAGCCTCCACCATTATTCATTTTACAAAATGCGTTTCCATTATTAATTAACTTTTTGTAGACATATCTCACGTTATGCTCAATGAAGCAGATATTAATTTAGCTATATTTTTAATTAATTTGGCTATTCTTCAATTTATAGCAATTTTTTTGTAATGCATTCAATTCTCAAAAGGCTTACTCTTTTTAATGTGATACTGCCAAAAACACTACGGCCCGTGCGTAGAATGAAAGAGGCCCTTTGAAACGATAACTGATGCAACAGTTGTGTAAAACAGAGAGTAAACCCACCTTGTCACTATGGCAACCATCTGTAACTACTCATGACTCTTCCTGTGTTACCGAAAAAAACCTAAACATTCTGCAGCAAGAACATGAGAAAGAAACAAAGTTGATGACTGGCACCTTATCAGATTCAACGGACTGGAGGAACTTGCTGTGATTCTTTTGTGTTTTAGCAGCAACTATAACTGTAAATTATAAATAAAAATACTGCTATCAGAACAGCTAGAAGCCTTTGGTTAAGAAGCTGCCATGTCAGATCTGAGAGAGAAATTCTTCTCTCCCCTTCAAATATGAAAACTGCTGTATCCTTAAGCCAAACAGCTACTTCCTAATTGTTCCAGCTGATATGATCATATCCACAGAGATACAGGGCTAAAGTTGCCAGAACTGATGTTATTGGCTCCACTTCCAAACCATCACAGATCGTCTGAACTTTTAGCCGGCATGAAGTGGTAGCAGACAGAAGAAGCTGAATCGATCAGAGTTGCGTCAAATATCAAACACTGAATCATGGCTGGGAATGTACTTTTTATCCTTCTTCCTTCCTCTCTCCTGCACTCTCACCCAACACTTCCTTACTTCTGCTGTCTTTCATGTCTGCAAACTCAAATCAGTAGAAACTGGCAGCAAAAAAAACCCCACAAGCCATTGTTTTTCACAGACTGACGCACACAAACTACCAGGTGTATGTGAAAAAGTAATGCTATGCGATGATTTTTTCGGGCAAAAAAGAACAACATTCACGAACTTACAGAGACCAATCGGATCATTTGAAGACATAGAGTCACATATAAGATGGCTAGAAGGGTACTTCTTTGAGTTAAGCAGAAAAGACAATGTGCAATGGAGAAGCAGCTATCATTCGGATTTTGGGGAAGATGTGGACAGCGGGTTGAAGAAAAAGTCATCACAATGAATCACTAATCACTGAGCTGCATCAGCATATGTGCTTCTGAATCACAACAACAACCCTAATCTCTTAAAAGAAAATGGGCCTCCTCAACTTTATCCATGTTTTATTTCTTTTTTAAAGACTGCATTTGTTTAGATTTGCAAATTCGCATAAATTATGTATGCCGAAACAGGAATGAGTAATTTATGTTTGCAATGTAGCCATGGACGTACACACAACTATCACTGGATTATTTGGATTACAAAAAAATAAATAAAAAAATGTGAAAATTATAAGCAGGTCTTTTTGGTATTATTTCTAAGCAGATTTATGTTTGTCAAGGCGTGAGTCACACTGAGTAATGTATAATCTCTTTGTGTTGAGATTACTTGCATTCAGGTGCTAAAGGTTTGAAAGAACCTTCATTGTCTCCATTAACCTGTGTGTCACTGCCACTGCTGTAGCTCCAACTGCTGGAGCAAGTGTTGGTAAGTGGGCTAAATCAGTGGGCTTTCGCTTCCTTCCCTTTCTCCTCACGCGGTATCTTTGCCTCACGTCTCTCCTTCCACACTTCCCATTCAACTCTCCTGTGCCCCCCTGTGGAGGCGCGCCTCACAGATTGAAAACCTCTGGGGTAAGGTGAGGGAAAGGTCATGGTTTTAGTTAAATATTGGAAAACTAATGTGTCCTTTCTCATGAGCCATGAAAAGTTAAAGGGTAGCTTGTCTGTAATTATTCAGGTAACAATGGCTATCATAGGATTATCAGTAATTTGTTTAGAGGTGCTAATTAAATGAATAGAAAAGCCAAATAAACTTCCCACATACTCCAACATGTATTGACATGGAAATACACAGAAAAAACACACAGACGATATTAAAAATGCTAGTTATGTGATCTTTTAAGAGCTCTATAGCTCAGTCAGTCGACAAAGATTTCCTACTAGTTTGGGGGCCACAGTTTTTGCCCCAGGAGGTTAAATTTTGCATGATGGTCAAGTGTTTGTGAGGTTGTGTGTATACCTGTATGTGGTAGCACCTATTGCAAATTTGCACTTGTTTATCTAAGCAGTATCATACATATCAATCAATCGATTTGTCAGAATTGTCAGTTTAACGAGCAACTTCCCTTTTAGTTTGCCACAAATATGTATCACCAGATGTAGTGGTTGTGACTGCCATTAGGAGGTGATTGAATGCAACTTTCCAAGTTACATATGTAGACAATCCCTCCAGGCTGGTTCAGGTCATGAGATAAATGTGTCCTCCAGATTTCCTAATATATAACTCCAACCATCAGGGGAAGTCAGGCTTTGAATCCCTCCATGGATCTCTTTTATCATTTATACATGATTAACTAAGTTTGTCATATAAAAGAGAAGGAGTGGCTCTAAATCCAGACTGGGGAAAGGTGGGTGGTGATCACCTTGAGACATCAGGAGCGTGGTCTGATCAGAACAAGATGAAAGGCAGATGGAAAGAGAGACAGGAGAAATGGGAGGTAGTGGACTGAGGTGACACTTCTTAACAAGGTAACAGAAGGAGAAAGAAATGAACTGAGACAGTCAGATAGGAGATATGAGAAAGATAGAAGGTCAGATTCATTAAAGAGATACAAGGGTATGTTTGATTTTCTTTGCCCCAAGCTATCAGCTCTCCAGAAACAATCTCACTGGCAGTGAGTTAAGGTTATCCCAGATAATGATCGGTAATACACTGTCTGCATGGACAGGGAGACAGGTACAGATAGAAGGAAGACAAGTACAAAGCAAGAGCCAGAAAGAGAACCAGTTTAAGTTTTAAGTATATATTAACAAAGTGAGCTCCGTTCACATTATTTGCCTCTTCAATCATTTTGCTGTTTAGGTTATTTTTTTGAATTAGGTTTATTTTGTAGCATGAAACAGTAAGCTTAGTAAGTGTACACAACATTACATTGATACAGATATTTGTTTAAGCTTAAAGATAAGATCTAGTATAAAATATAGGTCATATAAATTTACAGAGCACTCTAAATGTCTACTCTGTGCCATGAAAGTTATTCAACAGAACTGAGTGAAACATAAGAGCAAGATGGGTGGGAAATTAATGATATACATTAAGAACTCTGTGTGTGATGGTGTACGTTGCACTCCTCTGTGCTGCTGATCTGCTGTTAACAAGGCATATAGAGCAGCCTACAGACTGGAACAAACAGACACAATATTTTTGTGTACAATGATAGGAATAGTTTAATATATTACATATGCCAAATTTATAAGAGAAACTAAGAATTTGTCTTTGACAGCATTTCACAACGCTTACAAAGTTTACTCTACCTCAACAACTCACGAAACTCCATGATTTTTTAAGGGAGTCTGTGGCTGATTGGCCTATCTCAATGAGGATAACGAGAATGCATTTGCAAAGGTAAGATCGGATCATTTATTATCTGTATACTATTTATTACCAGGTCTATATGGGGTGTTAGTTTCACAGCAGGGGTGACTAATAAATCTAAGGATGGCTCTGTTCTATCAGTGTGACAATGTGCTAACATAACACAATACAATGGACCTTGAAACTGAAGCAGCTAAACTGAATTTAGCCATTAATAATTTGATCATTTATACCTGTGCCTTCCCACTGTGACATGTTCAAGTGTCTCCTATCAAAAAAGCCTATTAGGTAAGGTAACCAAAGTCCACATCCATGTGGGAGATGTCAATCAAGACAGTCTTTACACAGTCAAACTCTACTGAGAGAAGAGCTAATTAAGCAAAATAAGTGAAAACACGTGCAGTTGAACAGTGGGTGCGTAGTGCCTTTAAAGTTTGGATAATTATAGGAATCTAAAAGTACTTAGTAAATGCTGCAGAACAGAACCACATATGATTTGGGATGTTGATGCATTATTCAGTCGAGGGTAATTCCATTGCTATCACAGATAAATACCTTAAATTAGCTAATTTAGCTGTTTCACATATTAAGAGCAGTTCATTAACAAGTGAAACCAAATACAAACAGGGTACAGCTTCATTTAAATTAACTGAGTTGGTTGCATTATTGTTAATATTGATGTAACTGCTTGCAATGGTGACTTTACAGCTATTTTACCACCGCTTTGTTCACACCTCTATTAATTCTTTTCACCAAGTGGGAGATATTGTGTCGTCACAAATTTCAGATAAATCAGACTCGGAACAACGTAGACATTCATGTGTATCATTTTCCGACTGAAATATATGACGTAAATGTGGTTAAACGGTTAAAAAACAGAGGACAATTTCAATAGGACTTACTGAAAAAAATGCTCTACAGGCACTCTTCACACTGGTTAGCACTCTGAAAAAAAAATCCCTAAGCAATTGGCGTGTGTTAGGAGAGGATAGGAAGTGTGGAGGCAGAAGAGAGGACAACACAATCTGTCCTCCTGCGTGCTCTCTGTGGAGCTGCAAGACAGACCAGCCAGGAAAAATTAAATTTTTTCCTTTTAGGGGATTTAGCCCATTCAGCCTCTAATGGTTCTCTTTGTTTTGTCAATGTCTTTGTTGAACAGCAGCTGACAGAACCAGTACAGGCCTTTACACAGGATCACCAGCAGGATCACATTGTGTCATCTTGAGTCATTGTTTGATGAGAGAGCGATGATGTTCAACGCCACGGCAGTGCTGCCTCAAGGGTGGATGACAAATCCAATTCAATCTCAGTGCCTCTGTGTCAATGTGTTAACCTTTGCTGACAAACAGGCAAACAGCAGCAACAGATTTTGCAAATAGGGTTTATGTGATCATTAAGAAAAATCTTAATTACTTATTAAAACAAAGATTGCACACAATTTAGCAATTAACATATACAATTAACCTGCGAATATAGCCCAATCTTTGAAGAAATCAATGTTATCTCAGTTTCTGTCTTATGTGTCTGCCTATGTCGTTTACAATACTGTAGAGGATTTGCAGGATCAGTTTGTGCCAATTTGACCCAAAGTCAAAAGTTATGAAAAGAGTAGAACTCTATTTGTAATATTCAAAGATGCATCCCACATTGTCTTTTGTGCAATGACTAAAAGGGCGGAGAAATGTGAGAAAGACAAAAAGTGGAGGTGGAACTTTAACCCAACACTTTGCAAAGTGATAGATTGGAGGCTTGAGACAGAAAATAAATGAGCAACAGATAGAGATGGGAGAGTGAGGAGAAAGAGTGTGGGAGCACTATGACTGACAAACATACAGTGACATGTTCCCCACACACCCACTAACACTGTGAAAAATAAAGGTTATTAGTGTGGTTGAGGCTGAGGTACTCAAACGGTATGATATTTGAAGCCTTCCACTCTCCCTTGTCATATAAAAACCAATATTCGCCCTGCACTCCATATAAACAGTATACTGCAGCACACACTTACTGTATCATCTACAACTATCAATCAAAGTTGAGGGAGCTGGGAAGACAGAGCTTCACCTCTTCCTCCTCTCCCTCAATTCTTAATAGAGAATGAGCTCTTTTCAAGGTGCCAAACTGCCTACTAATGTCTGTTGAATGTGAGTCCAGCTTTCTTTCACACACAGTAGTGGACCAGACATACTGTCTCCGCATGGGAGTTGAAATTCATGACAATCAAAGTTGTATTTTTAAATCCTACTACTACTCATAATAATGGTGATTTTAATATGGGCAATATATCATCGTCTTGAGTTAGTATTTCTGCTGCAGTCTCATAAGGCTAGCTCTGTCCTTTTTTTTAAATCTATATATAATTTTTGGGGGCACCTTTAACGGATACAGTATGCTATATTCGATTACTGTTGCTTGATATAAACAGTCTAGCTCATTGCCACTTTAATTATCTTAGTTCTGGCTGTCCAACTGTATTTCCCCTGATGTCAACTCAGCAAGACACTTACCTCATCTGCCCTCCTCGCAGATGAGCATGCACACACACACACACACACACACACACACACACACACACCCAACTTAATTGAATATTTCTACTTCTTTCTTAAATGCAGCTCTCCTGTTTGATAAAATATTCACACAGAAAATAAAAAATAAAAAAATCTCATCACGGATCACAGATCAAGATGAAATGGTGATTAGGAATGTCATAAAACCAAACCAGTATATTTTTAAATATGCCAAAATATTCTTTCAAATTTAAAACCATCATTTTTTTTGAAAATGCGAACAAATTTTAATTATGAATGTCTCCCTGTCTTTAAAACATTATTTTCTCTCATTTCAGCCATGATAAATGTGTATTTTACCAGTATTCCCAATTGTGTTTGTACCAATTATTGCAACATTAATTACAATACAACTGAAATGTCTACAGAGTATCTATTTGTTTACCAGGATACATACTTAAATTGACTAATGTCACATCCCTATAGATACATTTAAATATTGTCAACACCATCTGATATTCTGAATCTCCAGTCTAAATGCACCATTACAAGAAATCCCTGCTGTGGTGTGGAAACACAACAACCCTGTTTACTGTAAAAGTGGTGCAGGTGTTGTTTGAACAGAGACATTTAACAGTCGACTATGAATATTCAAACCTGGTGTGAACCTGTGGTTATCAATAAACATAGAGGAGCGACTGCACATACCAAAACTTTAGCAATCTTTTGACTGTTACCATAGGAACACAATCTGACACACACAGTGTTTCCCTCACCTACTGCCACATCCATCTGCTTACCATTTTGTGTTCCTGATCTAATGAGAGATTCTATCAGGTTGAGAGGCGACAAACACACACACTTCACTCATCCCTGCTACCTCTGAATGCACAAACATTTGGACATGCTATCTCACGGATGGTCTGAGAACAGGATGTGCCAAAAAGTACAGTGACATTCATGAGAAGAAGACAGAGCCAGAGAGAGAAAGAGAGCGTTCAATAAGAAATATGAATATAGGGAAAGACTGAGATTAAACACTAAACTTAAAGAAAAAAGTCTTAGCAGAGCTGCAGACAGTGGAAATAAGAATAATGCTGCATGATGACACTGTCCAAGATCTAGATTTTCATTCTCTTCACACAAACTCATCCATTCTGTTCACTCCCAGAGCCAAGCTCTCAGCAAAACCAAACCATAATTATAGTTTCTATTGAACAAAGATGGAGGGGAATTAATTAGGCAGCAGTCAAGTTGGTAAAACACTTCTCTGTTACTCCATCACTCTCTGTTCCCTCCATCATTGAGCCATTAACTAATGAAGGAGAGTGTAAGATAAAGAGAGAGCCGTCATTAATTAGCAGACACTTTTCCCTTTTATTAATTGTGCCCGATGAACCTCGGGATTCTTGTAAATGCTTCCTAATCAGCGAGTGATTGGAGAAGACCTGAGAGGGCAGAAGATGTATGTGTGTATGAAAGGTATGTCCAAATATTCAATATTCCAACTAGACACATAAATAGATAGACTCGCCACAAACACACAAAGTAAAACCCTCCCACTGCTCCCACATCTGGGAGAGAGGAAGTCTGTAACGATAACAATCCATCCTTTTCCATGCTGCTTTCCTTAAGATTGCATTTCTCCTCCAGAATCTCTCCATCCATCTACTGAAATCCCATTTTCATGACAAACAATAAGACACACACACTCACTCCGTCACTGCTCCCTGCAGCTGTCAGAAAACAGGTGGGGGTGAGCGGGGTGATGGGATGGGAGGGGGAGAAAATAACATGAGTAAGGGGAGAGGTGACAGGAAAGGAATGGAAACACCGTGAATCACCGGAGAATTTGAGGGATTACCTGTGAAAGGTTTTTGTGTGTGTGTGTGTGTGTGTGTGTGTGTGTGTGTGTGTGTGTGTGTGTGTGTGGTATAGTCATAACAGTGTGTTTGTGAGGCATCTATCCGAACTTGAAAATAGCTAAAATACAGATAACCATTTCTCCATTGGCACACTCATCCCTTTGTCTAGCTATCCTGCTTTGCCACCTCTATTTACCCATCCAAGCATCTATACATCCATACTGAACACCCGTACAGATTGCCAGAAAAATACAAAAAAGAGGTTCGACTGGCCCGTACTGTTTATTTAGTAGCAGCAGCAGATGAAATGAGCAGAGTGACAAAGAAGACTTATGTAACACCCTAAATGACAAGCTAGCAAACTATCTAAACAGAAAGTTACAGTTTATTTATATAAAGAGAGAGCTGTACTCACCAGCCTTTTCAGTCTTATGTGGTTGTTTGGTAAGCTCCTGACCAGGCAAACAGGGACACAGCCCATCACATTTTATTGAGATCGTCTTCCCAGACAGACAGCTCTGGAACTCCAACTTACACTGTAAAGAAAAAAAAACACACACACACAAAGAAACAAGTTTAATGGAGGCTTTATTTCACAGATTTGAGGGCTGGGATCTCCAAGGGACAAAAGGGGCACTTGACTGACTATACATAACTTGGCATATAAAAACAATGGATAATATCTAAAGGAAAAGTGTATCAAAAACAGTATTTTTACCTCATCAGGTATTTACAGGTAAAAATATTGCATTTTTTCCTGTTGAATTTATTATCTTGTACCTGACCTAACCAGAAAACAGTCAACATAACTACCTTTCTGCAGACAACAAATATGCATGGAGTTCAAAAGATGTAGACAAAGACCAGGCATTGAATGTCTGATGAAGAGGTCCTATTGAGTTCTTCGTTCTTATTCATGTCTGCCTTACTTTATGGAAGTGCAAAACTAAACTGGGGCAACGCTTTAAAGAAAATAAAACTAAACCAAAGAATCATGAATTGTTATAATCAGTATATTAGTACAACAAAAACTTTGAATATTTAAGTTTGTTTGTTGGGCTGATTAAAGTAAATATTTGCTGAGACAGGATTGGTCATTTATCTTCGATGAACAGATGTGTCCATTAGGCAGCCATGTAGACACACCATTAGACACAGAGATGCCCAGTGACATTCTATTATTCACTGCAGTACAAATCTAATGCAATGCAAAAAGCAAGATGGACTACTTCAGAATGTAATTTAACAGTATAAATCTCATTTCAGGTAAGTGAGGGGTAAGAAATTGTTTGGACTAGTTGGGGGGAAAAAATCCAATTACAAGATCCTTCCAAGAGGAATAATGAAAACTGAAATGAGTTATGTAAATTCTGTTTGCGAGATGATGACGACGTTTCGTCAGGGTGAGACCATGACTGCGCATAAACATCTATACAAATATCATGCAATACACAGGCTTAGCCTTATCCTGCCAGCACTTTCATTTCCCATGTTCTAATTCAAATCCATCATTTCCTCCCTGTCACCTCTTTGATAGCGCTGCTAATGTTGCTTAATGAAATTTGTTGACAAAGGAACAGTGCTCTGTCCTGTTCTCAACATATTGAATTAGCTGTCTGGGAAGGGGGACAGAGAGAGAGACGAAGAGAGAGACAGAGGGAGAGGGAGGGAGAGAGAAAGCCCAGGAAATGGATGACCTCCCCCAGTCACTGTCAGCACACTGAGAGGCCCCATGAATCTTTATGTTTGTCTCTCTCCAGGGGTTAATGTGGTTTTGATGAAACAGTGTTTTAACACCTGACTTGGTGGAGTAAAAATAGAGGAGAGGAGAGAAGAGAAGAGAAGAGAAGAGAAGAAAGAAGAGAAGAGGACGGGAGAGAAAGGATGATTTAAGGGGAGGGAAGTAATGGACTTAACTTAGTGGGCTGAAGCCTCTCAGGAGAAAAGAGCACTGTCCTCTTAATAGGATATTGAGTGTGTGAGAGAGTATGTGTGTGTGGCTACGATGAGGGAGGCATGTAATGTAATAATAAAACATGAATAAGCCTGAGACCAGCAGCTCACTGGTGAGCAGAGTTTAAGTTGGGCCACAGGGACCCATCACTCCACCAGCTAACTGAACCCCTCCAACTAAATTACCGCAGAGAGCAGAGGGACTTCCCAGCCCTCCACATCCTTTTTGTTCTTCCTCTTGTTTCTCCTCTAACACTTCTCCTCAGCACAGCTTCAGGCAGGTAGGTCATTAGGAAAGCCTATGTCCTGACTTCCCCATACGCAAGGAGTTGGAGCTCCTAATCTCAGGCTGTTTCAAACCTCGGGTGGAGGCTTAACCCCACATTTAAACCGAAAACAGCAGGATCACCAAATGTCTGGAAGTCCATTCATTTCCTGCAGAGCTGAGCTGAAAAACACAGCTGATGTGTGGATGGACAGCGAGCTTCCCAGTGAAGAAAACATGACCGCAGCTGAACTCCTTCTCACAAAAGTTTGATTTTTATTGATTCTGTCTTCTCAGGCACTACTATATATTTAAGGATGACTGACTGAAATGCTGCAATTAATAAATAATACTAAGCAAGTGACTGTGCAGGTGTCCTGAAAGCTCAAAGCTTACTCTATTTTGTGAATATTGCTGTCACAAACACTTCAGCTGCGCAGGACACTCAAGAGATGTCTTATATTGTCTATTTGTATGAGGTGCCTGTGTATTGGATTGTGCGTCACCCCTGGCAACCAAAAAAATGTGGATGTCAATAAGAATCCAAGGACAGACCCACAATGCCTCACTTCTTTATGTCTTTTCCAGCCACGGATTTCACTCTTAGTCTGACCTTCCTCTGCTCCTCTCTCCTTCATGACTAATCACAAAGGTCAAACCTTCTTCCCTATCATGACATGACATTGAGAGTTTGTGTGTAATTTAATGTAGCTGAGGAAGAGATTATGAGCAGAGGTCAGTGGCTGGGAAAAAAAGCTAGAGTCAGATGAGAAGATGAAGGTCAGAGATATTTTCCAAATCATCCAGAGAAGATTTGTAGTGGCTGAAAAGACCCTGCTGAGAGCTGTCCTTGTTCTCAGTCATTTGTGTAACACAGAAAAGTACTGCTGAAATCAAGACAGTGGAGGAGGACAGGAGTCAATACACAGATGGGAAAATGTGACAGCAGAGAAGAGAAGAGGGGGCAGGAGAAAGATGGGGAAGCAGAGGGGTGAAAAGGTGGCAGATTGGGATGATTAAAATATCATCTATCAAGAAAAAGAAAGAAAAGTACGAATAATTTCAAATATTTACACTATAAATTATCCAACTCGGTGGCTCTTCAAGCACTGTTGTATGTCTTGAAGCAATCCTGTCCTTGATTTTATGGTTGAAAACACACTGAATTATTGATAAATAATATTAGCTGAGAAAATTACATACTTTAAAGCTGCAGTAGGTACTTTTTGTCATATTTGCTGAAACTATATCCTGACAGTAGTTTAAGAAAGATAGTTTATTGTTGAGTCTCATTCCCAGGTCATCAAATACCGACTTCAAGCCACCAACCCAAAGCATCTTTATATGTTTCTAGGCTCTGATTGGTTGTTTATGTTCAACCAGTTTGCCGTTGATTCTTGCAAATTCCATTAGGAGCTCAAGGAAGAGCAAGAAGAACCTGTTTTTTTCACAGATTATCTGTCTCATGTACTACTGTCCGTATATAGTGAAAGTTTCAGCAAATATGACAAAAACATATTTATATAAAAGTTACCTACTGCAGCTTTAAGTGAGAGAAAAGCAGTGAGGAAGAAGAGTGTGAAACTTAAAGAGAGATAAATGGAAAACGGATGTCTCACCTTAGAAGAGTACGTGTGTCCATCAGATCCACACACAGGAGTTGACTGGATCGCCGAGCAGAGCCTACATTTCCCATGAGCACCAGCTTCAAGCCTGTGCTTGTGGCCTGCACTGCCTTTCCTGGGTTTCACACTGAGAGAGACAGAGAGAGGGGCAACAATACTCAGTTAACAATACTACTTAGAGACTAATGAGTCTGAATTACGATGTCAGTAAAACAAACACGAGGTCTCCTGCACATACATGAAAACACATACAAACAATAATATCTACAGTGCTTGAAACCAAAACCTTTCTAATGTATATATTGCATTTTCCCTAACATTACTCTCATAAATTTATGTATGAGAGAAAATTGAAGTGCAGTAATAACTTTCCAGGCAGGGATATTATCCAAACTATTAGAATCAGTTTTCTACTGAGCAGAAAGTGTTTCTGGTTGTCAGGGTCAGCTGACGCAGAGTGAATCCTGATTGGTCCATCGAGGACTTTTCTATAACGAGTGTAATTATGGTTGATCCAAATCTTGCAGCAATTTTCTATCTAAGTGCTCTCACTGAACACCCTGCTGCCTCTCCTGATCCATCGAGCAGAAATGGAATTAGAGACAGACTCTTTACACAGAAACTAATGTGATGAAACAAATGATGCAAAATGAACATCAGTTACTTAAGTGAACAGGTGGACAGTCATACAAACTCTTCCACACCTACGCTCCAAAATCTAAATCTAAAACCTCCTGCACACTGTCTCGGTTATTTCTTGAATATTTATTTATATACAACATTTCGGTCACATACCTTCCTACATTACCTACAGTGGATTATCATTGTGAACCACAAATAATAAATAATAAAATAAAATGCAATAGACATTTTTCTTTTAAGGTCGGTTTTCATAATATTAAACAAATATATATATAAATGTACTTCAATTTGTTCAATAAAAAAAAAAAAAAAAATTAATAACCCTGACTGATGTCTACAAATTAAAAGAGGGGACCTCCACAGACTGCAGTGAAAGCAACTGTGGTGAACGCAAACTGAATAGGTACATAGACTTTCTTAATGTCTTTCAAAAATGGAATTTAATTCAGTATCTCTTTGTGACATGAATATTCTGAAAATGATTAAATCCCTTTAATGTACAATAAATTATGTTTGACCTTATCAAGTTGTTTGACTTCCTAAATATTTACAAAAATGTATAAACGTATGCTGTCTATTTTGTAGAACCAGACTATCCAAGGTATAAAATGAAATTAAAATGAAATATGGGCAAGATAATACAGGAATACTAAAACACACAAATCCAACTAAAGATTGATGTTTGTTGATACCTATAGCATGTGGGTACAGTGGCTAACTTTTAAGGTTTAAAATAAGTCAGTCTTTATTTTTGTGAAACTTGCATTGGACTAATTTAAGAGCAACATTAAAAAACATTAAAAGCTTGGATATAAGACCAAAGTCAAACAGATTATAACATCACAGTAAGTAAGAGTTCATTATTCACTCCCTTTGTGGACATCTACACTCTGTAAAACTAGAAGATTAAAATCCCTGGCAGCGTGCCAGACACTTTATTGGTTCTTTAGATGTGTCACACTTACTGTCAGAGCCACAATTATTGCCACGGCAGATTAGATATGCACATTGCACCAATAAATAAAACGGCAGATATGGTTAGATCAAGGTATGATGAAACTAGGTTGATGTTTGAGATGTTTCCCCTCATCTACCAAATCCAGTGCCTCTCCTACTCTCTTATCAAGTGCTCTTTGCATAAATGCAGTGAAGCACAAGTATGTGTTCAAGTTATAAGTGTGTTTTGAAGGGTGGGATTTGCTTGGCCTGGGAAATTAGTCTATGCATGACAAATATTCACTGGGAGAGACAGCTACAGAGAGAAGAGTGGATATATGATCTATAGACATATTAATCTCAAACAGAAACAAGAAAATGATCTCTCTCTCACTCCCTCATATACCACTGAGCTTCAACCCCCTGTTGAGAGTCTCCATGTTGCTCTAATATGGAAAATGTTTGATTTGACGGGACCACAGCCCCCTCACAGCAGGTCGTAGGTGCACACAAATTAACACTGCAAGCCTCCATAATGTTTTTTGAAATATAACTTTCAGCTAATGTAGACATCCAAGCCTGCAGCCAAACATTATTGCCTCATAAGGGAAGTCAGGAAGTCTGTGCAGAACTATATCAGTTTTAACAAGAAGAGCAAGAAGTTATGCCTGGGAGTTTTGTATTGACACCTTCTTAATAGAGGACAAAATTTATTTGCTTGTGGATTTTAGTAAACACAACAGTAACACAAAAGTGTGTATAGTGCATTTTAAAGAAGGCAATTTTGTTACAGCAGTGACTAACAATGATGAATCATCTCCTAGATATACATGCTGCGGCATAGTGTACATTAACTATATTTCTCAACACCTGTTTGCAAATGTCTTGAGAGCAACACAGTTTGGATTTGCCCTCTGAGAGGACAATAAATCTGTGTTATGCTAATTACTACAACTAATTTAACTCGTAGATAAAATAATATCATGGTCCAAAGCTTCAGTGAATGATGCTGTTGGGAAAATACAGGTTTCAGGTGAATAGTTTGACATATTAAGCAGCAAATACGACGTGTAATTAACGCAATACAAAGAAAAGCATTAAAATCAAGTATCTAAGGAACTAATGACTTGAGGAAATCAATTAAACTCAAGACAGACAAAATATTCAGATATCTTTTGGGGGAAATGCTTCTTGAACTGAAAAATTGAAAAACCTTAAAACTGGCACCATAACAAGGTTGGAAACACAAACAAATTGGAGTTTTATTGAAACAAACTGGTGTTGAGAATATGTGTCTGTATATCTGTCACTGAAGCAGATTGGATTTTTACACACTGTTAGCACACAAAACACAAAATGCTACTTTATTGCATGCTCCTGGTGGGTGTAATTTGTATAACCTGCCCCGAGGGCTTTAGCATACAGGGGTTCCACCTTGCATTGTAATTGTGAGTTACAGGTGTTCACTTCAACTTAGTAATATTTCCATATTAAGGACTAAGCATTAAACTCCACTGTTCTTTTGTAGATAAAACTGATTCTGAATCAACACAACACTAATTGTGTTTGGGGCCCTCTTTAACCACTCAACAACATATTAATATTGTTTTATCATCTTATACTTCATGACTTCTCCTTAAAAACTCACTTTTTATGTTTCAGTAGTACTTCTGTATTTTGACAACTGCGCAAGCACTGTTTTCTCAAAGAGGAGAGGACCACTTCAACACTTTTCTACCAATCGGGTAGTGGAACATGAAAAATATTTTAAAGGTAGAAAACAGGTTGATTTGTTAATGTTAATTTCACACCTACAGCAGTGGGGTCTGTGAGACCCCAAACGATGGGAAAGTAAAATGGTCGCATTTGTATATCGCTCCCTAAAGCCCTTCATTTAATTCACCCATTCACACACTCATTCACATGCTCATCAATGGCAGTAAGCTACCATGCAAGGTACTGGCCTGATCATCAGGAGCAATTTGGGGTTCAGTGTCTCGCCCAAGGACACTGGACTAGAGGAGCTATGGATCAAATCGCTAACCCTGTCATTAGGGGATGGCCCGCTCCACATTATAGCTGCCCACTAAGTAAAGCTAATGTTAACAACATTACTGGTTCTTACCTGTGAGTTGGCTGCTTGCGATTGGTGCAGATGGCTGTCTGGTAGTCATGGCTGACACACACCTTGTGAGGAGGGCAGCGCACCTTCAGACAGGGGTCCTTGGTGGCGTCTGGACCTACAGGGAGAGATCAGGGATAAACTTCATATCTGAGCAACAAAAAAGAAAGTTGGTGGAAACATGCAGAGTAGGAAAGCACAATCCAGCATTGAAGTTGAAAGTTGATGCTTCAAATAATCAAGGTGTTCTGGTTTTCCAGCTGGCAGATTCTTACGTTCAAATAACTGAAGCAGGCAGAAAAATAATGACTTGGAGAAAAAGACGGAGAAGAAGAATGGTAAAAGGTATGAAGTAAACGTTGAGTTTTCCGCAGTGTGAGCTGCTTAATGAGGACTATTCTCTCTGAGCGTCGACCCCATCCTCTTCCAAATCAATCTCTACAGTGACATTATCGCCGTGGCAGCCAGGCACAGCTGGCTGGTGTCCAGGGTGACAAAAGATCAAAGCAGCTCATTGACTCTGAGCATTGTGTCATTTCACACTAGGCTAACAGCAAAAACCCACTTTCATTTGACAGAAGTAAAGGGAAAAAACAGAAGGTGGAGGTGAAAAAGACAGCGACACAAGCTTTTTCACTAACAAGGACCATAGCACAACAATGTCAGTTTAACGGTTTACTGAAATGATGAAGTACTGGATGTTTAAGATGGATCAAGGCATGTGAGAAAGGGGATGAACATGGAGGAGGTAGTCGTCCATTAAGATCTGGATGG
Organism: Dicentrarchus labrax; assembly: GCF_905237075.1. Classification (NCBI taxonomy): domain Eukaryota; kingdom Metazoa; phylum Chordata; class Actinopteri; family Moronidae; genus Dicentrarchus; species Dicentrarchus labrax. The sequence continues at coordinate 11,023,833 of NW_026136713.1, read as the reverse complement.
ATGTATTGAAGGATGGGGATCCGTCTCAGCAGTTAAGTTGTCTGAGCCGATTATGTGCCAAAGTTTGATGGAGAAAATTAAGATTGTAACAAATGTAGGAGCGATATGCTTGAGATGACCAGCAACTGTGGAGGGGATGGTTGGAATAGTGTTCAAGATGTGCAGGAAATATGTAGGACTTGGTGAAAATGCTTGTGTAACCAGAATCGAGTAATTCTCCCTGTTTCGATAAGAAAGAGTGGGTATGAATATTACTTATATAAAATCAAAAAATTAGATAACATATAAATTACATATAATCCTTTTGATTCTTTGGTTCACATGGTTTCTGTAAAATGAACCAAACAAATTTATATTTGTGTAGGCGATCCAAGCAGCTTAGAATTCCCTCAAGTGGGCGACCCGGTGGGCTTTAAAAGGTTTTATACATCCAAAGAATTTCTATAAAATCCAGACCAGGTGTCTAATTGAGACCTGTGTTTATTTGTCAAAATGTGTAGCCACATCAGGCTAGTAAATGAGACCTTAAGGGGAATGCCTTTCCCTTTTAGTTGGGTTCAGATGTGAATATAAACACGGCTGATGCGAAGATGAGGGAGTGTTTCGTGCATTTCCAGGAACTGTGCATGAAAGAGGTGTTAGTGCAACTTTTTAGATTGATGCAAGGGTGCGATTAAGCAAAAAGCACAGTTTGTTGTCAAGGAAACTGAGACAAACAGCACAGGATGTGTTAACCAGGTGTAAGTAGGCTTGACAGTTGATTAGAGTTCATTAGTACAAATAAAGACATACCAACATCAGGTGGACTTTGGACTGGTGACCCTGTCAATCACAAATGCTCTACCAGATATGCAATAAAGAAAGATAAAGCCCTTAAAATGAAAAAAACACAGCAGAAATTACAAAGTGAATTTTAAACTACATAGTCAACATGGTGAACAAAGTAAAGATGATTTAATCAAGATACAGTGTACAGAGTGTACTGTATAGATCAAAGCGTAGAAGTCATTAGCATGTGGCTGCTAACATCATAAAATGAGAGTGGCCTTGTCTCCATTAGGGGCCTAATGGGTTGTGTTTGAGCCACAGCTGGTGTCCGCTGTGAACATCAACTAGTTTCTGACCTGATCGCACACTACGCTGCTGTTTACATGCTGGTTTATCAACATTAAATCAGCCAGAGAGTCAGACACGATGGCGGTTTTCTTGTCTTTGCTTGCAGTACCGCTGTAATCTCAACAACCATCTATACGAATGAACGAACACCTACACATATCAGCTCTTAACATTACATACAAAATATATCTGGAGCTGTCTGGAAGATATGGGAGAGCTTTCTTTATCTTTGAGGTATAAGAATGAGCACACACAATAAAGATAGTGAAGCTTAGATAGTCTCAAGGGAAGAGATTCATAGTACACTGCACACATCTGTCATAACTGAGCAACACACTTATTTCCTTACAATCTGTAAAACACATACACAGATATAAAAACACATTAAGAAGCCCGAGTGCCCTCTCATATTCCCCAGAATGCAGAGAGATGATATGTCAACCTTTCTCCTGATAGCTGTCTGCTCTGCTGCGTGTTTCTGTCGCCTGCTTATTTGGGCCTGTCCTCACCTCCATCTATCAGTGCTGCAGGAAACCCATCTTATTTCACTTCACTGCAAAATTACTTTATCACTGTGAGGAAATGAGAGATGAAGGGAGAGAGGGAGAGAGAGGAAGGATCGAGGAAAAGGGAGGCTCGTATCTGGTTAACAGGATTGGAGGACAATTTAGGATTAGGGTGTGACCTCCACTCTCAGAGAAATTGGAAATCAGACACACACATACAAATGAGCAAGTAAGTTTATCCACCTACAGTACACACACAAATTCACAAATCACATGTACATGATTACAAAGATAAAACTTTCTCATAAACTGTAAAAAAGTTCATTTGGAGAGACAATGATGCCCTGAATGTGAAATCGTTTTCAATTGATGCGACTTGAATATTTATGGTATATATAGTAGGAGAGGAGAGGAGAGGAGAGGAGAGATGAGGAGAGGAGAGGAAAAATAAAGGGGAGGAGAAAAGAAAAGAGGAGAGGAAAACAGGGCAGGAAAGGAAAGGAGAAAACGACATGATGAAGAGTAGGAGGAGGAGGAGGAGGAGGAGGCAGGGAAGAGAAGCGAATAGAAGATTGTAGGGTAAAAGAGAGTTTTATCCATCTATTTAAAGCTTGAGTGAGCAGCTTCGGCGGTTAAACCAGCCAATCAATTGTAATGCAGGAGCACTGCAGCACACTCTCGCCACCTCTCTTTCACTTTCCTCAATACAAGTCTCTCATCTCCTTTTATTTCCCTCTTCTTTATAATCTTAAGTATGACTTTATTCTCATCCCTGTGTGAGTGTGTGTGAGAGTGTGTGAATAAGTCAATATGCGTGAGCAATATAACTTGACATGCCTTATTGCATACATATTCATTCCAAAGTGCCAAGTAAAACTCCTTTTCACACTCTAAACCCCATTTTTACCTTGAAAATGTTATTGATTTATGTAAATGAACAAGGTTGTCTGCTGCTGATAAGACATTGCCAAATGAACAAGTGTAAAGGATTCATGCCTGCGTGTGTGTGTGAAGTATTATGATTCTTCATTAATGGAGAGGCGGTGACGGCGCAGTGCTTTGAAACTGGTAGCCGATAAGGGAGGAACAAATAGGGAGAAGTCTATGTGTGTGTATCCTCTATAATGTTACAGTTACGGTTTGTGAGGAAGGTCAACAGTTCTGCACATAGACACCGGTACCAATTTGTCCATTGTCCTTGGCCATATGTAAGGTTGACTGATGACCCCTTGGTGCGGGGATACCAGTCTGTAGGGGTGAGACGGATGGAAGAGTTGGCAGAGCTGCAGCTGAGGGTGGTGAGGGTACAAGACAGCAGATCATTAACAAATGAACTCAAATGTCCTCAGTTTGAATTCAAGTTGGGCACATTTACATTTATTTACTTCTCTAAACACAGTTTGGTGCTGTTTGTCATTTTCAAGCAGCTGTTTGGAATATAAACACTATATCCCGGTGTAAACCCGTTAAATGAATGTGCATTTCAGTCAAATCATTTAGAGCAAATGGTCATATAGTTTCATTTGGTGGAAATGCCACCAAAAGACCCCCCCCCCCCCCCCAAAAAAAATGGACTCTACAATAACAACCATCTTAAAAATTAAGTGCATCTCCCATGTGGATTTAATATTAGATCCATCTAACTTTATTAGATGAATAAGTGATGCAAGCTGAGACATGCTGTGGGATTTTGGTCCTAGATTTCTGACACTGTCAGAATCTGGTTACTAAAGCTCTAAATTAGCTGTTGGTGGACTCTCAGTGTGATCTGACTACCGTTTTTGATTGATGACCAGTGGTTTTATCATATTTCTCTTACGGTTGTCAACTTTCGCCTGCACAGTGTGAAGTGGCCATTAGGAGGAGGTTGGGGTGATTGGTTGTTACTAGTCAGCTGGTAGCTGAGCAGCAAAATGCAAGCGTGACTACAGCACTCTGTATGAACAAAAGCTGTGCTCCATTTATGAAGAAAATTCTGTTTAAAATACATTTTTAAATGTATTTGGAAATACCTTGACATAAAACTGAAGTGATCTCATATATTCTGTTTATATACAGTATAATCTATTTATGTGCAGCATCTACAGCTTTAATCACATAAGTAGCAAGCAAGCAAGCATATGCACCATGAATTGTTGGAAACATTTGGGATAATATAAGTACAAAATGTAGACCATCTAATGTCTGCAGAAATATTATACCTTTAAAGGGAAAGTTGTGTCCATTCAGCAGCTCTCTTTTGGGACGGATTGCCATTGTACAATGCTGAGTTGTACGACCTTTACAATCTGACTTTCAAAATCGGTTAAAATGGACACCTCGTGGCTGCTGTACATTTCACTGCTGTGTTGCTGCATGCTTTTGAATACTCTGCTGTTGCTGTAATCCCAGCATCAACCAAGCTACCATCTGGTCAGATCTGCTTTTATATACTGGGGGGGAATCAATATACTCCTTGGTTGGTAGCTCATGCTCAGCAAGCACAGCAAGTAAATAAAAGAAAATGTATTCCCTGCTGAAATCAAAAGTTGTGCTGCATCTTTGGAAAAAAAAACCTTCATCTGACCAAAAGTCAAAGTAATTTTCATCAAGTTAATGTCAAAATAATGTCCATATACATTATCTAAAATTCTCTGTGTGCATGTAAAGGGATATGTGGATTCTACGTGAGAGCTTCTGTTCTTTTAATTTGTTTACAAAGTATTTGTCTTTTTTTTATTTGTGCAGTAGTTTTAGTAAATGGCAGTAGACTTATTACCAGTAATACCAGGACTTGTTTAGTAAATGAAAGAGATTTGTGACTTAGAAGTACAACAGCGCTCCTCCTCTTAGTTCCTCTGGCTGCGTACCACCATTATGCCTTTGCTGTTACCACAGTTACAGTGCTCTCCTGTGCACATTGTGTGTCCATTTCCCCAACTGCAGATGAAGTAGGTTCATATATTGACTTCCATCACCTCCTTCCCTCCCTCTCTCCAAGCCCACAGCCTGCAGGGAGCCACAGGGCAAACACAGCCAGGCAGAGGAGATCTAGAAACTTATTGTTGGCATAAGAAAATTAAGAGACCCATTCTTATTCAGAGTATGGCTCCTGTATATATTAAAATGAAATAATAAATGTGAAAATCTGCTTTGTTCTTTACATTTAAGTTGTTTCATTTTTGATGCAGCAGCAATTTTATTAAATGTCAAGCTTTCAAACACCGGACATTTGATTTTGAAATAAAGGTTCTTCCGGAAACACAATACAGTAGGCGACACAAACATTGTGAGTAGTTAGTAAGGTACGAATTGGGAACAACCTGATAACTAACAAATAGTTTTTATTGGTGAATTTAAAAACTCTGCAGCTACTTCTTATAATCATGATTAAGTGGCATCTAGTAGTAAAGTTGCAGATTGCAACTAACTGAACACTGCTCGCGTTTGTTTGGACAGCCTGACAATGAGAAGAGGCTGGAAAGTGTGTAGGAGAAACTACAGTTGTAGCAAAAACTTGCATACATAGTGAAGACTGAAAGTTGTATGCCATGGACACCAGCACAAAAACAATAGGAAACAAGTTATTTGGAGTAAATGTAGACATTAAATCACAATCAGTGCTTTGTAACGTCCTTTGTTTAAATGGATAATCTCAATGAGATACAGTAGGGAAATTGTGTGGTGTGCAATTTTTTGCAATACACAAGATCATGGTTTTTATCCATGCCTTCACAGGGCAAATTTAGAATCTGTCTACAGGAGCTGTTAACTGCATTAGTGTGTCAATGTTGCTGTATCATTGCACTATTATTTATTAAGGCAAGCTGCAAAAATGGCAGTTTATTGTCTAACGTGTGTAAAGAATCCTGCTTTAAAAAGTTGCTGGATGATCCAACCCTGAACATAGGGTATAATAACGTAAAACTTCCAAGTGGATTCCTGGCAGAAAAGCACATTATACTTAAAGCTGTAAAATTTTATTAAATTAAAGTTGACAGTAAATTGCCCTACTCGTCCACTTTTTGTCTGCTCAAGAATTTCTCTCCTTTTTCTTACCCTTAAGTGACTAGAGAATAGAAGGGTAAGATAAAACACTCTTCCTGTGTCCTCTAATACTGGACACAGGCCAGAATGGAGTGCAGTGATTGGATAATAAAGATAGTCAGAGTCCAATAGAAGAGGCCACATAGCCAACAAGCCCTGTCAAAGAGTAGGGGGTGACCTCAAATTAATTGCTGCTGAGCTGGACATAGGTCAACGGGGTGTTTCTGTGAGTACGGGTGTGTGTGCCTCTTTATCGACACCATGCTCCATTGCTCTCCGTTGTTTGCTCTCCCCAGCTACTGTTTCTAATAGCAAATAAACAAGTTTGAAATTGAATTAACAAGAGCTTCAACAACCATTCCCAAAGGACAAATTCTCGACTGTTATTAGAAAAATGAGCATCACTTTCAGGCTTTGATAAACTAATTAAAAAGGTGTTTCGGCTCCTTTACCTGGGGGGCCAGGGAGGAAAAACAAGAGATGGAGAAAGAGAACAGAAAGACAAACAGATCAGGAGCAGATAAAATCTGATTCTCACTCTGCTTTCTGAACGTTCCTCAGGGTCCGACTGTTTGGCCTATGAGAGGCACTGGAGTGAGAGATGACAGAGAGGAATGATGGAGGGATGAAAGCACAGAGAGGGCCTCTGGGAGGATGCAGTGATAGAATGAATCCACCATCCATAAAATTAATTATTGAAAACACGGGCAAATCATATTATTGTGGATGTAACTGAGGAATGGAGAAGATAAACAGGCTCTTTCAGTTTGAATGTCAGAAGAAACCACAGTGGCTTACGGGAGAAAAATATCTGGAGAGAGTGAGGCTATTGACTATCGCTTACAAACTGAATATTCATCACGGCCACATAGCCATTATACATACAGCAGCACCAATAGCGCACACACACATACTCACACTTTATTGTGAAAAGCCCTGAAAGAGGATGTTTTGTGAAGCTGTTGCTGGTAGCGAAGCATTTTTAAAGGAACGCAATGAAAGCGAATAATCAAACAGTCTTTGAAGACAGCTTCAAAGCAAAAGAGCAAATATGCATTTAAGGACAACTTACGCAAACAAGAGGGCATTCATTTCAGGGGAAAGTTGCTAATTGTCACAGTCTAAATAAAGTTATACATAACCTGTTCTGCTTTAAGTGTGTTTACAATTCTATCATCATCACAGTGAACTGAGAGAGAAGAAATAAAGTAAAATTTGCATGAAATTGGCGTGCTGGAAAGAACATGCACACACTCAGAGAAAGACAAACAATACTGGAGACTCTAACTGTGTCAACCCTCACAAAGAAAGAACAGGAAGTCAGCCGAAACAACTCCTGATAACATTTAAACCAGGTTGTAAGGTCTTCATCTTGGCTCAGGTCAGTGTATAGTGGTATAAACAGGGCTTCATTTCATTTGAAAACAGGATATCTGTTGGATTACCTTAAATTCAATATAAATACTCAGCTTCCATAATCCTCAACCAGCTTTCCGCACATTTCATGCTAATCTAACCAGCAGCTGAGACATTTCACTCAAAACCACTAATCTCAACCTCATGGCGGCGCTAAAGGAAAAGTCAGCAGATCAAGGTTATTAGGATCTAGGGGGCCATGAATGTCTGCTAAAAAGCTTGTGTCAATCTATCCAATAGCTGTTGAGATATTTCTGCCATCCCCAGAGCTACACCAAGCACACATCTTGAGGTCACTTCAATGTGCATCACTATCCTGATTGTAAAATGTTTCTGAATGTTCATATTTTAATGCAGAATAAATTTCTTCTTTTGAATTGGAATCAAACTTGGCAACCATTTAAAGCTACAGCTGCTGTATTTTTGGTGTGTTGATCACAGCAGGGTTAGAAGTGAATGGTTTGCAGCTGTACAGTAATGGAATAGACTTTTTTTTTATTTTTTTACAATGTCAAGTGGTCTGTTTTCTTCTGCTTTAAGAGCCTAAGCTTTTAACTGACCATGTGTTGCTGCCAGACGACGCGTTTGTGTCAAGTTGACCTTTAGTCAATTTCTGGAGAGGTCACAAAGAAAGACCACACACTTGACTTACAGACTGATTCTTTGGCTCATTGACACACTGTGATCTCTTCCTCTTTTTCACACACACGTGCACACACACACGCACACACATGCATAAATGGATGACTGATCTGGCTTCTTGCCTCACCTTCAGTGTCAGGGATAATTAAATGTTTTTGCACTGTCCTAGACTGAGACATTCATTTATCTGAAGCTGAAGGGTGTGTGTGTGTATGTGCATGTGTGTGTGAGCGTGAGTGAGCAAGAGTAGATCAGAGCCCTGTATTTCCCAGACTTCAACGGCTCCGTCTCCTGTCATTATCCACTCATAGTGACCATTTTATTAATGTTACTCAAAAACAAATATACAAACAGCAGTGTCTGATATGAGATACCAAAGCTCTGTGTGTCCATTAGATCATCCTTTTACTTACAGCAGGTAATAAAGTGACAAATAGTAGAAAGACCAGACTTTATCTAAGTTTAAACACCTCTGTCTGTCTCCTTTTTCTTTAGCCTTTTTCTAGAAGACAAAGTCCATGTGCTGAACAACACATTACGCCTCCAGCAAGACTACTACACCACACAGTGACTCGAACCACAGAGACAAGGGAAGAATCATACGATATATAATTCAAAATCACATTTTGCTTATTTTAAATGAAAAATGACTACGGTTATAGCACACGAGGGGTCAACACCAGTGACTCATTTACATTTCTACATAAACTACTGAGATTATCACAATTCCCTGCCTGACATGTTTACTCTATTTCAGAACAAAGGCACTCCCAATCAAAAGCACAAGTTTTAATTTAAATCTCTGAACTGCAGCTTTCTACAAGACAGCAGCAATCCCTGAAAACTGAAAGAGACGCAGTCCTACAGTGTTGTGACACAGGTTTCATCAGAGCTGACATCAAAAACAAGAGAAACTGTAAATAACTAAAAATAACCAAATCTTTACCACAGACATCTGTGTTTGAACTGACTCAAATAAATGAAGATGTATTGAAAAACAATGTCAGGTTGAATCTCACAGCAGCACAACATGGCAACGGCTCTTTTAGTAGATTCATCTAGGATTTGATACTGTGGATTACTCTGTGTTACCATGCAGCTTATCTCCCACTGAATAACATCAAAACACGTGTAATTGGTTTTGTAATTACCTAACGAACAGAACACAATGTGTGCATCCGTCACATTTCAAATTGCATTTGATTTACCAAATTGGTTCCCCATTTAGTTTTCCATTTGCCAATTCTGATATAATTGATGCAGCACTTTGGAGCCTTGTTGTGGCAAAACCTAGCCGCCTTGTAGTGTAATGAGTACGCTCATTTACTCAACATGTTTATCTCTGGAACTAACTAACTCTGTTCTGCTATATTTACAGTTTTATGGATGTGCCATGTCAGCAAGTTCAAATGAGTGGACATTTTTTTATTAAATTATTTTATTAATTTGGGTTTTTACAGCATTAGCAAATGCTTCCTTATACATCTGTAATATGTATTACAAGTAAGTAAGTACTTGTAAGTATAGGTCAGTGTTTTTCAATGTTTAATGTCTCAGCATTTTCAATTAGTCAAACTAAATGCAAACAATCCCCAAAACATAAAATAATAGGTGCTGTGCAGTAGATATGAAGCTCAGTCAAGTTCAGTCAGGAAGACTATCTCATTATGCCTCATTCATTCATAATCCTCTCACACTCCTTCTTAATCAGCTGACTATGGGCGTTTACTCTTTCAGTAACACCAATCAGAATTAACCACAATCTCTCCTAGCCAATCATGTTGCTGCTGTCAAACCTTACATTCATTGTCCTCTCTGCTGCTTTCAGCTGTCATTTAAGTGTGAAATCAATGCGACCCTTCTCGACACCATTCACCTCCAGTTCATCATATCCAGTGCCCAGGTTGAGCTCATCAGAAGTCCACTCCTCATCACATCCAGATCTGCAGCATTTTCTTCACTCCTTCATCACCCCCCCCCAGTGTCTAGACTCCATCAGGGGGTTTCCTTTACTAATCACAGCTTCACCAACCCCTTCACATTTCTCAACTTCCATTGTGCACATATCAATTAGGTATATATTTGTTCATTCAAAATGTCAGTCTCTCCTGATTGAAATAAAAACATGATGCCAACATGCATGAATTTTTGTGGACATCAAAAACTGACCAAAAGTTAATGAAGCTTTTCCATATACTGAAAAATTCAATTAAATGTTTTGTTACTGAGAAGAGGCTATTTAAATGCATTTGATGTTTCCTTCGGTAATCTCAAACAAACAATACTACAGAGGATTTCAGCCCACTACACCCACGTTAGTTTGTTAAATTCTGCTAAGCTGCGAGCACAAACACCAGAGCTGACAGGTGAGAAGGAAATCTATACCTCTCTATATTGCTGCCCACTTGCTAAATCTCAAATTACAAATTTCATGTTAGCCTGCACTAAGAGAGCATGATGTTAGTACTCAAGCCTGGAAATAGCTCCATGTTACTGAAGGGGTAGCTTTGATCATCCTGTGTGCATTAGCCATGGCTCCATCTGGTTCAGACAACGAGCTGCAAGCTTGGTTATCTCTCTCGTCCATACTGACATCTCCGCACACAACCTGAGATAGGGTGGAGAACTAATTGTGCTAAACCCTTCTGTATTATACCCACCATTTTATGGGATTTACAGCTGAGACAGCAGGGCAGAACAATTTGTAAAATGTAAAGTAATGCTACAATCTGTTGTGGAACATCAATGACTATCTATCATATATCTATCTATCAATGACTATGATGGCTATCAAAGCATTTATTTCTCAGCAAACCTGGTAATCTGACTGACAAACAGATCGGCACTGAGATCTTTATACAACACATACAGAATATTGGAGCTAAATCAGATTAACCAAATCAGCTGTAATAACAAAATACAGGATGGTTACTACAAAAACCTCCCCACCCTGAAGAAAATGATGTTTTCCGAACTCACCATCCTGAACTGTCTTCTTGGGTAAGCTGGAGTGAGTTGTAGTTCCTGGGTCTCCATATCTGCCAGGTTCAGCCTCTCGCTCTAAAAAAAGAGAAAACAAAACAAACTGAATCATTTACATACATGAATTAATGCTTAGATTAATAGTAAGAAGAGAAGATCAGTTCCACCGTTATGTCATTAATAGAGAAGTCAATTAGCTTAGCATAAAAACTAAGAAAGAATGAAAAAACATCTTTAAAGCTCTCTATTTAATATGGGTTTTTTTTATGTTTAATCTTTTGACAAACAGTAATGTAAAAACTACAACTTAACATATCTGCTGGCTGCATGGCACCAACCACTGTGCTCAGCTGTTGTTTGCCAAGAAATTTTACAATATGTTACAACCACCCTAAAACTTCAAGTTGTTGTGTTAATGTTAATATTTTTGTACAGATTAAATAAACAAGATACAATAATTACTAAGCTTTAGAGCTGCTGTTTTTTTTTTTTACTTTTTTTACCCTGCTTCTTATTTTATGCTAAGCTAAGCTAATCACCTCCCAGCCCCTTCATACTGTTATGGCAACAGCTGTGCATTTAGATGCTTCAGCAGGACAGACAGGCTGGATGAGCCACCCCAGTGGGTGCTGTGATCACTCTAGGAGGAGAGGGAAGAGAGCCAGGATAGGAGCTATGCTGGCCCAGCTTGGATTTAAGGCTGCTTTTGGCTAATGTTCATTTTGGACGAAATGGGACTCAAGCTGGCCAAAATATGGGAAATCAGAGACTGTTGTGCCCACATCTTTACTGAGACCTGTTCCATCATCATCCCAGATCCGCGACGGGCGGACTGTGTTCTGAGCCGCTAGAGGGGAGGCAGACTCTGTGTTTACATCGATTATCAAACAAACACAGTCAAAGTGGATGAAAACTTTTTTTTGTGGCATGTGAGTGGTGTCAATTTTCTCATCTTACTCTTAGAAAGTAAGCAAATAAGAAAATATTTCCTGGTGTTGTTTTAAGGTCCCCAACTTCACAATCCAAAGTACAAGTATGTTTTGATATAGTTGTATTAATGTCCTGAAAGACATTCTGAAATCCCAAGGCAGACTTGGTGGTGCTGCAAAGTGACACAAACATAATTTTTCTCGTCTGAAACGGAATAATCACAGCAGCGCCATTACTGAACACAAAAACAAGTAGACTCAGCCAAGGGAAAGCAAAGTAATGCACCCATCCATCTAGACACAACAACACTAATCCATCCTCTCTCGCACACACATACGAACTGTGGAACAACATCCCATATGGAAGCAGGCCAGTGGTGGCAGAGCCTCGGGGAGGGAGCAGAGCAGCCAAACGCTGAGGTACAGGAAGTTTGTCATGTCTGTCTGTAGGCTGTGACATTAACACCCTGAGATGATTAACTTCAGAACTCATCCATCTACTGTATTTATTAGTGAGGAAGGCTTTTGAGCAAGGACTGACCATGGTCTGTATATAATGACTTGAAAAAGTAAGGAGACTTGTGTGTCTGTGTGTGTGTGGAGGCAAAAAAAAGTTAGTCCAACTTTGTTTTTTGTCAATATGCCCTCTATTCATTATTCTTCCTCTCTTTCCTTTCTTTCCTCTTTGCCAGACCCCTCTTCTCCTCATTATTGGCTGACTTTCTTATCTCCAAGTTATCCTCTCTGCAAGCAATCTCTCTCAAGTGCTCTCTGTAGGCCTTGCATCTGTATATCTTTGTATCTCCCTCCCTCCCTCCCTCCCTCGAGACTCTCCGCTGCCACTGTCACTTTCACATGCTGGCATTTAGCCTGAGGGCTCCTGCTATGATCGCTACGGCAACGGCTGTCCGCTCACATCCTCTGAATTTTATTTATCCTAATTTACGATGATCATTGGAGTCTCTGTTCGCTACGGGGCACAAAGGGCAGAATCAAAACACAAACACACACATTCAGTCTTCCCTCTATGTGATCTACTGTTGTGTGTATTTCCCCTTGAAAACAGCCTGTTCAGCAGCGTTCACACACTGCAGTCCATTGATTCACAGCTTCATTTTGCTTTGGGTTTGTTGTTGGTTTTGGCTCTGCCTTTCTAAACTGGAAGTGTAGGGCAGTAACAATTCACTCTTCTCAGTGTGGCTCCATCTGCCAACATTTACCCTTACTTAATCACCATTTCTCCCGGGTACTAGTTCCTCGGTGCCTCTTCTTCCATAACATTTCTTCTTTTCCATTCTAAACAACAGAACTTAACTGCTTTGCTGATATGATTGGCTTCATCTGTTCATTAAATTAACAATACCCTCGGTGTGACTGTGTATTTCCTTCCTCGGCGTCTCAGCAGGCTCCAGGTATCATTGATTACCGCTTGTGTGTGTGTGTGTGTGTGTGTTTGTGACTGGCTAATTTACTGCCTGAAATCACTGTAGCATGTACGTGTGCGTTTCAGCTGATAGTCCCATTTGTGTGTTAAGACTCAACACTGCGAGTGCTCACCCCTCTGAAAGAGCGAGATAAGAGCTGAGCCGAGGGTCGTGGATATTGAGTCACTTTTTATGATGTGGCCAACAAGCCATTAAAATCAGAGCGGTAAACAATGTTTAAAGAACGCCTGGAGAGCGAGCTGCAAGCCTTTAGCGCATTACACTGAAATGAGATATTTGTTCTTGCTCCAACTCACACTCCATTTAATACACAGACCCGAGGTGCGCACTGTTGTTTGTTGTCCTGTCTCTTTTCTTATCAGTTTCTCTCTTTCAGATTCTTTCAGCTCCTCCAGGCGCAGATCAAAGATGGTTATATGAGAATGTATTAAGAAGCAGTGACAGAGTTAGGTTAGATTAAAGATGGACCAATGAGAAATGGGAGCAGACAGGCAGCATATCTTCAGAGAGACATAGGCTTAGAGAGTTGGAGGAATAGCTGACGAAATATATAACAACGACGAACACTCTGCTGGGAAAACACAATGTCACGTCTAATCAGGCTGATTGGCAATTTGGAAGCTCCAGATTTTGGAGGCTTTGTTTGTGGCTGCTACTGCCAAACCGGAGTGCATCACAAATGACTTCTATTTCTGCTGCCAAAATGGTTCCCATAGCAACCACTTATTCACTATGTAATCTAATTAGACAAACGGACAAGAGTGCTAAACACCTAAAAATGTAAATTGTGAACTTAACTTGTATTGTTTTCCGTCTGTCTGAACTGTGTCCTCTTGGTTGTGTCTCAGTGCCAATTTGACTCTCCTGTGCTCCTCTGGACTGGCTGTGATAATATGGGGCACTGGTTGCCATTTGTAATCCTCCCTTTGACTCCGCTCTTTGGATAATGCATTGCAATCACAGCCTTACAAATCTGTTGGGCATGCCCATATACAAGAACCCAGAATGAAATAGCCAGAATACTGATTCTAACATCGGTCTTGCTGACAGTACAACTGTTATCTGTTGCCAAGGACTCTTTCTCCCTTCTCGTCTCTGTGTCTCTACTCGGGCTTAAAGGCCTTTTCAGGGCAACTATTCAAACATTTCAGATGGGACCAAGCAGAAAATGATGCAGATGTAGACAACCAGTAATAAATTAAAATTCAAGAGTTTGACTTGATTGAGCAGACCTGGAGGACACATGGTTGTAACCTGGAGTAGTGTGTTTACACGGCTCGAGAAACAGTTGGTTCTTATCGTATCACAGCTTAGTTAAAGAAGTAAAAACTGTTATATTCGTGACAGAAAAGTGTGGCTTTATTGTCCACAATGGACTTCAGCTTATGTGAGGGAGTGTATGAGACTGTTTGACAGCAGGTATTTTTGCCTGCTTGTAAATGGAAAAACTAAAAGTAAATGTCAGGACATGGCTGATATTTTAATGACTACAAGGCAGCCGCTCTCACTCCAGATTGCTGCAGTCAGTCACAGGTGGGCGGAGAGCGAAACCAACAACCAAAGTGTGTGTGTGTGTGTGTGTGTGTGTGTGTGTGTGTGTGTTCCTGCGTGTTTATGAACTCATTTTGTGTAGTGTATGAACAAAAAAGACCGACGTGGGTGTGTGTGCTCATATTTCTCTGCCTGGTTATGATGGACACAACTCCCAAGATATTGGATTTTGCTTCAACAGTGAAACTCATTATAAATCTTAAAATCTTCTCTAGAGAAAGTTTTGCAGCTGCAGTTTACTGAAAATTAAAACCCCTAAGGAGAAGCAATTCCCTTATATGTTACTCTCTATATAAAGCTCAACTCTTTCGTGAACTCGGAAATGGTAGTTTGACAAAATAATCTTCACCCAAGGTCCTCTTACTAGCTTTTTCTGGAGCTTTCAACTACATTCCACAATCATAAACAATCATCATTCACGGTCACGGGAAGATATCTGAGCTATCTCCATCCTCTGATAAAGATGATGCAATGTGGTTGAAAGGTCCAGAAATTCCAGTAAGTTGAATTTGTGTCTGTAGTTTTAGTGAAATAAGATTTAAAATGGGAGAAATCCCATATTTGTAATAATGCAAAAAAATCTTATTCTACAGTGTGCAATGTGTTGCACTCTCTATGTTGAGATTTCTTATATTGTTTATTATTTCTGTCAGAAAAGCAGGACTGAGAGGACCGTACTCCGTTTGTATATACATATACGTTTTTAGACAGCACAGATTTCAACTAAAATGTTTGATAACCTTGTTGAATTTTTTTGATTTGGACAAACCCCACACTGTGGAGCTGGTATATTTTAATTGGAGCTGTTGCTTTTTGTACGTTCACAAAGTAATCGTTTAACTTTCTAAATGCTAGGGCTGTAGTGGATGTGTCTTATATGGAAAGTAAAGCCCAGGACCATGCTTCATTTTTTCATACTGATGAAAGAAATGCTGAAGATTACAACTAGTGGAACCAAGGCTGACGGTGGAACTATCTAGGGTAAAGCTTTTACCCTTTTCCACAGGACATTACTTCCCACTCACTGGTCCTGGGTCAGCTTTGGGCAGTGTGTTGCCGCAGTATGAACATATGAAGCCCTGATCTGAGCACAGCAGATGTCTCTTTAATCACACCCACGGGGCAAGCTGGGTTTTCTGGGACACAGGCCAGTGTCACCCACACACAGCTACCTCCTTACAGAACTATAGAACTCATCATTAAGCACAACATGTACAGGGGCCTAACAGGTTAACCGTCCAACGACAGGTCAATGAGCTGTCACCATGGAAACAAGTTCATGTGGGATTCTCTGATCCACATGCATAATGGAGACTAGAGGGGTTGTGACATTATATTGCGCCATGTAATTCCAAAAACCCCTTTAATTTAATCACTGTTTTCCTATCCTTTAATATTACACTCTGTGTATTTTGACCAAAGGACCGACATCTGAAATACAAACTAGTATTTGCTTTTCTCTGGAGAGTACTGTTTCAAGAAGTTCAATGAGCAGCCAAAATGAAGGACGGGCAAGTAAACTTCACAGTATTGTTACTGCAATATTGATATCACTGCTCCATTCACAACTGGTGTAATATTATTCATCAATATGGTCCAAAATTTTAATATTTTGCAAAGCAAAAATCATGCCTTCAAATGCAAAGTACAAAATACTTACACATGGTTGACTTGTACTTCATGACCAGTTCAAAAATGATAGTGCACATAAAAGGCATATGTATCTGTCAAAATGAATAATGTCTAAGTGGAGCTGGAAGGGACAGTGTGTTGGTGAGTCTTTCTACTAAAGATTCCCTGCAGGGCAAAAGAAGCTGATGAAAGAAAAGAGAGAAGGGACAAGACTGCAATTACACATGGGGAATGTGATAATAATAACCAAACCTCTTCAAATGTTAATCAAATATGTATTAAAACGACTAACAACTAATTCTCAAAGGCTTTCAGTCTGTGCTGGTGTGTCTGCGTCTGTGTGTGTGTGTTTACGTCACTGTGGTATGTTGATTCCCAGTCCCCTATTGTTCATCATTATGTAATTTCCATCTGATGAACTCAATATGCCAGAAACAATAGAACAGAGAGATAGATGGCCTAAAAAAACTGAATTAAGAAGAACAAGTGAAGAATTTAAGATAAAATGAGAGTAATGTTTAAAGAAAAAGCAGAAAGAAGGAGAGAGAGAAAACAGTGACTGCAGTGAAAGAGAAACACATAAAGCAGAGTTGATGCAGGGTATACTGTATTCTGCATGAATAATATATTTTGTGGGAAGTGGCACTTTGTATAAGATTCTGTTGGTTTAGTAAATTGCCTGCCAGAGAAAACTGACATAAAAACTTCACCTCCACAGGATGCGAAGTTTGTGACTTCTCCAGTCTTCCAAACCATATGCTCAAAATGTGCTCCCATGTTGTCACCATCCACATTATATAAACAATGGATATATGGAGACAGCAAAGGGAACTGGATTAGACCACAAATGAAAATCCACAAATGTATTCACATATGCTTACGTAAAAGCGGTCCACCCATACCATACTATTTTAAAACATTACCAGACTACTAAAGCGTGGTAACTATTTGACATGTCTACACTTGCGTCTTGGGCAATCGGATCACAAGCGGACAGCACTCAGTAGAAGTGTCAAAGATCATCAGGACGCATTGTGATCCAATCACTCAAACCACTTGCCGAGGTGGTCTGGGATGCATTTGACCGCATTTCTTTTGTAGGGTAAGTGCTAATCCTGATGCGTCTCCAACAAGGATGTAGGAAAATGCAGGACGTGGTAGTGGTCTTGGTGACAGTACGGCAACACTTGAAAAAATGGAGAGAACAGATGTACATGGCTGGAGTGAAACCTTTTTGTTTTCTTAGCTAGCCCATGCGAAAAAAACAAATTTGCTGCTTGTCTGGTGACATACTGAGGTAATGACTGGTAAGGTAATGCGCTGGGCCCTCTGACCTTCTAACGGAAATGATGAAGACAGTAACAAAAATCTGAACACACTTGGTCAGCTGGAGACCTTGGAGACACGCGACAGATTCAGGTGAAAAGGGCGATGTTCCTCGGCTGTATTTTAAAACATAGTGTAAACAGGGTCTTTGACACTGCTGGCGTACATCCTACTCTGTTGGTATCTAAAATTCATTTACAGTATCACAGCCTATGAACAGCTTCTACAGCAGTATATATGGTGATGGAGCCTCTTAGAGAGCAAACACTTTCATAAAAGTATGACCAAATATGCCAAATAATTGCCTTTTTCAAACATAAAAACTGGCAAAACCGACTTTATCATCCCAAAGCAATTATCAAAACTATAGTCATATGCTAATTAAAGAACTTGGTTTAAACGTTGGTTTAAATTACAAAAAACAGAATAAATTATTCCATAACACCAGCCACACAGGCTGGGAAAATCACACTAGCTATATATAAAATCAGGATTTTGTTGCAAGAAAAAGTCCCTGTTTTATTTGAAAATTTTGTTTGGCCTGCTGTCGCCAAACAGATACAGGAAACAGAATTACACAGAAACCAGGAATACATGCAAAACTAAATCAACAGCATAATCCCGAGATGTTGATAATATCACTATACTGATGAGTTGCAACATACGACCACTTCAGAGAGGTTAAGCAGCCAACTGGACCTACAGACTGTTTTCTCAAATTCAGTAGGATTGGTTTGGATTCGAACACATGTTTACCACTGCTCCACAATAAGCTACATATCAACTGCTGGACCTCAATAAGCCGCAAGAACAGTCTGAGTCTGATAGCTTGCTGTTCAGTATCACCAACAAGTAATTTTTGATCTTACTGATTTCATTCATTAGAGGCTACGGAAATCAGCAAGTGATTCATTAGGGGACTGGATTTCCCCCCATCAACCTTCCTGCTGCTGATTAGTCTCCAAGGGCGACCAGTGATTCATTAGTCAAACTGAGATCAGCAAGTAGTGACTGATGCCGCTATACTTTCGGCTGCACTGACCACAAACCAAGTGGTGTAGTCAGACACGACTTTTGTAATCAGACCAGACACCGCAGATTTTATTACAACACTCAAACTGACTCTGTTTTTATTACGTCTTATCTACAATGATCAATTATCTACAATTATCTACAAAGTGATCCTCACCCATCAAAAATCTAAATGTGCTCTGATAGAATGAAGAAATCAATAAGACAAATGAGCTTTGTTCTAGAAAATGATTCAGGCATTTGCCATTATTATGTGTCTCACTGGATGACTCATATTAAAAGCCTACTATGCTGACACTGGCTGGAGTCAGAAGGTGAAGTTAACAGTTATAAGTGTGATGTCCCACCAGAAGCAATTCAGACACATAAAAACAGCAAATGTTCCAGCAGCGGACCAGATTGTCTGGCTGATTCCCGTTATTTATTCGCTGCATAATTGTTTTTCTGTCCATTACTCCCAGGTGTGCTGTTTGTGTAGGAGTAACTGCATTGTGCATAGTGACGTTAGCAGCTCTGCAGCAGGGGAGCAGTCATATTGCAGCTGAAGTGCATTGCTGCGGCAGAACAGGTGAAGATAAAAAGAAGATTGAGAAAAATGCCTTTATGCACGCCCATAAAGAGTCTAATTGGCACAAAGCTGCTCTATGCTTCAAGTACATTGAACGTCTCTCTAGAGAACAAAGCACACAGACAGAAGAGCAGAAAGTCACTGCACTATGTCTTCTCAAAATGTTACAGTGACTTAAATGCACGTAGTGTACTGTGTGAAGTGGGCAGTGTAAAAGCCTAAAGAAAACTTAGAGAAGGAAAGGTTTTCAGGAAAGATTTTAAGCATTTTTCTAAATGTAGGAAATATTGAAAAAAAATTATAAAAACTGTAAGCTTCTAAAGCCCATCCCCGGCCACAATTAGCTCTGTCTATCAGTTCTATTGGTAACAACATTATACTCATGTAAACAAAGTAATTACTGACATCTCTCGCTAAAAATAGGTTTGTCTATGCCCAACAAAACATTGTGTGTTTTCAGCAGGACAACGTAATCTATCTATCTATCTATCTATCTATCTATCTATCTATCTATCTATCTATCTATCTATCTATCTATCTATCTATCTATCTAATATCTGTTCCTTCCAAAATAGTTATTTTTATCAATTTTGAAAAGTAAAGAAGCTTTTAGATGTGCCAAAGCTTTGGTTAATATTTGGTTTGATTTAGGCATAAAAACAATGTTGTAAGTTTTAGGGAAAATATTATAGTTTATAGACACTGGATACTTAAGGTTTGGCCTTAGTGGGAAACAAAGAACAGCCGCCAAGTTTGGACAACAATGTGTCAGCTATACAGTAGCTTTACAATAAAAAACATCCAGTTAGTAAATTTTTGCATTAGCTGTTAAATCAAGCTTCTGTACATGTGCAACTCCTGGATTTGGGGACAAAGGAATCCTTCATAATTTGAATTTAGTCCCTTGTTAGAAGAATGAAGCTCTGTTTACTTTCTGTCTTTACTGTAGTTTTCTCTGAGAAACTAGAGAGTAAGTCTAGATTTTGATGCACTGAGGCGAGGCTGCTCTCATTAGGCTCAGTATCCATGTGGAGCTGGCCCAGATAAACCTGCTCAGCAAGTCTCTCCCTGAAGAGTTACAGTTACTGTGCTAGATATGCAAAACCAAGCCCGAACAGCACAGAACATACTCTGTGGTAGTAAGATTTAAAGTCTATTCAGAGAGGTGCAGTCCAATCAACTCCCATAATGTACATGTCAGTGTGTGTGTGTGTGTGTGTGTGTGTGTGTGTGTGTGTGTGTGTGTGTGTGTAGGTATGTGTGAAACGTTGAGACTTAGAAGTGTTTGAGTGTGAGTGAGAGTAAGCGAGTGTTTGTAATAATTGAGTTTAGTCAAGAGTTACTGGGGGTCTAAGAGCATTACACACTTGAGTGTGATTGATGAAGTGGACTTGGCATTGTTGCCATAGTAAGTCCGTAAGCACTAGGTAACTGTTAAAAGTAGGAGCATTTGGCCTTGGAAAAAGACACACACACACACACACACACACACTGTTCACCATACTGTTTTAAATCAATCACTGTTCAGTAGACGATTTTTATTACTACTACTTACTACTTTTATTGCCTCAGGAGATACAGTTTTAACCATTGATAATATTTATTATACTGCCTGCATATGATTTAGGTTCTGATTAAAATCCAGTATTATTTCCTGTTTAATGTTATGCGTTCGATTCTTGCTTCAGTTTGTCTGTTCCCTGGTTGTGACACGACACAGGTCCTAACATTAGTGTAGAACAGTGGTTCCCATCCTGGGGGTCAGGACCCCAATTAGGGGTCGCCAAAGGTCGCAGAGCCTTCTTGATTTTAAGTGTAAGAAGACTTAAAGAATATACACAGTAGTCCTATATCTCAGCAATTCAAACACTGAATTTGTCAAAAAAAAAGAGGCCTATTAATAATGTATGACAGTTAAAAAAAAAAAAAAAAAAACATAACACAGACAGAGAATTGCGTAAAAAGTTCCTTAACATATAAGGAAAACTAATCTCTGATCAATATTAACAGGAAATAATCTGCTCAAAATTCATCCAAATTGCATTTTACACAAACTTCCTGTAGTTATTGTGTCCACTGTTTGGGTTCATTGTTTAGTTGTTCTGTAATGTAATTGTTATGTAAAATGAAATATCATTAAAATAAAATATGTCCCTTTGTTGGGGGTCATCAGTTAATACTAGAAAAGCTGTCCCTTCAGGAAAAAGGTTGGGAACCACTGGTGTAGAAGGTGTAGATGTACTTTACCATGTTTGATATATAAAGGTAACAACGATGGATAGCCTTTACCTGATTTAGAACTCTTCAAAGTCATTTTAAATCTTTGAAGTTGAATGGGAGTGAACGAGCCTGATATGTTTGGTAAAACTGATAAAAATATCTTGTGGCAAATATCAGTTGTAGACCACATGTTTTTAAAGACTGCTACAATTAACTTGAAAGGAACAGAAAATGTAAAAGTAATGAGCAGTCCTTTAAGGATTGTCCTGTGGTAATGATGCCAAATTAGCTTCTACCAAAAAATGACTCTGGATTTAATAGAGGATATATCCGTTGACTTATCTGATACTAAATCTTGTTTGAGGAATGTATATATTTTTCTGTAAATCGCTTTTGTAATTTAATGAAATATGTCAAACCTCTCATTGCAATAATGTTTCATGTTGTTTATTTCTGGATTTAGATCTCTATATACTGTATCTGATCAAATAAAACAAGGTTTAGTATGTGGCCAAGCATTCAATGTAAACGTTCAATATTTGACAGCTTTTAAAGTTTGATGCTACAGACACATTTTGATCAGTACCAAAAAAGAACTGAGGTGTAATATCCACCGTAAGTCTCATATACAATATGCATTAATATAAATATAGAATCACACACAAACAGCAGGACTCACCTTGGTCTAGAGACTTGGCAGGAGCCCAGCTTTTGAAGTAGTCATCCTGAGTGGAAACACAACACAAGAAACTGGGTTATGAAAAAATAACTCCATGCCGAGAATATCATTGAATTATTTTGTAGAGCACAGAGAGAACAGCCCAAATACTAAACCACACTACTGAGAAATCCTGTCCTCATTCTTCTCTTCTTTTGTTCTTTTATACTTGTGTTTTGTAAAAATGAATGATTGCAGCAGAAAACTGAAAGATATTGGTAAAGGTAGAAGCTTGTTTGGACGTTTAAAAATAGGCCCCAAATATCCAGTACAGAGAAATCTGCAGGACACTAGGGAGCAAAGAAAGTTACAGGCTCTAGTTTAAAAAAAGGGGGTTTAACTTGGACAAAAACATTTAAAGTCAAGGTCAAAATAGACTTCTGCTCTGAAAAACAGTTCAAAGTATTGTTGTTCTTAGGAAAAAATGTCAAGAGGAGAAGAGGGATTTTGAGGGGAAAGATAGTTGGTGTCACATTATAGCTGTTGGGATGTTCCCAAAACCATATTTTAACAAGCGCACATTATTCTTATTGTCCAGATACAGTATAGTCTGCAGACACAGAGAAAGCCTCATCAACTGAAAATATTAAAAGAGAAAATAATTGGCTTGTCACAGCTAAGCTCAGTTGAGAAGAGGTTTTTACACTTTGATTCAATGGTTTCATTCAGAGCAGATTCCCTGCCCAGCTACAGACATATTCTATTCTGTAGAGCAATTAAAAAGCCCATTATGAAAAGAGATACCGCTTAAGCATTGTTGTTTAGTGTTATGTGCATAGCACACAAACAAGTGAAAATATTAGTTAATAATCTGTGAATCAGTTCATAGGACTAACATGTAGATGAAGGCAGGACTTGCAGTGCAGTAGCAGCCACTGAGTAAGAATAGCAGCAGCAAAAGCAATGTGCATTTCAATAGACCTCTCTGGTATGTGAACAGGTTGATGCTCAGGTATATCAGGTGATGATCAGCTGATGGCATGTAGCAGTGTAGTTGCAGACTGCAACTCAGTCGGTTCACCCTTCCAAGTGCAAGGGGAAACTACAGTGGCCGTGAATCGTGCAAAAAATTTGCCCTATCTTTGTGTTTGGCTTGTCTGTTCTGGGCTACTGTAGAAACATGGCAGCTCAATGTGGCAGCCTCCACAAAAGGTGACCCATAGCGTCTGTAAATAAAAACAGCTGATTTTATTTTAAGGGGTTTATACACTAATGAAAACATACCTATGACTATTAGATTTCTTTCCATTTCTGCCAATAGGATCCTCCTAAATGTTACACACTCGACTGTTAAGTGCCAGTGTAAGTCAATGTGATATTGTGAGCCATACTTGCCCATACACACACGAACATAACCCTAATCAAATTCATGCCCAACCCTAACCTTAACCTAACATCAATTTACACTGTACTCCTAACCCCTAACCAGGATTAGCTTTTACTGCATTAGGACTGGTCTTTGGTCCCCATGAGGACTACTGGTCTTGACAAGGTTAGTGATTATACCAGAAAAGGTCCCCAGTAGGTAACAAAAACATGCATTTGCACACACAAACACACACACAGCCACACAGTGGTGGTGTCTGCATCTGAAGTAGTGCCCAGGGCGAACCATATGTGTGTCAGCAGGGAGTAAGCCTGTGTCAGTGACACTATGTGAACGAGGCAGAGAAGACCTGCTGCGTTGATCTCTACCTCCTTTATTATTGAATAAAAGTGAGAGAGAAGGCGTGAGAAAGAGAGAGAGGCTAAATTAGGCAGTTATAGGAAACAGTCCACAGAAAATGGACAGTTGACCCACTCATCCAGTACTTGTTCTATAAATGACAACTGCCGACACTTGAGCCAACGCAAAAGTTTGAAATGATGAGATGAAACCTAATTAGCTTCCCCCTTAGGTCCTTCCTTCACTCATGTCCTCACTTCTTTTTTTTCTCTTATTTTGTCCATCTCTCCTGCTCTTTCTTTATTATAAAATGATTCTTCACGGCTGTGAAAGTGCACAGTAACTGTGGAAAAAGTAATTTCTGCAAAGTTCTAACTGAGGCCTACACCATTTTAGACAAATGTTAAATCATAACAATTTTATTCTTAGAGAGTGATAAAGACTGTCCATGCTTTGAATAATCCATTCTCTCTATATATGCATATATACAGTAAGTAAACTCTAACAGGTCATTAAATATCAGAGCCGAGTTCTGTTCAGGGAATGCTTTATATCTTTTATATGAACAGTGAATTACAACATTTCAACATTACGTCTTCATCAGGTAATATTAATTAGGAGACCAAGAAGGTATACATACACCTGATTCAACCCAGGTATGAATCCCAGATTGAACCTGTAATTCATGCAATTAATAATTTAAATGAGTAATTATGCCTAATATATTGTGTTTTTGGGACCGTCAATTCAGTGTGTAGGTCCCCTTTTCTCTTGAGCTTTCAGCAAACAAAAATTGTTTTGTCAGACGTTTCACCTTTATCAAAATATTGCAGCTTCTGCAATTTTGATATTGCACTTGTCCATATAATGATTTAGATAATATTTGTATTAAATGTGCAGCCCTATACAGTAGCAACATGACAATGACCGTGTGCACAAAGAATATCAATAAAGAAATTATGTTCAGAGTTTGGTATAGAAGAACTCGATAACCTCAACCCCATCCAACACCGGATGAAGCCTTATCATCAAACAACAGTGTTGGACTCACTAAAGCTCTTGTGGCTAAAATGTCTGCAGCAAGGTTACACAATGTTGTGGAAAGTCTTCCCAGAAGAAGGATGAGCGGATCAACAATCAATATGGGCATAATGTGTGGGTGTCCACATACTTTTGCCCATGTAATATAAGGTTCCCTGACATGAACACTAGCTAATTCCCAAGAAAGGTCTAATTTAAATTTTTGTGAGTTTAAGGTTATTGAAAACTGTAGTGTGTACTGACTGATAATACTTTTGAAACTTGATATACTGTGATTGAAGCAATGTTTGCATCTATGAAACCTATCAAACAACAAAAGCAGAATTTTAATATGTAATACTATACTACATTGTGGCACCCAACCGGCTGTGCATTTAAACCACTCCAGCTCTGCAACAATGCCTTAAACCAAGTATCAGACAAAATATTACAATGTCTGGGGCTTCCAGGAAGGTACTGCAGTATGTTTCTGAATAGTATTATTCAATTACAAACACAATGGATTTACTTACCTCCGCTTCCTTTAAATGATTGCAGAGGAGAGAGGCAGAGGAATAGAGGGGAGAGAGGAGAGAAAGAAAGAAAGGTCAGAGATAACGGCACAGTATGCAATGTCTATCAGATCTATTACAACACTGTGTTACTCATTCTGAACACTGAGCTCAACTCCAGAGATTCATTTAATAGGAATCTGCTTCTGAAGGTGGTAGAATACCAAAGGACTCACACATACACACACTTGCACTCACGCTTGTAGCTTTATTTGATGTGGCATGTAATTTGAAACACATCGAGGGCAAATTGTACAGGCTTAGAGTTGAGGCACAGCATAAAGGAAAGAGAAAGGGGGAAAAAAGATGGAGAGGCAGGGAAGTTGTGCAAAAGTAGAGGCAAGAGGAAAAAAGCTTTATGAATTTAGTGCCTTTTTATTGGACTAAACTGTGTGAAAGGAGAGAAGAGGAGAGGGTTAAGGGAATTTTTGTTGAGGTTTTTCTTATTTGAATGAGGGTATAGGATTGACAGTGTTGTATATTCTGACCTTAAAAAAAACAAAACACAGTAATTACATATTTCAAAATTAAGTTACAAAAGGAATCTGACTTTTTAGCATCTGTTTTTATCATAAAACATGTGCCATATAAATGTATCATTTTGTGAAAATAGCATGTAAAATTGTGACAGAAAGATATAGAACTTATAGAGATAGAGAGACATCTAAAACTAGAGATAGCTAGGTATATAGCCACCGCTAGCCTTAGCTAATGCTAAAACAAAATGTACTATTTCAAAACTATCCATTAGTATCTTAGTAATTCAAAATTATTACAACACAAGAAACTGGATTATGAAAAATATATTGTTTATTAATGTATTATTCTACATACCTAAATGAGTCTAAATTCAATCATGATGTCAATGTATTCAATTCTAGACTTATTTATTGTTGATTTCAGTTTTTCTTTACATGGAAAAGACATTTTGTTTGTAGTTACTGTGTTTTTCCTGAAGAAGGCTTACGGGTAAAGAGCAATATTTCCAGTATATTTGTAGGTCTTCTATGGGTAGTCCAAAACTTTTTAAACTTTTTATTTCTCAATTTCACTGCTTCTGTATTTACTGTTGTCTGCCTTTTTAGATCAGTGTTGTGCAGATTGTAAAGCCTGCTGAGGTGAATTTCTTATTTTTTTATTTAAGCTATGAAAATAAAATTCACTTGAGTTGACTTGATACCAATCAAAATACAGAGCTTCCCATTCTATCTTAACCCACGCTGTTTTACCTTTTCTGTACCTGTTTACAACAGCCACTGTTACTGTGGCTAACCAAGTCACCATAATGGATTATAGCCCATTTGAGTCTAACACTGAATAATCTCGAGTGGCTATATCTGAACCAGAATCTGTGGAATAAATTAACTTGTTGTCTGGTTGATTTCTGGACCATCTGGACAATATGCGACATGGTGGTGTTTGCTGCTGAGTTTATTTCAACCTTCAGCTACAAGCATGTGTGTACACGTTGTGTATGCAAAAGAAAGTGTTTAATCTATTATCAGATAACAGCACTTACAGCATCACCACTGTTGCCTGAGATGCACTTTCGCTGTGCCTTACTAGCTGGTGTTACTTAAGGTTCACGGCAGTTGCTACTAGCCCTCTTATTATTCAATCTAAGTCTCAGGGATGACCTTTCCTTGCCTAGGACCCCCATTAATATTTTAGTGCACTCATCTCAAAAGCATTAACTGGCTGTTATGCTCGCTGCGACACTGCCCCAATGTCATTCAAACCCTTTAAAGTGATTACAAGGAAATAAAACTGTGCCGTTATAATCATATCGTCTTTGTTGGAGGTGGTGCTGGAAATTTCAGTAGTCAGTTACACAGTGATAGAAGTCTTTCAACCGTGTCCGTTTAAAGCTGCACATGCAGGAACTTGTTGCCAAGCAAAAATGTGAATCGTTTAATTAAATCTTTTTTAGAGTTCAATTAAAATCAGTTTAAAATGTAGCACAACAGCTGTCAGAGAAAATGGGATTCCTTTATTATAAAACTCTACATGATGCAGTTTTTTTTAGCAGTGCCTCCATTTTAATTATGGCTAATTGTCTGCATGTCTGTGTTCAAACACCTTCATGTCGCAGTGAGTAGTTCTATTAGACGTTGTTGTTAAGCAGCTGGATTATTAAGTTAAACTAGGCCGCAGTGTTCAGTCTCCCCAGGGGAAGAAAAGGGGCAGAAATGTCAATGAGGAAATGTAGTAGGAAGAGAGCGACAACTACACGGTACACTTGGTAATATGGTTACTTGGCTGTGTTGTGCTCATTGTGAACCCGAGATTCTAGTGTCAAAGTTAGACTTTCAGTCAGAAATCAGATTTGTGTCGTGGTAACAAATAAAATTAGGACAAACATCCAAGGCTGTTGTTCTTCTGAAGAGGACATTCATTGAATTATGTATTGGCAGTCCACATATAAAAGTTTGACACTAATAAAGAGGAATGCACTGGTCCAACATGCCTGATCCGTATTGGATACTAACCTTATTAAATGGATTGGGTATCCAGCAGAAGTGACCTATCCACATTAATAAAGTTTCTCAGCTGTTGGTGCCACAGCAATCTCTGGCCTTATGTTATCTTATTACCTTATATAAAAATAATTCCACACACTGAGGTGAGATTTTAAAACAGGAAAAGAGAGAAAATGGGTATCAGATCAGTACCTTGAGCTGAGGTATTGGAATTGGTATCTGTAGAGAAAAAGCAGGTTTGGTGGGTCCCTAGTTGTAATGCAGAGGATTCATTTTATCGTTGCTTTCATCTTCCATTACTATTGATCAGATGGAGAAGCAAAATCCAGCAAAAAGTAAATGCAGCAGAATCAAGGCAGCCAGCAACCAAACTGGGTTCATTCTCATCTGTTAGGGTAACTTAGTCGGGACAGAAATGACAAATTTGCTGGATATGAAAGAATAAAAGCCAAACCCGGACCGCAGACAATGTGAAAGCTATTATACAAGGAGAATAATAACTGGGTTCCTCTAAACAGCATATACCGAATATGATCAAAACCATGACAACACTCAATACAATACTAGTACTAGTGTGTATTTAAATGTACTCATTATTTGCACTGCAACATGAGGTCACTTGGGTTGTTTAAGCCATATGAACAAATAAAGTAGTACTGTTTTCGTTTTAGTCGTGAGGACAGTCTCAAAAAGTCTTTCATTTCTGTGATGACCTCTTCACAGCCATTCTGTCTCCTGGGTCTACAGCGGGTCAGCCCATTTTTTCCCCCTTTGCAGTTTAAAGAGATGGGTCTGAGATCTCATCTGATAGCAGATCCCTGAGGAAGTCCGTGACAGGAAAAGGTAGAGAGGGGACAGAATTGATTCAGAGAGGAACCAAAGTGGGAATGGCTTCAGCCGGATTAGCTTCTCTCAGCAGAAGTAACCTCCTCTGTGTGTGTCTGCGTGCGTGTGTGTGCGCGCATGCATACTCTCAAGTTGGTATTGGTTTGCACAAATACTCGCATTAACATTAAAATAGGCAAAGCCATGCCCAGAGTGCTGACTGAAGATGTCATAATCAGGGGATGAGGATGCAAATCTGGCCTCTCGGTGAAAACTAAACAGCATTAAAAATTTACTGTGTACTTTATGCATTTTATTCATGGATCTGGAAACTTGCCGAATTCCTTCCCTCCCTCATCTTTTTTCCCATAGTCTTTAATTCATTCCCCTCTCCTCCTCCTCCTCTCGTTCCTTCCTCTCCACCAAGTCTCTGCTCTCCTCCTTAGGCTACATCCTACTTATAGACAAGCACTGGTCTGGGATCTGATCAGCATCCTGTGAAGCTGATATATGAGCTTTGTGAGTAGATAGCTGCGCAGAGAGTGGATTTTAGAGACACACTGCATCAGATGACTTTACTGTTACGCCTCTGCAGAAGAGAGGAATGCTGAGTAGGACCATAGGATCCAGTTTTGCTTGAACATCAATATTGTAGTGGAAACAACCGGAGAGAGGAATGGTACATCTAATGAGCCAGTTCTCTCTAGAAACTTTGTCCTCATTAGTAGGAAAAGAAATATCAGATTTGTGAAACATAAAATTGTGCACTGAAGTCAACCAACCCGGTCAAAAAAAAAAAAAACCATCACCAAAACTAGTACTGTTGTTCATATATATCATGAATATTCTGCTTGTCAAAGAGAAAATATACTGACTTGCCTTATAGATAGGGTTATTAGCTATTTATATAGCTGTTTTATATAGACAGATTACTTACGGATCAGTGGTTTGCTAAATTACTTTGAGGTTAACATTGACCTCCACTCAAACCCACAGCAATGTGAGGTCATGTAGCCTTAACTGACTAATGTGAGTAAAAAACTAATCTGTAAGTGCCACCAATACAATGATGACAGAATCAAACTGAACAAATTTATACCAACAGTAGAAGCAGAGCTGTTTGGATAAATGTGTGAATGTTATTCAGTCTAAAAACAAACTGGTCATGACACAGGTTTTGGGAAAAAATGACATACATATATAACTATGTTATACAATGAGTACTCATGGGTTGGACCAAATCCATTTTCTCAACCCTCAATTAAATCTTCAACTACACACCTGTAAAGATTTGTCACTGCATCTTGCACAGTGGTGACAATATTGCACTGACAAAATCTGTTCACAGACAGACTCTATGGTTGTTGGCGCTGTAGTAGGTGTCTACAGGATCACATTTAGCCATGATGACACACACAAAAACTCACAAGGTGAAAACAATACCAGCCACACACTGTCACGGCTGGTAACCAGCCCAGCTTGCAAGAGATCAGCAGCACACAACAGGCAGACTTTATGGTTTTTAGAAGTCCCTTGTTGGCCTATTGTCGGCATGCTGCTCAGAGCTGAAATGTGAGGGGATGTAATGTAGATGAATAAAGGTGAAATAGATTTCATGGAGCAGAGAATTGAGGATTTTACTTTCAGCTTCTCAGCAGTTGATAACAGCACAGAACATTCAGTGTGGTTTCGGTGATTCCCAGGTAAAAAACTTTCTATTCAAACTGAACTTTAAGGTGCAGTGTGTGACATTAAGGAGGATCTATTGACAGAAATGGAATATAATATTCATTGGTATATTTTCATTAGAGTATAATCACCTGAAAATAAGAATCGTTGTGTTTTTGTTCAAATGAGATGTTTTATATCTACAGTCATCTTCCCTAGGATCTGCCTTTTTTATCGAAATGTTTCTACAGTAGGCCCGAATGGACAAACAGATGGTTTTTCCCATCTGGCAAGGGAGTTGCAATCTACCTCGACACCGCTTGATGCCACTAAATCCTACATACTGGACCTTTAAGTTGATGTTTTTTTGGTTTATAACGTTTTGATTTCAATATCACATATTTTCAACATGTAACATGTTCTACACATTGTCCCAGGCATATTTCTTGGCAAAAACATTAAAAAGTAAAATCTTTAAGATACATGACAGAGTTACTGCATTGGTTTACAAGTGAGATGCCATGTCTTCAATCCAATTTATGGATTTATGGAGATGTACAGTAAAGAAAAGGGAAGAGAAGCACAGATTGAGGAAGAGAAAATAAGAGGGGAATGGAGGAATTGGCAACTGCGGAAGAGGAAGGAAGATGACAAGGAAATGTAAGCAGAGAGGGGAAGGAGAAGGGGTGAGAAGAACAGGCAGCGCAGAGTAAGAAGAACGAGGGAGAGAGAAGAGGAGAGAGGAAGAACAGAGATGGGAGTCTGCCTTCCTGTAGGGCAGCTCCGCCAGAGTCTATCCAGTATTCGTGTCTAGGGCCTCAAGATTGACTGACAGCATCTCATTCATATGAACAGACAGGTAACACTGAATATTACATGCGGCGCTGGGAAGATGAAACAGCACGCCATCGCACACACAGAAGTTTGCACCTGCATTTGAGGATAGCTACAAATTAATAGTTTACTGGAGTGTACTCAGACTTCCTCGCCTGCTCTCTCTCTTACTCTCTCTCTCACACACACACACACACACACACACACACACACTAGGCTAAAAACAAACGTGGCTCTATCATATTACAACAGTGAATTGCTTCCCGACTGTAATGCTACGTAAGGGTCTGACTAACCAATGACAACATTTGTATTCACAGCCAATCCAGCTTCTCTAAACTGAGACAAATGACTTCTTTTCTTCCTGCTTACTTCCCCCCTTGGCTTTCTATTTTTATAGCCTCCCTCATTCATCAACTCTCTTCCTCTCTCCCCTGCTCCTCTTTTTTTTACTGCTGAAAACATCCCTCAACTGAACAATGTGGCTCATAGCCAAACATAAAAAATATGCTTCCTCTTCATTCTGTCCTTTCTCTTCACGTTAATGAGGGAAAAACCTTCACTGAGCCACCTGTTATTCCGAATCTCCTTTCCATCTTCACACTCTTCAGATTTCTTTCTTCTTTCCAATACCCTCTCCAAGCTGGCTTCCTTTCCTTTTCCTCGCATTTCCTGTCAGTTGTAGGATACTGAACATGAAAATCAATCAATAGAGTGGTACAGGAGTGGTGGAATGAGATAGGGTTAGTTTAACTAGAAACTTAGAGAGGGAGGACTAAGAAAGGAGGAAAACTGATGCTGGAGCTCTGAGGAACAGCCATTTTTGCATATTCCCAGTAAGAGAAAGCACTTAATACTGAAGAAACAAAGTGACAAAGCAGATAGAGCATAAATGACAGAAACAATTGGTTCAGAGAGAGAGATGTGTAGATGAATGACACTTTGGACTTATCTAAATGACTGGTTGTCAGGAGATCAGCAGTTATATTTCTATCCAAACTTTTGAAAATATGCAAAGAATAAAATGAATGAGAAGAGTTTACATTAGCCAGTGCAGAAAGGGGACCATTGAATAGTGTTGTGCAAGCTTTTTGTGGAATAATTTGACAACAAAATCCCTTTTACCTAAAGTGAGTGTAACAAACTGAATGTACACAGGAGGCAGCTAATGAAGGAAAGAAGAGGATAATGAGTAAGAAAAGCCTCGTTGTAATGATATCTAGCTTCCAAAAATGTCCCTCTCTTGCTGACATTGGGCTCAACCCAATTAGTGCATTTTTGGATACATAAATCTAAAATTGTATCCTATTTGATGTCTACACGATTCCAGGGGAATCTGGAAGCTTAAATAGAACTAGTTTGTGTGACATATTGTTCAACCTCTTCAAGGCGGCGTGACAGGTATGTTGCCATAGAGAAGGGCGAGACATGATAACCATTTAAATATGGAGATAATGGTGCTCATTTTCAGACATGGAAGACATTAGTACTGTTTCACTCATTTGTACATGAAAAGAGAGAACTTGAAAGAGAAGTTCAAATCCTGCTTACTTTCGCACTTCTGAACACCTGGCTAACCTCTGCATGCAGTGAGTGTGAGTATAGGGCTGTCACATTGTGAGAGAGAAATTGCTGAATGCAGCCCTCCTCCTCCCACATTTTTCACACAGGAAAGACGTGGGAGGAAGGGGTTTCAGACACTGTTTAAGAAGAGTATATTGGTGCCTTTACTCCACCCTGTTCACCCTTGTTAGAATTGTGTAGCAGGTAGAGATGTAATTACTTGAAATCTAATAGAATAACACACATTACATCACATTAAACAGTTTTTTGCTCACATGGAAGGACATATTTCATCTCTCTGATAGAGAAGAAAGGTTACATTTTGGGGAGCAAATAATTATTTTCATTATTGATTGAATTAATTATTTTTTCTTGTTTAGTCTTTAAAATGTCAGAAAAGCCACAGTTTTCCAGCCAGTGATATCTCCAGTTTGCCTGTCTGACCAGATATTCAAACCCCAAAGATATTACATTTCCATCATTTATGATGATATAAAACTGAGAGAAGCAGCCTGTTGTCACATTTCAGAAACTGGAAACATTGAATCTTTCATTTTTATCTGTATTTGAGCACTAGTTAAAATATTAGTATAATTACTACTGTGTTCATTTGTTTCATTTACTGTATGTGCCAATACTTATAGGTTTGTCAAGAACCTGTAGAAAGAAATGTGAATATAAGTGTGTCCCCATCGCTGAGCTAGTAAATGGATGAACAACTGACTGACAGACTGCCCGAAACAGTGACCGAGTCAGTAAGTGACAAGGATAAAGGGAGACAATCTGAAGAAAATATCGGCCCCACGTTTGAGTTAAACACAGTGACAGAGACAGAACTGAGGAAAATTAGATCAAAGCCGAG
This sequence comes from Dicentrarchus labrax, assembly GCF_905237075.1. Classification (NCBI taxonomy): domain Eukaryota; kingdom Metazoa; phylum Chordata; class Actinopteri; family Moronidae; genus Dicentrarchus; species Dicentrarchus labrax. Next base: position 10,990,234 of record NW_026136713.1, on the reverse strand, counting down.
GCAGAAGGAACCTGACATGGAAGAAATAAAAAAGTCTGAAACACTTTTCTTGTGATTCCGACATTTTCTCCACACACCTAGCTAAGTCTCAGGCTTGTTACTGTTCTGAGTCACTTTTGGCTGTCAGATCAGCGTTTCTTTACCACGTAAGCCTTATAGCATCTCACAGGCCTGTCGAGGTCAACCAATTGATCTATGGTTGGGGCAGACACAGGCCTGTGGACACACAGTGTAATAAATAATAGATAAGACACCATGTCATTAGATTATGTTGACAGGTATGTTGCCGAGGGTTGCAAAAAAACAACAGCTAGTGCTACTTTTTGTCTTTTTGTCTATTTGACTACAGGTTTGTCAAACTAGTGTACTGCAAGTATGAGCCCTTGGTTTTTTTATCTGTGAGTTGAGCTCCACCAGCGAGCGTGCAGCCATGAGCTAGATGATGATGAATAGACTCTGCTGGCTGCTATAGTCACAGCTCTCACACAGTGCTTTCCTGTGGCTGCCATGCTTCCATAACCTCTCCTTGGTGTGAAAAACAAAGCCGTAGCTGTCTCTTCCCCCAGCTCCAACCAAAAATACTCAACAGCTTGCTCTGAACATTTCAGTTTCCTTTTCCCTCTCCCTCCTGTAGCTGACAGATGTTGCTACATTGTCACTGTTGAGCAGGACATAGATCTTTGGGGTGAAAATTACAAACTGTTAATAGCCCACCTGCTTCTGCTGTGTTCTGCTCGTGTTGTCTGCACTACATGAAAACACCCAAAGCTGAATAATCTGTGTGGAAGTGGTACAGAAAGTGATACTTGGAAAGGAAGAAAGATAATGCAGCTGAGCATCTCTCTTTCTCTGGTAGCTTCAATTAGTTGAATTAGAGGAGACCTAAAAAGATACACTAGCTGTAATTGAATCCATATATTTGCATTGATGAGCTCCATAAAGTCTCCGAAATGGAGATAAATGAAAACACAGATGAGTAAAGCACAAAAAATGAGGGCAAAGGATGCAAGAGGGTACAACAGAAATAATATTTTCACATGGCAACTATGTCTTTCTCTCTCTTTGTGTGTCCCTCGGCAAGACAGTTAGTACCCTGAACAGAGATCTACTGTGAAAAAGTATCAAAAGTGGAGGAAATTATGCAAAAAGTGTGTAATAGGAACCATGATAGACGTTTTACAGCTGTGCATTTTGGGAAGTTCTTGTTCTAGCTCAAGCTCACACACAGAATTCAAATATTCTGATTTATATTCAGTCAGCTAACTTCCTGTACAAAACGATCCTATCTTTTTTCAACACCATCCTATCTGACAGAATCCCTCAGCTCTTGTCGGTATCCCACGGTGATAGTGCAGCCGTGGCGACGGGCCAAGTGTTAAGCCAATCATACACAGGCTTTCTTATCTGTCTGCTCCACTGGGGAAACAAGGGAAAAGCTCAGGAGGATGGATAGATAAATGTCCTTTCTTTACTCCAAGTGCATTACTCTGCTCTGTTTAATCCTTTTCTCCTCCTCATCTTTTTCCTCCACCTCAGTTCCCTTCAATAAGTTTCCTCCTCCCTCAGCATGTTGGAGCTGTCCTGAACCAGTCAGAACAGTCCTGTGCTCAGCTTCTCCTCACTTCCCTTTTCCCAACTCTTCTTCAGTCGCTTTCATTCTGCTCTGACACTTTCTGTCTTTCTTCTTGTTGCTTGTGTTGTTGTCTGTTCACAGAGTAAATGCCAGTAGAAAGTTCAAAGGAAGCCTGTGGGAAGACTCTGTGTGTGTGTGTGTGTGTGTGTGTTAATGTGTGTGTGTGTCTTTGTGCAGATACATACCTGTCTCTAAGGCTTTGTCAAACTAAATGCAAGTCAAATGAATGCAGACACAACATCCACACTGGGCCCCAGACAAGCTCTCACACTAAACTTTTCATAAAGTGTTTTTTATGTTCGCTGCATTTGAACGGGAAATAAACACATGTCGGTTTTTCACTTTGTTATGGAAAAATTATGGTCTTTTTTTTTTCCCCCACCATGTTGTTTTTTTCTGGAGGTCACCCAAACTATATTTACAGTAAAAGCTGAGCTCCGTCGTAATCCAAAACAATACATATAACCTACACTCCCATCAATATACAAAGACAGTAATATGTTGGCAGAGCTTATGGTGCGCTTTATAAACAGAAAGTCTGATATTCATGCTAAATCATCCTGGTTTAGTTCTCATCTAACCAAAGCACTGACACCACAACACCACCAGTTAAGTATTTGTGGGTCTCAAGATCAAGGAGATTAAGAGCTGCATTTCAGCTCACTGAATATTTACAGTTTGCAAGTTGTTGCAACTAACAATAATTTTCTCATCATCAATCATAATTCATGTACCTGTACATTTTTCATAATTTCCCAAGGGGGATGAATGCGTATTTTTTGTTCAGCAACCAAGATAATTAACAACAATTTAATACATAGAAAAGTAGAAACATTGGGGAATCTGGAACCATAATGTTTAGTAATTTTGCTTTAAAATGGACTGAAAAAAATGTATCTATCAAAATCAAAGGTTTTATATTCATCGTGCATTCTGCTTAACTTACCAAGCTCTTCTTGCATTCAAACTGCACTTTACCATTAAACACTTAAGTGCATCACAAATCAACTAAATTCATGTTTAGTTATTTCTTGGTCCTATAATCACATGTCAGGCAGGGGCCTGCTTGAGACGAGTTTGTTGGTTCGATGTGCCGTCCGACCACGTCTGAAGACAAAAGTATTCATAGCTCTTCTGAATAGCCCAAAGAGGCTGTCATCATACAGATAGGCAAGACACATAGAGCATTCAAATGGCCATAATTTTTCCCGTTGCGATCATTTGGGCATACAAAGAGTGACAGAAGTAATTGTGTGAAGAATGACAAAAGAGAAAACATCCTCACGCACAAATTGACCCTTTATACTATAAATCCTCAATTAGTGTCCTACTTTATCAGCATGTATATTTCACAGCAGACACAATAGAAATGCTAGCGGCGAAAAAAAATTAAAGGGTTTGTGTGTGCTTATGAAAAACTATGTATGTACAAGAATACTGTACTTGATTTCCATATTTATCACCTCAGGGTGCATCTTGCACAAGGAAACAACACTGCAGAGGGCCAAAGTCAAGATTTGACCCACAGTAAGAGAACTTGGCCATAACAACAGATCCAACACACACACACACACACACACACACACACACACACAGATGGACGAATAATGTGGGTATTTTTAGGCGAACACAGCACTGCTGGTGCTTGAGGGAAGGAAAGAGTATTTTAAGCAGGACAGCACTCTGGACAAATATTGTTCTTCACTGTTACACCAACTGTCTCATAAACACAACAGGGAAACAGCAGCGTGTAATATGTCTGATCAAAGTTTGTAGTGAAGAGTACCAGGACAACTCACTGACACACACACACACACACACACACACACACACACACACACACACACACACACACACACACACACAACTCTACCACCCACAGCCGCCAAGAGCTAATTTCACACAGTCTCATGGGAGTTTAAAAGGCTTAGTCAGGAACAGAGTCAGTGAGGGAAACAAAGGGAAAAGTGGGAAAGGTGCTGATGAAGGAAAATAAGAAGAAGAATAAATTGGAAAGATGAATGCTGGATAAAAACCACACAGAAGGAGGAAAGGAGAAGAGCATAAAGGAGAGAGATGAAGCAAACATGGTGGCTGATCTAAGACGTATTTGCAGAGAACTACAAATACAGCTGGGAGACATCTTTATCTAAATAAGCTCACTCCATCAAAACTAAAGCCTGCACAAACAATGCACTAGATCCTTTTCATACTGAACGGTACAGATATTGTTCTGTCAACACTGTTTGAGGCTCAATTCCATCGTTACAACTTAGTTTTTGAAAAAGTAAGGGATTTTTTTTATTTTTTATTTTAATATTATACTGCTGAGATTTATGCTGGTGTCTTGATTTACTGCACATTTTGGTATTACGTGACTTTCATAACATAACGGGTATTCATGCTTGCACAAATCGTCAGGAATTCAAGTGTTTATCTTTATAAAATAACTCCTTCTCAACTAACTAATTACAGCTATCACTGGGAATTCATATCAGTCAAGATAACGTACAATATGTAAATGTTTATCAAAATGGTGAGAATTAAGTAATCATAACTTCCTCATTAGTAAAACATTAAAAGAATAATATGAAGAAAAGTCATGAATAATTCACAGTAATTATTCACTTACTAGAAAGTGTTGCAGTGTTATCCTTTACATAGAATTATTTTATTTGACCTGCTTGGTATGGTGTGAGGAGAAGCAGTAGACATTTCCATACTAAGACAAATTATTCCATATTGATGATTCACTAGAAGGGTAAGTGCCAGTGTAAATTAGGTGTGTCCCAGTCAACCTTGTGGTCCAGTGGGTTTCCATTAAGGAGACGGATCCAACCAACAGAGGAACAGAGCTCTTTTAGGATCAGCAGGACACATGAACCCAGATGGTGTTTGACCTTTTCCAGTCTGAGCGGGTTAATCCTGTCAGATCTGTTCCAGGGGGTCGGCCTCTTCTGGATTTCAAGGGTGGAGCAGAATTCTCCCACTTTGCACTTTCCTTCACATGACCTTTTGACCAACCAAATAGATGCAAGCACACCTATACTATCCACACATATGCAATAGCACCCCCCATGCCATTAGCAAGGGCTAGCATCAAATCTGAACGCGTTTCTTTGATGATTTGCTTATTTTAGGCCATTTTTCAAGTTCTTAAATGGCTTCCTGCATTTAGACGACATAAATATTTAAGACGACAATACCCAACCCTATCAATGGAGCGATGAGATGCGAGTCCTTCCTTGCCAATTTCTCTAACTATCTCTTCACCTATTGTCACTGAACCATTTCCCACATTGGACCAGAGAAGCACAGAACCAAACACATTACACTCTTCAGACACAGGACAGAAAGAGACAGAACCATATACACACAAAATTGCTGTGTTTTCCTCATCGCCTCTATCAGTCTAACCTGCTATTATCTCAAATCTGTCTCTCTCTCTCTCTTGCCTCTTGACAAACAAACAACAACAGGCCCCTAACAAGCCCACATGGGGATTGGCCCTTCCAACCGAGTGATCTCTACACTGATTGGCTGAAGGAAGGGCTTTCACTCTGCAGGGGTGATACGTGATGATCTAGTCAAAACTATTACTTTCCATCAAAACACTGCAACTGCCTCTGAATAACTGTATTGTATGGAGGGGCCCTAATATTATTACTTGAAGCCTGAGCCATGTCTGAAATGACATAGAGAAAGGTCTTTCTTCTTTATTCCGAGTTAACGAAAACAAAATCAAATTTAATGAGCCCTCCTGGGAGAAGCGCCCTCCCTCTGCTTTCATTGGTCGATGGAAACCTTATTTTACCCTTTAGAGGTGAGACGAGGATTTGCAACAGTTCCTGATCATATACAAAGCCAATTATTTTGTTCACGCATTTGTGATGATGTATAGCACAGCCAGGAAGCATTAAGAAAGTCATATTTTGTTGCACAACTTCCCCACGCCTTTTCGCTCTGGCAATAGAATCGCTAGCAGAGAGAATCAAACAAGATTCAAAACTTACAGGTGTCTGTAGAGGTAAACGTCAATCTAAACTTAGTTTATTTGCTGATGATCTCTTGATGTACTTACCTGTTTTTTTAAGATCCATACTGCCTTTGCCTATATTCAGTAGTCTTGCAGTGAATGTGGACAAAACAGAAATGATGGCAGATAGAAAACATAACAAAATAGCGAACAACATAGCAAACAACAAATATATAAAATAATTTTACTTTGTAACTCAATAATATGAGATTTTACTTATTAAATGGACAGTTTTTCTACAGTTCCAACATGGGGCAAAAACAAAATATGAAAGAAAGGTTATACATCTCCATTAGTTGGAGGGGGTATTTAATGTGCCAGATCTAGAATTATAGCCTCAGTTAGATAGCAGAACCGTCTCTTCTCAAAACCTCTATTCATATATATTTTAGAAGGATAAATGAATATATTTTACAGTAAAAAACAGTGAAGAGTATTTTGAGTATGTTATCCATTCCAGAACAAATAAAAGATAATTTTAATCCATCAATTTGTTTATGTCAAAATATAATGACAAGATACACTATTACATGTATGTGCAGAACAGCGTTATTGTTCTTTCATCAATGCTATTTATCTCTACTACCCTAAACTAACAAATTATCTAAAAATTATATTGGGAGAGCTACTACAAAAGAAAGGACATTTATTTACAGCAATATTCAGTGTTAAACTGACTCTGAAATGCACTGGATTTGAATATATTCTACCTCATGTTGCTGTACATATGCTCTCACCAGAGTTTAAGAACCATTTTATATCCTCTGCTAACCAGAGGAAAACACTGAATTTTTAAATCATACGATAGCAGATGCACACGTTCAATATCGACCCAGTATGATATTACTGAGTAGAGCTATTACTGACACAGCTTTCAGTTGTTTAACATTAGGGATGATCTGGTTTCCTCTCACTCAAACACTTGGCTTTTGAAAACTGAGTGCTAAAACGTGTCTCCAAACCTACATTTACCTTGAGCAACCACACACATCCATCCATCCATTCATTCATTTATTTATCCTTGCTAGTAATTCATTGTTGAAACAGCTTTGTTGGATCTTGTGTTCAAATGTGCACCTGAACACTTGCCACTTGTCTTCTGAAAACTGGCTAGGTCCATACCTGGTTTTACCTTGAACCAACACATCCCTCCATTTGTTTATTCATACTTGACTGCTACTAATAAATTGTAAGTGCGTGGAAGTGCTTTTACAAAAACTATTCATACGAATTATGTGACAGGTAATGTTGTTCTGCAAAGCCTGACTGACCAGTGTGACGATTGGTTCCATGGGTGGAGGCATCCCCAGGCGATTCCAGATGATGCCCAGGCTATATATATATATTAAACCTTGATAAAGTATTGTGGGTTCTTGGGCTTTTATAGTAAAAGAGTTTCATTGTTTATTTAAGTCCTGATTCTATGTGACTGCACTGTTGGATTCTAGAATGCGATGTCACACAGCAGTTGATCTTTGTGTCCTCTGATCTGTTGTAATTTTAAAGTCATTTGCAATGTTGATTATTCTGAATTTTACATGCGCTCTCCAACAGCGAGCGTGAACTTTCTTTGGTGAGTAAAAGCTTTGCTCTCTCAGTTCTGAACCACAGTATCAGTCTAGTCCTTCGTCTTACAGCCGCGCTGCAGAGGAGGTGCTTTTACATGCACCATCAACTTGAGTCTCTCCAGCTGCTCACTGGAAAACCTTTCATTTCTACACTCGGCAGCAACAGAGTTCAGTGGCTTATTCACCGTTTTATATCCACTTAGATCAGTCAAGTCAGCCTTAATGCTTCTATTAAAATCCTTCTTTCTTGCTGTGTAATTATGAGATCAGTATAATTAGACTGAAAACATGAGGGCTGCTGCTAAAGATACTGAGTGGATACTGAAGCTTGAAGCAATCCACTCACTTTAAACAACAGTGGCTCCTCTGAGGAGCACTCAGTGGATTTTTACAGTCATCTGTGCTTGAAGCTTTTATACAAAACCTCTCTGGATTGAGATGTTGTGAACCGTTGTAAAGAACTCCCCCACGCCCCTCACACACTCTTCCTGTCATGCTGTTGGTACAGTAATTCAGTCATGGTGACGGGGAGCTTAACAGTGTTTCCAGAAACCCTGCTGTAAATGCAGATTTGTTTTGGTTGAAGCTCTTGGAGTCGGGAGTGTGACGTTTAGAGAGCTCCTGTGAATAACCAATAAGACCTACATCATTCACTTAGATGGACAGCCTGTTTGACGTTCAGTACGAGGACTGAAACATGCTGCGTAGCCCTGTCAGGTGGGTTACCTGCAGACTCTTCATCAAATAAGATCTATTAAGAATGCACAATGACATACAGTCTGTCTTTCATCATATTTGGAACCCTATTCACCAAAAGGAAAAATAAACTGACTAGGGACATGTTTCCGCAGCTAGTTATGATTGTTGTCATGTTTTGTATTCACTGGTGATTTCCTTTTCCTTCTTGAGCTGATGACGTAAAATCCTAACGCACCCATTTATCATGTCATCTTTTCTTCCTTACATCCTCTGCTTCTTTCCATTTCTTCCTGATAGCTGTTAAATGAGACTTGAGCTTCTGCATGCAAAGGCGACACTGACAAGCTGATTTTTTTCCTTTGTTTTTCCTCTACCGTGCTCTTCTTTTCCTCCACAAATTACTGTTGTGATTATAGGTCCTAACCTCTACGTGTCTGTGTGTTTGTGTGTATGCTTAAACCCTTTTCTTGCGGGAGTGCACTTAAGCAATTCACACCCAATTCACAAAGCACCATGTGTGAAACAAGAGGAAACGTTTCTGAGGAAGTGAGTTGTTTTCTGATCATTACTTTGTTCTCTCACCACCAGGGACGGCTGGTATATATGGGCTAACAGGGCTAAGCCCCCCCTTATCTTTTACAGTAAAGATGAAAAACTATTAAAAACCTTAGAACATATTGTTTTGAATTTTGGTAGAACCTAGAGCAGCAACAGCACCAAAAAGTGAAACCCTGGATATATTATATATTTTGGGTTTTTTCCTGTGAATGGGCTAAATGTATTCAGCCCAAGCACAGTAGGGTAAGCTTCCATTTGATTGTGATTGACAGGTGTCGTGACACGCCCCCATTTGGGCTAAATTCATTCAGGCCAAAGGCTGACATTCGGCCAATCACAGCGCAGTAGCTACAGTACAGTGACCTTCGACCAATCACAGCGCAGTAGCTACAGTACAGTGAGGCTAGTTTGTAGTATGGCGGGCGTTAGCATGAACATGAACGAGGTGGATTATTTACTTTCTAATCAAAAAATAAAATTTTCTTTAAAGTCTTTGGAGGAAAAATTGGAAGTACAGAGATTGGGAACACATCATCCAAACAATGTTCAAATAACACAAAAGGACAAACGACAAAATCATAATTTAGTGTTACGTGGTTTCAGCTAACGGATTGGCTAACAGCAAGTGTTTCCCATGTTTGCTTTTTGGAGGAGACACGACTTGGACCCTACAAGGAATTGTGGATATAAAATATTTATCTGACAAAATTAGGAAACATGAATGCAGCACGAGCCACATTGGAAATAGCGTAAAGCTGTCATTGCTGGGTAAAGTGAACATCACCTGTCAGCTTAATGAGGGTCACCGCATCCTGTACAGAGACACAAGGAGCTGGTAAAGAAAAAACAGGCATTCACTATCACGGACTGTGGACTGTATTACATTTTGTGGGGACACAAGCTCGCCCTGCGGGGGTCCGATGAATCTCCCACTTCACTCCAGCAGCGACCAGTTCTCTTTTTTAGACAGTCAATTAGCCGATCACCTGTCAAACACACAGGTTGCAAAGTACACGTCTAAGACCACAGATTCTCTTAAAACGAGACAGGGCCTGGAGAATTTTTCATGCTTCATATCTGAACTGCTGATCACAGATGACAAATCAGCCACATCCAGATGCGGACACAGCTGCAGCCGCTGTAACGCCGCGCAGGATGCGGCGCTCTGATAATGTGTCAGTAGCCGCACAGTGCTGTGACTTAATGGTCGAGAAGTCAAAGGCTCGCTTAGAGAAAGCCATGCACTTGTTGTCTTTGCATGTGCACATTACCCAATGATCTGCAGGAAGAAACTGAAAGGTGAGCTGATGGTGAGGTACAGCAGTGTGGAGTTTGACATGGTGATTAACTTGTTTGCGTCACAGAAAGGCCGTCGATGTGAGTGGCGTTTTAAATAAGGTATGCCCAAGCTCTGAAACAACTCTCTCTCCTATAAATAATTATTTTTGCTTTGGTTTTATTGATTTATTTCTGGTACATGGTGTTGCAAATTGTTGCTGGTACTTTTCTATAATGTAGTTGTAGCGCAATTGGCATGTGCTGATGTGTACAGAGGAGAGAGAGAGAGAGAGAGAGAGAGAGAGAGAAAACAGATACAGAGAGATTTTTTTGGCATCATGCCATTCTACTTTTTGAAGATATAATAGCATTCTTCCTCTTACAAATAAAATGTTAAATTCATAAACAATGAGAGCTGCTCTTGCTTAATTCAAAACACTCAGGGGCTTTGCACTTTGCATGGTATGCCCAGTAGCTTATGGTGGCTAACGTTAGCTAATTTTTAGCAAACTTTTGATAATGCTGCACGACTGATATTACTGAGTCAATTCACTGACTTCTCTCAACCTGTGCTCCTTTTATGTGTTCCCTTTAAGATTATCCCAAATTGCCTTTTGCAGCTACAGTGCCACTGTTCAGCAAAAGTTACGTACTGTAGTCAAATTTTATAGTCCACACAATTTACAAGCTTAAAATAACTTTTTTTAACTATTCAAAATACTATTATACAAGAGTTCCCACACTGAGAGAGATGCATATGATGGGTGTGGGGCTTCTAAACAGCAAAAGAAATTAAGGAGGGGTGGTGATGATGTTGAAAGTGTGTGTGTGAGGACAGAATATTCCATATGATAAAAAAAATACCATATTACCAGGGCGATTATGCTGCTCTTATTTCTTTCTGTAATCCTGATGGGATGTCTAATTTAGTCAGTATGTTACTCCCCCCACACTCCCATACAACTGAGAATTTCATTTTGTATCTATATTTTATGATTATCTACTTATTTTTCAATTATATTTTATGCAAAATTTCTACCCCTCCACATCTATGCACCCGCTAAATGGAAATCATGTTTTCAAAAATCCTCCACTTTGGTTTGACACCTCCCACAGAGACACAGTATCATCTCTATGTGGACCAGTCAAAGCTCCTCCTTCCCCATTTCAGACTTAAAATTCCTCACAGAATGAGTTGAGCGGTTGAAAGATTGCGTCTGTGACACGGCCACAGTCAATAAGCAGAGTAATCACAAACACAATCATCATCACCATCATCACAACAGTTATGATCACCATAATCGGCATCATAATCATAAAGCTGACAGGGACGCTAATCAAAATGCTGATAGTAGAGTGGGAAAGTAATTGAAATGGATGTGAAGGTATTTATCTCCATTTTAAAGCTGAAGGTTTTTTTTTTCTCAACTTCAAGACTTACAAATGTGAAGCAAGGGAGCCTCTTTTACATTATGTATGCCTGTGAGACTGCTGCATGTTTGTAAGTGTGCATCTGAGCATGAATGTGTGTGTCAATGCAGCAGGGACAGAGATGTAGTCAATATTGAAAGAGGATGTTGGAAATTATAATTGAAAAGATCGAAAGGGGAGAGGTACAAACACTTCAAACCACAAAGATATTCATCTCACTGTCATACAGACTGAGAAAAACATAAAATATTCAAATCTGAGAAGCTTACACTGGACGATTTTTGCTGAATTACTTAAAGACATAATTGGAAATTGATAATAATGTCCAGGCGTGGCCAAATAAAAGATTGAATTAGTGCTGATCACACTCTGTTTCATGAGGTAGAATTTCTGCTCACCGAGGTGACATGTTGAGTCGAACTGGACAGCTTCCCACCACCTGAAGCTCGACGTGGACTGCCAAAACTGAGCTGCTCTTTTCCCATGTGAATCTTATCTTCTTCAAGAGCATTCCATCACCGCTGACAACATGACAGTGAGTCCCGGCCAGACTGCCAAGTGCCTCGGTGTGATGTTACACAACATGTCCACGCTCTTATCATCTTGAATCTTGAGGACTGTAAAGTTCTAGCTGGGCTGCCAAAACCTTCACATCAACCATAGTAATAAGTGAATGCTGCAGCCTGCTTCTTCTTTAGTCTCCACAAATTTGTAACTCAGGGTGTCAATGTGAAGAGCATGAAAAATATACATTCAAGCTGGAGAAATGCAAGATCAGATCCTGCAAGAGAACAGGTCCCCACAAGACTTGATAACAGAGGTGAAAGAGCACACAGCAGCAGCTAATTTGCTTGACAAATTGAAGATTCTGATTATCAAATAACTCATTGCTAAAAAAAACAAGTGTTAAAAACCATCTGAAAATGTTTGCCAAAATCCAAGTGTGTAAGATTTGTACAAGGATGAAAAGGGGCTTATATTTTCTCTGGAGTGCACTTGTTAAAAGTGTAGATAAGTCAATGAGCTCTGTTTTATCTCTCTGGGTGACAACACATTAAGCTCCATATGTCTGCGGGCTGACGACAACATGCACGCTTTTGCTGTTTGGAGGCCTGCTTCAAATACAGATTTCAGACCCCCTACACCCTAACAAATACCCAGCAAAACATCTTATTTATTACGCAACAAAAGCAACTTGAAGCTGAAACTACTCACTTTAATACCTCAATTATATCTGGCTTTAGGTAGAACACTGCATTACACATTTTTTAGGCATGACTGCAAACACACAGCCTGTTAAAATAAATGCCTTTACTTTGCTCTTATACTGTAAGAGTACTTCAGATCATCATAATGGACAGTGTAATGTTCAGGGCCCAAGAGCAAAACAAAGAGGGCAGAGATGTACAGTATGATAATCGAGCATAAAAATAATACATTCTAATTATAACAGGTATACTAATTTGAAGTACTGGCATATCACAATTCTGATGTTTAGAGAAGCGTTGTATTCCTATTTTGGAGGGCAGCAAAAGCTCTTCAATTTCAGTTAACTGCTCTTAGCTACTCTAATAATACGCCTGGACAACATTTTAGACATCTGACACTTTTATTTTGACATTGTGGCCAATGGTTGCCAGGGCAACAAGTACATTTTTATGGTCACTGTTGTTAATTATAATACCTGATGGAATACCCTTTGACGTATCATCAGTCATGTGTCTCACTGTAGGATGTTACATCGGACTTTACAGTATCTTGTGTGTTTCTTGCCACCAATGTGCTTTTGTACTTGAAAATAATCCTGATTCTACAACTGCTGAAAGAGCTCAACCAATTACAGCTTAAAGCCTGTCTACACAGTAGCAGTTTAAGCCACATTTTATACACTTCTATGTTAGCTTCTAGGTTCAGATAAAGCCTTACTCATTGTCTTGTTGGTGGTAACCAAGGGCATTTTAGTGTATGTTATGGCCTGTTAGTAGCTGATACAGCAATAAGGCTTAATGGTAATTAAATCCCCTGAAACTAACAACAATTAATTTTACTAGTACAACTGTACCTGTGGTGTGACAGAAAGAAAACATAATTAAAGGTCCAGTGTGTAACATTTAAGAGGATCTATTGGCAGAAGTGAAATATAATATTCATAGGTATGTTTTCATTAGTGTATAATAGACTGAGCCGATGTTACTACAGTAGCCCAGAAGGGACAACACTCTAGATAGGGTTTTGCAGCCACAGTAGTTTCTCCTTTGCGCTTGGAAGTGGAGGATAAAGCAACGGAGTTGCGAGCTGCAATTACATGGCTAGATGTCGCTACATCCTACACACTGGACAAGCATTTTGGGCTATGTGTATTTTGTATCAGCACAGAGATAGTCAAATCAATCTTTAGATGTTTCCTCTGCACCCAAGACTGGATGATTTTGCTCTCTTCTCAGATCTACCAGGATGGATGTGTTTCACTGCTGTAGTGTGGCTTGTCATAGAACGCAGCAACAGACGAACAGTAAACAAATCAAAGTGAAGTGCACGGCACATGAGGTCAGAGGTCAAGGCAAAGTTAAAAAATAGTGCCATCGATTAAATACCACAGGAATAATCCCTGCAGGGGCTGGGCTGAATGGGGAACATGCAGTGTAATACTGTAATTGCAAGGTTATTTTATTCACAGTAGGGATTTTCACCCTATTCTCCATCCATTCATTTTTTAAATTTAGGATTGAAGCAATATCCATTTTATTCGTAAATGAAGGATAGCAAAGGACAACAGCAGAACACACAGACACACAGACACACAGCACACACACACACACACACACACACACACACACACACACACACACACACACACACGCTCCAGTGGTAGACCAGGATCAAATAATTTCAGGCTCCCCAATTACACACACAGTCCAATCTCATGGGATCATCACAGCAAGCTGACAAACATGATGACAGAGAGGTCCTAAATGGAAAATTGTCAGTACACCTGTCTAACAAATATTCTGTAGAATAAGACAATGCAGCGGAGAGAAGCAGTACTCTGATTAAGTCAACGAGAACCAGCTCCAGACTGTGGCTGGAAAATAACATACTTGGACCTCTATCTCCTGCTAAAGCAAAGTTGATAGTTACCCAAACCTAGTTACATTGTCGTTGGTCGCAAGTCTGTTCTTTTGTGCTCGTGCTCTTAAATCATGGTCTCAAATGAAACCGTTTTGCGCTGAGGTGGATGGAGGTTGTGTTTATGCAAATCAGGCGGCAAAGTGCAATTTAAGTTCTCCGTTTAGCATGAAATTTTGGTTGTGTATCGGCTCGCTTACACCACCTCTTATCGCAAAGGCAAGCACAAAGAGCAATTTTTGCAGCTTAATTGGGGTGACCACACGCACAGCTCTCAGTAAAATAAAGCTCTTTAATGTATGCGATATGAGCTTTGTCGCTTTCGTTTCAATTTCTGTAATTTTCCATCCTGTTTAATGCATGCAAATATACATGTTAAAATACTCTAGTTAATGCATATCAAATGCCGTTTTTATTGCAACTGAGGCCTTCACTGGGTAAGAATAATGATGGAAGTCCTTGTTCTCAGGTCTTTCCTTTGAGCTGATTAAATACTGTTGCCATTATACAGCAGCAAGGTGCTTGTTTGTGTGCACCTTTATAATTAACATATAACCAAGACCATAGACCTTGTGTGTGTTTCTGTGCAGACTGGTGAGCTCTTATAAAAAAATATAATATACATAATGTTAATAAACTGAAATATTATGGGGAGGTGTCTGTTTATGCATGACTATTGCTAAACTCACAGTATTAGCAGGAGTGGCATTATTGTAAAAGTACCCATATATGACTGACTGAAAGCAAGTCCTGTATGTTAATCTCTTAATTAAAGAAGAAATACAGATAGTAATAATGAAACACAAGTTACTGTAATTGTACTCTCACTGCTCCCAGAAAAGTTTTTCTGATGAGAGCATGACCTAGACTCTCCTCCTGGCTCATTAGAAAGCTGTCTACTGCAATTAAAGGGGGTGAGAAAAGCTAAAGTGATTGGTCTTTATATTGAAGCTCGCCCCAACTCCACCTTCTAATACTGTATTCCTCCTACTAATAATGTGCTCATCCTGCTCGGTGCCAGGGCTGCACTTCTGCCTCTGGCCACCAGAATTGGAAAAATTAATTGGTCACACCTTTCTATACGTGTGTCTATGTGTGTGTGTGTGTGTGTGTGTGTGTGTTGTGTGTGATGACAACGCAGTAATAAGGCTGCAGGCTGGCTCCAAACACAAATCCAATTCAGACTCTGCACCACAAAGCAGAATCGAACTGATCAAAACTGCCAGCCTTTGTGTGCGTGTCAGGACATGTATTTTCTCACATTGTGGGGACAAATCAGTTTCCACAGTCACATTGTGGGAACTTGCCTTCTATTTAGGGACCAAACACAAGCCCCCATAACGTAAATCATTACATTTTAGGGTGAAGACTTGGTTGAAGTTTAGGGAAGGGTTCAAGCTCAACTCAAGATTTTTCTTATGTTTATGTCAACTAAAATGTTTGAATTTTGATGAACTTTTATCTGTCCAAAGTTTGCCACTAGAGTGGTGTTTTCAAATTCCTCTACTAAAGGCTGAGATGTCCGTACACACAAGCTAGCTTTGGCACATAACAAATTCTAAAGCCAATCACTGTCTAATATGCAAATGCCACCGCCAAAGAAACCTGAAACCTCCAGTGCAGAGTGGACTTATCAGTACAGAGAGCGGTAGTTTGCACTAGCACAGTGAAAGCTTTGACAGCAAACATGGTGCAGTGTACAATTTTTGGATGTTAACCGGATCCTGAAACTTCCTTCCACTATCTACTACGTAGTAACAATGTGACAATGTGAACACACTGTAATATAGATAGTGTATATTATTGTATGTTTCACAACCACTAACGCTGTGTCAGCCTTTGCCAGTTACAAGCCAACAAGGTATCAACCAACATAAACAAAATAAAAGGTGATAACTACACTACACATTTTGGTACACAACATACTCCTCATCTGAGTTTGCATCTGACTGAGGCTAAAACTGAAGTTTCCTCTAATGCGAGCCATCTTGCGAGCACTGCTCTTTCATGTTAAATTAATTCTAAATCATAGCAGAGTGTTTTTTACATACTTTAACACGAGGAACTTTAACTTTAAAAGAAGGTGATCTACAGCCTGTGGTTGTAGCTCGAAGGTGCACTGGCACAGGTTCAATTAATAGAAAAACTCCTACAATGATAAACTAACCTCATAAAAACTCAGGTTAGGCTTAGTGTGTGTGTGTGGGGGGGAGAATTAAAATAATTAAAATAAAATGAGTAAAATTATAAAATGAATTAATTAAAATAAATTTTAATTAAAAAGGACAGGATTGGTTCGACCACACAGGAAGGCAGCGGGAGTTCTGTCCCCAGCTAGTACGGTGTCACCCCCACATGTTAAAAGGTGGGGCACGCCTCCAAGATGGCCTACAGGTGACTAAGATAAATGAAAATAATTGAAAAAGAATATTAAATAAATTCATAAATTAATTAATTAGACAAGTGGTTAGGGTTAGGGTATGTCTCCAGGAAATGTAAGTCTCCAGGAGATTGATGTAAGTCAATGGAATGTCCTTTTTTTGGGGTCAGAGGTTAAGGTTAGGGTTTGGGTTAGATAAGTGGCTGTTATGATAAGTCTCCAGGAAATTAACATTGTAATTTCCTCAAAAGTGGCATAAGTAAACATTTGTGATTATACGTGTCTGCGTTTCACTGAGGCGAGGATATGCTAATGTTACCAACTTCCCACACATAACACACTTTTAGGTTATATATTAAAGCCAAACTCATTATACTACATAATCTAAGGTGTAAATGTTACGGTCGTGTTTTAATTTGTTTGCCAACATATTCTGTCAACACTTGATAATGTCAGGGAGAAAGTCAAAGAGAAATTTCAGAAGAACTAAACACTCGCCGTCACATTTAGATCTGCAAATCAGAAACTAATTACTCTACAGCTATCAGTGAACCACATTCATCTTGGGTCTTTTAAGCAAATCATCACACTAACTATTGTGCTGCTGCATTTGCATCAAGGCAGGAAATTAAAAGGATTTTGTACACACAGAAGAACTACAGGCATACAAATTGTAATTTTTGGGGAAAACAAAACAAGCAGTAAGTGCAAACAAAATGGATAATATAAACCCCCACAAGTACACTTACGTGTGTTTAAATTATTGTTTGCCTTTGATTCTATGTTGACTCTCCTCCATGATTTTTTTATATTCTATTTTGCCTGTGTATTATATTGTTGTATTTATTGCTTTATATTTCACCTCTGCGGTTAAGTCCTATCCTACAGTATATTACTTTAGATACTGCAAAGATCCAATTTCCTCATGAGGATCAATACAATTTCATATTGTCTTATCTCATCTTATATAGTCAGCAACACCTGCAGACTTAGTTTGGAGCTGTTGTCTACTGGCATGTACACACACACGGACACACCCAAACAGTTTTTTGTAGGTTTTGTCCTTCCCCAACAGCAAGAAATCTGCTATTGTACTTCAAACCCATCAAGTACAATTGAATGATTCTCCTTTTCAGAAACAGAGAAAGAAAGACCTGTGGAAAGTGTGTACGGAATGGGTGGGGATGATAATAGAACAATTATATAAAAGAGAATAATAGAAGAGAAGGCAGTGACAGGCAGACATAAAAAAGGTGTGAAAGAGAGTGAACGAGTAAAGTGAAATAAAGTATAAGAATTAGAACGATAGGGTGAACGAAAGAGAGGAAACAGGCTTTTCACCCTGAAATGTGATATTTGCTGAGTCCTATTTGGTAATGATGCAGCAAGGAGACACGTAGGACAGACCACAGACCACTTCTTTCTCTTTCTGCCCCTCTCGCAATTTAATTACCATTCATCACAAACACATGTGGCTGTTGATTGGCATTCTTGTTTGAAGCTCGAGATTAGCGCTGTGTTTGTTTGTCTCCGTGCAGCAGGACTCATTTTTAGCACTAATGACTTAGCTGGCTCTTCACATATGTTGGAAATAATGGGGCTGTCATTGTCCAAACTTCTTTCCCCTTCTTTCTCCCTCTTTTCTGCGTCTCCCCTCTCTCACTCATTACTCTTTTTTGATATATCTTCTAGATCAATTTCCAAACATCAGTTTTTCATTTGTCTTTCGCAGTCTCTCTTCCCTCATAATCTTCGCCGTCTCCTTCCCTAGTTCTCTCCACCCTGACCTCTCCACTCACTTTCCATTCCCCTCATTTATGTCGGGCTGTTGACACACTGTTTGAGAACAGAGATTAGCATTGTGTTTGTTTGTCTCTGCAAGCGCCTGGATTCATTTCTCACACTAATGACCTGGCTGGTTATTAATGGATGATAGCAGTAATGGAGCTGTCACTTTCAAAACTCATACTCTTCTGTTTGGTTCCTGTCCTCCCTTCCTCTTCTACTACATTCTACAATTTCTGTACAGTACATGGTCACATCAATATTTCACTATTTCATTGTCTCTCCATCTTTCTTGGATATACTCATTCTTTGCTACACACTCTCAGGGATATCATATAAACTTAAAGTTACTACATAAGCCTATTCGTGTTTTATGTGTTGTTATTAACACAATAGTGCCATAAACAAAGTATAATTGTCTTCGTTACCATTCTAAGCATCTACTGTATATTTGTTTCATGTTTAAAAGGCACCATCAAACCTCAGTAAATGTATACTGGCTTTTAAAAGGGTTGTATCAAAATTCACCGGCTTCTAATTATTCAGAGCAAACAAGTGCTGACATATAGCAGTGGTATTGGTAAAGTTAAGCTGTTGATAACAAGATAGGTGCATGGGTTTGTTTGTGCAACAGCTATAAGTTAATGATATAATTTCTAGCTAAATAAAACGCTATTTCAAAGTAATTAAGTAAGAAAAAAAGAAATTACATGAGCATACAGCATAATCAAGGGGAAATGCTGGATCCAATATTGTCTTATAAGAAAGAAAACACCTCTAATTGTCTCTAATTGCTATTTACATTGCGTACTTGCTGTTGCCCTTTTGTCTAAAGCATCTTATTTTTTAGCAAACCATATTTCTTTTTCCATACACATAAATTAAGAGCAGTTTGGGGTTCATTGTCAATGTGCATAAGAGGCGGTGGGGTTCAAACCACAGACCTAACTATCATTGGATAAACTACTCTATCACCTGAGCTACAGCCTTTCTCAGTTTGTTTCTAAAGTGGTTCATTTAACCACTGAGTGGGACATTTGTTATTCTTCTTCTTCTGTGACCTGAATGCAGCAGGAGATGTATACAACTGTACAGCAAGGCTGCATGAAAAGTATAATTTTATGCACCACCAGTAACCTACTGCTTTGATAGTGACTTTCTATTACTTGGATAGCATCCATCCAAACAAATAGACGCTTCTCTTGATAAATAAACTTTACAGCCTGCTGGTTCAGATTGTGTTTCAAAGGTAAGTATTGTGCTTGTGGGAAATTGCTTGTACTGAAACATAAAAACATAAATAAATACAAATTCCATAGTGCTATATTTACTTAGTTTATCATTTCATGCCATGACAAAGAACTCAAATGTCAGGATTCAGTGACTTTATCATATTCTAAATATTTCCAACACCACAACAGCATTTTAAAATATTATAATTTATTATAATTGTAATGCAGAGGTGTATTCATTTCCCTCTATCCAATTTACCTAATTATTATGATTTACCATATAATATACTATTTTAACCAGTAAGTTAATGACATTAATGTACATAAGTCAGTACAATATTAGAAGGAATGTTTGTATAATAGAGCACCTTGCTAGCTTTTTAGTCTGTGTGTTGAGTCCAGAGGTTCTCCAAATAATACTGAGACGCATTTGCCAGTTGGCAGGTGGTTACACACTAGTCAGAGATGATCAGATGACCACATTAGGATTGTCACACGCTGCGACGTGGTAACTTGGTGGTGCTAGAGGGACATTTCATCATCAAGTCCAAACCCTGCAAATAGTGCTATTGGCCAATTGCGCCAGTTAACAGCAGTCAAACTAGAGGCCAATGAGTTTTCACTGTCTATAGTGAAATCAAACTGCACTGTGAGTGTGGAGGCTCAGGGGAGAGCCGAGCACACAGCTACAAATCTCAGCTGCCACACTCCAGCCTGGAGGCCAGTATAGTAGTAACCAAGGCTGTACCTGCTAAGACACATACAAACACACTTACAGGCTCAAAGTCGACAAACCATCTTGCCAGCGGCACAGACCTCTCTCTCTCTCTCTGTGTGTGTGTGTGTGTGTGTGTGTGTGTGTGTGTGTTGTGTGTGGATGTGTTTGTCTGTGTTACCCAGGCTAAAATAAATGGCACAAATCCCTGCAGTCACAATTACAACCAGCAAACATGCATAGCACCACACACAAAAACACACAAATCCACCCATTAAAATTCAAGCACTACGTTTTGTGCTACAGTTTACTGTTAGCTGACAGCTATCAGAGATTTGGAGATCTTCATCCATTTGTCTCTTTATTTCTCCCTCAAACACACTAAACAACAACACAATAAACAAACAGAAAATACAGACTTACCTGTTGTAACGTCAGTGAAAGAGAAGGATCAGACATGAAAGGAAGAAAGCAAATTAATATGTTAGGTTACAGTTTGACATCCTGACGCTGCTCGTCTAGCAAACATATTAAACACACACACAAACACACAGGGCTCCATGTTTTGTGCTCACAAAATCTGCAAGTGCTAAAATCCATCAAATCACCATCTGGTACAAGGATGTATTTCATTGCTTTCATGTTTAGTGTTTCCCACTCATTGGCTTGCCGACAGGTTAGCATTTTTTTATCTTTATGTAAAAACGGAATTGCGGGTGAAAAGTTTTTGGGGGACATTGGCAGCAGTATTTGTCAAGTTGTGAGTGAGAGCAAGCTGGACGGGGAGATAGTGAGAGAAAGATGCGTGGACAGTGAATGTGCAGAGAGTGAGGAAAAGGGAAAAGCATGGTGAGAGTAGTTTGTGAGTAAACATTAAAATGAGGTAAAGAATTAAGTAGAATTAAAATGATGAAATAAGAAATAACCTACTAGAAGTAGGGGTATTATATTCTTTAAAATATAAAAAAAAATGTATTATTCAAATATTTGTTTTCTGCCAAAGACATGCTGTTGAGATGCCACATCCTATCACTTGTCGAACTCTGAGATTAACCTTCATTATGGGGCAGCCTACACCTCCCAAAACACAAAGATACATTGCCAATAGAGTGAAAATATGTATAACCATGTTTTGAGTAGAGTATCCATTTCATTTTTGTCATACTGTGATATAATACTGTCACTGTAAAAAAACAAAAACAAATACCATGATATAAATATTAGGTTGTATCGCCCACCATCCACGTGTCACACTCCGTGCCACCTACCACCACAAGTTAATTCTCAACCTGTGGGAAACACTGATCTTTATTCTAGTAAGTGAATATGTTCTTAGTAATCAGACCTTGCTGTACTTTTACCAAGAATTTTCTTTGCCTCTGTTCAGTAACATCAGCAGTCAAAGGAAGAAAAAATTACATACACACAAGCACACAGGTATACTGTACCCACGCCTTCACCAATTGTTGACTTTTACTTTGACCTTCATTGCAGAAGTATAAAAGTAGGCCAACTTTAAAATCTGAGTCAGGAATATCACAGTCTGGAAATTCTGACCCTCTCATTCTCACTCCCTTGCTGCGTGTCCTTGTTAAACCAGGATGGAGGCACAAGTGTAAGAAATGTGAATAAGTCACACACACACACACACACACACACACACACACACACACACACACACGCTACTGACTTTTGAACATTGTGGAACAAATATCAGACAAACACACATACCTGTCAGTATCACACATCTAGCAAAGCCGTCTCCAATGCAAACCTTCTTCTCACCACAATCACTGCTCTCTATCACAGTGAATGAAAGAATGTAAACACGGCAATCGCTCGAGAGTCCCATGTTCAGCAATGAAACAAAGCAGACTTTCCTACCTTAAGTTAATGAATGTAAATAGTCCTAAGAAGAACAACAGCATCAGTCATTTAAGCCTGTGCCACAAAGCGACATATGTTTACTTTGAAGTGACAAAGCCCTCTAGACATCTTAATACTGTTGTGTCTCGTCAAGTGTGTTAATTTTAGTCATGTTCATGTTTAGTGTTTCATGTGTAGTCCTTCCTGTTTTATTTTGTACTCACCTTTTTCCCTCACAATTCAGACCCTGACTCCCTCCCTTTGTGTAATTTTCCCACCTAATTGTCTGCCCTGCCCCTGATTGCTTTCACCTGTTTTCGCTTACACCTGGTATAAATAGTCCTTGTCTCCCTTTGTCTTTGTCAGTTTGTCTTGTTCAGTTGGTAGAAAGAGTATTGTCATGTGTTCCAACCAGAGTTTTTCATCTGATGATTAAGGCTTGTGTTGAGTTTTTGATCTCCTCGTGAGCTTTTGTTCTGCACTTTTTTGCACATACTTGAGAGCGCCTTTTGTTTGAATTTTATTTTGGATAAATAAATATAATTTTTGCTACATCTTCGTCTGTCCCAGAGTCGTGCATTTGAGTCCACCAGTATTGTTAGAGGTCGTGACAAATACTTTTGAGGGGAGCAAAGGAGGAAGTCAGGTGATGTTGTTATAGAGTGAAGCCTGCCTAGCGAGGACAGGGTGGATAGATGATACAAACAAAACATTGTACATTTGCTCCACGTTTACAACCGACAGTCAATGTTATTTATACCTAACCTTGACTATTGTAACCATGACGATAAAGAATCACTAACCTTAACAAAGAACTTATTTTAACTTAAACCGTGATCTTTTCCTAAACCTAGCCAAGTCTACACATAACCAAACCTCAGCCAGTGGTGACCTCTAACAGTTTTTGTACAATACATTCGTCTCATGTCGCTCCTATTAACCCCTTCCAATGACCATAAATCCTGCTTCAGCCTTTTACCAAATATTAGATTTTCTGGGTTTGAACACGCAAAACTTTCTTGGCCTTAGAATAACAGTGTTAGTGCCATCAGCCATTCTGTTTTTTAGCAAATGAACCAATTATCACCATTCTGGTGCAGTCAAACCAAGATCCAAGCTTTCAGCAGGATGGCTCACAAAACCAGTCTCCCCAGAGATCCTACAGTCATCATGGCAAGGTAATGCAGTTCCTGTATCCCAGGAAGTGAAACAACTAAAGCTCGGGTGACAGAGTTTCAAGTCTGGCAAACAACATGCTGAGTGCCATATGGGTGTGCACACATACTATACACAAATACAGGCACACATAATGATAAAGAAAAAGTATAAAAGAAAACTGCCTTCACTGAAAGAGAGCTGCAGAAACTCTCACCCACTCTCTGAGAACCAGACAGAGAAATCCAGAGTGGGTTGGTATTAGCTGTTTCCATCTAAATGTCAGAGCTCTCACCATGAAAAGTTGCAGTAATAAAAGTGAGAAGACATACAAGTAAGGGGTCATGAACATTTTCATTTGATTGGTGGGTGTGTGTGTGTGTGTGTGTGTGTGTGTGTGTGTGTGTGTGTGTGTGTGCGTGCGAGCACCAGTGTGGATTAATATCACTGAATGCAAGTTGTTCAGTGTTGCTGATTACTTAAAATGCAATCAACTGAAGATCATTAAACAGACCATTTAAAGTATATGAAATGTCAGCCTGATTGTATTATATATAAAATATAAATGTGTATGTGCGAGTGTGTGTGCACCCTTAATTACTGATTTTTGGGGTAATTTCCAATACCTATATATTAGAGTTAAAGATATATTGGTTGATGTTTGATTTTAACATAATCACAAAACATAAACTTTTGGGAAGGATCCCGCAAATGTTATGGTTCAACAACTAAGTTTATGATCAGATTGACAGTAAATACAGGACAACAGCTCACTTTGAACTGTAAACAACATTAAAGGCTAGGTTTATTTTTGCGTCTTAAAACAGTGCTCACATCCCCATACAGTATGTACACTAAAAGAGTCATCGGTTGCTCTAATCTATAGATTGTGGTCCTCATCTCTTCCACTGGTTACGGTTATTATGCTATGACAAAATCACTTAAAGGGATAGTTCAGATTTACTGAAGTGGGGTTGTATGAGGTACTTATCTACAGTCAGTGTATTACCTACAGTAGATTGTGCTCAGCACATCCCAAGCTTGAGGAAGCAGACAGGAGTACCAGCACGGAAGCTAAGCAATGCAATGCTGTAGACAGGGTCAGGAGAAAAACTTAATTCAGCCAACTAAATCGGTTTAAATGTACTCTATATTTGGAATATGTAGACTTTTTCTTGCTCTCCTTTCTGAAACTGAAGAGTCTTGTGTCTTTGGAGGAAGCAATACAATGGCCTCAATTTCCAATCAGAAGAAATTTCTAATGGCAAGGCAAAGTGGTAAACTATCCCTTTAAACTTGCAATATGTCAGCAGAAACAAGCTGTGAGCACAACACAGACATACAGTCTCTTTTAGTCTTCACTATCTCAAAGCTGTTGGCCGAAAAGATTAACACGCTATGAAGTTCTGTATAGAGCTAAGGGGAACTGCAGAGTTCGGACATGATTCTCCATACGTTCATGAGCGATCCCTTTCACATACAAGCAATCATGTGATTCCATCCAATTCACTGTTAATATAAAAATATTGATTGTAGCTACTCTAGGTGTTTGTATTTCTTCATAACAATATGACTCATGAGTTTAACACTTCAGTGTTAAACTCATCTTCAGATCCCGACCTTCAGATCTCGATCTTCAGATCTCGTCAAAAGCTTTGTCAGAACTGTGTGGGTGTGGTTTGATCAGAGTTGACTGACAGTGGCCTGAAAACATAAGCAAACCACCCACCAGCTGTTGTCAGACTTTGATTCAGATGTTTCTACAAAGAAACAGCCATTGGTGCACAGAAATAAATAACATTACCTTTTGCCAACCCAACCCCTGCTACTTTAAACCAGTAAGGAGAGCACATACAAAAAACACAACCACAGAAATCTATCATATGAAAAAACTAAAGCTGTTCTAAATTTGGCATCAAATGCGTGCAGGTAGGACTCTATCACTAACAACTAAAAAAGTGAAGTTTTTTAGCTTTTAATTGCCAGTATAGACAGGAGGAATGACTACAGAGACAGAAACTCTTCCAACATACATATATGCATATCACAATACACCTGAAAAAACAAGCAATTTCAATTTGCATATCTTCCAATATATGCTTATTACATTATATCTGATAGTATCTATATATATCAGGTCTACTGCAATTGAAATGAAAACTTGTGGCTAAATGTCTGCCAGTATTGGCAAGGATGGACCAGTTTTATCTGTCAGTTCCAGATAAAAGAAGCTCCCAGTATTGATCACCGGCATCCCAGCTCACCTTATTATCCAACTCAAAATCCATGAGAATGTCACTGGGTATGTGCCAAAGGCTGGTGCTTTCAAGGTTAGAAGTGTATACACAATACACACACACACACACACACACACACACACACACACACACACACACACACACACACACACACACACACACACACACACACAAACCAAAGGCAGACGGAGAGAAGAGGGGAGGTTTAAAGAGACGGACCTTATTCCATGTGGACTTCTGGGTGTGTGGCTCATTAAAATGTGATTGAAGCTGCAGCTCAGAGGCTGACTCAGCTGAGTTTAATTAAAGCTGTCAAACAATTCTTGTGTCACCCTGCAACATGCATATGCATAACTGTATTCATTTTTATACCCACACCTATCTCACTCTGCCCCCCCCCCATCAATTGAAGTGTGACATTCTCATAATCAATCTCCCTTTATTTATCCCGAAGACATGACTAGCCATTTGGCTTCACTATTCTTCCCATGTCTTTCCTCCACCCACTGCTTAATCACTGGGACTGCCGTACACACACAACGTGCCTGTATCACCACACCCGTACAGCAATGGGAGATGTAGGAGAGGCAGAGTCACGAAATGAGGGAGCTGAGTCCATTGCCCTGGTTGTTATGAAGGTTTCCAGTGATCAGAAAACACGACCTGCAGGGAGGAAGCTATCACTGAACACACTGAGATCCAGACCATGGTCGTTTTTTCCGAAAATAAAATGAAATTTAATTGCTTCAAAACTAGAATAAAGAGCTGTTCTTCTACTTAGTCTACCATCTGTCTACACGCTGCTCAACCAGGCTGGTAAACTCCTGGTGCACGCCTAATGGGATGAGAGGAGGTGAATTTTGTCTGTATGGATTTTAAGGACTAAATTTAAGGACATTTTAACACAACAGTAATTAGCCTGCTGTACATAACAACTAATGTTTGTTGTTATACATGTCTGATTTTGTAATTCGTCTGTGGCAGCACCCCTCTGTGCCAACTCAGAGGTATTACTGAAATGAGACTTTTCTCGCCTCACGGTGACTAAGGACTGCTCTCAGTGTGATATCTCTCTGCTGAAGCATTACCTATGAATATAATTTGAATATGTGTTGTTAATTCAATTTTGTTTTGGAAGACAGCACATGAAAATTGAGTTGGCAACAGTCTTCTGGGATCAAACTGTATTTTTATTTATTAATTGAATAAAACAAAATACTGTGTGGGAAGTACAGAATCAAGTATTTTTACCCTTAAGAAAGCACTGAAAGATTTTATGGTTAATCCTATATACTGAATGACAAACAAGCATTTGTTTAGTTTCATCAGTCATGTCTGCAGCAGTGTCTGCAGTGTGTTTGTGAGTGCTGTTTGCTCTCATAACATTACTGGGCATCAATTACAGCCATCTCATTCAAATTCAAATGACATGTTGCCACCTTCTGTACACCTTGGTAGCACAGTGTCCCATGATGACCCATTAAAAACTCAAGCACATACAGCACATTACATGAGCATCTTGTTTGTGTAGCTGCAAAGAGTTATGAAATTGCTTTGCACATGATTCTAATTATCGTATTCATAGACCCATCAGCAGCCCAGTGTTTAATTACTTTGCTCCAAGTTTTATGACTTAATGACCACATAATCTTTGGTGTATCAACATGAAACAATCTTGTTTTGCATCAAAAAACCAACACAAACTTGGTGTAGACGTAATGGTTTCACGGGGAATAAAGAGTTTGAAATTCATAAGTCAACTTCCCAGTCAGGATCCATCTGATCTGATCAGGAGAAAAACTCGAAAGAGAAAAATAAACTGCTTGCTCCTGTAGCAGAATGTATTTTTGGCCAATTAGTAAGTGTGATATTTCAGTTTGATTCAAGGCAATCAAGCTTTGTTGAATGGTGCTCCATGTACAAACAGTCACACCCTTGTAGGAGTATTTGTAAATTTAAGAAGTTGTATAATAACATATTTTCAATTAATTCAGGTAATCTTTTTTTGATCGTATACAGGTTTATGTTGTATTTAGAGATTTGTGTTTCATTTAGCTCTGAACAAATCACTTTCCTTTAGCTGGATTATGCATTATGATTATGCAGATTGTGTTATAAAACAGCTTCAAGTGAGTCCCTTGGAGAGTGAGAGAGATAGGTATTGTGGATGTTGAAGTAGATGATGCTGGTGGCTCACTCTTTATGTTTATAAGTACTAAGTATTAATACAACAAACCAGTTTTAATAAAACCAAGTCCATTTACTAATCATACTTTATTTAGTTATATAATTAATTTAATTATTATAAGCAATTATGGTATACTGTATCATTTAAAAAAATTTCACTATGAAACAAAATTTACAATAGAAATACTTAAAATTAAAAATCACTCCTTCAATGTATCCTTCAGACTTGTATATATGTATTCAAAATCAAAAAGTTTAAATAGGATACAAGGGATAAAAACACCATCTGGCTTAAATCTGGTTACTCATGTCTCTCTGGGTTTGAAAGTCAGCCTGAAACAGGACATCCAGCCAGCTGTTACTCTGACAACTCAACGGCATCTGACTGGAAAGTGGTTCTGTAGTGCCAATGAAAATGGATGTGAAGTTGGCAGTGATGGGCTAAAACTTACTCTAATCCCGCCATCGCCATCACTCAGATCAGCAGCAGTGTGTCTAAGGGGTTAAAGTCAAACATTGTGTCCAATACTGTTTTTATCCACCTGAACCTTTCATTTCTGAACACAGAGCAGAAATGACTCACTCACCCCACTCTGACAGCAGAAACACACCAGTATAACAATCAACTGGATTATTTTCCTTTAAGAGCGGACAAAAACAACATTGCGCTGAAATGTGATGCCTGGATAACAACTGGAGGACACAAGCACATGCATTACACAAGAGGACATTTTATATAATTCCTAATTTTTATGTCTCTTTGTAACATTTTGTTTTTAGCCAGTCTATGGATGTCAATGGTGGGTGAACCATGTTCGTCCAGACCGAAATATATGAACAACTATTGGATGGATTGCCATACGATTTTGCATAAACATGTAAACATGTGACCTTGAGAGTACAATTTTTGAATCATTTTGGTGATTGTTTAACTCATCCTCTAACGCTTTTATCAGGTCAACATTGTAATTTGTCAAATACTTTGCTATATGACCAAATAGGTACAAAACTAATGAAATTCCCATCAGCCTCAGCTATAGTTCATGCAGCACACATGCAATTGTGTGAATTCATGGGCACTCGCCGGCTGTTGGACTGACGGTGGCTGGTTGGAAGTTTATATAATTTTTTATCACCCAACCCTAATGTATAAATATATAACACAACACAATATAAATCCTAGATCTTAGACCAGCTCTTCACAGAACTGTCAGTAACCAGTCTCCTGGTGCCGTCGCTTCATTTTGACCTAGGTTCCAGTAAGTCTTAGGAGAAACAAACACTTTCTAACTACATTACCCAGAGGGCTATTGGTTTTACTGTCCACACACACTTACAGAGAGCCCATGACTTTACATGCGGTATTCATTTCAACACCTCAGGGCCCAACTAGTCGTTACCATTACCTACAATTCCCAAGAGTTTGTCTGTCATAAACAAGAGCGCAGCAGGGAGTTACTTAGCTGTAGAGAACTACAAAATGATGCAGTAAGGAATTTGGAAAGGCACTAAAAGCTACAAGTTACCGATCTGCCACATCTGTGTGTCAGTCTTTCCGTCCCCTCCAGTTCCCCTTCCCTCTCTATCTCTCTCCCCCCTCACCCTCTCTCCCAGGAGCATCACATGAGCTGCAGTAGCAGAAACCTCCTGAATTATTGAAGCAGACAAGACATCTCTCAAACCCCCACACACACTCATACACACAAACAGTAACTGTATCCCTGCCCTCAGGGGGAAAATGAGATAATGACCAATTCAATCTGACATGGTTTTAGAGACCATAAACATCAGAGTGAAAGAAAAGGGGTGGGGGTGGGGGTGGGGGGGTGCTGACATTAATCGAAAGGAGGACTGGGGAGGTGTGAAAAAGAGAAACAGACTGCCCATGATTTATTTCACACTGTGACACTCAGGGTTGGGAGGGATACTTTCAAATGTGATCTGAGCAAGACGTCCCGCTGGTAAATAAAATCTGCTGCATTACATAATTGATTAGACTTCCCCCTGAAACACAATACGTAGCCAAACAATTTATTCAAAAGGCCGATCTGTAATTTGAATACTGTTTGTATGATCATCTGCATCAGCTATCACGATGGGCAAAGCGATGGTTGCGTCCATCATTTCAATAACAACGACTGTGATTACAGGGAACAAGCAGAGGCAGACACATAATATCAATCAAAGCATGAAGCTGCTTTATAAATCAAAAGATATAACCTCATTAGATGATAGTGAAAAAAGGGAAATGTTGGTCCAGAGTGTGCCAGCAAGATATTGCAAGATACAAAAGATTATTATGGCTGAAAAACAAAGTTAACACTACTAAATACCTGCCTCTGTCTCATGTTCACATTACAACTCATACCTATCAGGATGTGCAGTATGTGTGTTTTTTAATAGTTCGCATTAACATACTAACTGCACCTACTAAAGATTGTTAGAATGACAATTATTATTTATTAAACCTTAACTGAAAGTCTTTTTTGCTATTTTATGCTAGCAGCATGGCTCTGGGGACCGCAACGTCAGTCTGTTTTGACTGCTATGCAAGTTGCTGAAGATATTTAAGGTCCAAGTGCCCTGGTAGCTTCTGGTAGAGCTGGCGCCCAATGCACAAAGGCTGAGTCCTTGCTGCAGCGCCCCAGGGTTCGAGTCTGACCTGTGGTCCTTTGCTGCATGTCATCCCGCTCTCTCTACCCCTTTTCCTGTCTATCCTCTTCAGCTGTCCTATGTAATAAAGGGCAACCCCCCCCAAAAAAAAGGTCCCTTGAGCATGATTTCTCATGACTTTGGTGATCCCCTGACTTTTCCTCTACCAGCAGGTTGATATTGATATTTTTATTGAAATATTTCAACAACAATTGGATGGATTGCTATGAAATTTCTTACAGACATTCATTGCCTCCAGAGGAATTGTGCTCACTTTGCAGCAACATCAGCACAGAATTTGTCCAATTCTTTGGTTTGTTGCTAAATAACAGCAAAATTACATTCCCAACAGCCTCAGCTCCTAAACTAAGATGGTTAACATGGTAAATTATTCCTGCTAAATTTCAGCATGTTAGCATTGTCATTGTGAGCATGTTGATGTTGAGCAGAGAATCAAAGAAAGAGACACCACACCAAAGGAAGAGATGATGTGATAGAGGTAAAGAAAATAAATAAATACAGATCAAAAAGATTCTCTTGCTTGCCCGACTTGCATGGGCTTCTAAATCCACTCTTCCCTTTTTGCTGTCAAAAATCATGTCCAATCATCAATATTTAAAAGCTCAGATTTGTTACCTCAAAAAAGACAGAGGATATCATAACTACAGAATTTAACATTATTGCTGTATAAAAAGATGCATTTTTTTATTTCAGATGTCTGTTGTTGTGTAATATTATAGGGTCATCTTTCAGAACAAAAGGTTCAAAGGAAGAGAAGCAATGAATCCAAGAGCAGAGAGCAGGCATGAACCCAAGACCCCACACTTCTAACACAACAACACCATCACTGTGCCAACAGGAACTTCCTATTTGGCAGAGTAACAAGCGGGGAAATAAGGCTGCTATGGCTCATCTCCACTCGTAGATTCAACTTATAAAACAGATTACAAAAAGACAAATCAAATGCTGGCATGTGTAGAGCTGTAGAAGGAGCCAAACCCCGAGGAGGAAACATCTGATCATACACTAGAACCGGCGCACAGTGGGGGCGACAGCTTCACTAATGGCAATGGCAACAGAAACTCTCACACAAAAGCATACTAAATTATTCTGACAGATATCTACATTTTTACTTTGATATGTAGGCATGATGATCAAAACATGCTATATTTTTCTTTGCATGAAACTACACACAGTTTAGTTCATACGCAGGTTTAGACACATGCACTGATATTCTCCCCATATCCATCAAAACCAGCTGTGAAAATCCAACAATATTATAGACATTTGTTGTTCGAAAGCAGGCTGGCTGTCATTAGTCTGAGATTTTCTAACAAGACGGCACAAAACCCTGAAAACATAGTGGAAATATTGTGAGGACAGCTTGAAGCCATATGGATCACAACTGCGTGCACAGTTAACGGTATATTACCACAGGAAATTAAATTCAGAATGAATCTGTTTTACTGCGCAAATGATTTGCCCGAATAATAAATTTGATGATCAGACAGAAGATTAAATTTTTGTATCAAACTGCTGACATGAACTTTCACTAGACATGCAGCTTTTCTTAGTTTCACATGATTGTAAACTGAATTGAACTTAATGTTGTTTGTATGAGACAGTACCGCTGAGGCTGAAGGGAATGTCATTAGTATTGCAGGTATTTGGTCATAAATCAAAGTTTCATCCCTTAATTTTTGTAATAATTAATATAGTACCTTTCACAGGTCAAAAGTTATCACAATGTATCCTGAGAGGTACATGTCTGTATCAGATTTCATGGCAATCCAACCAATAGTTAGAACCACTAGGGACTACTACTACTGGGAACCATAAATGTCTGTACAAAAGCATACCGACATTGCCATCTCCACAGCATGTTCATGCCCCTAACAATGCTAAAAGGCAAATATTGCTATGAAGCATTCCGGCTGATTGGTTTGATACATTTTCCACAATAATTGAACACGTCCAGAGATATTAAAGGGGTTTACCTCAGTATAAACAGCATAATATCTGATGGTAGACAAATGTAGAAATTCTCATGGTATATCGCCTCTCTCTAAATGTAGGTTACTAAAGGTTAGTAATGCCAGGAGCTAAATACAAAGATTAGTTTGGTATGTACAGTGTAGGAGATCCAATGCAGTCCCTCTTATAAGAATAGAGAAAAGATTTTGTCTATTTGTTCAAATGTGTTCAAAATAGATCTGGTCTTTAATAAAATATCCCTCAAAGTAAGAGATCCACATACAGATATAGACTATATTTTTCCAGTGGTCCAAGGGTGGTTTCTCTGTGTTGGTAAATCTTTAAACAAAAGCAGCGAATCAGACAGCATCTCTTCAAAAGAATCAACAGCTTAGCAGGAGAGCTTCATATCAGTGCCAGATAGACGGACAGAAAGACAATCCCCACAGAGAGAGAGGGGGGTTTGGAAGGGATGCCATGAAACACACACACACACACACACACACACACACACACGTATTGATTATGGATTCCACATTTCACCCATTCTCCCATCCACTGTCTGTCCATCTGTTCTGCCCACAGTGTTGATGGGCTGCACATTAAAGCTCCTCCTCTTCCTCTCTTCTCCTACCATTTCTCCTTTCACCCATTTCCTCTTTTTTATTGTGAGCCAACATTATACTGGCAATCCTTTAGCTCTCCTGCCTTGTCCGTCTTTCTCTGTTCTACCCTCCAACACACAAACACACACACATACACACACACACACACACACACACACACACACTCAAAACCTATCTATCCTGGTCATAGGGGACAGTGACCTTTGTCTAGCCTGTGACAGAATTGTCCTTGAGTGTGTTTGAGTGTGTGTGTGCCTGCATATGTGTGTTTGTGTGTGTGTCTTCCTGTCTTTTCACACTCTTATTGATTATATCATGGCTCCAATCAGGGTTACCAGGCCCTGTAAACTTACTGATCGATCTCTCCAAGAGCCTCAGGGTGGATGGGAAGCAGTGTGTGTGTGTGTGTGTGTGTGTGTGTGTGTGTGTGTGTGTGTGTGTGTGTTGTGTGTGTGTGTGTTTGTGTGGGCCTTCATACACATGCAGAGACAGCACTTAGAGAGATATGTGAAAATGTTCCACTAGTCAGTTTAAAGAGGTACTACATGACACAGAAAAATGCACTTGCAACAAAAGTTGTCTCTCTCCACACACACAACCACAATCCTTCAGTGCAGAGATGAGAATCAGCATTTTCTCATTTGAAATCAATAGCTCAGACTGAGAAATATGCACGCAGAAGGAGAGAATGGAAAGAGAAAAGGGATGAAAGGAGCAGAAAGCGTGAGAGAGAGAAGGTTTATTTTGAAGGGCACTGTTTCATCAGGTATTCATCGAGTAAAAAACGAAAGACGGAAGAGCCAGGAGGTGATAAACGGTTTGAAGAGAAGGTACAGAGGCAGCTTAAGAGTAAAAAGAGAAATGGAGGACAGAGCAGGAGAGAGATAAGAAAGAATGACAGGTGTTCCGCCAAGTCTTCGCTTAATTGACGGAAATACTGTATGTCTGCTGGGAAGTATTCACTCAATAGGTTTATGTGTACGTGTGAGAGAAGGTGAAGGTGACTCCAGGGTTCGTCTTGTCTAAGCTGCTTCTCTAAACCTGCACCCTGCCCCTCCCCCTTGGCTGTGCAACCAGCCAATCAGGACGCACACAAACACACCGGGGAGCAAACATAGATATAACAGAAGACGGCCAGTTCATTTTGATGCAGTGGGAAGCTCCCAGGTGTGAATGTGTTCACCGGAGGCAGAGTGCGGTTGAAAAAGAATGTGAAAGCTCAGCAAAACCCTTTCCTCCATAAATGCAAAAAGGGGAGAACATGTAATACAAGCCACCACACCGACCAGCTTTGAAATGAAAATAATAGTGTCACCGCAGCTGCCTCCATTGCAGAGAAAACACGTAGTAACTCAAAAACTGCTGTACACACACATGCAAAGACACACGCATGCACACACAGTTGTTTTGATAAAAAGAGACAGCGGGGGTCTGTGACTGGCAGCCTCGGAGAGACTGTCGTCTTGGAAGAGAGAACAGTAATGATAAAGGATGACAACATTTAATTCTCACCATGAGAGTGAGCTGAGACAGGCCGCACGCACTAACACACACAGTCATAACACAAACACACAACCACATACACAGCGGTTTCTGAGTTGCCAAGATTTTCAAGCTGCCACCAGGTCTACCAGCTAATGAACACAGTCTGGGGATGGCATGCATTTACACGAATATGAGGAAATATGCAGCACACATCCGATGTCCCTCACAAATAAGATTTAGTGCATTTCTGTAAACCTGACAGCATGCAAGCAAGGTGGAAGACAGAATTTTAGTAGCAAAAGACAGAAAAGGAAGGGAATGAGGACAGGGACAAGAAAAGCCCCTTTTAGGAGAAACAAACAACAAGCTCAGAAGAGTGAATAACAACTTTTCTTCCTCTTGAGGATAAAAGTTGAGGCTGCCTGAATGGCAATGACAGCTTTTCTGTCACTGTTTGCAAAAAGAGATTCTGACAAGAGACACAGGAGGACAGGAGGGGAGATGACAGGAGACAAAATGAGACAAGATTATACAACACAAGACAACCTGAGAAAACACCAGGGCTGAGTGTGTTTGAAATGTTTAGATACTAGTACTGATATGATTACCAATTACCAAAACGACACCTTTTTCAATACCATTACACCGACTTTCAGTGCCTTTCAGTTCAGAAAACACCGGACGAGCTGAGATGAATCAAGTGTGTGGATCAGTGTCTATGTACCCACACATGGCTGAGATCTCAGATGTTTTATCAGACTCAGGACATTTCCAGCAGTCTTTATGATCACACACTGACTCTCCATCACTTACTGTGCCTTTACTTCACAAACCACCCAATAATTTCCCTTCACCACTTAAATCCACCAATAATAGGCTCACTCATGCCAAAATAGCTGGCCTGAACCGGCCAGCGCAGCAATAGACCATAATGTGTATTAGCAGACATCACTACTCTATAAAAAGCAATTACACCAGGAGCTTTCAAACTGTTATTATTCAGTGTTAAATAATATATCAATCTTATGACTTTGCCTTTCAATAAACTCTACCATGTTAAAAAAAAAAATAGGTTTGTTATAAATTATAATTATAAAGTATTTCCTCCTTTCACTGCAGAGACCACATAAGATTGAGGTCAGCAGTTCCGACACATAAAGTGAACAAGGTGAAGTAATTGGGCATAGAGTCAAGGACTATAATTATTAGCTAAAATTATGTCTATTACTGTCAGAACACCTCTCCTCAGATTCACTATACTAGATAGATATATTGACTGTAAATCTGTCTGAGGAGCGCTGAAGAGCATGAATGTCTCACAAATGCATTATGTATATTATTTGCAATGTATTGCGCATTAGCATAAAGAGATGGTTACACATTCACGCAAGATGGCTTCAGCCCGGCGAGCTGGTGCAACCAGATTTGGATTTGGTATTGAGATCTTCTGTTACTACTGCTGCTGTGTCTACCACTGTTCCAGCTGGACCCCTCGTATTTATTTTTGTCCTCACCAGAATACTTTGATGTAGCCAACAACACAAGGCAGTTGCAGGCTTGCCCCTGCCTGAAACAGAAACACACTTGAACTCAGCGCTGCATACAAATGTGTGTGTATTCACTGCAGCTATACTTTATTTGCATAAAAGCTCAGAAAAATTAAAGTGGTAATTGTAACCTAAGGATGTGGAAAGAAATGGAAATACTGTTGGCATTAATTACAACAACAAGTGATTTGGCAAAAGAGCAACAAAGGTGGTTAAGCGAATTTAAGGATTATAAAAGATTTAATTGGTCGAAAACATTTAGGTAACAAGCTCCAAACCATCCATATGACATACAGTAAACACTGCACTAGAAAAATAAAATAAATCCACTTTTCCATGAGACAGCTAATCATGTTATAGACCAAATCCAGACAGTTAGAGAATGGTGGAGAACAGACCTTTTTCACAGCAGCCATTTTGACATGAGATATGGTAAACACGGGTATTACCAATGATGCTAATTAAGGTGCGTTACATTTAGTGTAGCAGAGCCTCTCCAGTGAGGCAACGTGTACAACAGCAGCACCCTGACTGTTTGACCTGAATGGAACAGAACCTTAATCAATATCATTGGTTACACCTGTGTTTATCCTACTATTTCACGCCAAATGGCTGCTGTGAAAAAGGTTTATTAGTCTAGCTCAGCTGGCAAAGCTGCTTACAAACCTCAGTCTGAAGCCAATGCAGTGTGTCATTTATTCCACACATACGTCCTTTTGTTTCTACAAACCATCTGAAATGAATGTCTGCATCAGCTCTACAAGCAAGTAACACAGACAAATGGTTTTGTTTTGACTGAAGAAACATTTTTTTTGAACATGACACAATGTGATGGTAATGAGGGACATTTTATTTCCATTTCTATTGCATGTCCCTTCTCAGTAGAAATGGACTAGAATAAAAGTGTCTCCGTCTGCATTACACTTATCTTACAACACATTACAGTCCAGTTATTAGGAGTGTGACTCTGCAAAATAATAAATCACATCCCATTTTCCTTATGTTTCCAAGATAAGCCACCTGAACTTTGACTGTTAAACTATTGCACCAGCTCCCCTGCCAACAAATGGACGCTCATACATTATGCAGGAGGGAGCAAGTGGCTCATCAGGGATGCAGAGTGAAACATGGCAGGCAGAGGAGAACAGCGGAGAGGAGGAGTCATGGGTGAGGGCAGAGGGAGAGGGTGGGGGGAGATAGAGAGAGCTATGGTTGAGGAAGCACAGGGTCATTCACCGCTCCAGAGACAGAGGAAGAAAAAAAAAAAGGAAAGAGAGAAGCGTGGAAGAAAAATGTGGAGTTCATGACTCAATGAGAATTGAGAGGAGGGGGTGAGATTGACTGAGTGACAGAAAATACTAAAATGTCTTCTTGTTTCCGTCCTTTTTTCACTTGAGTATCAAGTGAGCTCCGTCTGTTTTCCAGGTGACGTTAATCTCCATTTACTATGAAATTATGTTAATCTGATGCCATCACTGGCCACCAGATTTGAATCCTTTGTTATCATTTACATCCTGAACATGTGTGCTGTAACACTGGCACTTTAAAAACCTAAAAAGATGAGGAGGAAGAGAAACGCAGCCGTGGCGAGAGAATGAAGGTAAATATTATGCTAGTTCGCTAATGTAATGTGTGTAATTTCAAGTCATATTCTGATTAGCCAGTTTGTAAACGTGGGTCGTGGCATCATTCACATTTCAGTCCTACATTTTCAGAACTTTGAAGCAGCCTGTTCAGCAAAGCTAAGCTAAACACGCCTTCATGGTCGTGTTACACAGTATGATTTAAGACCACCTATTATGATTGACGACCAGTGATTTCAGCACAACAGTCATCTGAGACAGGCAAAACTTGCACAGTGTAAAAGGGACCACTGAGCACATCACAGTCACAACTATAGTACCTTAAGGCTTTCCTCCACCTTCAAATTTAGTAGTATGGTTGTTTTGCAGTTTGAAATTCATTTATTTAGAACCACATTTCCCTAATCTAAGGTCTTGCTGTCTGTGATATTAAAAGGTTTGGTGCCAGAGACGGGAGGAGAGAAATGACTAACAAAGAATGGAGGAGGAAAGAGGACACAGTGGGACAAAAGACAGCCAATGTTGCAGGAGACAAATTACGACCAGCAGGTTTCCCTGTGTGATAGGGTAGACAATACGTGCACACACATAAACACAACAGCAGCTCCTGCATTTGGTTGGTAGCATTGCTTGAAATATGAAACATAAATGTCACAGCCTTTTCCCCTATCCATTGCTCCTCATCTCCCCTCCTTTCCCTCCCACCTCCCACCTCTATGCCCCCTGTCCTCCACCCCCTCCACTGACAGCTTCCTGTTAATGAGTTTCATTCGCACAGGAGACCACAGCGAGAAATAAACAGTGGGCAGCGCGCACACACACACACACACACACACACACACACACACACACACACACACACACACACACACTGCAGGCAGCTGAGCCTTGGCTGAGTGTATACAGACATGACTAATACAAGCTCACATCACCACTACAATACTGTATGGGGAAGGCCAGCTCTAATAAGGCCAAAGTTAGCCCACTGTCCACTGAAATCTCTGGAGAACATGTTAGCAGGCAGCAAAGGACATCATAATGTTAAGAGTATGGTATCGGAGTGGAAAGGAAATGGTTACTCTTCTGGCACAGTCAACCTGATGGAGACTTGTTAGACTGGAGAGTTAGTTTATCATTGTTGACATTCTGCAGTTTAGGCCGGACATTTCCAAGAGCTTGAGAGGTATCCAAACCCAGTTAGGAGTCACCAGCAGATGGCAGGTGGAGGTAATGCACTGTCCAACCAGGAAAGCATGTTTTGGAAATGTACAAGACCAATATTGTTCATGACATGTTGGATGTTGGTTCTCTCTCTATGTCTTGTGCATCATCTTATACACATTTCCCTGCCTGATATTTGGCATCATTGAAATGTTGAGAATCACCAGCCGAAATTCGAGTTTGAACAATATGTCTGCACAGAAACTGGCTGAGCAGATGCTTTAGTTCCTTTTTTTTTTTTTTTTTTTTTACAAGAATTAGACCTACATGTTGGTGTCACTGCAGATAGCACTTGAGAATCGTGCTTTGACTTCAAAGTGACTTTCAGCCTCTCTATGTGGAGCACCTACTATATTCACTGGGTCCTTCTGGAGTCAAAGTTTAAGAGCAAGCAGTTTCAAACCATGACCCAAATCACCGGCAATCATGGTGGTTTATACACACTGAGCACACTGAGTCAGCTGGCCTACAGTCAGCTGTAGAGCTAAACTGGCTTCTGAAAAGCTAATATCCCTGAAGAAACAAGCCTTGATAATTCTCTATTTTGGATTTAGAATGTACATCTGAACTACACACAAACCCCTTCACAAAGGTGCACTAGCTCCTACTGTATATAGACTATATAAATAACAGGCACTGTGTCCTTCCTTTTCAGAGAAATCATAAAAATAAAGACAGAAAGACCACACATAAAGCATTGTATGAAATGCCACTGGACTAAAGCTGCACATAATAAGTCACAGACTCACTTCTCCTGATGCTGATCGACTGATCACCAGTTCTAAAAGCCCAAAGAAACTGAATGAAATGATGAAATATCAACATTGGCAAGTAAAAAGTAAATTTGGATAGGAAATCCTTCAGTCAATCAAATTCTTAGCTATAAAGGTTGTTTTTCCGCAATGTGCTGAACTCTAATGTTGTCTCTCTATGAGTCTGCTTCTCTCTCAACCAGGGTTTGGACCTGCTGAGTCTCTACAAGGTGGATTATGCCTGCTGGCAAGTGCTCAAGTACTCACAGGGTGTATCAAGGGCGGAGTGCGTTCCCCCTCTTTCTTCTACACACACACACACACACACACACACAACACACACTCTCTCTCACTCACACACACACACACACACACACACACACACACACACACACACACACAATTAAGCTAATTATGAGACCCCCTTTGGCTAGATGTTGTGTCTCTCAGTGCAACTCACATCTCTGAATCTGTTCCAGGATCTGTCCTTGTTGTACTGAGCCACGGTGCTCAGCCATTTGTCGTTACTGTTACCGGAGACCGCCGTTTCTCTGCTCAGCAAGAGAGCCACGACAGGTAGCAGAAAGAAGAACATCTTCTGAAAGCAAAAGACAGGGAGAAAAAATATGAGACAAAAGATGGGGGGTGAGAAAAACAGAGAGCCCAGAGGAGAGGAGAATGCAGCAAAGTGTGCCAGGGACAGAGTGAAGTGAGGTTGTGCACTTTACAGAACACACAACTCTCCCATTGTGACGCACGGTGGGTCAGAGTGTCACAACGGAGCAGAAAGAACCAGATAAACGAATTTTTTATTTAATTTTTTTTTATCAAATGGCTGATCCTTCATCTAATCGGATTAGAAACATTGGAGAGTTGTCACCGCGGCAGATGGGGCACCGCGTAACGATTAGCTCGCGA
Source organism: Dicentrarchus labrax (assembly GCF_905237075.1). Classification (NCBI taxonomy): domain Eukaryota; kingdom Metazoa; phylum Chordata; class Actinopteri; family Moronidae; genus Dicentrarchus; species Dicentrarchus labrax. Next base: position 10,949,569 of record NW_026136713.1, on the reverse strand, counting down.
GCTCCTCCCCCCCACCACCATCTCCGCCAATTTAAAAAGCAATTAGCGGCGTCAACACAATTGCCGCCCCCACGGAGCTTTGTCTTGGCTTTCATCCGCTTTCTCCATCCATCCTTCCTCAGCGCCACGAAAGTGCAGACAAACGGGCAACTACTGACTTTTTCGTTTCACCAGTTTCTACTTGTTTGATATGAGCCGCACCGAGGCAGCGCCGCTTCACCTACCTGGGATAGTTTTGTTTGCGTCCACTTCCGATTCCCGGGGGAAAAAATAAGTCCACAGCCCCGGGCACTCCGGTGGTACCCGACTGCTTGTAGGATTGACGGCAGAAAAAAGGGAGCTGAGAGGACGCGCGGACCGGGAGCTTTCTCCTCCTCCTCCTCGGTCACCAGACACCGCCTCCTCTCTCTCTCTTCTCTCTCTCTCTCTCTCCTCTCTCTCTCTCTCTCTCCCTCTCTCTCCAGTACGCACTAACCGTGTCATTGATTTTCAGCGGGGGGATTTTTTTCATGTTCACGCCAGCAGAGCGCAAGCAGGATTTTCGGGAGCCGCGTGTCAAAGCGCTGTTCTGGGTGTACAAACACAAATTTCATTTTAGTCACGCGTCTCTGTTGTGGTTATTCAAGCTCGTGTCCACCGCGACAAACACAATTAAGACACGTACAATCGGCGCTGTGTGTGCGCCTGAAGAGACCCGCTGAGGGTGTAAGTGCGCGTTTTTTCTTCTTTCTTTCTTTTTAAGCACCATGGACAGAGGCAGGCCACATGAAACGCTGTTTTTAGTGAAAACACATTTCATAAATAGGCCACATAACTAGGGCGTTCATTTTTTATTTTTTATTTTTGGAGGGGGGGGAGGGGGGGTATAAAGATATGTGTTTAAATATTTAATCTGCGACTCTGCTTTGGCTTTCTCTGGGCTTTGTTCGCTTTGGTAACACTCTTGTTTCTCCTTTTTCCCCCCTCTCTTTGCATAATGTGTGTCTGGATGTGTGGAGTTCTGTGACGGGGAGTGTGTCTGCTGTTTCACTAAAGCTTTGGTGCCCGTTTCAGTGTCTGTGGTGAGCAGGACAACACATATCCTTTCTATGTGGTTCAGCTCAGTAGTTCATATTCTAACTATTCTGGCTGACATCACAATTCTCTTTTGTATTGCTTGCACTTTTGGAAAGTATTATCAGGTTTAATTTCGTCAGGAACAGGATTCAGAAGAAAAGCCTTGTTTCCTTTCTCAATTCTGTATTCGTTTTGACCTGCTACGCTGCAAAAACCCACTGCCCCTGCAAGGAAGGTTTATATTTATATATATTTTACTATGCTATTTTAATGACTCCGGATTGCTTTGTTACCCAGTTTCCTCCAGGAAAGCTAAACCTTATGGGTTATGAGCCTACTGCAGTGTTTCTTTTTATTTCCTGTTTGTGGTCCAGAGTCAGGGCTCATTAAAAATAAAACAGGTTAAACACAAAGAAGTTATAAACATTACTTTGCATGTTGTGTTTGCTGCAGTGTGGACTTAAGAGACATCTAAAAGCTTTATTTATGAAATACTGTTAATGTTTTCACCACAATGTGTGGAGCAAAAAGTTTGAAACATTAATTGGATGGAGCTTGCTCTTCATGAATGCCTCAGTGTTTTGGTGTCTGGTGGTGTTTTCAAAATACACAAATCAGGATTGTTCCAGCAGGCCTGTGAGATTTAATTAATGAAGCAGGTAAACACTGCGGACTGAGGAACTGTTCAAGGTGCTGAAATTTTAGTTTAACTTAAAAAAAAACACCTACTACATCAGAGGCTAATATTTTTTTCTCTTGATTTCACTGGGACTGTAAAAATACAACTTGGTTGTTGTTCTAGTGCTTGAATGCATCTTGGATCACTTTATCTGTGCATGTCATGTCATATACAATATACTGTATAAATGGATGACTCCGAGCCAGTTATGGTAAATTTGTTTTTTGGGTAGGATTACTCTCTACCTTTCTTGAGGGGACACAAACATGGTAATTACTGGTAAGTTTATTGAGATGTAATGGTGCATTCCCAGTAGCAGTAGATGTTTTGCTTACAAATACAGTAACCTATATGCACAGTATATAAAAGTAGTTATTAGTTATTGGTTTGTCATTCACAGTAGCAGTTGCTTCAGAGTGAATTAGTTTGATTGTGATTTAGTGGTGATATTTGTTTCTGGTCTGCAGTAGTAATCTCCACTATTCAGTGTTTTGTGACAGATACAGAGTGAGACAAGATAAGATGAAGTGCTCCAAGGCCACTTGTGAAAAGAATTTATTTGCATTCAGCTGTGACTGCATATGCATGAACATCTATGGGATCAACATAAGCTAAGAGTGGATGTTTACAAAAAATAAAATGGGAAACTCACAGGTGGCCCCATTTATTTTTCAGCATTGTGATGACTGGTACGTTTGACAGACTCGATAACAAAGACCATGCCATAGTGCGGTCCAGGGAAGGGATGAAAGGGGTTGAGGAGAGGGATGAAAGGGCATCGATTGCATTGGGGAGCCGATTAAAGTCATGATATGGCTGCTAGGAACCCGGGGGTCAAGACTCAGGGTGTGAAGAAAAGTTACTTAGATGGAAGTATTAACCCTAACACACTTGTCTTTGATGGTGGGAGGAACTGGAGCACCAATGCAAACAGAGAACACATGCAAACTCCACATGGGAGGGACCTGGGATAGCAGAGTGTTCAAACCGGGGACCTTCATGCTGTGAGGCCACAGTGCTTACTGCTGAGCCACTATGCTGCCCACTGAGAAGGAAGAGAGAAGAACTGGGTTTGTGGAGGAGGCTTGTGAGAACTGAGTCAAACAGGAGAGAGGGGTTAGAAACACTTCTATACACACCTCCTCATTGGGTTAATCTCTGGTGGAGATGAGTCCGCCTACGGGCGAGAGATTGACCATTTGGTGACCTGGTGCAGCCAGAACCACCTGGAGCTCAACCCTCTAAAGGCAGTGAAGATGGTTATGGACTCCAGAAAGCCCCACCCACACCCATCACCTGGTGTGTGACGGTGCAAAGTCCTTCCACTTCCTGGGCACCATCATAACACAAGATCTACTTTCTGTGGCTGAAGAAGTTCAACCTGCCAAAGACGATGATGATGCACTTCTACAACGCCATCACTGAGTCAATCCTCACCTCCTCTATCCTATCTGGTACGCTGCTGCCACTGCCAAGGACAAGGACAGACTGCAGCGTATCACTTGCTCATCTGAGAAGGTGATCGGCTGCAATCTGCCATCCCCCCAGGACCTGTACGCCTCCAGGACCCCAAGGCTTTTTCCAATCTGCAGCTGGCCTCATCAACAAGGCCTGGGACCTCCACTGACTCCGACTCCTATACCCACCAATCTCTAATCAAATCTATGTGTTACATCAATGCACGTCTCTTGGATTATATCTTGCACATTGCAAATATCCTTTATGCTTCATACTGCCAACTTGCACAACTGTACAGGTCTTCATTAATTTATTTAAATAGTCAAATTGTACATGTTGTCTTTTTGTATTTGTATATATTGTCTCTTTTTTTTGTCTCTACTACATCTTTATATTTTTCTCATATTGTTATGCAACAATATACCAAGGCAACTTCCTTGTATGTGAAAACCTACTTGGCAATAAAACTGATTGTGGTTCTGATTCTGATAGGTAGGCCCAGGTGGTTGAATTAGAGAAGCACAGGTGGTTTAATTAGTGAGGCGCATGTGATAGGATTAATGAGTTAGGCTTGGTCTTTTTCCTGAACCTTACTTATCTTTTGAATGAAACACTAAATTATTGTATCGCAACATCTATTTTTTCAGTAAGAGATCATTAACAGCACAAGACTTAAAGAAAATGCAGTGATTTTCAGGTCCAAAACCTCCAGCCTTTTTTCTTTTGGTCATTGCAAGACAAATGCTTGATAAATAAATACACAAAGAGATAATTATGAAGAGGAAACAACTAAAGCAAAGACAACCTGCAAAACATTACATTAAAATAGTCTTTTAACTCACAATCGGAATCCAAGCAATGACACCCCCTTTTTATGAGGAAATGTGCTTACATTAAAATGTTATTTTGAGTTTTGCTTCTCATTTATATCTACAATTGCACTGTACCTCATGCTTTAATATTAGGGATAAAAGATGTTCTTAGAATTATCTGGATTTAGGTTGGTTATGGAGTGTTTTAGTAATGTGAGTGAAAGTCTAGGAGCCCACAGTCCCTTATGGAGATTTAAGGCTCAGAAATGATTACATTTACAGCTTGTTGTTATTGCCATTCTTAAAAAAACAAATTCTCATTGTGTTACATACAGCTGTCACATCAACATCATAAAGTGAAAGGATGGAAGTGAAGGTCTGCATGATGCAGGCAAATAATGAGACTTTTCTCTTTAAAAACACTGCAGTTTCTCACTCACTGTCATCTTGTTCTGTGAAGTACTCTGTGAGTGGTGGAATTGGAAAGTCCAATAAGCAGCTTATGAGCTGAATGATTATGAGACACTTGGTTTTGACATTTAGAAGCTCTTAGAAGACATTTATATGCAGTATATGTTAACAGTTATGTAGCCTGTGTTAAATGAGTACCCTGACATTTACAGTAAATCTGGGTAAAGTTGGGACACTCTTGTCCCATTCTTGGAAATGAGATCGAGCATTTGTCCTTCAGCTTAAGCCAAATGGCTTATTTACATTCCCATTTTAACCCTTTAGCTCTATCTCAGAGAGACTTAACAACGTGCACAACACCAATAAAGATAAAGTAATAGAATATTCAAATAGCAGAAATGTTGGCCTTCAAAATACACTGTGTAAAGTAGAGTTGACAAGTTAAATGCATCTAAATTGTTGTTTTATCTAAATTACTGAAAATTCTGATGCTAATGACAAATATATTAAAAATACTGGAGAAAAGAACTGGCTACCTGTTGCACAATGATCTATTCACATAGTGTTAACTTGTGTGTTTATTAGTTAGTTAGTTTTAATTAGTAATTAAACTAATATACATGATGGGTGTGTTGATGGATGTGTTACAGTAAGCATCAGAGGTCAGAAAGCTTTTGCTGGTTTCAGAGTTGACTGAACCCTAAATGCTTGGGGAAAAATGCCTTCATGCTTGATGTAACCTCAAGATATTTCGAATGTATTATGATATTTTGAGAACCTGGTGCCATATACTTTCATCATTTTTGACCAGTGTTCGTTGTTATTGTGTTTTTATAGCAGCTTAGCCAGAGACTCACCACTCTCTGAGTTCAAAGGATCCAATGCAGGCCCACTTCAGTCAGATATTCCCCTGATTTCCTCTTGCTCTTTTTCTCTAAATCCCAGCATCCACCAGGGGAGGGGGGCTCTGAATGATGAAGGATAAGAGCAGCTGCAGGGGGGCCAATTCTAAATAATAAAGATCAAAATATATGAAACAAAGCAAAGGGGAGCAGTGTCCCGGCAGTAAATTTACTGTCGTACACACCCCACATTGCAGATGGTGAAAGGAAAAGAGGGAGGGGGAGAGAACCAAAACAAGAATGATGAAATGAGATTAAAGTTGTGTGTGTGTATGTGTGTGTTTGGTTGTGTGTGTGTAGGTGTGCTGGAGACAAGTGAGAGAGAGACAAGAAGGGGAAGTGTGCGGGTGATGTTTGAAAGTGAGCAGTGGGGTGTGATAGACTGTTTCTTAATGAGCTGTGTGTCTGTAACTTAACTTGTGCATGAGAACTTCAGTTCCACTTGAGTGACTCCAGAGAAAAGCTCCATCAGTCTTCCTAAGAACGGACGATGATCATGAAGCATATCAGGCTCCTTGATGATATCTGCCTGGGCTGTCCCACTGTGCACGGTGCAAAATGTTGCAAAATGCAGCATTTCCATCACACAACAATTCCCATTTCCGCTCAGTACTCTCGGGGGCATTTGTAAATCCAATCATACATCTGACGTTCCACATAGGATGAAAAGAGAAAACTCACAGAGCATGAAACCCACCAGCAAATGGGATAAAGAGTATAAATGTCTCAGCATCCCGATAGATGTTTTTGTATGTATCCTAATCAGTTCCTCATCAAGGACTTCAGTGACAGTAAACAGAATATGTTGTTGACTAGCTCAATCTAAAAACAGGACTAATTTAGCATCCAAATAATAATAGGATAATGTTCAGCATGTAAACACATTAAATCACGACAGACATCTGACTCTTAGAAACAACCCCCAATGAGCTTTGATGTTTTCCTCTGTCGTTCGGGCACTACTGCATTTATATGTCATCTTTTTCAAAGCAAAGAGATGGTTGCCTTTTTTGTCATTTCCCTTCACATCTGTGTGAAAAGCTGGTTTGTCAAGGTTTGTAGTAGTTCTAAATTATCACACCATTTCTTTGTTGAGCTAAAAAGCTGTTTTAAGAGGGGAGAAAACTGAAAAAGAAAACAATATGAACACTAACACCCTAAATAAATGGATTAAAAGGGCAACATTTATACTTGAAAAATATGTCAGCTAGTTTTGATTTTGAGACATCTTTGGGGGGTGACACTGATAACACCACAACAGCCAATTATAGATAAGAACACAAATTATTTTAAACAAAAAATAACCATTGTTACAAGTTGACTTAGTGACACTTCGATTCCAGATAACTTCTAGCTTCGTTTGGCCTCCAACTACAGGAGTATCTTCTTTTAGAGCACATGTACTGTACTGTCCAAGCAGCTCTGATTAACTAATCATGCTTGTCACATGAACATGAAGAAGCACTGTCAATCTGTTGGTGCTTTAAAAATATGCGGTGCAGTGTCTTACAGAAGTGGTTCTCAATCTTTTTGGTGCCAAATTGATACACCTCAGGTCACGTACCTGTATTTAATTAGATAAAGTCTTAAAGATATCTGTCTGATAAGATTTTGTTATTCCATAAACTATAAGGCAGATAAACAGTGAAGAGTGCAAAACCTATGAACAGAATTATTCTGGGGACCCCTGGAACTCCCTCAAGGAGCCCTGTGGGATGCCAGAACCCAGCTTGAGAACCACTGTCTTTCAGCACTGCCCTTCGCTGCTAGTGTTGTGTTCAGAGTCTAAAGACTCCCAAGATATTCCAGAAGAGCAGAGGACACATGAGAGGAGAAAACAGTTTAGTGTTATAAACCAGCAATGACACAGAGGTTATCTTCTTACAGCAGCACACTGTTCGAGAGGACACAACAGAAAGAGACATGCACTGCAATGCAGCACAGCACCAAAAACTGCTGGGCCTTCCTCAAGGGAAGGAGTGGAGAGGCAACATGCAAGGCCACCAAGGTTTCTTGACTTAGGCAGTTTAGAGAGCCCTTCTCAGGGGGAGTTTCTCACCAGAGACCGGGACCCCAGGGAGGGATGTTTGACACCATGTCAGAGCTATTACCTGCAATGAAGCATAGTAACCCCCTCTTCACCTACTTCACATATAAACAACTTTGAGAACTATTCCCATCAGGAAGTTTATGTGTGTTAATCATGCTTTTTGACCTCATTATATATTCCATGTTCGTACTCCTGAGTGTTTATGCTATTACAACCTATAGAATTTATCTTTGTGCTTCACAGACAATAAAATAGTAAAACGTTGAAATAAAATAAGAGAGAAAATTTTGCCTGTTTTGTTTAGTTAAAATGAGCCTTGTAAGTGTATTGTGATTGATGCTGAAAATGCTGCTCAAATGCTGACCAAGCATTGAGGCAGACTAAGATGCCTTAAGGGAACTACAGTGTGCTGATGTTTCTACCACTATTGACAACCATTTACTCGATAATGTTTTAGGACACTTTTGTAGTGGTCCTTATCTGTTATTTGTGAAAAGTTTCAGCCATTATTAATGATCACATTTAAGTATTCTTTATTCCTATTGCTGAGTTACAGGCCGTGTGAACCAACTACAACAAAAATGCTCCGTGATGATCTAAAATAAAGGTGTGAAAAAATCCTCCGTCGTCACTGCTTCCCAGCTTGATAAAATACAGAGTCTTCCCTAACCACAGTGACAGAGAGGAAATTTTGTTACTGACCACAGTGGTGGGTTCATGGCTGCCTCTGAGTGGGAGGAAATAGATTACCCTTATCAAGGTTTTCTAAAGGAAAGTTGCAGCCGCGAAAGCTAATTATACTCTGGATCCACAGAGAACGACTATAAAACCCACTGATCCCTCACATTTTATTATCTCTGAACTTTCCTGACAGGTATATGTGCACACAGCTTTATTTACAGTTCTGTTTTGTGTGTAATCATATTATGTGGTATGTGAGAACATGTGCAGTACGTGTTGCCTGCAAATCTTACTACTGACATAAGAGCATTATGTGGATTTTGTGATCTTGCTGCCAATAATCAAAACAGAAAAACAAAACAAAGAAACTAAAGACCAGAGGAAAGAAGGAAGGTCTGCAATAGTGTCCACATATCATCCCTGCAGAGATCTGGTTTAATATGATTAAATTAATGTTCAAAAACGGCTCCCTAAACTCCTTCAAACCTGTGCCATATTTGCAGATACTGTCAGTCTAAATCAGTCTCTTTCGCTGTTCAACAAATCACTCAATCCTTCAAACATTTGACTCTGACAGGGTCTGACTGCCAATTAAGAAGACTTTTCTCCCTCTCTGTCTATCAATCTATCTCTACATTTTTTCCTTTCGTTCTTTCTTTTGTGCAGGTCAAAATAATCCATTAGGAGCACTCTCCGCATCGGACCAAGACAGTCAATCTGAAAGACGAAATCTTGGCATGCCTGATGGAAAATGTATTAATATTCCAGAAGAAGGCGTTTAACATTCAACTGGCAGTTTCTTAAAAGTTCAAGCGCAGAATGACACACCGATCCTTCAGGCAAGACAAGTGAAATAAAAGAATAAGAAATTGGTGTATGTGTCTACAAAACTACATATCTGAAATGACTGGCTCATGAACTATAAAAGACGCAAAAACTGTCTCAAAACAAGACTTATCCCTGTGTAAATATCATATTTCATCTCAGGTATGTTATATCATATACATATGTAAATCCTACATATAAAATATTTGCACATTTAATAACCTCACTGAGATTCCTTGAGGAGGTCTACCACACAAAGGAGACGGGATCTTCAGCTGTGTGTTTGCGTTTTGCAGCAACAGAAAAAACCCAGGATGCAGAGGATGGTTAGTGTTGTTGATTCAGGCCTGTAGTCTGCTGCATATAGCTGAACCACACAGGAAATCCAGTTCCCTCTGCTGCCTGCCCAGAAGCCTGTAAACAATTCTGGCAAATCAGTCTCTGCACTTGAGTATTCACACCATGCTTCAATCAGGAGACACTAAGTGAAAGAAGAGCTTGAAGAGTAATTCAATTAATTTCTTTGATACAGTGTGCATAACAGGAATAGTTGAAGAGATATGTAAGGTATTTTTAGTTATCACACTACAAGTTGTGCAGAAATATTCCCCTGATGGAGTCTAGACACTGGTGGTGGTACAGAAGTGAAGAACAACTAAAGATCTGGATTGATGTGATTACAGATAAGCTCAGTGAACAGCTGGTGGGTCGCATGTATCTGACACTCAAATTCCGGCTGATAAAGGCAGAGAAAGAAACAGTTTTAAAATATAACAGCAAACATGACTTGTTGAATTGAAGAATGTGACCATTCTTGGTGAGCTGATATAATTGGAAAATGAAAGAGAAATGAAAATAAATATGAGTAAGCATCAGGATAGTCTTCCTGACTGGCTAAGCTTTATGATTGTATTATTGCTGCATTTAAATCACCAAAATATTTTAAAATAATCTTTTAAAACATTCAAATTCCCTTCAAACACCTAATTGGCTCTGCCTTGGATATAAAGCCCTGCTTGTTATCCATGTATATTTATACATTAACACAGTTTCTACAGGTTGCAAGAATAGTGGTGGCAGAAGGATTTCTTTACTGGAGAATCTTGCTTTATCCAGTGAACTAATAGTTTAACATTGTTTCTGCAGCTTTTTAATCTGTTCAAATAATGTGTGTTTAATAAAGCCTAAATTACCTTTACAGACCTTTACTCAATGTATGTTGAGATTTGCTGGTGGTACCATTGCTCCTTTATATCTGTCATCAGAAAATAAGCCCATAGGAGACATATAATGAAAATAACCTAAATTAAAATGATATTATTATGAAGTTGCATATTTGTCATTACTGTACCAACAATGCATCTCCGTTGTGCATGCCAACTTTTCATGAACTTTGAAAAACACTTGTTTTAAGCTTGGTAACAATCCATTTTGATGGGGGGGGGGTTAAGGTAGTTTCACATTTATGGGCCTAAGGAGCATGTATTGCTTCAGATTCAGATATATGTGGAAATGACAGTTCTGTGCAGATCGTTCCTCCCATTTTTTCCTCAGCTCATTTAAGTGTTGGTAGATTTCCTCACGTTTCCTCCAGAACTATTCCCTTGAGTTATTCACTTGAGTCTTCTCTCTAGTTTATCCTCAGTTCTTTCAAGAGTCTGATCATCCAGCCTGTCATTCTCCTTTCTCTTCTTTTACTTTACTCATCTTTGACTATTTCTGTCTTTGTCAGAGTTTCTCATTTTTTTCTTGCTCCCACAACCCAAAATTGCTCCAACTGCAGGCTTCCTCTCTCATCTCTGTCTCCACTTCCCCCTACAACTTTAACATGCTGAAGTACATCTCTTGTTCATTCTCTGCACTTTTTCATCCTCAGACTTTATATTACTCTCACTGCCCCGTCTCTCAATCGCTATGCCTCAGCTCTCTGTAGACTTTGCATCATGGCTCAGGATGAGTCTCAGACAACCCCTCTTATCTGTGTCTGCGTGTGACCCAAATTGTTTTGGACAGGCATGTCATGGTTGCCTGTGCCAGAGGTCCTTTTGTTAGGCAATGATTCAGAAAGCTGTAGTTCAAAACATTCATGCACTGAGAGGCACACCGATACAAGGATACATCACAGGGACAACACAGTCAGTTAACTGTCTGTCTTTGAATTCCACAGCAGGGTCAGACAGGTTTATACATTAGATGTCAGACACACAAACAGCATCCTAACCTTTACAAGGTCAGAGGAGAGATTTCATGGGTTGCACAGTTAGAGCAGAACTTTAATTATGCTGCCGTTGTCAGTACAGAACATCCATTATATTGATTGATTATATATATATATATATATATATATATATATATATATATATATATATGTATATATTGATTATATTGATTATATTGAACACAGGCCTCATGGGGATTTGAGCCATAAAAATTCTTTGGAGAAAATGTGTAGAACTTCATAAAGAAAGACCTAGAAGCAAAATGCTCAATACAAAGAAAGCAGAAGGAAGAATTGACCAGGTGAGGAGTGGAGTCTGGCAGGATCTGTTATGCACCATGAATACCCTGTGTGTTAGCCAGATTTAGAGGCAGTGATAAACTCTACCTGGGGCAATGGCTTAGATCGTCCATATTCTCTTATCACACACTGAGAAATAACTTTCTACACACGTACAAACACACACAGGGTGTGAAATGTAATCCCCACCTTCTGTTACCACAGGAGCCACCTGTGAAGATGCCTTCCTCTTGCCCTCATCTCTTTCTATGGAAAAAAAGCAAATGAATCAGTAGTGAAAGGAGAAGAGAGAAAGGTAGAAAAAGGGATAAAAACAAATGAAACACAGACAGGGTTGCCAGGTTGACAGCTTATCTGCATCTAGTAACTTCAAAACAACACATGAGGCTGGAAAAAGACACAATGGAGAATACATAAAGCAACTGTTAAAATAAGAATAAACAAGTGAGACTGCAGTAGTACATACAAGACAACAGAGGGAAGTACATTTACTCATACACTGTACATTCACTTTAGAGGCACGTCTACTCACTTGAGAATTTCCATTTTATGCTATTTTATTCTTCTACTCCACAACATTTCGGACAAGTTTAAAAATATTTGTGTGCTCTAAAATACTACTTACACACTGATGCATTGCTATTAACAATCTAATAATGTTAGTAATTAATTAATAGGTTTTCTGTAGAATGAGTACTTTTAAGTAGGATTTTGTTGCAGGATGTTTACTTGTATTGGAGTATTTTTATATTGTAGTACTGGTACTTTTACTTAAGTAAAGGATCTGAATACATCTTACACCACTGATACAAGGTTTATACAGTATATATGTGTGTGTGTGTGTGTGTGTGTGTGTATATATGTATGTATGTATGTATGTATGTGTGTGTGTGTATATATATATATATATATATATATAATATAATGTAATCATTTTGAATAGAGACATTTGACAAACAACAGGTCAAACTGATATCAACAAATTACTACAAACCACAGTGGTTACAGCTCCAGTAAAAGGTGGGTTTATTACCCTCTTAGAGTAAGATGTTATCAGAGAATATAATGGTGGATACACAGATAAAACTACAGTAAAACAACCTATAACTAAAGCAAACCTACACTTTAAAAAGGAGCTACAGTAACAACCATTGGGATGTGAAAGGCTAAGAGCTGAGATTGTAACTAGAAGGTCATCGGCTCCCATCACCAGTCGATGGCTTTCGAAAAAAGCCACTGCAGTCTACAGTAGAGGTGTTTCTGTAACTCGAATGAACTAATGATTCTACCCATAAAGGCAGTGGCTATAAGAGTGGGTAATAAAAAGCAAGTAGCATGAAGGACAAGAAAAACAAGTTCCTGATCCTGGGAGATTGCTGCTGCTCTTACACAAATGTAAGTGGAATGGGATCAGGTTATAATATAAGGGGATAATGCTGCAGAAGCCTCCAAAGTTTGTTTGTTCGTTCAAATTCACTGAGCACGTGAGAACTGTGAAGGAAATCTTAGATTGCCATTCAAGAGTTTGAGATGCAGAAAGAGAGCATTGAGTCCAATCTGCTTTAAACCTATAATAGATGCTTGATGGTGAGCCACTCAAGGCCATGCTTGAATACATGGTAAGCCACAGAAAGTGGATCTGTCACGACTGCTGTGAGCAGGACAACAGGAATGGGGACCCAAAGGCAGTCGATAGAGGGAGAGCCGGTGTAAATCAATGTGTGACGACCCTCTCAGCAGGTCTCTCCCTCCAAGAGCCTCGTGGGTGGAGTCAGGTCCTCAGCAAGATTCAGTTTACCTGTTCTGGTGACAAGACTATATAAGCTGTAGGCAATTTTTAGTTACAACTTATGTGTGTTCTCCCCTTCTTTGTCCAGCCTTGGGCCAGGTTGTGACACAATAATATATCAAGTACCCCTTTGGTTGGCAAATGGAACCAACATGGAAGTAACAAAAACGGCAATTCTTCGAAAAGCCACTTGAGGCTGGCAACAGAAGTCATCAATCTCCATGAGGCCCCATATTAAAATGCCCAATACAGATACAATGGCTGCTCCAAGCACCATAACTGCATAAATAGACCACTGACCGTATACATAAAGCCTCTGGCATGGCTCGACCACACACCTGAGGAGTGGCTTTCACAAATTCCCCTATAAGTCCCAAAGTACAAGCACTCTGTTTCTCTCTGCCATTGTTTTTCACATAAATGTTGCACTTTGGGAATTTCAGGTGAACTCCTGAAGCCATTTCTGCATGTTGTGATCAGAGGCTTCTATGCAGCTGATCTCACGTTCAGAGGTGACTTTTTCTCATTGGTATGCAGATATGTAAATCATGCCCTCCCTACCCCACCCCTCAAACCCCTTTTTCTACACAAAAACAGTGACAGAAAGTTGAAACTAAAAATGAATGGCACTAAAAAAACAGGATGAACAACTGTCACTGAACAAAGACAAACATAAAGGAAAAACACAGATTGTCATTGAACAACCAGAATACAAAAAATATCAAAGTAAAATGAAATATATTTTTTTCTGTTAAACACATTTCAGTTCCAATACAAGTTTTTCAATGCCAGTGTTTACTTTTTATTTTCAATGCCAAATTTTATTTTGATGCCAAAATGAAATGTCACTGTTCTAGCTCCATATTGATGGGCCCCTGCTGACCCCCCACCACACCTCCAAGTCTCTGCATCTGCATGCAGCAAGAGCCGCAAACACAGTGAACCATACAGTCATTATACTAACAAAAACTAAGCAGTAATCTTATGCTGGAACACTACATGGCATTAAAACAGGCTGGCATTTTTAAGACAGGGCCAAAAGATGAGGTATTATATTACAAACATTAGCAATTCATAATTAAATATGTAATGGTTATTGATATTGAGTGAATCTTTAGGTTTTTGATAAGACTGCCTTGCTAATAATGCTATCACTCGTGCAATCTCTCAGAATTGTTACTTCTAAGAACAACAATACAGACTTTATTTTGTAATTGTTTGGAGTTATTTGTGTGTGCTTGTATTATTTGTAAATAAACAAGGAACAGACCTTTTAATAAAATACTGTATTCATATGTACTGTAGCCTAAAATGTTTTTATGTGTTAATATTGTTAGGCCTTCTGGAAAGAACTGCTCATGCTTCTGTTGCCCTGGTAACCCATTGTTTTTGGAAGAAAACACAAAGAGAGGTTTGTTGAGAAGGGATGGTCCTGGTGGGTTTCGGTATTGTAAGGAGAACAGAGAAATTTAATTGTATCATTATTTCTTATGGAACAATGTGAATTGTTTGTGTTAATGTGTCTCAAGGATATCACAATTTCCAATAAGCCTGGTGATTTTTTATTGGGTAAACTGAGAAAATGTGTAGTAGGATATGAATATATCACCTCCCTTGCTTTGTATTTAAAAAAAAGTAATTCCAGTAAAAGTCATAAGTGAGCCTCTCAAGTCTCAATTACGATTAACTATTATCTTGAATCGATGGTTCTTAATCATCAAATAGGACTATATGAAAAAACACCACACCAGAAGTACATGCTAAAAGCTACTGCATATGATCGTCAGGGGTGTAAAGTATTTGAATACATTTACTCAAGTTCTGTACTTAAGTACAACCTTTAGGTATTTGTGCTTTACTTGAGTGTGTCCATTTTCTGCTACAATTCTGCTCCACTACATTTTAGAGGTGAATATCTAGTTGATACGTTTAGCACTTTCCAGATTCAGATTAATAATACAAAATGTTATCAACAAATATAAAATATTATAGTATTATTATTTCAATAAGAATGTATTCATCCCCAGGGGGAGTTCCACAAGCTACCCAGCAGTATATATAATAATAATAACAACAACAATAATAATAATAATAATAATAATAATAATAATAATAATAAGTAAAATATTTGAGTAAAATGTCATGGCTGCACCCCTTTTTGGGGGATAGACTGAAGATTGAACAGATGTCAGTGCAATATATCGTGTTTGGATAACAATTTTTACAAGTTTGTATGCATTTATTTCATATTAAATAAACCTCTGTTTTATAGACATGTCTAAAAAGTATTTTGCTACCATGCCTGAACCTGCATGTTTGCGATCATTAATTAAGGTTGATTGGTCGGCCATTACGCCTTTCAGTCATCCAAGTGTATCATTGACCCAACACAGAGGCCAAGTATTGCTAATCCGGACCGATCTATTCATATTTGATCGAAACACCGGATTAGGTTTAGTGTAGTCTGTAAATAACCAACCTATTTGATCTGGGACAGGCTAAGATTTAGCTGAACACCACAGTCATGTTTATGGATGTTACTGTATGAGTGTACAGCTATCCATTAGTAGAAACTGTCACCAGCATCATTTTGCTATTTACCACACTGACAGTGAATTTTGTGGATTTTATGTGCCTTAAATATCAATGTGAAAGCCATGATTATTAATAAGGTTGTTTTCTTATCATTCTCATCATCATTTAAATGACAGAAGCAAATTCATATTTGTTATCATCAATAAAAGAATGTATTCTGCTGCAAAAAGGCTATATATACACGTCCTTTGATAATTCCTTTTGGCATCCCTTTCCTTTCCATGAAGGATGGGATTTGGATTTATGTTCATATGTTGTACAACCTGCTACAGAACAAATCTATCTGCATTTTTCTGTTTCTCTAATAAGTGAAAAAAAGGCGAATGTATTTCCCACCGTAGGAGGCGTGGCCTTTGACGGCCCCCTGTGCACGTGAACCTCAAGATGGCGTTGCTAGGAAACCCACCTATTTTCAGGAGAGCCAGGTAAATCTGACAAACTTTGGTGCTAACTTTTAGCTAATTGAACTTGTTCTGGAAGACCTCACATGACAAAACCCCTTCTATTGATATTACCTAGCTAGCAAGCTGCAGTGTGTCTCAGCAAAAGAAGTGGCCTAACATTGTGTTATTTCAGACAAAACTACCTTAAACACCTGGAAAGAGGAAGGACGACTCAGCCATCAAAGTTAAGCTGGACACGAAGTAGACCTTCAAACTGTAAGTCAAGTTAAAGTTTTTTTTGCATGTTATTAGTGGCGTGTTTATGTTGAATTAGCCTACTGCTAATAGCTTACTTCTGACCTTCAAACCTTGAGACAATGCAGCTGTAACGTTATTTCGTTGGTTGCAGAGCCTGCTGTGATTAGCTCCAGTTAAACAATGGCGTTAACTGGATGTGGTATGATGCATTAAAATCTATCCATAGTGAAGCTCTTTACAGTGAACCTGACACACAATTTCTGCCTTTGTATCTGCATTGCAGTGTATTAGGCCCAAATGCTTCTGACTCTTTTTAACACTAGTAACTGAACCAGAACCTTAACTAAACAATGTTCAACACATTTGAGTTCTTTGGAAATTGAGTAATTGGACAGCGAGGCATGATGTATTATGCTGTTATAATTTCCTGTCTTTTGGCCTCACTTTTTACTAGTTGTTGTTGCTGTTGTTTTTTGCCACATTAGTGTGTAAGGGAGACATTTTCCCCCTTTACTCGCTGTTTATGGGACATTTCTGGCAATCACTGTGACTGCTTGTGTATTAATAAAGTGTATTGTTATAGTATAATACCGAATAGACTGTATACTGGTTGTTAGGGTGAGGGTTTTAGTTTAAATTGTAACTGTACCTCTGGTAATGTTCCATATTAACATAATATTGTAATCAATCAAGATTTATGAGTAAATCTGGCATACCAGCCAGTGCTTATCCCGGCTGATGTTTCAGCTGTGTTGTCTCACACTGTCTCTCATCGTTTCAAGCTTTTCTTGCCATCTACACCTTCACTCCCCGTCCCTCTGCTCCGTCCTTAACACAGCTTCCTTATTATGTTTTGTACCTCTATCACAATAGATGCATCTCGTCGATGTGTGTGTGTGTGTGGTTTGGCAGGCACATTTCTGTGGCTCTCGTGTGTGATTAAGGGTAAAATTGCATGGGTTTTAGACCTGCATTTGGAGGAAGAAGCTTGAGAGAACAGAGGAAACATACTAGTTTGCAGACAAAATTGTTTGAATTATTTGACAGTCATGGCAAATATGACAACAATGTAAAATGTTATTTAAAAATCTAAAAACCTTCCTGAAAACAGGGAGGTAGTGTACACATCTGTGGCTACAACTCCCTAAAAATGGTTTTAACTTTAATAATTTAAATAATCTACATGTACACATAGAGACAGAATCATGGGATACCTGGGCTATCATGTACACTGTAGTAGCTCATATAAAAGGTATTCTCTTGAAATCCTCTATCATATGATCATGTCATCATTTTACAAAATTCTTATGTCCAAATTAAAGAGGCAATTGTGATGAAAATTACTTAGTGAGGCTTTTGTTATAGAACGTGTGAGGACTTTTTAGGACACAGTTTAATACTTTAGTATTTTATATGTAATCGTGCTTAAATGAGCCATATTGTATTAATTTCAGCAAAAAAAAATATTTTTATTAATATTGTGGGATGGATTTTAGCATGATGGGTTAATTATAATGTGGTATAGTGCAGTCTATGGTAGTAAATGAGTGAAATTGGCATGCCTTCCTTCACAGTGAGTCATCTTTGCATATTGTCCCGTGCTACTGACCACCCAGTGGAAGGAAAACAAAGGAAATAGGAGCAGGGCAGAGGAGCCAGAAAGTGAGATAGCTGGACTGGGAAATGATGGATATGAAAGTTGTTGACAGCACATAAATGGGTGAGATATAGCAAAAAAGTGAGTGTAAAAGATGAGATTGGGAGGTTTGACTGACAAACACCCCACCACACACACTCGGTAAGAAAATAGGTGTTGTCAGCAAGCATGAAGCAGAAATACTTAATCTGCATGATATTTGACAGCATCAACTCTGCCCTTAGAGATCCTGCATCCCTGTGCATTATATAAAGTTTATTTATTGAGACAATGCAGTCAAAACAGTGAGGGCTTAAGATGACGGAAAAGTTGCAGTGTAAAGGTAAGATATGGTATAATTGGAGATTGCTGGTCATTCTCAACTACCTCTAATCAAAAGCAAGCATAAGTTATATAAAATTAACTGTTTTGCTTTATTTATTTGCCTAGTAAACACAACAGCAGGACCACAAACAAGAAAAAGGAAGCAAATTGTGCAGATGAGATTTAAACCCCCACCTGAGGCTTGTAGAAGAAATCTCACCCCAATAAGCATTATTAGCAGATACAAAAGTCATGTTATCCACAACAGTAAAAAGACATCAAACAGAATCAAGAGGCAAACATAAAGTAAGCAATGTATGTCAAGCAAAAACAGAATATATAGATAAGACAGGAGGGAACAAAAGGAAAAAGAACAAGACCAGAGCCACAGAAATGGGAGGTTGAGGGGTAGATAATAAACAATATTACACAGCGACCCATCAGCCATAACATTATGAGCACTGACTGGTGAAGTGAATAACACTGATTATCTGGTTATCATGATACCTGTCAGTGGGTGGGATGTATTAGGCAGCAAGTGAACATTTTGTCCTTAAAGTTGATGTGTTAGAAGCAGGAAAAATGGGCAGCGTGAGGATTTGAGCGATTTTGACAAGGGCCAAATTGTGATGGTTAGACAACTGGGTCAGAGCATCTCCAAAACTGCAGCTCTTGTGGGGTGTTCCCGGTCTGCAGTGGTCAGTACCTATCAAAAGTGGTCCAATGAAGGGAAAGAGGTGAACCGGAGACAGGGCCATGGCTCATTGATGTACATGGGGAGGGAAGACTGGCCCGTGTGGTCTGATCCAACAGAACAGCTGCTGTAGCTCAAACTGCTGAAAAAGTTAATGCTGGTTCTCATAGAAAGATGTCAGAACACACAGTGCGTCACAGTTTGTTGTGTATGGGAGCTGTGTAACATGTTATGGCTGATCGGTGTAAGCGACTATACATACTCACGTAGACTTTTAAACACAGTTGTACTTAAAAAATAGAGAGAGCTAGATAGAGAGAGATACAATACTAGTTTGTTTGACATAAAGAAGAAGCTCACAGTTGAAGCAGAGAGCAAACACAGGAAATCAGTGTAATGGTTTTGATACAGTCCAAATCTGGAAATAGATCGTGTTTCTCTTCTCATCCACTCTCTTAACTCCCACAGCCAAGCTCTCAGCAAACCAAACACATAATTATAGTTTCTATTGAACAAAGATGGGGAGGAATTAATTAGGCAGCAGTCAAGTTGGTAAAACACTTCTCCATTCAAGCACAGTCTCTGTTCCCTCCATCATTCAGCCATAAACTAATGAAGGTGAGAATTAGATAAAGAGAGAGTTGACACTAATTGGTAGAGGCTTTTCTTTTGTATTAAACGTTCCTGATGAACTTCAGGATTCATGCTAGCTTATCAGAGAGTGCTTGAAAAAGACCCATAAAGGCAGAATACCAATATATGTGTGTGTGTGTGTGTGTGTGTGTGTGTGCGTGTGTGCGTGTGTGTGTGTGCGTGTGTGTGCGTATGTAGAATCTGAGCCACATGTGGTGTTGGATTACTTCTACATCATAACATTAACATGCTTTTAATAACACAAACAAATAATGGTGATATAGTTTATGGCGGATACATTCTCCAGTCACATACTGCTCATAGATAGATAGATAGATAGATAGAAATACTTTATTTATCCCCAAAGCTTTCTACTGGAAAAAGTCCTACAGTGAAAGAAAGAGGCGCACAAGGAAAATAATGCTACTTTTAGCAGCTAATGTTGGGAGGAGTTGGGGCCCCTAAAATCTGTCATTCCTAGGGATTGGTTTAAAAGTACCACTGTATCACTGTCTGCATTTACTGCTGGTTGTGTGGCACGAGACAGTTTTCTGCTGTGTTTCTAAAAATAAAAATCAAGGAAATAATGATAATTGATGATAAAGTCATATGCTTATGATTTAAAAATATAGATTTTTAAAGCATTAAATCTTCTTTGAATTAAAGTGAATCATATTTTTACAAATGTATTTGCATTGTCTTGTCTCAGATACTCTTCTGTAGATATGTCAAATCATGTGAGAGGGAGAGATATCTATCTATCTATCTATCTATCTATCTATCTATCTATCTATCTATCTATCTATCTATCTATCTATCTATCTATCTATCTATCTATCTATCTATCTAGGCAGTAGAATTTCTGTCATCCCTAAAATGTAGACAGCTCCCTATCAAAACAGAATACATATTCATAAAGTCATAATATAAAAAGAAGAAAAGATGAAATAATATGAATATAGATAAAACAACATGAATTGTTCATAATCCCCATGGGGAAATTTGGCTCATTGTCTCTGCATCACTCAACATCTCAGAGGGAGGTGGCGGAGAGCAGCATTAATATGGGAAATACACGTTGTCTTTTATTCTCTCCCAGTCACTCTTTCAAAAACACACAGAATTTGTTTTAACATCTTAAGGGTGGTATACAAACAATCAGCTATGCGTCTACTAAACAAGATAATCCCTCCATATCAGCGTGTAGGTAGCTATGTCTGCTTTTGATTGCAAATACCAGATTAGGATTCATTCCTTTAGCGTCTCGCTGCACAGGTTTTTCTTTTCTTTTGTAGTCAATACAGGAATGCATTTCTGCTCTCCCCATTTCACCTCCCACACAAGTCAAACGTCAAGCACACACACACATGAATTCAAATTATATTAGGACACATGCCAGCACATATCACAGATACCACACTAATGTGTTTGTACGTGCACTCATGCACACACACACACACACACACACACACGCACACGCACACGCACACACACACACATGCACACACACACACACACACACACACACACACACACACACACACACACACACACACAAAAGGACAATAGTGTGTTACTCCCCCATGTGGGAAAGAGGAAGCTGGTAACCATAACAATCCATTCTTTCTGTGTGTACTTCTTTTAGATTGTATTTCTCCTCCAGAATCTCTCCATCCATCTGCTAAAATCCTATTTTCATGACAAACAATAAGACACACACACTCACTCTGTCACTGCTCCCTGTAGCTGCCAAAGAGCCAGATGAGGGAGGAGAGGGAGGGAAGAAAAAAAAACAAAAACACAGGGAAGAGGAGGTGACAAAACGGGATGGAAACTGTTTGAATTGCAATACAGTTCGGATTTTCTGTTTGGGATATTCTTATGCAACCATTCTGCAACATTTATTGCCGCTGCAGACAGTGAGACGCTGATGTACACTGAAAAGTGTAAAAGTCAGGGTGGTGACCTTCTTTAGTAACTTTGTTTCAACAGGCCAAGTCATAAATCTACATTTTGGGCAGACGAAGGCAATCAGATATTTTATTTATTATATTTCATTTCACCAATTGACAGAAAAAAGTAGACCAACTAAAGGACTGTGATTCAGACTGGCCTCTGTGCAACCAGCACTAAATAAGTACAGTAACTTTTTATTTCTAACTATGATCACAAACTTTTAACTCAGTGATTAAAACAAAAAAAAAGCTAAGTCAAAGTGTGCTATTTCAGTCAATGAGTTTTTCTACTATGGTTTCTCTAAAATACAGTAGAAAAAAATGTCTCATCACCATGCCATCCTTCGTTCTGTGCCCTTTCAGCAACAATCTGTGTAATGGATTGTACATTTACATTTTAGTACTATCGTATCATTTTAGGAAGTGAAAATTTGGCAAATGTGATTGCAAATTATTTCCATTTTAATATTTTTTAGATGGATTCATTTGCGAAAGCGTTAACATGAATGTAAGGAAAGCAATGCTAAAGTGGTTCCTTTTCCACAAGATGTTAATAACCCTGTCAGGACAGAATATTTGCAAACCACACCTAGCTTTAACTACTTCAAAAGGTACAGTAATTTAACAGTATTCCTCTTGTGTTGTGCAAGTGTGGGCTAAGAATTTCTGTGGGAAAAAAATCCAATTACAAAATCCTTCTAAGAGAAATAATGAAAATTCAAATGGGTTATGTAAATTCTGCCTGTTAAGTGGCTGGGGACAAGTGTGGCAAGTATGAGATTGTGTGCACACACACACACACACACACACACACACACACACACACACACACACACACACACACACACACAACAGCCATTTTGCTTCTCCAACACTTTCATTTTCAATATTCTAATCTGAATCCATCATTTCCTCCCTGTCACCTCTTTGATAGCGCTGCTAATGTTACTTAATGAAATTTGTTGACAAAGGAACAGTGCTCTATCCTGTTCTCAACATATTGAATTAGCTGTCTGGAGAGCGAAGAGGCGAGAGGGAAAACCCAGAAGATAGATGACCTCCCGCAGTCACTGTCAGCACACTGAGAACTTCTGAGACTCTTTTTAGGTCTCTCTCTCTCAATCTCTCTCTCTCTCCCCCTCTCTGGGTTAATATGGTTTCTATACACTGCTCACTGACTTAATGCAGCATGAAGATAGGAGAGTGAAAAAGGGAGAGGAAGAGAGTGTGAGAGAAGGTTAAGAAAAAGAATGGTACTGGGGGATAGGCAGCAGTAAAGTGGAGAGAAGGGGGAGTAAGGCAGGATACAGAGAGAGAGAGAGAGAGAGAGAGAGAGAGACGAGTGGACAAGAGAGATAGAGGGCCTAATGAGAGGCAGAGCCAGAATGAAATATGAGGGCAAAACGGGGGACGGGGGGGGGGTGAGAGTGAGGCATAAACTTGGAGAGAAAGCACCAGAGAGAGATTGCTGGGAAATGGTTTGGAAAAACAGCCATGACATGAAATAAAAAAGAACTGTTCAGGAAAAAGGTAGGAGGAGTGAAGAGGAGAAGAATGATGGCTGAAAAGGAGGGGGGAGGCATTGGATTTGGTCTGTGAATTCTCTAGAGATGGGAACACTTTCATATTAATAGGATCTGGAGTATGAAGGGTCAAGGTTGTGTGTGTGTGTGTGTGTGTGTGTGTGTGTGTGTGTGTGTGTGTGTGTGTGTGTGTGTGTGTGTGTGTGTGTCTATATAATCAAAGGGATAAATCGAGATCTGTCTTTGGCTTCCTCATAAAGAACAGCTCACTAGTGGGCCCACTTCTGATTTTAGGTGGGGGCAGAGGCACTTATTAATATACCAGTACTCTATCACTCTCACTATAACCACTGGAAGACCCCACTGGTTTGTGTTATTCTGCTTCTTTGTCTTCTCTGACCCTTCCATGGGAATAGTGTAATATCATTGTGATCCACTTCCTGCTCCTCGCCTTCTTTTAAACCACCAGGGTTCTTGACACTTCAATCAGCCTTTGCTTTCTATCCTCAGAATGGATGAGGTCATGTTAAGATAAATGTGAGAGGGTTTGTTGGTAAAACAAAAAAAAAAAAAAAAAAAGGGGCATTTTTACTATTAGGCTGAGATTCCTTTGTCATTTTATCATAATAAAAATGACAGAAGGGGAAAGGAAGGGGGCAGCAGCAAAGGAGTGACAACAGGAGATAGGGGAAGAAAGCTTAGATAAAGTAAGGGGCGGGTGGGAGAGGAGCGCGAGAGGTTAGGTGAGGTAAAAAGAAACTTGAGATTTCAGGAAGGAACTGTAAGTAAAGTACACAACACACAGTAGGATAGGAAAACACGATCTATTCTATCAGGCACAATAGAGTGACAACAATTGCACAGAAGTACATAAAATACAAAATTGTGTCACTGAAAATGTTTTATGAATAAAATGTATTTTATTAAGGGAACAACCTGAAATGCTATCTGCATTGAGAAAAGTAGACAGATGAGTAGCATGATAAGAGAAAAGGAAATGAAAAGGGAGTAAGGGACCACTCGACTTGGAGGCGAAGGTGTTGGCTAGAGCCGCCATACATTTCCCATGTGACTTTTCTCAACACTTTTCTCCTCACAATAACAATGAAACCAATCCACAGGCATATTATACAAAGGTGGCCTTATTTGCTCTGCCAGTATGCAGTATGTTAGCAGCGCAGATACGACATAGATTCATGCTACAGTGAGACGTTTTTTGAAAAATAAAGCCCAATTTCTTGGCTTTTTGCTAACTGAAATAAGTTGAGTAAAATTGACAATTTATTAACTTTATTAACTTCAAATAAAACTCCTGTTGACGTGTCCATCAAGTCACAACAGCTGCTGCTCTACATTGGTCTGTATTTAAGTGACAGCATTAAAGGTGACTGTGGTCTGCAACTGCATTTAGATAAAGCAGTGAAGTCCTTGCATGTGCCAAATTAGGAAAATCATTTATATAAAATATTAGTTATATGACTGCTATATGATAACATAGAAATAGTGACAAAGTCTGAACTGCCTCCTTGGTTATAATCATCAAACTCAAAGACACATTCACTGTCATTAGAATCATCTACAAGGAATGGCTTTGGCAATTGTCCTCTTCATCTTTGTGTCTCTGCTCTTATTTCTTCCCCTCTCTTCCCATCAAGTCCTTCTTTCTGCTCTCTTGATGTTCTCCTATAGCTTTAACCCAACACAGCTGAAGTGTGTTTAACACATCTGTGTGTACTGAGCTATGGATTTCCAAGGCCAGAAAATGCCAAAAACACATGCACCGTACAGTAAAGAGCTGCAGAAGGTATTAGTATCAGACCCTTCTATGTCTTATGTCTTATTAATAACCTTATTGTGCACTGCAGGTTGGATGGATGGGTGGACTATTTGCAGTACGCATATGCACTGCCCTTTCAGTAATGTGTTAAATATCATCCTGCTATGAAGCTGTCAAAACCAGCTGCCACTTTCCCTAAGAAACTTCCCCCTCCCCACACTGTCAAGAATATTTCTGAGTGGCTCACATCTGGCAAGAGCTGCCTCACAGTATTAGAGAAAGGAAAAGACAAGAACTGCATATTAGAGAACCAAAGTATGTGGAGCCACAAGCTTCTGAAGTATTTCCTTACTGTAAAGCCTTGAATGAAGTCGTTTTTAGGACAAGGCCACTTTGGCCTTTGATAAATAAAAATGTATTGGGGCATCACAACCTAAAAGTAGGGCACCAAAACATCATATATAATAGTAAAAAAATGACAGGGACTATTTTACATACAGTCACGACTAATTTTGTAATAATACATACCTTTTTCTTTTTTTTTTTTTACCTTAGTAAGGTTTAATATGCAGAACCTTTACTTGTAGTGAAGTATGTTCACAGTGCGGTTGGTATTAGTACTTTTACTTAAGTAATGGACATGAATACTTATCCCCCTCTAGTTAGCACACCCACAACCTAACGGCACCTGTGTGTTATTTAGCCTTCCCTTTTAAGAAAGGTGGACTTATGATGACCTCAATGCTTCTCCACATAGTATCACAGGGGTCTCCTGGGTAATTAAATAATACACTTAATGAGTTTGGCAAATGACTCAACATTACAGCACCCATGAGCTTCAGTGGCCTTTGCTATGGAAAACTGCAGAATCTGTGAAATCAGAGCATATTGTTTCATCTTTCATCATCTATCATTGTTGCTGAACTACAATCCAGAAGATTCAACCTGTCTACAAAGTCTACAAAGTCTATAGCACAATTTATAGCTTCAGCGCCATTAGCGTAGCATGCAATCACATTTTAAACGTGGTGATTACATGTTTCATGCAATGCTGCACAGTGCTGGGATGTTTTTATGTATGCAGTCTGGCCCAGAAACCCCAATAATAAAAAATTAAAACCAATTTACTGTTTTATACATGTGCATTTTTTTAATTTTTTTAATAAACATTTGGTTTTCATAGCACTTTGGTTAGAAAACTTTTAAAAACATTTTTATTTAATACAGTCTCACACATTTCACAGGTCTGTGAAGAATGTTTGTTTGAAGATTTAATTAGTTTAAGTTTGCCATTTGAGAATCATTATGTGAATCGCTATAACTCTTTATTTATAAAGCCTTTGTGAGTACTACAGGTCGGAAAGTAAGTTTCCAAGTGAATTAGTTTGAAAGACTCAGCAAACAGAACTTTACTTAAACTTAATTCAAAATCAACTAGCAGTCATTAACTGTAACAATCAGAAGGATACAAGTGAAAATGTTAAAATTACTGTTCTGAATTGATGCATTTACAAGATATTAAGTAATCACACAGGATAAATAAGCAAGAAAACAAAAAGCTGAAACAACTATCTTACCTGGAAAACCTCTGAGCACCAATGTTGTTTTGCAAAGAAGCTGTACCTCAAATAGCCTCATGATAGTACAAACAAAATCCATAATAAGATATTAAAGATAATAAAATACTAGCAAGATTTGGCTTAGTACCTTTCAAGTTTGACGTTAAAGGCCTTGAGAGAACTCAACATTATAAATAACATCTAAAAATCTAATCATCATTGAAAACAACTGTCTCAGAACTTCAAAAGAACAAACTTTGAACAAATACTCTCAGTCATCATGTAGACCACCAACCTATGTACATCCATGCAAAGGTTTAAACTCAATGTGTTCTTTGTATCTCCCCTCCTAAATTAACGAAATGTTGAAAAATGAAGACATTGTTAGCTCACACTGCAGGAGGACTGTCTACTCTCATACACAAAGCAAACATGAAACTTGTTTCAATTTTTAGATGAAGCCAATTGTTCTTCAGTTCTTCTGTCTATCAAACACAATGAATAGAACAGAAAAAAGAATGTCAGAAAATCAGAAAAAGAGGGTGAGGATCAAAAGAACAATAACAAAAGACATGTCAATTTTTTTTAAAGCATGAAAAACTTAATAAGGACTATTCTTTCTGTGGCACCACTGGCAGCCGTCCAAGGCGACAGAGTTCAAAGCAGCTTATTGACTCTGAGCATTGTGTCATTTTACACAAGGCTAAAAGCACAAACTCAAATTCAGGTGACATATGAGAAGGAAAAAACAAGCTTGGTAGAAGAAAGAAAGGAGATGGCAGCAAAATAAAGAGAATGTAGCTTTTAGTACAGTTGGAGTAAAGATGGAAAAAGAAACAGAGGTATCTTGATCTGTTCTCTTGTTGAACCTATTGATCTCACAGGCTGAGAAATGAGTGTGTTTGTAAAGGAGAAAAAACTACCTAAAGCTGGTAACA
Organism: Dicentrarchus labrax; assembly: GCF_905237075.1. Taxonomy (NCBI): domain Eukaryota; kingdom Metazoa; phylum Chordata; class Actinopteri; family Moronidae; genus Dicentrarchus; species Dicentrarchus labrax. The sequence continues at coordinate 10,922,113 of NW_026136713.1, read as the reverse complement.
TGAAACATTAAAACATTTTTAACTGTACATATGAACAGACTGAGAGATATGCAAGGATATTTAAATCAACATTTATAACAGAAAGCTGCTAAGTACTCAATAGATTATAAACGTTTTTATTATTTTATCTGTTAAGATTTCCAGTTCTATAAAGGGCATGGGATTGAAACTAAATACCTTGACCTGACTACTATAGGCATCTTCTGAAGTGGGTCATGTGATGGAAACAGTTTTTAGACAGTGAAGCTAAGATGAATTGCAGCTAAAAGCCTAGGCTTTTTTTTCTGCCATAAAGATTACTGATGCCATGAATTTCAATTGTATTCAGAATAGAAAGGCAGCACACCAAAATATCAGTATTTATTTATTTTATTGTCCGCTTCATCTTGACTGTAGACTCTCATTGGACAGATGTTGTCAGACAGTGAACGAAGTATGTTTTCAGTTGATGTTTCTTTATAAGCAGATGGAGAGCTCTAGACCGGTAACCGCCTGAGTGCATGCAGGCAGAAAGTGGCTCTTTTCCTCAACTGTCAAAAGGTGTACAAATGTGATTAGACTGACAGCTGCACATATGCATTCGACAGCAACCATCTTCTTAATTTAAAGCTAAAGAATATTTTTTGTAAATTCAATTCATTTTTCAGTGCCTATAGAGTGTCAACCTCTGGCTATGGTGACTCTGACAGCCACCACCCATCATCCTACAGAGGCATTCCTGTTTTAAAACTTTATCACAAATACCCTCATTAAATGAAAACGACTACGGTACTTTTGTCAGTGTCAGTTCAAAGGAGACTAAACCAAGTTTGCATTGAGATATTAAAACACAGATCAATAAAACCATGTTTAAGCTCTCCAAAAGCTTCAAAGTCATTGGGATTAGCACCCATAACAATTCATATTCCATGCAGAGCAATACACATCAGTCAAGCACAATCTCCTGTTCTTCAACTCTACACTCATCTGAGAGTTCATGTGATCTGTATGAATCACATGATTTCTCTGTTCAGTCGCTGGGCTGAAATGATAAAGTTAATTTTCACAGCAATTTCACAGCTCCTTCTGTTCTCTGTGGTGGTTGCCTTGGCTACGCTATCAGGGGGGTTTAAATGAAGTAAGGTCTTCTGTTGTTGATAAATGAGATGCGAGGTTGCCAAATAAACATTGGAGTGTGTTGGTGTATTTGTGTGTATGTGCCTGTGTGTAATAAATGTGATGGTTCTTCATCAGAGGCTGTGAAAAGACACAGCATTCAGAATGGCTCAGCTGATAAGAATGGAAAAAGTCAATGGCGTGGGTTGTGTGTGTGTGTGTGTGTGTGTGTGTGTGTGTGTGTGTGTGTGTGTGTGTGTGTGTGCCAATCACCACATGATTGTGTGAATGCCCACTGCAGAGGGACAGACACACACACACACACACACACACACACCAAGTGATATGTCTGACCACTGTCCTTTACCGGGTGATTGACAGCCCCAGGGTGCTGTGATGGTGGAATGGACAGACACAGATGGCAGTGAGTTTGCAGATCTGTAAAGTCGAGAAAACCTCAGAGTGCACTTCTGGTACAAGTATTGCTTAATACATGCAAAATACACTTGAGGTACTCCTAATACAAGGAAAAAAGATAGTGTGAATCCTCTTAGGAGTAATTAAGCAATGCGTTTGGTATGAAAGCTTTACTTGGTTATTTAATCATTTCGGTTGGTCCCATATTTTCCTATGCACAAGTACTGAGAAATGAGGTTCACATTCCATAGCTTAATGGCCTTTTCTGGTTTGAATGAAGTGTGTGCACTAGGAGTGAATTCATTTAAATTAAGTATCAAATTAAAACCACAGCTCACCTACTACTGGCTGTTTATTCTCATTTATTCTATAATAGTTTAGAAAGAAACACCTTTTAACATTCTAGTGCGGAAGATGTTTGTCTTCATTTCCTTGATTAATTGTAAGTGTTTTAACTGTTGCAGCACTGATGTGTGTACACAAGTGGGTGTGTTTGTTTACACCTTTCCATGTGTTTGTGGTGTCGTGCGGTTGTGTTGTTAGGTGAAGTGTCTGATATTTTCCTGTGACACACTGATTTTTCTTAGGGTTCACTTGGTATTTTTGTGACTTGATGCGGACTGATGTGGGATAAGATGTGCACAGTGTGTGTGGCAGTGGCAAACCAGTTTCAATTATTGTGTCAAAAGTGACTGCATTTTGTACTATCCGTCTACCGGCTGCAAGGACCAGGTCAATGGCAAACAGGGTAGTGTTGTTTTAGCCGCTCTTATTGGAAGAGGCACATCAATCTTCTTGATCTTAAACCCCTGTTACATATGATAGCCTCGTCTGATCCTGTTTGATTATACATTCTTAAACCAAACATTTACATTCAACAGTTTAAAGTCCAGTCCAGAAAATATGTCAGTACGAAAGAGAACAGATTGATGGGTGAGTCTTACCACATTAACATTTGTCCTCAACAACTGCTTCTAGATTGTACAAAGTTCTTTCTGTTCACTTGATTGAGTCCCTACAGCTAAATCAAGGTGTCAGGGCAACTAGAGTATGTTTGTATGATCTGCACTTTTAATTTTAAGGAAAGCTTCTCCATGAACAAATTACTTAAGCTAAAACATGGTATGGCAGAAATAGATGGAAATAAACTCAGTGTGGCTCTATCATAGGCCTAACACTGAATGCTGGTAAATTTAAACCCTAGACCTTTCTGCTGTGAGCTGACAGTATTAACCACTGAGTCACTGTGGCATCCAGACACCAAGATCTCAAGAATGCATATTTTAAAGTTATGTGTAGGGTTGGGTACCATTCACATTTGAATCGATACCGGTACCAATGGGGAGAGACAGTGACTCTGGTCTGTTCATGCACTCAAAGTGTCCTCTATTTGTGCTGTTATCAGTTATAAATGTGTTTTTCACTGTGTGAGAACTGTGTGAGAACTGTGTGAGACAGGGGACAAGCGACATTAGACCTTGTGAACATTTTCAGTTGCGTGAGTCTCCCAGTCAGTGTGTGAGTTGACAGTTCATTTTACCTCCAGCAAGAATGTATCCAACTAACTAATTAAGTACCTGAAGATGACGATGCTTGACTTAGTCTCATCGTTAGCTGTGGCTGCTGCAGGGGACTGGATTTTGCATTACAAAGCCTGCGTGTCCTGACTCACTGTCACTTGTTGCAGGGGTGACCTGAAGTTAGTCTCTGTCTTTCTCTCTGTACTCTATCCCCTGACCCAGATGTGCTCTCATGTACTGAAATGGTATGCATTAAATGAAGTGTACCGTATTTAACATGAATTGTATGAAATGTATTTCGGTCAGTACGCTTAAAAGTAACACGTTAACCCGAGTTATGTATGGGTTAGAGCTAGTCAGCCACTTACTAAACAGCAAAGCAATTATCAAAAGGTGAAATTAGGGTCATCAAAAGGCATTCAGCAGGTTTCAGCTTGCATTTAATTTTCATCAGTACAGATGTTTACAGTAATGTATGTATTATAAATGCATTAATATGGTAATGCAAAGCTTGTAGTTTATTGCTTCATGTTTACAGAAAATTATCTAGTACAAAGATTTTGCTTGGCAAATGACCCATAAGCGTGCACATTTGAATGCAGTCAAAGCCCCTTTTGGGGCTTCAAAGCCCCTTTTTGTAGAATATCAATGTGATACAATCCTTTTTCAAAAACAAGTTTGTTTGATTGTTTGATTTGTTTCAAAAGCAAGTTATTGTTTGTAGAAAGAAGTTTATATGTGGCTTTAAGCCCATTTGTTCCAGGGTCAGATCTGAATCCATGTGCACTGGGATGTGCCACAGTGCCATCAAAGTAAAACTATTTCAAATTCTACACATTAGGGCTTTGACTGTATTTAAAAAAATAAAGAAATTAATCAATGTACAAAATATTTGAAGAAGAGACAAAAAGTAAACTAAATGTTGAGATTGCTAGCAACTGTGGAGCTCCTACCTGAATAAAACTAGTCAATTTGTGACTTTTTTAAAATAACCACATCATACATTAGAGGATTGCACTGTACATTGGCAGTTGATTTGCAGTATGCATTGGAGCAAAGTGGTATGCTATGTGTACTAACAGTGCCCAATATTCTGTGTTTGTGGTGCAAAATATATAATAAACATACCATCTATAAATGTCCCCTTTTTCAGGTTGCTAGCACTGTAAAACTTCATGAAAAAGAAATGCATAGTTTTACCTTACAATACACATTCAACATTACTTTAATGAGTAGCCTAACACGAGTTGAATTATTATTGACAGTCAAATAAAAAATAACAAGAAGTGTAAAGCTCAAAATCATTATGATGCAGTATTCATTATTAGACAGTGACTGAAGAAAGTTACAAGAGCAAGACAAAGAGCATGTCGACCCACCAATCAACCAACCTTTTGGTTACATTAATTCCATATCTCTCCATCCATGCTCTCTCTCATTCTGAAGTGAAGGGATAGATGAGATGACGCTTTTGAAGTCATCCAAGACTTTCTGCAAGTTGTCTGCTGCCTCCCTGATTGATCGGACAAATTTCATGAGCTCAGATCTGATTGGAGTGGTATTTTGGGAAGACTGGTCCTGTGTCTCTGATTCTTCAGACTCTTGCATCGGTGAGCTGGGCACTAGTGAAGCCTGATCAGAGGGGGTTTCAGTCTCGGACACTGACTCAGAACTAGCTTCACCTCTTCTCTCTGCTGCCTTTGCCTGTCTAATGTGGTGAATCTCTTTTGCATCCATGGCAATGAAGAAGAGATCCACTGCCAAAAATAACCCAGAAAACACACCTGTTGCTACCTCTGCCACACGTATTGCCCTGGATGTCTGTGCTACAATCTTGCCAACGTTCACCACTTGAACTAGACGAACCAGTTCTGCAATGCCACCTAGTCCCCTCCCCGCCCTGGAGCCAAGCCTGACGAGGTTTTCTGGACTGAACTCGGTATGCTCAGTGCTGAGATCAGCTGACTCAAATCTGCTCCTGATTGCCTGTAAACTTTCATTAATCTGTTTGATCCAGGTGATGACTGCTTTCATTTTCTCTTCAAACTCTTTAATGATAGTTCTGACAGCTTTGCGATCAGAGGAGCTTTTGACTAAATTTCTGATATTTGAGGCACCAGCAGTGACTCCACCAAGTGTACTTACTCCTATTCCAACCCCAGTGACAATAAGAGAAGCTCCCAAAGTGAAGGGGGACAGTATAAGTCCCACTATAGCTGTAATCCCTCCTGCTGCTCCAATCACTCCTCCTGTCAGACTCCCGATGGTGGTGTTTGTGTGGACACTTTCCAAACCGTCAGCCAGATCCCTTAGCTGTTTCAACTTTTCCTGGAGTTCCTTCACAGTTGTTTTGCACTATTAAAGAAGCATAGTTTGTCAGCAGAAAGCAAGATACCCAGAGCTTCTAAATAAAGAGCAACTTAAAAACCCCTGTAAAATGTGTTTTTGCGAGAGTTTATTCTCACCTTGCTGAAATTATGTACAAGTGTACTCTAAGATTTTAATGACAGACTGAATAGTTGGAGGTTTAACTCTGCTAGTTTTCAGTACTATATTTTTAATTAGTATTCTATATACAGTTACATATATGTACAGTGTAGACTGGCATTGGAGTTTATATGAATGTAAGCTTTCATGTAATTTTATTAATGCAATTCATGTTCATCATGTGTTATGGATTTTATGTTGGTAATGGACCCCAAAAAGATTAGGTGATTGCCATGGCATCAATTATTGGGGATCCTTAAATAAATGAATAAACTGTAGCACCCTGTGAAATCAGTGTTGGCTGTGGTTCACACAACTGCTGCCAAAATTGGCCATAAACTACATTTGATTAGTATCTTCTCTGACATGCAGTGGTCAATGTATGCAAAAACTTGTGAGACTGAAAGAAGCAGTAGTGCTGCTTTCCAAATATATATATGCGCCTCTCACTGATCTCCTTCTCCGTTATAGCTGGTTTCAGTCACGTGACGCTGGCTCTGAACGAAAACGCGTTGTGGATTAGCTAGACAGGTAAGCTAGTGCTTTACGTCCCTGTCAGCGATTATAGTTTTTCAAAATGGCGGAACGACATGGAAGCCTCCATGGACTTGCCCGTCCAATGTATACAGATAAGAGATTCTTCGCTTACGAGGATAAGTCAGATCATTGGCAGAGGTAATTTTACACCAATGAGGACACATTTATGAATGAAGACATTGATTTTAGTTAATAAAATACTTAAAACACTACACAATGTCCCTTTAAGAATGGTGCAGCTCTAAATGGAAAGTTAGCAAGATAAAAATGAAATGTTGGATATAGTTTGTTCTAAGAGAGTGGGTTCCAGTACTGTACAGTACTTTACAGATGTGGTACCTTTTCTATGAGACAAACTTGAAAACAAATGGGTGTAAGGGGGCCAGACTGTCAGTACTTTACAGATGCGGTACCTTTTCTATGAACAGCTTAAAACCACAGGATGCTCCAGGATCTCACTGGCTGTTGGTCTTGATTGAGGGTCTTTTTCCAATATATCTTTCAGTAGTTCACGAAGCTCTGGTGAGAAAGTATCTGGGATAGATGGGTAAGGGCCACCTATTACCTTGGGCATGAGCTTGACTGGAGTCTCTGCTGTGAACTGAAGGAGAGTTATTGTTAGAAAACTCTAACACTAATTATAATTGGTTTCTATTTACTTTTTAGTCTTCTCCTAGGATTGTTTTTTGTTATTTAGATCTGAAATATACAGTAACAGAGTTTAATTTGTTAAAATAAATATTTCTTGTATTTTTTAATGTTCATACATATATATTTGTGTACCCATTCCTAAATAATCTTTTGCATTGCATTCGTTCACATTGCGAGAAAATACAATATCTTGTTCAGTACTAAGTTAAAGCAGGCTTTTATTAAATTGATTGATTACGTAATGCCTTGATGACTTGCAAACGTAGGTAACTTACCGCTGATGTTTGAGTACAGAGCTCATACAGTATGCATCCCACTGACCAAATGTCACTATAAATAAAGAATAAATAAATAAATAAATAAATAATATTAATAATATTAATAATAATAATAATAATAATAGTTTTAAACCAAGTAGAGTCGTTGTTGTGTTGGGAATCAAGGTCATTCTCATTTTGGTAAAAACCTTTTTACCTTTTAGCATCATAGGTCCCCTGTGTGAAGACTTCTGGTGCCAGATAATTTATTGTTTTCAACCGATTTGACTTGGTGTTTTTTGAACTGTGTGAAAAAACAAAACATGTTGCATTGATGTATTTGGGTTTGTGTGTATATACAGACAAAAATATATAGCAAAATTACAGTGTACAGTACTTTTCATGGATTTTTCCAAACTCGCCCAAGCATACTGTTCCAAATTCGGTGAAGTACACGTTCTATGAAAAGAGGAATGGTGATACTGTAACTTTCAATAGCCTAGTTAAGTCACTCTTTAAGAATTTACACAAGTATATTACTTAGGGATGCACATTATTGGACTTTTACCGATATCAGATATGCCAACATTTTCCGACTCATTTTGGCATGATATATGCACATTCAAACAAATTCCAGAGAACATCAAGTCTCTACTGTAGTGGAATTAACCAATTTTAATACCAACTCTTATTGTGATTGCCCACTGGCCTGAAATATACACAATTACATTCAAACTGTAAAATTCTGGCTTCTTTAACATGGTTGGATGATCAACCCTGACAACAACCACGGCAAGTTTGACCTATTTCACAAGTTGCAAAATAAGTGAATAAATGTAATCTCCGTCCACTAGGATGTGAAAGTAAGTGGATTCTACAACTGAACAGCAATTAAAGCCAAGAAAGAACATTTATAGACATAGTGTACTCTTTTTCACATTGCTGAACAAATTATCCTTAATTATTAGGGCTACATATGCTTCACAGACCTTTGCTTAAACTTAATAATATATTATTTAATAAATTAATTCAAACGTAGGATGTCAGCTTGCAACTCCTGAAAAATACCCGCGCCTGGGCATCATGTAGCATGTGGCTTAACATAGACCACAAATCCCTACATCTTCAATGAACGGTAACAGCTGGTTGTCCAGAACAATACACTCAATGAGACTGATGCCTTTGGTCCTGGGGGGATCGCGGTAAAGTTTTTTGGCTTTGTTTACAGACTGGAGAATAGGCTGCTGACAGGTGTCTCCCTTTGTTCTTCCCAAATTTGTAGTAATGATTGGAATGCCATTATATTTTTAATGTTAAAGGAATGATGAACACTTTGCTATCTATTTTGGAAACTTTAGAAAGACCTTCACACAGCAGACATACATGCTCACAGATGCGATGACGCCAGCTTTGGCTTGTGCACCCTTGTGCTGGGTCAAGCATGTAGCCTAGTTAACAGTATGATTCAAGCCTCATCCTATTGGTCTGTCATATCGGGAGAAATTGCAGATGCCGATGTTTCATTTTAAAGCCTTTATTGAACGGTATCGATGGCGTTCTGATATCATTGTGCATCCCTAATATTACTGAGAACACTTAAAAATAGAAGTTTAAATTTGACAGCCCAAAAGCCCTTTTTTCCAAATGAAAAGAATATATAGAAAGAAAGGTTAATTTCAATGATAATAACACATTATCAATACATATTTTTTACATTGTGATGGTTTAAAATAGCTAATGGTTAAATTCTGTGGAAGCACACAATCTTTTAATCGTATACACGTAGTAATATGTGTAGTACCTCTGGCGTCAGATGTTTGTGAAGCAAGCCTTTATCATGACTGGTTTTCAAAGCCATGCAGATCTCAACAATCCAGCTCAGTACCTACAAAACACATTATGGTACTACATAGCGGCCAATGAATAAATGAATGGCAATTAATTGCAAAATATGTACACTACTGCAGCAGGGCAGGAATTACACCACGGCCAAATGGCCAGTACTCTAGATGCCCCTTCAGTGTCCAAATCTAGTGTCCTAGACTTCACTTCCCATATTTATTTAATAACTTCAGTTACTAGCTATAAGTTACAGATCCAGTTTAGAAAAATAAAAATAAATTAATAAATGTATGTATTACCTATGTACCCCATGTATGTTGTACCCAGCAGTATGTAAAGTGAACACATTAATACATCAATCATTATAATCAAGTAATATAATACATATTTTGATGCTGATAGTTTTGTAGATAGGTTTTTAGGTTTTGAATGTAGGACCTTTACGTGTAGTATTTTTACACTGTAGTATTGGAGTCCTTCTTCCATCACTATTTAATCCATATGTGGACTGCATAAACAGTGTACAGTTGTTAAAGTTGTGAAATCTATCTTGTATTTCTATTGTATAGCCTATAGCTCCAAATATCGGTAAGTCAGCTCCTTGATTACTAACAATCGGTATCGGAGTCTGCCCTGAAAATAACATATCGGTCAATCCCTATCACAAATGCGCTTCAGAGATGTTTTCCTATAGTTGGTGTGACGGCTGACTTGCTGAACTGCTGTGTCTCGCACCCCTGAGGTGACCACACAGAGAGTGTTTCTGCTGCAAAGCTGACGCTGCCCACCCTATCTTTCTACATTGAGTTTCCCTTTGATAAATACAAAACACTAAAAGCCTTGTTAACATATGAATTGATTCTGTCTACAGAAATGTTTGAGAGCTTTTAATCTGAAACAGATACAGTAGGTGCTGTGTATAAAAATCTGTTAACATGGCCTCTGAAATAAAAACTAAGATGTTCTGCCATGCACATGCACTGCAGAGGCAGGCAGTGTGGAGCAGGCCTTAAAAGGAAAGGCTCGGCTGTTAACACACAGCAGCAGTTGGGTTGTGGTTGTGCTAACCAGACGTGGAGGAAGTATTCATGGCCATTATTTAAGCAAAAGTAGTAATACCAACCCCACTGAGAATTACTTGACTACAAGTAAAAGGTATGCATTCTAAACCTTACTAAGGCAAAAGTATCTAAGTATTATACCAAAATGTTCTCATTTTGCAGTAAAATGGCCCCTGTCAGTGTTTTACTATTATATATGATCTTATTGGGTTACTGATGCATTAATGTGTATGTTACATGCCCTTGGTGCCCTATATTTTGGCTATGATGCCCCAATACATTTGTATTTAACAAAGGTCAAAGGTAAAAAAATACTCCAGGCCTGCTGCAGTATATTTCACTGATGTAATCTGAAATGTCTTTTGCATAAGGCTACTGTACCTGAGACTCTTCAGAAGGTTGCTTCTTATCCACACTCTCTCTGATCTTTGTAGCAAGGTTCCCTCCCTGACAGTAGTCCATCACTACATAGTATACGTTTTCATCTTTATGGCAAAAGAAGAAAAGAGATTCTGTTAGTATCTTATAACAAGTAATCTTCATTTTTTAACAGTGTAAGATACAAATAAATACAAACTATTGAAGGTTTTGTATTTTCTCTGAGCTCACTGTTGAGTTGTTAAAACTTAAATTCGGGATGCGTGTTATTTTTTAAAATGCGTCTATTTTTAGAACATGCTACAGATAAATCTTGTCAATATTAGACTCCACAACACCCCTCAAGTTAGTCAGGTTTGCAACTACAGAATTTTTAGAATTTAAGTATTCTTTCCTCAGTTTGTCGATGTGGATAGTATTTGAAATGTCATTGTGTGTTGAATAAATGTCTTTTTAGAGGGCTAAACATTACCAACATGACAGAAGAGGTGAGTCCATGCACAAGTGAAATGGCAACTATATCAGACATGGCTATGATAACAGCAAGATGCAGATTTGTCAAAACTTACCTTTAAAAGAGTTCTTGCTGTTCACAATATGAGGATGGTTTGTTGTCTTGTAGACTTCTATCTCTGAGATTAATTCTCTAGGTGTCTGTTAAAAACACAACTTCCATGAGAATGGCCTAGTAGTCAGAGTGATGGGCACCTAACAAGTTAGAGTTGTACGCCTAGTTGGCAAACAAGATCCTTTTAGCAAAACCTTTTGTTTGCACTTCTACCTGATGCCTCCCATTTGGGCTTGCAAAGTCAGGTCACTCTTTCTACTAACTACATGAAATGAATGCAATTATGGGTTCTACTTTCAGGAAACTGGATGCAAACGCAAGCACAAATGCACATTAATATCAACAGTTTTTGCAAGTTTTGGCGATAACGTGGCACAACGTGGAAGAGAGGCTGAATACAGTCTTAGAACGGGAGATACTGGCTTGTTCTTGTTAGGTGCTCTGAGCAGGTTTAAGGCAACCACAATTTTATGTCACCATGAGTATGAACTTTGCACTGCACCACACGATCAACATAAAGACTACCATAGTAGTCTACTAGTGTAAATAGCGAATTTGATTGATTTAGTTGACAACTTATGTAGTTGTTCTGTTTACTGATTATTCAGTGTGCCACAAACAGACACACACATGGACCTTGACATTACGGATTAGGGATGTACTCCGTTTTTCAAAATACATTCCCAAACAGTAACTTTTTTTCTCTTGGGATACACATTCACATGCATTCAGGCACACTCAAAATTTCTTGAGAAATGTTCTAGTTTGGTTTTTAGTTCTGCTTCTAGATTTGGATAAGATTGGTTTAGGAACTGTCTACTTACCTGCTTTAAAAGGATCTTTTTTATGATAAATTTGTCATCTCCCTTTGTAGCAACAACAGCATTTTCTGTTTCTTTTTCTAGTTCGTAGCCATTCTTTTTCAGGGTACTCTCTTCTGTCCCCATCTTTGCTGTTATTACCTAATGACACACAAATGATGAAGCCAACACAAATAGCATAATAGCATCATTTACATTATGTCAGTGGGGGGTCGGTACCCCCACTAGGGGTCGTCAAAGTTTTACAAGGGGTCACAAGGCCTTCTTGAAAACTTTAAAAAAAATATATACAGTATGCCTATATCTATTATCTAATATTATTATTTAAGATCTAAACTCTGAAGACCTGAACACTAGCTATATTCACAGAGCCTTCTGTCTCTGATAAACAGCATCATACTGCATTAGAAAGGAACAGAGTTAAGAAACCAAAGAGCTAACAATGGCCAAGCGTTAGGGAAAAGAAAACACTGCATTTGTAAAAGAAAGAAAAAAAAGAAAAGAAAAAGATGCCTGTTACGTATGTATGACTGGAATAAATTGTAAAAGTAAGAGAGAGAATTGTAAGTACCTAGTTCCTTAGAATATCAGTAAAGACTTCCTCAAAAACTTCCTGTCTATCAGTTGTTCTGTACTGTTATTTTCACATCTGATAAACTGTACACACTAACTACAGGAAGTTATTGCAAAACAGGAAGTTATATCACGTGAATATTGCATCAGAGATGAGCTTCACTGATATTTTACTGAACTAGGAACTAATTTTTACAATTTCTTACAGTATGTATATGAAATATCCATAAAATATTACTGATATGAGTAATATCCATTTACCCAATGATAGAATCGGGGTCCCTTAAGGAAAAAGGTTGGGAACCACTGCCTTTTGTTATTGTCATGATACGAATGATTTTGTTGAATTGTTGCTGAACCTTTTTTATATTTTTCTTTATTATTTTATATGTTACAATGCTAATCACATTTAAATTCTGAGTAATTACCTTCACAGTCTTAACTTAATAATAGATACTCTGTATAAATTGTTTTGATCTGTCTGATATAAACAAAACAATAGAAAATAAATCCTTTCAATATGATAATTTAGATTATAATAACACACAAGCACAATACATACCAAAATGCAAAACCCCTGGATGACAGCAACAGCAGTGAAGCTGCTCTCCTAACAACCAAAAGTGAACCTTCTATTGAGAAATGAAACTAAATATTAAGGTCTTCACCCACACAGGGCTGTCATTTTGCATCATCCTATCACAGCCTGTAAAGAGTTGTTGAGCTCATACATTATGTGCATTGATGTGTCAGATGGTGGGAAAGTACCATTCTAATTACATTGGTAAAAACTGCTATGGTCCAAAGAGTATTTGTATTTTTAAGTTGATAAAAACATAAATTATTTCTTAAAGAAATGGGCAACTAGAAAATACCTTTGATAAAATGTCAAAGATACAATACTTTTAACTGAAATAAAATAAAAAATAGACTTTAATAAAAGATGAAAACCAAAACAACATTGTGTATTTACAAAACTAGAAACATATTCAACAAATGGTAGTTTTAGTCTTTGTCAATGTGGTCAAATTTGTCAACACAAGAAGCACGAGAAAAGCATTGGTACATATATTTATTGAGACTGGAATGTCACATGACTGTGAGTGACTTGCCTTTACAAAATGGTGTGTTTGCATTGTAATGCCTATTCTAAACTTCTTAAATTGTGCCCTTGACAATTACCCAACTTGACCATACACAGAACCATCTGGGAAGTTGTCATTGGAAAGGAACTGGAATAGGGCCGGCACCTTCAAAATATACTTGGCAGGTGATTGGATGAACCATCTGTGTATCATTGTCTATCAGAGAGAACTTCCACCAATGCAATTGATCCATATAACGTAGTCAATCAAGCCTGGAATTAAGTCATTAATTCTGAAATATGAAGATAATTGCATCTATTCTGGGATCTACCACAGATCGCGGTAAACGCTGCACCCGCTAGGAACACTGCCAGGCACAGAAGCAGTATTTTCCAGCACAGATGAGGCTCGTTGATATGTGGAACAGCAGTTAAGACCAACAGTTCATTTATAAGAAGGATGGGCAGACTGACTGACCCGAAAACCTAATGTCTCCGGCCACGGCTGTCAGTTAAGACTAATACTAAAACCAATAAAGACTGGACTATAACTTAACATTTTTAAACAATTAAAATTAAACTAAACAAAAATAAGCACATGTACCGTAACTGACAATTTAAAACTAACTGAAACCAAACTGAACTGAAACAAAAAATAAAAATGAAATCCGAAACTATAACTCTGTTGCCAAGGTGCATTTCTGTGAGAAACATCACTGAGCTGAAAATGTTGCTTGTTCTGCTGTTGGTGACTGTTTGGGATTTTGTGTCAGTCTGGATTTTTCAGAATCAAAGTTGACCATTAGGATACCATTAAAAGTAAACTTTGAAATGGCCTTGAGAAAACTAGAACGGTTCACGGAAGTTTGCATTAAGGTGGGTCACAGTCACAGTTTTGGGTCGAGTACCCCTTTTAATTTAAAAAAACTCATTGATCAACACATTAAAGGCGAGAAAACTAGAATGGTTTGAGGAAGTTTGCAGGAAGTTTTCCTTTTATCTTTGGTACAGTACAATGTAAAAAACGTATTGATCAACACATTAAAGTCGAGAAAGATCAACACATTAAAGGCGAGAAAACTAGAATGGTTTGAGGAAGTTTGCAGCAAGGTGGGGATGTCACAAGACAAACAGTGTAAAGTGAAAGCAAGAGGCCAAATATTTAATATGGTTGCTGATAACGGTCTTAAATAAATTGAACAAGACAACAAATAACAACAAGGACCAGACGTGGGTGGTGGAAGGTTGGTGGTTCGATCCCTGGCTCCTCGCTGCATGTCAAAGTGTCCTTGAGCAAGACACTGGACCTGTGTTGTGTGCTGTTTATCGGTGTATGAGTGTGTGTGAATGATTAGTTTCCGTTATGGTGAGCAGTTGGCACCTTGCATGGCAGCCACTGCCATCAGTGTATGAATGTGTGTGAATGGGGTGAGTGTGACATGTAGTGTACAGCGCATTGAGTGGTCGAAAGACTAGAAAAGGCGCCATATAAGTACCATTTACCATTTACCATTACTTGTCAATGTCCATATTTATGACAGTGGTGTGTGAGTGAATTGCACTGGTTACACTGTAGGGCGCAAAATTGCAAACGATACCAATTTTTCCACAATGTTGCTTTAACTCATTCACAAGTTTACAGTGCTCACGCTCATGATTATAAGTTGCAAATGGATACGTTTAATTCACAAAACAAGAGGACTTTCATGGAAAGCACTAAAAGAGCGCTAAAGGATCTGCACTCAGCACCAGGATAACACACAGAATCAGATCCTAAAGAATTTCTAATGAGAGGAGGTCCTATTCTATGAATCTTTTTTGCTGACAGTATTGAAGACAAGGTAAATATACAATTTTATAAATTACTTGTGTATGTCATATCAACCACAGTCAACAATGCCCCTTACTTTCTGCATCACCTCGTTGGGAGAGACGTTATCTTAATTCCTAGTCTAAAACAAAACATAAATGTAATTAAAGCTGCAAGCAGCGTTGGGCAGGACCTCGCCATCTCCCCACGTCAGGGCCTGTACGGCTGTTGCCTGCTGCAGCCATGCCACACCACTTCGCCCCACGCCCAAACCCTCATCAACCGGACGCTGAGGGAGACAGCTCTACATTCGTAGAGAGACATACGTCCCGCGTTTCAGACACTATGCAAGAAGACTTCTGCGTTCATAGTAAGACTCTTCACTGCAAAACTTCACCAATGTGTCTAGATTGCATTGATCGAATCTGAAGTCAATCCGAAAAAATCTGTAGGAGGAGTTGGTTAAAATAGAAGCCCTGAAATGCCAGAAATGGCATCGCAGTTTAACATTCGATTCAACCTGGCTGACTTCTATGCCACGCCACGGACACGCCCTTCATCGTACATGCACAAATAGCCCAACTTTAATCAGCAATTTTTTTTAACTGTACTGACCAATTTTGAAGTTGATCCGATAAATTCCCTCAGAGGAGTTTGTTCAAATACAGCGTGAAAAAAATGCAGAAAATGACCACGAAATTCAAAATGACCGACTTCCTGTTGTGTTTGGGTTATGGGTCCAAGAGGCTTTTTTGCTTGTCCTATCATGATACACATGGGTACCAGTTTTCATACATGTCGGTCATACGTGTCTTGGGGGCTGATTCTGGGGGGCGTGGCCAAGCCATTTTGCGACGCCTATCTGCAGGACCAAGACAGTACGTTAGCCTTCGCCAGAACTGAATTCTGAAGTTTCATGAGTTTTCGGCCATGTTTCGCACCCCAAAAAGTGTTCAAATGTTAACACAAAAGCTGATTTTCATCTGTCAATCCGCTGGAAGATATACATAAAAGTATAAAAATGACATTTCCTTTCATCACTAGGAGGCGCTATCAGGGTGGGACTTTTATCAAACATGAAGTTTCATTGAAATCGGATCATGTACGCAGAAGTTATGACAAATCCTTCTTTCATGGACAGGCGTTGAAATTCCACGCCACGTAAATAGCACAACTTTTAAACATCTCTGTTAAAGTATGTATTTTTAATTGAAAGGGCTTCTAATTACTGTTATAAATGATTTAGTGACCATATTGTGGTGTTGTAATGCATATAAAAACCCCATGTTACTTGGAGATATCAGGTGATGCAGAATATCAGATTTATTTACATAGGCCTCCATTGTAACCTGGTTACTGTAAAATCCATATTTACATTGCCTTAATTCAAGAGAAATGGCTTAAAATAACTTTTGGAATATGTACTCAGAGCACTACTGTAACGACTGTTGGACAAAATGGACAGAGGAAAAGAGATTCATGGTGGTTGCGTTTATTTTACTCATGGATTCTACTGCTATGGAGGACTGAAAGTGCCACAATTAAATAAATAAATACACCATTAAATAATTACTTAAATGTGTCATTAATTAATTCAAATACCGATTCATTTTATGTAAAATACATATATAATTATTTCACTATTTACATTTACATTTCATGGTCCTGCGTTGTAGTGCTTCATGAATTACTTAAAACTGTCAAAGCCAGCCATCAAACTCAGAGGGTGGGGCCAACGCAAATCTAGCCTGATCCATTGCTTTGGTCTGAAGTAGAGTGCCTGGAAGATCTTCATGAACTTTCTAGGGCAGAGGTCGCTAACAGGCGAGTCTGGACCCAGACACCGTCCTATGCGGACCCAGACCTATAATCAATTAATTATTGAGGATTATTAATTTTGATGGGGAGCTTCTATTTTAACCAGCACAGCTTTTTTAGTCTTTACGGTATTTGTTTAGCAGATCAGGAAGCTCACAGACCAATCGCATGCTAGTTAAGCCATCCCACGTGATGCTGCTCAGCCAATCAAATCTGTTTAAACAGCGCGACTGAATACAGAGATGAGAGCGATGAGAGAGGAGAGACAGACGGAAAGAAAAGTCAGAGATACAAGGAGAGGAAACGGAGAGATGAGTGAGCGCGAGACAACAGAAAAATAATGGCACTCTCTAAGAAGAGAAAAGTGGATAGAAAATCGAGCTTTTAATGGACAGATTCATTCATATTCATTCTTCCCACTGGGAGCACATAACCAGTATGCGCTGATTAAAAGTGCCAGTGTGAAACGCCACTATGAGACAAAATACAAAGTTTTCATCAAACATACCCACTCGAGTCTGAACAAGGTCACAGAAAATAAGCAGTCTCAGATCCCAATATGATCAATCAACCAGTATCCTGACCAGTGTTGGGAGTAACGGCGTTTAAGTATAACGGCGTTACTAACGGTGTTATTTTTTCAGTAACGGGGTAATCTAATTAAGTACTTTTCCCATCGTTGCAACGCCGTTACCATTACTGAGAATGTAAAGTGGCGTGTTACTTGCGTTCCTACAATGTGGTTGAATGAAGCGCAGCGGTGTCAGGCTTTCTGACAGCCACACATCAGCTGCCGGGAGAGGGCAGGGTGGTGATGATGACACCGTTGCAAATGCGATGATGATTGGCTGGGTGGGTGGATGCCAAGACTGAGACAATGGCGACGAGATAGGGAAATTCAAAGGTAGCGATATCAAACTGGAAGTACCGACACTACTACTTGCTTACTGAAGTTAAAGGCAAGAATGTTTATGTAACATGTGTGAATTTTATTTTCAATATTTATTTTGTATATATTTTTATTTCTATGCATATGGCCGGCTGCAATCTATTGAGTTCAAATAAATACCAAATGTTCTAAAATACTGTATATAGTGTTTTATTCTTTATTCAGTGATTATAAACATCTTTAATGTTATAGAAGATGTTATAGAATGTAATTATAGACCATAAAAAATAACATTACAGTTACTTTGCTGAGTAACTAATTACTTTTACAAATTGGTAACTGAGTTACTAACTCAGTTACTTTTTGGGATAAGTAATTTGTAACTATAACTAATTACTTTTTTAAAGTAAGATGACCAACACTGATCCTGACCCATTCATTCACTGCCCAACGAGGGAGAGAGGTTAGAGCTCAATTCTCTCACTGAACAACAGAAAGTGTATAGAAAGATATAAAAGGGAAAGAAAGAGAAACTGTTCAATTGTAAAGATTTGTTGATATTCATTTATAAAATTTGTTGAGACTGTTAATCAAGATATGAAACAGTTAACAAAGAAAAAGGGAAACTCAAGCTGCTGCTACACTTTATTTTTCAAAGTTAAACACTTTATTTTATTTTTTAGACTTAGCAGAGGATGTGGAAGCAGGAGCTGCTGACCCAGAGCATGTAGCGAGTAAAGCAGAGGAACTTATTGAAGTTCTTGGAGTTATTTCCGCACTTTCTGACCGATATATTGACCACAGAGTGACTGCAGATTTAGAAGAAGTAGTCCAAAAGCGCCACCCAGTGTATTGGAATGTGTTCACTAGCTCTGCATCGATCCATTATCTGGAATTTATTTGTCTTGGCTTGATGCACAGGGTAACCAATCAGGCGTTAGGTTCCACCTACCAACTTTTGATGGCTGGCTTTGACAGTTTTAAGTAATTCATGAAGTATTGCAACGCAGGACCATGAAATGGAAATGTAAATAGTGAAATAATTATATATGTATTTTACATAAAATTAATCGGTATTTGAATTAATTAATGACATATTGAATAACACATTTATGTATTTAATTCCAATTTTAATTAATGAATGACACATTTAAGTAATTATTTAATGGTGTATTTATTTATTTAATTGTGGCACTTTCAGTCCTCCATATACTGCACCTTGGAAAATGCTGTAAATATATAATGACAAGAGGTGACCTCTGTGGATTATCTTGTATGTTATATTGTATGTTGTATCTTCTGTGTTACTCTGTGTGGCTGCATGTATTTAATCCTGAGTTGCTGTTCATTCAGTGGGACTGAGCGACACACTGTCATTATAAAATATAGCTACTAAAACCAAATATAGGACAGAACAGGAACTAGATACATGCAGTGAAGACACGTTCTCAACCACACAGCCTGAGAACAGAGAGGTCACGTCCTTAACTGTGCAAAAACTGTGCAATAATAATCTACTCATACATACCTGGACACTCTTCTTACTTACTTTTTTCTTACTTATTTTTTTGTGCAATAACTTGATCCAGCACTTAAGTGCAATAATTTAATTTAACTGCTAATTTCTGCTTAATGTCATTTATCCACTGTTTAACAACACAATGCCACTTATCGACTGTATAACAACACAATGCCATATACTGTCCTATATATTTATCTTTATTTATCTATATGTATCCTCTATACAGTTATATCTTATTTGATTTCATTTTCTGTGAATTTTATCTTATTTTATTTTTATTCTTATCTCTACTTTCTATATATAGCTAAGAGTTTATTGTTTACTGTTTGTCTACTTTCTATATCTAGCAAAGAGTTTATTGTTTATATTGTTTATCTTGTACTGTATTTTTTTTATACCTCTTTATTTTTCTACACTGTTCTGTAAGCTGCTGGAAATTCAATTTCCTTGCGGGAGTCATCCCAAAAGGATCAATAAAGAGAAGTCTAAGTCTTTTGTATGTTCCAGGAAATTAATTTACACTGCACTATTTAAATATTAACACATGGGACGGAGAAGTTTACCGGCCCTGTAAAGTACATGTACAAGAAATATGGTCGGATAGCATTAAAATATATTTATCCATGCGTTGCTTTGAGGTCGGCCACTAGGTGGCGCTACTATTAAGAAAAGTGTGTTTAGGCTAATAACTCCTGCATCGTTTGTTGCACATTCAAAAACCTTATATCCACGCGTTTGGTGAATGGAGCTGCATCTCCCCATATAGGCCACGCCCATTTCCGCCTATAATTTTTTTTCGCTAGAGCGCGAAATGTCCATAAACTACTTTCTGGTGTTACTCCTATGTGTTTTGTCCGATTCGCACAAAATCTTTCATGTAGCATCTGTGGACCGTCCTGGCAAAAAAGTTATGAAAATAATTTATATATTTTAAAAACTAAGCATGTTAAAAAATTAGCACTTCCTGTAGATAATGGTCAAAACAGGAAGTGGAGCATTTCTCCACATTGGTATGTCCGATTGACACCAAGCTTGGGTCCATAGTTCCCCATGTCTTCATTAGGCATCGTACGCAATTTGTGGCCATCGCCACAAGGTGGCACTCTTTAAAATTAAGAAGTTTATATCTCCACATCGGCACGTGTGATTAAAAACGAAACTTGGTGCAATGATTGCCCATGGTTCCCTGAGGCTCGCTAAAAAATGTGTCAACAATCCGCCACTCGGTGGCGCTCTTGTGGCAGTTTAAATAACAAGGTGATACTGTGCGGAGACAACTTTCACATACTACATGGCACACTAAAAATATTCAAATGTTCCCTAAATTGACCTGAATCCAGAGATATAGGCCACACAAAATGGCGAAATTTGCAAAACCTATTTTTCTATCTCCTCCTAGGCGTTTAGTCCGATCTCCATGAACTTTTGTACATAGCATCTGTGGACAAGCCTGACACAAAGTTATATAAAGAATTCCGATAGTCCAAAAGATGTGCAAGTTATAGGATGATAATTTCCTGCACATTGAGGTCAAAAGAGTAAGTTGCGCATATGGTGACGAAAAGTAATCCGATTTACCCAAAACCTTTGCCAGTCGTGTTATATGCCCTCCTGAGGATATGTGAAAAGTATGGTACAAATATGACACTAGATAGCGATTTTATTGTGAAGAAGAAAAATCATGAATTTTGGGCGGTTGTTGCCAACCAAAAACATCTTACAGCATGTTTGAGGGGTTAAACAGGCTCCAAAACTCTTTAAATTTGGTCCACATGTCTGCAGTGGTCAGACCTTACGTCTCATATGCGTTTTTCACATGGGTGTGGCAAATTGGCTCCATAGCGCCACCTACAATATTTCAACCAAGCAGCCCTGGACCACGTTTCACCGACATTTATGAAACTCAGTAGGCACACGTAACATGCCGAGACTTACAGAAAAGCCTCTTGGACCCATACCCCTAACCCAACAGGAAGTCGGTCATTTTGATTTGTGTATTCATTTTTGGCAAATTTTTCGCCTTGTATTTGAACTAACTCCTCATAGGGAACTTATCAGATCTACTTCAAAATTGGTCAGTACAGTCAAAAAACATTGCTGATTTAAAGTTGTGCTATTTGTGACTGTACATTGAAGGGCGTGTCTGTGGCGTGCCGTCAAAGTTGGCCAGGTTGAATCAAAAGTCAAACTGTGATGCCATTTCCGGCATTTCAGGGCTTCTATTTTAACTAATTCCTCCTAGTGAATTGATCGGAACAACATCAAAATTGGTGAATACAACGCAGAGAATTTCAGGATGTTACGTTATTAAAATCTTTATATTCGGTCATACGGTGTCTCCAAAAATCAGCCTTGACATGACAATGGAAACCCTAACCCTACTGCTAAACCTAACTGCAGTACAGATTCTCCATTTGGACCCAAACTTCACAAGTTTTGTTAAGAGCCTAAATGCATCTGAGTGCAAATATTCATGTTGTGGTCTGCACGTTACATTTGCACGTGACGCGGCTGCAGCACACCCCGAGTTGCGTGGATTGCAAGGGCCCGTTCATCGCTGCTTGCAGCTTTAATTTTGTTTTTGATTTTGTTTTGTTTGGTTGTATAATCCTGATTGGTATGTCTCTCCTGTTTTCCTGTATCAAATCCATAAACAAATCAGTTATCACTAAAACAGCCACTAAAATCATGTACTCCACAACAGATCAACCTGTTCCACCAATAGAAGAGAACTATGATTTTATCTGGGATTGATTATGACTGAAAACCAGAACTACCGTTACTTATATTATCGTTACAGATTTAGTTTCAGTTAACTGTCAGAGTACGTTCACTTTAAAGTGGTGTTACAGTTGATTCATTTTCGTGGACAATTGTGGATTGAGGAAGAAAATTCACATTCTCCAGACTTGCTAACCAGAGGACATGTGGCAGCCGCAGTTATTTAGCAAATATAGATAAAAGGTAAAAGACTCCCAATCAAGACAATTTAACTGAAAACCCCAAAGACAAATACAATACTAACAGCTCATTTAACCCTTTAAGCGCCAAAGTCGCAAAATTGCGACAGGACGCGGTACTGAATCAAACAGCTGTTTTCTCCTAATAGAGTGTTATATCTCATTCATACTCCCCTCCACTAGTTGGCAGACATCCCGTACTTAGACCTTAGCTCAGAAAAACGTCATGCTTCAATGCAAAATGTTCGAGGAAATCCCATCCAAACTTGACTTTTTTGTCAAAAGCGACTAGCGTCAAATCTAGCGACTTTTACTGGTCTTATTGGAGACTTTTGTGGTGTTTGGAGACTCTGACGTGAAAGCACGTATCACTCTGCAGTGTGCTCAATGAGCAGCGGGTGCTGCCGTGAGTCCCTCCCCCGTCCAAAAGCACTCACAGGCGGTCAGTCTCACAGTAGCCCCGCGCAGCAGTCCCAGCCTGCAGACAGAGCAGAGAGGAGACACACACCACTCCGCGTCCAGGCTGCAAATGAATCACGCATGCGCCGCCGTTCTTGCCCTGGCATACAGAGCGGGGTGTAAATGTAAAAGTTTCTTCACTCTCACACAAAATAATTAAGCAAATTAGGTGACTTTTAGGACAGCGAATAGCTACTGAGGAGTTGTTGGGTGAGAAATCGGAGATAGTGTGCCACAAAGCTATTTATGCTGAAGCGGTATTGCTGGATTTAGGAGTTATTGAGAGAAAATGGCAAGCAAAAAGTTGACGCTTAGGGAAGTGATGGGTCTCCTATTCGCTGATCCTGATTCTGAAGGGGAAAATCCACCTTTGGGAGATGATGATCGGTCGATTAGCGAGCGTGCTAGTAGAAGTAGCGGGGTTGGTGAGAATAGCGCTGGGACCAGCGGTGTTAGCGTTCACTCTTTTTACAGCGCCGGTCACAGTGCGTCCCCCCTGCGGGAGTGGTGCGTCCATGCGCGGGAGTGGTGTGTCTGTGAGACGCAGCAGTGTTCACCAGCACAAAAACAAGAGTCCAACTCTTCTCCCAACATTAGTGGGGATAGCAGGGGGAGACGTAGGAAGGGGCTGGTGGGTGTCGTAGAGGCAGCAGGGGGGGTCTGAATAGGGCTGAAAGTAGTGATGATGAGTCTGTCAACCCTTTGCAAAATGGAAGGGGGGGCAGGGGTACACAAAGTCGCAGTGTCCATAGGAGAGGTGGACGTGGTAGAGGCAACAGGGGAAGGTAGAACAGGGCTGGAATTGATGACGATGATGATGGTAATGGTGGCTGGGCTAACTTGAGAGATGAGGAAGTATATCAGGAATGGATAAAGTCCTTTGATGAGCAAGTTGGATATCGTGGTGACAGAGAGCTTAGCACTGATTCAAGGCCTATAGATTTTTTGTCCCTCTTTCTGACTGATGAATTCTGGAGTCACATTACAATGGAGACAAATCGGTATGCTCATCAGTATTTAGGCTCTCATGAACTAATGCCAAGTTCACGGTTTCATGAATGGTATGATGTCACTGTCCCTGAAATGAAAGCCTTCCTGTCACTCCATTTGAGCATGGGCCTGGTACATAAATTAGAGATCGAGGATTATTGGGCAGAATTTTGGCCAACTTTTACACCAGGATTTGGGAAAGTGATGTCTAGGAACAGATTTGAAATTATCCTGTCTTTCTTCCACTTTGCCAATAATGAGGAGTATGTTGAGAGGGGCCAGCCAGGCTATGATAGACTGTTCAAGGTTCTCAGCTGTCTATGGCCCACACAAACAACTGTCACTGGATGAAATGACCATAGCTTTCAAGGGAAAGTCCACCTTGAAAATGTACAATCCGAACAAACCGGACAAATATGGTTATAAGGCATTTGTTTTAAGTGAAGCCAAGTCAGGATACGTTCTGCAGTGGTCTTTGTACACTGGACAGCATGGTGATGAGATCACTGATTTAGGTGCCACCCATGTTCTAGTTTGGCAGCTGATGGCCCAGCACATAGGGAAAGGGCATGAGTTATACATGGATAGCTACTACACGTCACCAGCTGTAGCAACTGAGTTGGCAAATGATGAAACTGGTTTGTGTGGGACAGTCAGTAGCCAAAGGCGAGGTATGCCAAAGGCCCTGAGAAAGACCGAGTTGCCCTTGGCCAGAGGAGATGACCCAGTGTTCATGAGGCGTGGCAAAATGTTGGCGTGTGCATGGCATGACGTAAAGCGTTTCCATTTGTTGTCCACTCTTCATGGGAACTCGTGTGTCCGGAAACGGATCAGGTCCAAACATACAGACAGTGGGTTTAGGGATGTAAACAGACCTGTGTGTGTGGATAGGTACAATTCATTCATGGGGGGAGTAGACACTGCTGATCAGAGGATGAAAACCTACCTCTTTCCACATCGGTCAAAGAAATGGTACAATCGCATAGTGAACGCCATTCTGAGCATAAGTATGGTCAATGCCCATATGATTTACAGCAGCATGACTGCCGGTCCACACAAGCCACTGAAGGCCTTTGTGCAGGACATCATCACTGCTTCGCTTGAGGGCTTCTCCAAGAGAGAAAATAAAGTACGGGGAAGGCGTTCAGCAGAGGGGGGAGAAATGCCACAGAGGCTTACAGAACGCCACTGGCTCCGTGACACTGGCGATCGTCCAGACTGCATAGTTTGCTCCGATCGTACCCGTCCTAAAGGTCGTCATCAGACACAGTACAGGTGCAATCAGTGTGGGGTAGGCCTGTGTGCTGTGCCATGTAATGAGAGGTTCCACACTCTGACAAACTATAAACAGTGTCATCTGGATAGATAGGCACACATTAGGCCTCTGTAGGCACAAAAAAAAAAAAAAAATGCCTACTGTTTACATGAGTTTTGTGGTGTAGTAATAGTTCTAGTTTACGACTGTTGGCTTACAATTTACTTTTTCCTTGTTCATTTGGTTTGGGACAACATAACAAATAGATGGAGGGGGGTGAATCTGATGAAATAAGTTCAACTCTCTTTCAAAATATCAGGTATTTCATGAAAATTACATAATCCAATATGGCCGCCGCCATATGACGTCATAATATGCAAATTAGACGGGAAAATTTACTCCCTAGATAAACTTTAGGTCATTCTCAATATTTGTCTCATTTACACTTTGTCTCTATCTCAAACCACTTTCAAGCCAGAGCCCTCTGAAATAACCTAAAGGGTTAACTGTGCAGTGTTTTGGTGGAAAACATTGTGCATTTCTTTTAATATAACAGAAGTTGTGCTTTCTTTTTCAGTGTGTCTCACAGTGAAGGGACAGGAACTCTTGGTTAGATACGTGCAGAGAAGACACATTTTCAACCACACCTGAGGCCTGTGAAGGGAGCATAAACAACTGAAAGTTCACGTCCTCTGTATGTTTATGGAAACTTTGAGGTTTTTAGCACTGGGGGAAGTTACAATGTGAATATTAAAGCTGCAGGCAACGGTGAACGGGCCCTCGCACTCAGCGCAACTTGGGGGGGGTGCGCCAGCCCCGTCACGTGCCGGCGTAACACAAAATTGCCATGCAGCACTTACTTCCTGTTGCAAGTAGGTGGCGCTATCCCTATATCTGAATATTGTCATGTAGATGTATTCAGGGCAGGACTCTTATCAAACGTGAAATTTCATTGAGATTGGACCATGTACACTGAAGATATGAGGACGTGTCCAGGATGGGACTGTTACAGAATATATGAAGTTTAGTGGAGATTGGACATTGTACACTGAAGTTATGAGTACCTGTTTTATGGCGAATGGTCGTAAATCGACGCAACGCCACGGGCACGCTGTTTGACGTACAGTCACAAATAGCTCAACTTTTCATCTGCAGTTTGTTTTGAAAATGACCTTGAAATTCAAAATGGCCGACTTCCTGTTGGGTTTGGGTCATGGGTCCAAGAGGCTTTTTTGCTTGTCCCATCATGATACGCATGCGTACCAATTTCATACGTGTCTTGGGGGCTGATCCTGGGGGGCGTGGCTAAGCTATTTTGCGATGCCCATCTACAGGACCAAAACAGTACGTTAGCCTTCTCCACGACGGAATTGGTGCAAAGTTTCTTTCACTTTCACCACTAGGTGGCGCTCTCACTATTAGTGAATATTATCACATAGATGTAACTCTTATCAGACAAGTGAAGTTTAGAGCTGAATGGACAATGTGCACTCAAGTTATGGCAAATTTGTGTGTTCTGGCGGTACATCAAAATTTGATGCCACACCACAGACACGCCTTTTAACAAAAACTCACCACACTCATGAAATATCATCAACAACATGTTTTGCATTTCCTGACTTTCAGCAAGATCTGATCATCCTGCTAGGAGTAGGACATGGAATGAAAAAAATGACATTTCCTTTCATCACTAGGTGGCGCTCTCACTATTACTGAATATTATCACATAGACGTGTTCAGGGCGGGACTTTTACCAATCGTGAAGTTTCATTGAGATCGGATCATGTACGCAGAAGTTATGACAAATCCCTCTTTCATGGCGAGTCATTGAAATTCCACGCCACGGGCCCGCCAGATTTTTTGTTCGCCTGGATAAGATATATGCGTGTGCCAATTTTTATGCATATTGGTGAAATGGGCCCCGGGTGGTACAGTTTATGGGCCCCTTAGGGGCCATTTTGCCATGCTCATAGTGGACCCCTTAAAAATACTAAACTTTTTGCTACGACTGACACGTGTACCGTGTTTCATGAGTTTTCGAGCACGGGAAAGCCTCCAAATATGCGTTCGTTTGGGAGGAAAAATAATAATAAATAATAATTCCTTCAATTACAATAGGTCCTTCACATGGTCAGTGCTGGGGCCCTAATTATTGTATATATTGGATTTATCCTTTTAAATGATGGGACAGGAGCAATGTTAGTCAGTGCTGAGGGATTCTGTGTTATTAGTGACACAGTCAGACAGAATAGGATGGATTCTCACTGGCACTAAAGTAGGAATCATTTAAGTTTGAATGGTTATTCTCAGTGGAACTGCGTGATAGAAACCCATTTCTCAATGCGCTCAAGCCAGAGAACTGTGTGTGTGTGTGTGTGTGTGTGTGTGTGTGTGTGTGTGTGTGTGTGTGTGTGTGTGTGTGTGTGTGGAGTGAGAGTGTATGTGAGTGTGTGTATGTTGAATGTGTGATGCTGCACAACAAATATTTGCATTAATATTAAAACCAGGCAAAGCCATGTGTGGAGATGGGCAAGACTCCAGGCCCATGAATAAAATGAATAAAGCAGGCAGTTAATCTCTAATGCTGTTTAGCCTCAACATGGCACCCTGACTGTGACATCATCAGTTAGCACTTCAAGCATGACTTTGCCAATTTTACTAATATTGATGCAAATAATTTGGAGGCGTTTATGTATGTACACACAAACTTTCAAAACATACACAAAGTAGAAGACATGCTAAGGGCTGCTCAAAAGACAATTAGTTAGCCTTCATTTAGCTTTTAATTTAAGTAATGCTTCAGGCTATTTAAGTAATGCTAAAGGCTTACTATTAGAATTAATATAGTTTCATCATACAGTGTACTTACATTTCTTCCTGCTGTATAATAAAAGGGCAAAAGGCCTAGACAGTCTTAAGATTAGTTAACACCACTGCCTTAGGGGGGACTTTCTTCTTTCTTAACTGGACGCATGGGCTCTTTTCCACTTGTTTCACTTTGTCTCAGTATTACCCAGTCTGCGAGAGATTGATAGGATGTAAAAGATGGAGGCGAGGAAAAGAAAGATCAGATAACATGGACACGGATGTCGATGAGGGAAGATCACAGAGTAGGGACTATAGGCAAGAGAATGGAAAGAGGAAAGGATGAGAGAGAGGGTGAATGAGAGGTAGTAAGTAGATAGATCTATAAGTGGGGTGGGTAGTCTGTCTGATTTTCTTTAGGGGTTCAAATGTGGAAATACGGGTATAGAGGGGCAGGGTGGGAGGAGAAGGTGGTCAAAGGAGAAAGTTTGGGTGAATGCAGAATTTCTGTGATAAATAAGTAGAATGTCATGCATATGAAAAGACAAATTAGGTTCAAAATACATACAGATAATTAGACCTCAACTCTTCCATGTACTTTTAACCCTGGGCCATAACCCATTGTCTAATCTTTAAAGGGATGTAGACATTTATTTCATTGACAAGGGTCATTTTCCAGTACCCACATGTTCCATTTTGGGGTCATTTGATCATGTGATCTGAGCATGCATTTGTGACAGGTAACATCACAGGTCATCACACAGAGAAACACATTGATGTAATTTAAAGTATCCAGGTCACATTAACTGTATACCTTGATGTGTGGGGAACATGCAAAGTGCACAGCAGGACTAGAACTAGGTCCAGTGCTCAGCTTTGAATCTCTGAAGTGAGGCTATCCATTTATATTACTGTAAATAAACCCAAATTTTAATGGCCAATATTTACTTAAGGCTTGCCTGTGTTTGGTGTCCATTGCGTGTCTGATTCTTTTTAAAACTAGAGATCTGATCGAGGCACCAAACACTGACTCTGAGCCAAACATCACTATATCTTCCTACTTCTCTCTGTCCTTTCTCCTTGATGTCCTGTTCTCTCTGCTCGTACCTCTTCTTTCACTTCACTCTCATTCCTCATTCAAAGTAATTAGGGGAAAAACCTTGAGTCAGCTACAGACTGCACTCTGTCAGTCAAAATAACTCATTCTTTCTTTTCACGCTTGTCAAAACAAGCACTGCCTTTATTCCCTTTCTACCTTTTCCTCTACTACAGTATCATTTAGCTCAAGCCCTCTCTTCTAAAGTTGTGCCCTGTTTTCCAAAGTATTTTAAGTACATAAAAGGATAGAGAGATCAGCATCTCTGCTAGTCTTCTTGAAACAAAAAGTGTGATTTACATGTGAATAATAGTGTGTAAATGTTGAGGCAGCAAAAACAAGAAGAGAGGGAAAACGGGAAAGATGTAACAAAATAAGAACACAAAAAAGAGGCTGAAATAGGCAGAAACAAAAGTAAAGGACAAGTGATACAGAACTGTCCCCATGTGAAAGTGGAAAGTTCTCCATGAGTAATCTTGTAAACCGCCTTTACTAGTTAATCACGTTGCATTTGGAAAAGCTGCAATCCAGGCTTTAAAAAGTTGGACAACTGCAGTCGAAGGCTGGAGTCATTCTGTCCAGTCAGCGCATGATGCACTGTAGCTGGAAAGGTTTGTAGCTGTTCCAAAAGTTGCAGAAAACACTTAACTACCAATGATCTTATGGAAACCGCACTTGCTTGCTGTTGTAGGGAGGAATGTGTGCTGTAGTTGCATAAAAATTGTATCTGTATGTAATGTATTCAACCTGTCGCCACTCCCAGCTCATGAATCCCATGTTATTCTCTGATGTATTGGTTGCCATTTGCTAGCTAACATATAACTAGAATAGTGATGGAGCTGTCGGGAGGCACTTTTGATGGAAGGTAACCTTTTTCCCTGCTTCCAGTCTTTGGGCTGAGCAAGGCAACAAACAGCTTGAACCAATCTCTGTGCTTAAGACAGAAATGAAATTTATGTTGATCTTCTCATCTGACTGTGGATAAGATGGCAAACAGTTTTTCCTTCTGTAATATTTAATGTCAACAGCAAAGAGAAGGAGTTTTATGATATTTTAAATTTAAATGACAAGAATGCTGTGATTTGAATAAATAACCTTGTTCGAGGATGTTGTGCTTGTTTGCTGATTTGACGCTTTTCATTTACTCCTAAAAAGAGTTTTGCCACGGTAAAATTTCATGATTTTCTGGTAGTTCTATGTCTGTTGCTAGGATGGGCTCCCCTATCAGACTAATTCCTTAGAGTTGATCATTTTACACTTTTCTGCAGTTATCAGGAAGCTCTATTTAGCCAAGCCAAAAATCGGTATGAGCAGTACATGCATCATCATACACAAATGCACAAACTGCCAGCCCAAACAAAAAACAGATATGGCATTTATGGGAGGCATCTGCCCTCTAGGGAAATTACATTGTCAAAGGCAAATTTGTGTTGAAAGTGACTGTGAACGGAAAGAGAAGGGTGCTGAGCAATATGACATTGTTTATACTAGAAGGAGCAACAAAGGGGAGGAGAGTGGAGAAAAAAACTGTGATCAAGACAGAGAATAAAAGACAGAAGCTAATGTGAGTAGCATCAAAGAGAGTGGAGACATAATTACATTAAAAAATAAGAAGAAGTGCACAGAAGGACAGTGAATTGCTGGCTAATGTAGCTGTCATAAACCAATCAGCCATAACATTATGACTAGTGACGTGAAGTGAATAACACTGATTATCTGGGTATCATGACACCTGTCAGTGGGTGGGATATATCAGGCAGCAA
The DNA here is from genome assembly GCF_905237075.1 of Dicentrarchus labrax. Lineage (NCBI taxonomy): Eukaryota > Metazoa > Chordata > Actinopteri > Moronidae > Dicentrarchus > Dicentrarchus labrax. Next base: position 10,891,455 of record NW_026136713.1, on the reverse strand, counting down.
GTGAACGTTTTGTCCTCAAAGTTCCTCAACATAGAAACACAGGAGTCTCTTGGAAAATGTTTTATTATGATTGCTCTGTTTGTAAGATTTAGGAAAAATGGGCAGCGTGAGGATTTGAGTGACTTTGACAAGGGCCAAATTGTGATGGCTAGATGACTGGGTCAGAGCATCTCCAAAACTGCAGCTCTTGTGGGCTGTTCCTGGTCTACAGTGGTCAGTACGTATTAAAGGTGCTACAAGGAAGGGAAAGCTGTGAACTGGAGACAGGGTCATGGGTGGCCAAGGCTCATTGATGTACATGGGGAGGGAAGACTGGCCCGTGTGGTCTGATCCAACAGACGATTTACTGTAACTTAAACTGCTGAAAAGGTTAATTCTGGTTCTGATAGAAAGGTGTCAGACATTTCTAACATCATGACCACCAGGGTGCCCAGGTGGTCATAATGTTATGGCTGATTGGTGTATAACTCAAGGCATTACTTTGAAAAGTGTGATTCGTTTTAAGTGGTTTTCACGTTTAATTGACTGTATGTATAGTTTTACCATTTTACCTTGCAACCCAAAGTTGGCTCACTTAAATAATAAATCATTTTCCATAGATATCATATGGTAAATTCAAAGGAAAGAAACTAAAGGGATAGCAACCACAATATAAAGGTTATGACAAAATGTTCACTTTTAAAGTGAAATAAATTCCCCCTAGACAGCGACAAGACAAGATTGACTAAATCTAAAAAGATTAAAGAGAAAGTTTGTTAGGCTATTTCGTAGCCTACTTTGTTTATTAGTTATTTAGTATAAAATATATACATATAATAGGCTATATTAATATATTATGTATGAAAACAGTAAGGGACATGTTGGTTGCAGTCATTTTTTCTTATGCAATGCAGAGCTATTCAATTGTATTATTAAGGAAAATACAAGTATTGGATTGGGACTCGTTATCAGCAGATGCTCAATATTAAATGAGGATCAGTGGCAAAAATCTTGATTGGGACATTTTTATCATGGTATCAAATTGACATTGAGAATTGTGGTATTTCACTGGAATTAGACTTAGACTTAGACTTAGACTTAGACAGACTTTATTTGTCATTTGGATTTGCATCAAATTGAAATTACATTGCAATGGCACATAGCACAACAGGAATAAAGGGGAGGCAGTATGTACAGTCTAATAAAAGATTTGCAAATATAAAAGAGAGAGAAAAAACGTTTATACTATAATACAAATAAGATAAATATGTTAAATATATCTTTTGTATAAAAGACAAATAAGATAGCTAATATAACGAGCTTGAATTGGTATCGACTCTAAATTTCTGGTATGTTGACGTCCCTCCTACAGGTGAACATGAATCTGAACAAGAAGGAGAAAGGTTAGAGGAGGAGAGAGCAGGAACCATCACAGATGCAATCAGAGGTCCACTATTTAAAGTTATTTTATGACTGTAAAGTAAATTAGAGCACAGTACATCATTCATACTATCAAATTGTTGCATTACAAGAAAGAGAATGAATGGCAAGTATATTGCATAATGCACCACATATGTTTTTGCCCCTGTCAAGGTTGGAGTATTCATCATGAATTTAATTAATTTTGTGTATCAAATTTGAGCTGCTTGACAGCAAATTCCCCGGCTGCTTTTTGTTGCCAGGTTGCCCCTGGTCTCAGCTTTCCTTTTGCAGTTCTTGTTTCACTGTTTTCTAGCTGACAGACTTTTCCTCTTCCATCTCATCAGCACTGAGCAGGTTATGGTCGTATAGAGCCTGCATTATGAGCTGTTAATGGCCCACCTGTTTCTATACTGCAGCTTTCTGGGTGTGTTACTGTGTGTCTATCTACAGCTATTAATAACTTAGTGGAAGCCTATAGTGGGAGAAACATGCCACACACATCTGTCCTCCCAGTGCTGAATCTGCTTTTCTCAACACATCCATCTACTCTCCTCTCTTCCTTATGTTCTCCAAATAACTTCAGTGCCTGATACTGTATGTTTTACATACCTTACCTCTGTCCTTACTCAAATGTAAATGGTTAATCAGTTTGCGGTATTGGTAGGAGGATGGGGGTGGCTAGTAATAAATAAAATAGTAATTGAATCCATACATTTGCATTGATTAGGTGTGCGTCACTAATGAAAGTTTCAGAATGGGGAGATAAATGAATGTACCATCATTCTGTTTATAGACTAGAGGAGAAAATATCCATACTCAACTTGATGTGAGAAAGGCCACAGTTTGTCAATTCGATGGATTTCTGGACTGCAGTAAGGATTGAATGACTGAATTCCACTAATCACTGTTTTGTTTTCTATCAATTTCACTTTAAAGATCCAGAGTGTAACATTTGGGATGATCTTTTGGCAGAAATGGAATAATATTCACAGACAAACCAAACATTGACTCCAGGTAGGGCTGTTGCATTCTTCGGGTATTTCGCTGCCGCCATAATTTCTCCTTCGCACTTGGAAGGAGAGGATGAAGCGAGGAAGTTTCAATCTTCAATTTTTGCCGAAATTTTATGTCCCTACACATTGAAAATGGGGGGAAATGCGAATGAGCACATTGTACACCACTGTCAGTCAAAGTAAAACGTCTTTTTTTTTTGTCAATACAGTTTTCACCCATTATTTTAAGAATTTAATAGTGAAGATAATAATCGTGTAGATTCTTTCTTCAAGTTATTGTTATAAAGAAACTCCTTTTTCCTATCAGCTCATTAGAGCTGATCTACAATCCTCCACTCTCTTGTTTCTGACTTCTTGGCCACAGAGCAAATGTCAGAGAGAAGGAAGGTTCGAAGCTTGTCTTTAGTGTGTGTGTGTGTGTGTGTGTGTGTGTGTGTGTGTGTGTGTGTGTGTGTGTGTGTGTGTGTGTGTGTGTGTGTGTGTGTGTGTGTGTGCGCACGCGCAAATTCATCTCTGCCTCTCAGGCTTTTCCAAACCAGATCAAGGTAGAGTTTGAGAAATAAGAAAACATCTTTCTCATTCCAGAGATGTCATCCCATTAATGAAAATCATTCATTAACAAAGTGAAAAATACCTTTACACTATGTTAGAATTTCCTCTTAAACATGATATCTCAGTAACCATGGTTACAGTTTTGATCATACTTTTTTTTATTGAGTGTTTTTTCTAGTGTTCTCCGTTAGCCTGGTAATTAAAAGTCAAAATATTAGTGCTGTCAAACGATTAAAATATTTAATCATATCATCAATTAATGTCATAGTTAACTCGCAATTAATTGCATTGTCTATTCTAAATGTCCCTTGATTTCTTTTTGTCCCATTATTTTTTCTCATTTTAATGCTCTTATCAACATGGAAAAGTGAAAATAAAATAAAACAGCTATGTGCTTGGCCATCAAGTGGTATTTCAGACTGGACGTGCTGCGATGATAGCTCAGTTCACAACGACAAAACACACAGATCACTTTGGTCTTGTCAATGGAACCATTTGGCAACTTTTTAAAAGTAAACTTTCAATTCAGAATATTATTGGCATCCATTTCAGCGTCAACGTCTACTACTCTTAAACAAGTGTGTGCTGCGTGCCTGTTGTTTTGTTTCCGGTCTAGCTAGATCCGGTGTGGCGTTGTAGTTTTTGTAACGTTACTAGTTGTTGCAACAGCATGTGAAAAAAAACTACAAAGTGTGCGAGGCCAAAAAGAACGTTAATCTCGCGATAAAAAAATTTAAATGGGTTTTGCGTTAACGCCGTTAATAACGCCTTTAACTGACAGCACTACAAAATATCTTATTTTGAAAGAGCCAACCCCCTTTACAGGAGAGTAGCTTGCATTTTGTCAGTATACTACTACAAGTTTGTTTTTGTTGTTGTTGATGTTTTTGGTTTTTATAAGAAGAAATACCTTGGCTGTTTCCTTCATTGTGTAAACTCTAGAGACTACTGTGAGTACAATCATCGTACTGTGAAGACTGAATTCAGAAAGCTTTTTTTGGGGGGTGGGGTGCTTTTTATTGCCTTTATTTTAGTGACAGCTGAAGACAGACAGGAGAGGGGGGCAGAGAGAGGGGAAGACACGCAGCAAAGGGCCACAGGTCGGATTTGAACCCTTGTCCACTGCAGCAAGGACTGAGCCTCGGTACATGGGTCGCCAGCTCTACCCACCGAGCCAACTGGGTGCCTGAGAAAGCATTTTTTTTAGTGCAATTTAGTTTTAAGGGTGACACATTGCATTCATTAAAGTGATTCATTACACATTTTGCATCATCTCCCTCCCCAGGAAGTCTTTGTCACTGATCACAGCGCAGCTTGAACAATCCTGAAACACCAATATTTGTTAGAAATGACCTTTACTGATCCTCATGAGTATTTGATCAATGCGTCCTTACTCTGCAGATTCTAGGATCACAAACGAATGGTTTGTGATCGTGTAACTGCACATTTTCTACACTTAGAGACAAAAGAGAGAACATTAAAGGCAGAGAAAAGCCTACAGGCTGTCCTTTCTCACTCCATTTACCTGTCTAATTTAACACAAAACACACACACACACACACACACACACACACACACACACACACACATATTGTGGTCATTAATACAAAGAGGGACAGAGAAAGATTAGGTTTCTGTTAGGTGGGCAAATTGGACAACAGAAAATCAATTCAAGCACAAACAGAAGCTAATATACATTTCCCCATGAAACAAGGTCTCACTGTGTGTATCTGTGTGTGTGTGTGTGTGTGTGTGTGTGTGTGTGTGTGTGTGTGTGTGTATGTGGAGGTCACTGCCTAAAATTAAAAATAAAACATGAAGAAAGGGGAAGTTTCTGAGTAATACAAGGAGGAAAATCACTGAGGAACAAATACACTCAAGAAACCACAACTGACCGACCCCCTCGTCCCCTGCTCTCCCCCATTCTCACACACGCACACACACATGCTCACACACGCACACTTAGCTACATATCAAGGGATCCATAGAGTGATCAATTACTTAATCTGTACTGACTGACAGCCTTGATTTGAACATTGATTTAATCAATAAGGGCCTGAGAGAGTAGGGGGAGGCACACACACACATGCACATTGGAGGAAAGTTGAAGGTTATTGTAAAAAACATATTAAGGGTCATATTAATCAACATCATTTTGCATCAACACAGTGGTCAACCAACACCCAACCATAATAATTACGGTTCTCTAGGGGCCCACATTTCACCCAATCTGCCTGACTGAACATGCATTTTTGTTGTTTAGTTGAATTTATTTTTTTTTTTTGTGTCTTGATTGCGGCAAAACATAAAAGTCAGACTCAGAACAGTCTTCTGCAGCAGTGACGAGCCCTGACCGTTCCTAAGAGGTTCTTGACGGTACGCAGCAGCCAGCACCAGCGGGCGCACAGTGGCCTGTTTGTATTGTCGCTGATTCCACCCCCTTAGTACCCCCTTAATAGGGCCCCCGGCGGTCGATTTGGATGTGCACAGGCTCAACACTGGGAGTTTTAAAAGCTTGCAGCCTGCCTGCTGTATTTTTGTTTATCTTGCTAGCAGAGGACGAATCTTGTTGCCTCATGTGTTCCCTCAGAAACGTCTTTTCACTCAACAATGATGGAGTCCTGCTGTTAGCTCTACTAGCCAGCATCTGAAAATGTTAGCTGCAGATAGTTGAAAGCAATCATGATGATGATGATGATGGTGGAGTATGTAGAGTTTGTTGTGTTCAAACATGTTGTTTGGACATTTCATACACACATGCTGGATGAAAACACCATTGGTAAGTTGTTTCATATTCATTATTTGTGATGACAGGGTGGCCGTAGATATTGACTATCTGGTCATTTTAAAAAATAATGTTGTTTGTTGCTGCTTCTGTTGTAGACTGCTATATCTGCTTGGTTATTGTAGTGGTCTAATGGCAGGACACATTGCTTGCAGACTTGTAGCCTAATTTGTTGTCATGTGTGGGATGACTATGTTGCTGTACTGTGTAGGCTGTGTGGCTGTAAGGGCATCCAGCATCAGTGAATGTCAATGGCTGAATGCTCACTAGTTTAGTCAACCTTACTTTTTCATCCTTATCCATGGTTCTGAAATAGCCTGTTAAAGGTTAGAATTCTTAAATATCAGCAGATCGCTGTTTAATAATAAATCCTCTGCTTTCCATTAGCACTTTTAAGGGTCCACTACAGGTGCTCGCCCCCTCTGCAGTGAGACATCAGCTCCACGCCTGTTTACACATCAGCAGTTGCAGCATGTGGCAGATGAGTTAATAAGTTCATATGGACAAGCATTTTCAAAAGGTGTGGGTTCCACTTCCCCACCCCTTCATTATTCACTAAAATTGTGTCCAACATTGCACTATGTTGCCACTTTTGGTGTTGTTGGCATGTAAGTAGAGCATTAGCTACAGCTTCAGATCTTCGTCTGTGTCGGTACAGATATGTCCAGGCACCGTTCTGCCTGTAGGGTACCCATGTTTTGGCACACGGACAGCGAAGGAAAACAGACTTTGATTTTGAAAATTTACTTCAGGTTGTATGTATAAAGGGCAAGTGAATGGGGTGAATGTGAATGCTTTTTTGTGGAATGATAATGTATGACGGTTTTGAGTTTGTTAAAGCAAGCCTTCTCTCAAACAGGAGTGGGAACCAGGCAACAACAGAAAAGAAAGCCATTAGGTACACAGTAACATCTGAACTAAGAGGGTGTTGGACCTCCTAGTCTTAGTAGCTGATAACAGTCTACATCCAACTATCTCATAGATCACCGCAGCTTGAAACTCCAGAGAAAAGCAGCAGTATTTCCACTCGATAATGAAAGAGAGAGAAGAGAGAATGGCACATGCTTAGCCTTTACTGCATAGCCTTATACTGTGTCCCATTCCTTTACTTTACTGTCACCTTCAACCCTCCCTTTTCTGATTATGTGTTCATGTGAAATGTCGTGGTCTGCAGATAGTGTCTGATAGATTAGTGGTGATTCAGCTAGAAGAGGGACCACCTTCAGATAGGTTGCTGTAAAAGTGCTGACTGGCTCACACCAGCCCACTGGAATTAAACCCATAAAACCACAGACTGTTAGGTCCCTCACAGGTGAGCCGAATAGACTGCCCCAGACACATGGTAAACACACACACACACACACTCCGTGCACACTATAGTAATGTGAGGTCACAACTATTTACTTGAGGCCTTCACATTAAATTTAACTAGAGACATGAGAACCAAGATAAAAGGAGAAAGAAAGAAGGGACAGACCTCATTTTGACCTGACAATCTGCACTATATTTATTCTCTTTTCCACAATCCTCACCTCTGTTATCTCAGGTCTCTGACCAACACCAAAGGGGCTCCAATGACCCTTCTTGGGAAAAGACTCTTTTCTGATTGTGTGTGTGTCTGTGTGTGTGCTTTATTGTTCCAATGCTTTGGCGAACATCCAGCTTCAGGCTTTAAAGGGCATTCTGATTTGTTGCCTTTTAGGTGGCCCAACACAGCCATCAGTAACTTTATAGCTACAAAGCAAATGCCTTTCATCACATAATAGGTATTTAAACCTGCACTGATCAATATGTTTTTATTTTCATATTCAGTCAAATTATTTAAAAGGGGTCATCTGTAGTGTTGAAATCACAGGCAATGAACTTCAAGATCTGCAGTTCTTTAGTCAACCTTAACTTCAGTTTATTTAAAGTGCACATTGCCCGTCTTTGCATGCCTTACAGGTTAAAGAAACATGACATCAGGCATGAGACTTCACATGAAAAACACACACACATTCAAACATACAGGTAATAATGCTAATATAACAACAGGATTGTGAATTTAGGAATTAAAAAATAAAGCACATAGCAACAGAACAAAGATTACCTTGTCAACTACTTGTTTAACATGAAATCAGTTGATAATTTCCGAGCCAGTGAAACTTGGATAGGCAATAGCATATAAAGAAAAGATGTGTTTTCAGCCTGGGTTTGAAAACCTCACCAGAGAGAGAGTCTTGAATATGCAGTGGACGCTTACTCTAAAGAAGGGAAGCTCGATGGGCAAAGGCTTTACTCCGAAAAGATTTTCTGTTAAATCAAGGAGCAGTTAAATAACCAGCATCAAGATGTTAGGGATGTGATGGAGTATATAGAAAAATAAGACTAGAGATGCATGAAAGAGGCAATCCATTTAAGGCCTTCAGATCAGAAGATGGGTTTTGAAATCACTGCTCACTTGTATTGGAAGCCAGTTCTTAGATCTTGTGAGGACCAAATGTGGACTTTTTGTTGCTGTTATGGGTAGGCCAGAGAAAAGCACTTCAAAAAAGTACATTCTGGATGTTTCGAAAGCATGTAGGAAGGATTTCAGCAGGTGAATTAGATAAAATAGGAAGTCATGTAGGCGAAAGAAGGCAATGTTTGTGATCTACTGGATATGTGGCTCAAAGGGGAGAGGGATCAAGATCAAGTTCCAAATTCTTGATTGTATGGCTCTGAGAAATTGGGCAGGTATCAAAGAAAAAAGCCACGAAAACAGATCTTTTTCTAGTTGTACCAACACATGACAGCTTTTCATTCTGTTTTATCTCCTTGTTTTGGTTTCAGGTCTTTAAAACCTCTACAAGCAGGAGGAGAAGGAGTTGGTGGCCAGAAACACAACACCAAATGAAAATTGATGTTTTATGTCTGCTGGATGTCAGACAAAAAATCAGACAAATGACTGATTGCGAAGCTGGAGGTATGGAGGCATGTCCACTTGTTTTTAAGCCAATCAGTGTAGCTTTATTCTAAACAAGAAAGCAACTGTCACACCTGTCTTCAAAATACAACCCTTGAGATGGTAACAAGAAAACCCTGCATATTTGTACACACCAGAGCGTGGCATCGCTAGTGAACCAAAGTCAGTCATATTGTACTGGCCTTTAAAATGAAGCAGTTACAGTACAAATCCAGTATCTCTATACCGAAGCCTCAACTCTTACAGTCATGTTAAATCAGTGCTTGAAGCTTTTTGTACAATCTCTGGATTCAGATGTCAGAAAGCCACTACAGTGATTCAGTCAGGGCCACAGAGGAGCTTGATAACATTTCCAGAGGCCCTGCTTTAAATGCAGATTTGTTTTGGTTGCAGCTCTCTGAGCAACAAGGGAGAGGTGCTCCGAATAATCAATAACATCAACAGTGCCCACTTAGACAGACAGCCTTTCAGTTCAAAGACGGACACTTCCTGATTCGTCATGTCAAGTATGTTATTCACTATCTCCTCAACCAGTGACCACAGCTACATTAACTGCACCCACAGTTTTGTGATTTTCTGTTCTACAAGAACAAAGCACATAAAACCTTGACTGAAATGGACAAAAACCAAAGCGATGCTGTAGCAGCAGAGCAGATCTCTCTTTCCAGCTCCAGGTTGATGACTTTTTCTCATCCATCTGGAAAGCCTCAGGAGGAGTATTTCTTCTTCTCTTCTCCTGTCATAACAGCAGTCATTGTATGAGGGTGACAGCCATTCTGTCGTTGTGACAAGCGTCACAGGCAACAATGTAATGAGACGTGAAGGGAGAGCAGGGATCTGTGGCACAAATGTTTGTAACGCAAACAATATCAATCACAGGCAGCTTCTCACTTCTGTCTGTGTTTCTCTGTGTGTGGGTTTTTGTACGTCTGCTACACAGATGCTATGCGGGAGAATGTCTCCCAGGGATAAATCCCAGGATGACTATTTAGACACAGAGCTGAGCATAAAAGAGGAATGCACTGTGGAACAGAATGAAGCATAACAGATTTAACTATCCCTTGCTGGTCAGGCAGTCTTTGTGTAAATTCAAACTGTGTGTATAGGGATTGCTTTGCAATAATTTCCTCAGCTACAGTGACAAAACACATTACTGGGATTGGCTGTGCATGTGTTTGTGACAAAACTACAATAAAGCTATTCAGTGAATTCTGCAGATACAGCTTTAGGGTAAAAACCTGATGTGTTGTGTAGTTTTATAGGGACCATCATGACTGCTGAACTCCACACTAGCTTTAAAGGGTTATATCAATGGTTATGCTCTTTGGTGACTGGCCAAGTAAATATAAAACAGTGATGAAATGAAACTCAGCCTGAGCCTCAGAGAAAAAGGGAGGTATAGTTACAAATCACAGCTGCCACTTTCTCAGCCAGAGAATTCAGAACTCACAAAGGCACTGCCAGTAAAGAAACACATACACACAGTTAGTGTGAAACATTTCATTTGTCATGTTTGAACTTTTTGAATGCTTAGAAAAGCTAATTTATCTCCACATGAATAAAAATAGGACTTCATATGCCCTGTAGTCCAGACACTTATTCAACACTCAGATCCGTGTAAACTTCAATAAAAGAATAGAAATACCACACTGGAATTTGACTTTGTGTTATATTTGATTAATTAATGGGAGTAAATTTAAAAATAAAAAACCTACAAATTCAGGGTCTAGGATCAAATAGTTGCTTATTTTACTACAAGTCTGTTGGTCCATCCAGTAGACACCCATTCCCCAGTGCCACGAATGTTACCGACAGTGTTCTTCATCTCAGCACTGGGAACTAACACTGTAGACAAAGTAGAAAAACACATTATTTAATATTTGACACATAGTCGTCAATGTGTTTTTTTTTTTCACTCACATGCAGGCACATATAGCTGAAGTGTTGCTTTTTATTGTTCTTTCTTTTTGAATGTGTTGTGTGTAGTCAGCTTTTGTCGTTGAATATGTGTCAGATATCTTCTAATGAATTGAAGGCATAAAGAACATTTAGGTTAAGTGAAACACTGAAACCACTTACACTGATAACATTTAAATTCACGGACACACCAATGCTCCACTATTGTATCAGAGGCTTTGAAGGACAGATGGAAGGATACTGAAGCATCAGTGAGTGGTCTCTGCTCTGTGCTCCAGCTACCTTTTTCCCTCTGTGTCTCTGGCTGTTAAACATGTGAACTGGGTAAGAGGGCGGCAGAAAGTGATCCCCAGGGAATGGGAAAGGATTGAAGTGATGAAACATGGCTCATGGAGTGGTGGCCTAAAAAAATTAAACCACATACACAAGCGGCTGAAAAGAGGTTTCTCTGTAGGGCAATAACTTGTCGTGACAGGATGAGGAGCTCTGCAATCAGGAGGTACCTTGAGTGAACTGAGTTTCTCCAGCTTCTCATTGAGGTGAGCTGGTTGATATGACTCGGGCATCGGATAATCAGTCCCCTGGGAGCATCTGGATTCAACAGGGCTGACCAGCTGGTACACAATAGAAAGACTAGATTTCCCAAAGTGGCTTGGTGCACCAGGATTTTATTAGCAGCTAGGAAATCGAATAAAGCCGGCTGCCTTTGATGTCATCTATAATAATTGACTGTTGTACATTCCACATGGAGTACAGTCATATGGGGTAGGACCTTTATGTATAAACATCTTACAAGGTTGTAGAAAATGCAGTGTTAAAGACTCACACACACAAAGATTTATTTCCTGGGTATCTTATTGTAGCCCCCACAGAGTTGGCAAGCAGTCATTAAGGGAGTGGGAACTGACTATCCCTAATTATTTATTTATTCTGGAGATTTTCAACCAGCTTTTACTTCACAGAATGTCACTAATATATCAGTATTGGCATAAATGTTGGTTAGTAAATAACAATTTGTTGGTGGTTCACATTGCATATAACATTAATTTATTTATGACTGGTCAAAACAATTTGTAATTTTGTAAATGTAAATGTAATTTTTTCAAATGTAAGATCTCCCAACTACATTCTAATGATTTAATACTAAACTTATTCTGCTATTTCATTTTGTATTCTTCTCTATTTTCTAGGTATTGCTAATAAAATAAATAACTATTATTATTTATGTACAGTACAGTACAAGCACATCCACACGGTGTACTGAGGTATTTAGTTTCAAATGTAACATATGCATGAACATATTTTAGTGCTAGTGTGGGAAATAATAGCCACTGTAAGTGTCTCTGCATGTTTATGTACATGCACATCCATGTGTCTGAATTGATCTATATGTAAATATAGCCCACAGCTGCATTCATTAAAGGACATTGGCTAAATGAGCCTATAGCAGCAGTCAACAAGGCGCCTTTCAAAGAAAATCCATTTCAACTGGCTGGGATGGCACACTGGCAAAGTGATGTGGGGAGTAAAGAAAAATCAAAGATCCACATCAATTTGAGTTTCAATGTGCTCCAAGTATTGATCAGCGATAACCCAGCTCACCTTTATGCTTGTGGTCCATGGGAAATTCTCAGAGGAAAACACAAGTCAAAGCTGTGTCTTCTTGAGAGGACTGATTCAATACAGTACCCATACAGACACACACAACCAAACTCACATTACACACTAAACAAACCATACGGTAGTGTAACAACACATGGCCATCCAGTGATACCAAGAATATGTGTTTGGTTATAAGTTTAGAGACTACACTTATTTTTTTACTTAGTCAGCAGCTTGCAGCTCACTATATCATTGTTCATGTTTTGTTCATGTTCAAGGGGAAAATCCCTAACATTCTCTGGTTTCAGCTTCTAATTTCTCTCTGCTTTGCTCTTTGTGACATCAGAGTAAATAAATTATCTTTGGGTTTCGGAGTGTTTGTTGGACGCAAGCAATTTCAGATGTATTCAGAATGAATGTTATTTGTTGGGCGCTTAACACAAGAGGAGTGCAGAAGAGAGGCTTCTCCTTTATATGCCATCTACACATTTTCAACTATGTCTAGCAAATACAGGTGATGAAATGCACTGTGAAAAGATGTGTCAGGCAAACATAGCAAGGAAGCAGTGATGCATTGACGGCTGTGAGTTCCCTGTGGATACACAGGAAAGTGAAGAAACAACACTTATTTCCTGGTAGCAAATCTGCTGTGGTTACATGTCGCCAATATTTAAAACCAGACAGACCGACACTGTAATCCTTTAAGTGATGCAGTTTATTACAGTCCTGAATTCTAGTAACTACGGTTACAATTTAGACTAGTAAGTATCTTATTTCTTCAAACACCACTTCTATTCCTAGTGTATTTTAGTATTGAGTTTGTAAGTCTTTTCCATTATATAGTTTTTACTGTTCTTCAGGATTCTTTTTCTTCTGTGTCATCACTATCTCTTCATCTGTTTGCCAGTAATCCTCAATATCCTCTTTTTTTCTTTGAGGAGTGACTTTGTTTCACTGAGAGTTATAATCTGTTCACACAGTTGCACACATGTTGGTCACTGAGCTTCCCGGAGCAGTTGGGCGTTAAAAGGACGAACCGGGAACCCTCTAGTTTCAACACTGCCCTGACCAAAGGATTTTTTTCTCTACAACCTTTCATGGAGAACATAAGCAGCAGTCACCAATCAGAATAGCAAGTAATGTCTCACTTTGACAAGATCACAACCTTGAACAATTTGAGAGATATACAGAGAAGTAACACATACTGTATTTTTAAGTTCTGTCTTGTCTCTCTTTTGGATTGGACATTTATGCTTTTGAGAATCAGCAGGTCGGTGCACAGGGAAGGGTAAGCTGAAGCATAAGGTTGACAGGCAGATTGCTCTAGTGTCCGCAGTGATGCAGCCATTGTACCAGAGAGTCGTGTTGACGAAGGAGCTGAGGGGTTACCAGTTGAAATCCATTTTAGCCCGTGGTCAGGAGCTGTGTGTATTGGCTGAACAGATGAGATTGCACATACAAGCAGTTGAAAGGAGTTTCCTTTGCTGGGGTGTCTGTGCTCACCCATAGGTACAGGTTGAGGAATTCAGAGTAGATCTAATGCTCCATCAAAAAAAGAGTTGAGAGAAACCAGTTAAGGTTGAATCAAGGCATTTTGGGCATATCTAACTGGGAGGAGACCCTGCTGTCGACCCTGAAGATGCTGAAGAGATTAATTAGACGGATGGCTAGAGGGAAGGACAGTTGGATGGACATTGTGTGTGTGTATGAGGTTTACCAGGGAATATGTCAAATCCCTGTTGAGCTTTAGGTAACTTAGGCATCTCCTCCACACTTTTCTTTCCTCTCCACCTCTTCAGTGTCTCTTGTCAGAATATCTGCATGGAAACAGTGGCAGAAAGCCTGTTGCTGCCAATCAGACATCCCTACTTTGATCCTAAAGAGGTGGAAAAGTTGTTGTCTGTCTCTAAGCTCATTGTTTGCTTCTCCTCAGAGGCTTTTTACTCCTTGCCTGTCCCCCTACTTGTCTTCCTTCTCTCTCAGTCTTGCTCGTTCCTGCCCTTTTCTCTGCAGTGGTGACAAGAAGTTACACTGTTTACTTGCCTAAGTGCTGTCAAGGAAAGCATGCACATTACTTGTGAGGCATACTTCTGCATCTACATCTCTATCTGTGTGTTATAATGTCTTTCTAAGCATCATATGTCTAGTCGTGTGCTCGTGTGTCACCCACCCGGTCCAAACCTGTCTGCTCTCTGTATGTATAAAAGAGACAGAGAGCCTGTCTCAGCGGAGTCCCTCGACAAGGATTAGATATTGTCATCTTTTATCAGCAGTCATTTCTTTGCCAAGCTCTGACAGTCTCTCAGGAGCTGCCATTTGCTATAACGTCTTTCACTGTGTGTGTGTGTGTGTGTGTGTGTGTGTGTGTGTGTGTGTGTGTGTGTGTGTGTGTGTGTGTGTGTGTGTGTGTGTGTGTGTGTGTGTGTGTGTGTGTGTGTGTGTGTGTGTGTGTGTGTACCCCCATGTGGATATTGCATATTTATACTCCCAGTCGTTTTCAGCGATTACATCCAAAAGCAGATTTTGACACATCTCGAAGCTAACCTTTTCCTCAAGTGGTTTCACACTTAAACGCTTAAGAACCTAACAATGTGTATTCATTTTAAATTGGTGGCAGCCCAGTCTGCCTGTGCTTTGCATCAGGGTTACATTGAGAGTAAGAAACTGACAGATATAAAGGAGTATATTAATTGCCACCACTTAAGAAGATGCACAACAGAGTTATGAATTTATGAAAAGTCCATGTGGAAGGAAAAATGTCATTTTTTTGCATCCTCAGTTATATGGTGCCCGTATTTAACAATATCTGCCAAAAGAAATGACAAAGAAAAATTCCCTCTTAATGGCGTCTGCTGCGCGTGATGGCTGCGTCTGGCTCGCTCGTTTTGTTCACACTGAGAGCTTGTCAGCTGTGTGGCTGCTGCGGAGCTGCTTTTGCAAACCCTATGTTTCCTCATACACTTTTCTTTTCTTTGTGTAGAGAGTGAGAGAGAGAGAGGGAGGATCTATTGGTGGTCATATCCACATATTAAACATTGCACGCAAAATGCAGATTTTGATAAATTTGGTAATAAGCATTGGTGTGTTTCATCATAGTACAGTCATATAATTCAGTTTACAGCTCAAAGGGGAGGGGACTACCCTTTTTGGTCAACTGTACACCCCCCCACTCTATCTTTAGTTCTCAAGCTCCTGGCTCTTCACTCTCTCAGAATCAGAATCAGAAATACTTGATTGATCCCGGGGGTAAATTTGTTGTTATTGTCCTTTCATGCTACATTAATTACTGAGGAAGTGTTGCATGTATTCTCTTATACAGCAGCCCAGCTCACACATTCTGCCTCTCTTGCCTGTAAGCCTGTTTGCAGAGAGAGATGGTGGGGTTACAGGGGGTCACAACCCAAAAACACTCCTCAATTCTTTCAACATTTCAATAGCAGTACATAAAGGTTGTGCATGACTAATGTTTCCTTTGAAGTTAAGATTAACCCGTTACCATTCTACCTTGAGATTCTGTAGATTCCGTCCAATTAGTTCCAGGTCCAGTGTGTAACATTCAGGATGCATTGGCAGAAATGTAATTTAATATTAATAGTTATGTTAATAACCGCCTGAATAAAGGGGTAGTTGTGTTTTTTGTTACCGTAGAATGAGCCTTTTTATCTCCAGATGCCGCAGATCGCCTTCCATGGAGTCCGCCATGTTGAACCAGCATGTTTCTACAGTAGACCAGAATGGTAAAAAACAGATGCTAGCTGTAGACAGGGCCTTGCTGCCACTTTAGAAACTATTTCTCTTACATACATCACATTCTCTGTTCCTTTCTGTTCTTTACAGCAAGGTATATTAACAGTATAAGGGAAAAACCTAATTCCCTGACTCATTTATCATCGTTACCCTGCATGCAGTACTGCAGTACCAACAGCTTCAAGCTGTCCTGAGTGAGTGCTTTTCTCTCATACTGTATTTCATCTTCATGGTGACTGCTTTAAGTTATTATCGTTATTATTATGCATTATGCTAATAATGACAGGCAGCCAGTAAAATCATCTGTGACTCTACTTTATAAGACTGATGTGGATTTGTTTTTGGATAAGATCAGAAATCTATTCGAGGTGCTGTAAATTTCTCAAAACAAATCTAAAAAGAATCTCAGCAGCTGTGAGCAGAGCAACTCAGTTGTGTAGACTGATTTGATCAAAGATAAGTTGTGACATTGTTGTCACATATTGTTTTGTATGTTTGGGTGCACACTGCATGTGGTTTTAGTTTCTTGCAAAATAAGCATGCATGGTGTGTGTGTGCATGCTAAAAAGTATGAATACATAAATATAATACACATAATTTGCTGCATTATATAATCATCCTAATTATGTTCAGAGACCTGATGTAATTATGTCATATAATAATGTTTGACAAGAAATTCAAACAACTTTTGACAATTATCAACTAAGTGAATAGTTTGTTTTTTCAGTCCTGAGAAGTGTCTGCAGTCATCCTAACATGCAGCATGTGGCCACAACAGCCAGCCCAAGAGAACAGGACAGCGTGTACATTGCTACTGTTCATAAAATGTAATTACTGTAAGCAAACGATAATAACTGAAACTACTGCAATATAGATGAGTGTGTCAACATCAACTCTCACGATGAGCTTCTCTCATCTGGATGTTGGCAGTTGGATAGTAAGAGGACACTGTTTAGAGGAAGTTTAATTAATTTATCAAACTTAAAGTGTAAAAGTGAGGGGGACATGTCCCCCAATCCTTAGTGTCACATTCCTGCTGCTCATTTATTTAGTGAGTGTTGGCCCACTTAGCTTTCCTGACTGGAATTGTGTGGTATTTTTGCATATATAAGAACTAATTTTGCTGAATATTGTTGTAATAATTAATAACTCTAATAATGTTGATATGATCATCTCTTTTATGAGAATGTTATAATTGATTTAATTTAATCTGTTTTCACCTATTTATGGTGTTCCCTCCACAGTTAAATGTTAAAATAAATTACGCCAATATGCTCATGTTATACTCTATTCTAACTGTCTCTCCCTTCCTGATTGTGGGAATACTAATGCCACAGCCTGATTAATTTTGCAGTGTTACTGTAAAAGTAGTAATTTGCAAAGGCTTGGAATCAGGATCCAGACTGAAAAAGCACATTTTAACAACATAAAATATCCAAAAGTACATTTTTGCCTTTTACAGCAATACGGAAAGTTACACATTGACATCTGACTCAAGAAGGTCATTGTTAATGTTTCTCAGACCACACTTTAAATTAGTCCGTCTAAACCTTGTCTGTTCCACAGTAAAGTACATAATCAGCTGTCCTTGGTTGTTCTTTTTGTGTTGGAAACTTTAAACTCCCTTCTCAGTCTCTAGTCATCTTCCTATTTCTTTCCCTATTTCTTTCCTTCTGTACCCTGTTGTCTTCTTTTGTTGAATCTTTAATCTTTTGCTTATCTCCTACAGTGTCTTTCTTTTCTGTTATGTCTCTTCACCTTTACGTCCTGCCTTCCTCTGTGTCTGTCTCTCTCTTTCAGATGTTTGTGTGCTCTAGAACCATGTCAAATTGAATTGGTCATTATCTACTTTTATCCCACGAGGGCAGACATTCAAGTTTGGTGTGTGTGTGTGTGTGTGTGTGTGTGTGTGTGTGTGTGTGTGTGTGTGTGTGTGTGTGTGTGTCTGTGTGTGTGTGTGTGTGTGTGTGTGTGTGTGTGTGTCTGTGTGTGTGTCTGTGTGTGTGTGTGTCTGAGAGAGAGAGTGCCATGTCTGCTTCAATAATTCAGAGAACTGCCATGTTGCTTTGTGTTGCTCTCGAGTGTGTGTAGTGAGCGATAAATAGGAGGAGAAGAAGAGAAAGAATGACAGTGACAGAAAGGTTGAGGTTCGAGAAAAGAAAGTTGGACAGAAAGATGAAGTTGACAGAAAGATGTGCCAAGTCTGATTATTGCAGTCCTTAGTTTTCCTAAGCTATGTTATTTCCTGCTGCAGTGTTGTTGTTATGGGAGCAAGACTGCAAAGGCAGTGCTGCTAGTCTGGAGAGTTTTAATGTTGAGCACTGTAAAGAAGATGTTTAGTTGTGATTCATGTAGCGCAAAGTGTAACCTAACTACATAAGTCCTGTTTCTTTAGTGACACAAAATGAGATGGCTTTAATAAGATGGTCTATTTATTCGGAATGTGTTTAAGCAAGTTAGATTAGATTAGTTTCTAGTAATCACCATCTGAAAAACATTGTTCAGCTGTAGTGTGTTACCCTCTAGATTAGAGTATTATTGTACCTCTGTATCTCACCACCATGGACAGCTCCAGGTTGTTTGCCTGCTCTGACTGAATAAGCCTCTGGAAGTTTCTCCACACATAACATCTATTTTATTCTCTGCATAGTTTCAATGTGGAAAAAATGAACGGGCTCTGTTTAGTTTAGCTATCAGATAGAATCAAACTGGTTATGGTGCAATAAAACAAATACACAAATAGAACCATAATTCAATATTATGCAATCCAATTTAATCTCCCATTATTTGTAAAAAAATAGAACTACTAAACTGTGTGTGTATGTGTGGGCACCTATGTGTGTGTATGTATGTGGATGTGTCCTGTCCTTGATATAGTTGCTATACTTTACAGGATTTCTCTAAAAGCACAGTATCTCTTCTAGTTTGTACCTTTTATTTCTGTAAGTATGCCAGAGAACTCAGGCTGTAAACAATGCTGTGCTTGGTTGTGTGCATGTGTGGGTTGCTGACTCTGCAAACTGTGTTTGTGTCAGAGGTAAATTGCTCTGGCTCCCTTTGGTGTGGGAAGCAGCAACCAGACGATAAGATATTCAAAGCCGCTGTCCTGTGTGTGCACGTGTGCAGCATGCATTGCTTTGTTTGTGGCAGAGGGGTTGTTTGAATCAACACCATAAAGACGGCTGTGATTTTCGCCTGAAAACATCAGTGCGCGTGCACACACAAACACACCGGCACTGTGGCCAGTCATCTCCTGGTTGTGCCTGACTTGTTAATCTCTTCATCAGTGAGAGTCCAACAGAGAAATCAAGGGTTTTGAATCATTATCCCCCTCTCCAAGTGACTCAAATGAGCCTCTAATTAAAATCAAAATGTAATTTTGATGTACAGGTACAGATTTATAGGGCATAATTATGAGACTCTCCTCTCCAAGGAAACACCACAAAACTGCAGCAGTCAAAATGTCATCCCCCATCGAAGCATTCATCTCCCTCAAGGCCAATCAGCATGTAACATGTCACCTTGTTGTTTGACCTGTAATTTCAATGTGCCTGCGTGTGTGTTTGTATCTTTCAAAGCTGTCAGCCAACCTTAGTGGGGTATGTTTCATTTCTCGTTATGGGTTTACCTGAAATTCATCACCCTGTCATTCCTACCAGTGGAGTCAGGACATTTTATCAGCATTCTCTCCATGTTCGTTGTCTTTTTGGTTGCAGGATGGCCTCACAATTTTAGGGTTTTACTGTGAAGGAGCTACAGCTTCCTGTGTCTTTTAAATACCAGCAGTGGTGACTGTTAACTCCCTGGTGCATACAACATATTTGGTACTTTTTGGTCAGCAAGTCAGTTTTAAATATTGCAGGGAGGGACAGTAAAAGAAGCAGCAGCTACAGTGAGCTGATTAGATTAGGTGCTGCAGGCAAGAGGCTCTTATTGCTTTTCAGGCAAAACATGCCACTAATTAAGTGTCTGTTTCTGTTGGACATTAACTTGTGGTTCTTGACCTGTTGCCAAACGTTTGACCACCAGTTCCACTCCAGTCACGCTCCACTTTTTCTTGAAAACTCCTGCACACACGATAATGCTAGCACACTGACGTTGAGCAGGTAAGTTAGTTATGGATGTTAGCATGTTAACATTTGCTAATTGGCACTAAACAGAAAGCTCAGATAGAGCTCATGGGAATGTTGTAGGTCAGACAACCACAGAAATTATTATTTTGTTTTGTTACCAAAATCAGATCATTGGAAACCAACATTGGAAATATGTTACAAGTAACTAGAGAAACCTCATATGAGCGAAATAGAAGCCACAAGCATACTCGCACATACTTACTGTTTTTTTTTTCAGGTGTTTGCAAACACACAAATCTGTCAACAATAATGAAAAGTCATGACTTTAACATTCTAGTATGACTGACATTTTAATTTACTCTGCAATACAGATAAGATATCGCTCCAGTGGTATAAGGAGGGTTTAAAAAAAAACCTTGTTAAGAAGAGTCAAGTGAAGGTGTCAGCATGTCAAGCTGTACAATAAAACTGTTACCTCAGTCTAACACACAAACAAATTGATGGCACGTAGTGGATGTGACAGCTGTTTGTTTATATGGAGAAAATATCCAAACGCATTGACAAGATTTTTACACTAAAACTTATGTATATTATGTATTTCAAGTACTTAACTGGTACATAGTTTAATTTCCGTGCTCAGTATACCTCAAAATGCACTGTGCTGTGTTTTCCACCAGACATACAGCACACGAGCAATAAAGATATTCGAAGCATCACACACTGAAGGTTGCTTCGTCAGTGCGTCAGTATTGATGTCTAGTGATTTGAGTTTTCACTCTGGAGTCACACACCGGTACGTTAGCAGGCTGAACCTCTGCTCCTGCTGATGTTCAGGCTGATGTTTGGCTGACCCTTCGCATCCTTCCCTCTTTCAGGTTTTTACTCATATTCTGTCAAGTGTGATTTCACCACTATCATTTTTATGAGGTCGGTCAACAGACATCGCAGCCTGCTTAAGGACTGTGTTCGGAAACTTTTAAAGCTACAGGCTTATTATTCCATCTCACATGGAGTTGGATACAGGTTCATACTGCAGATTACAATGAGGTTTTTCTTGCTTCCAAAAATAACTTCCTCCCTCGGAGAGACAGACTTGCAGGGTAAAAGTGTGTTACATTGTGCTAGCTCTGTGGATATGAACGCACATATTACATTATATTCGGCGCACAAGTATGGATAAGAAGCTGGAAGAGTAATCGGTAAGAGATGACTTTGCGCCTTGATAAGCTCAACTTTTTTTCATTCCCTCAAAGTCTGTTATTTAAAGATGATTTAAAACTCAGTTTGAGTTTGAGATCTCTTCGCTTGCTCGAGGCGAGTTAAAAAAGAGAGAGAAATTGAGAGGAGAGAAGGAAGATAGTAACGTGTTGGTTCATTTATTGAAAGACGTAACTCTTCCTAATGAAATCTCAATTTACCATCCCATTAAGATACGATAATTAATTAGTGGTAGAAATGAATCCTAATGCTCCAACTAAAAGATCCTAGGACCAACAAATAAACACAGTAAATTAGATGAATGGATAAGTTGAGAAAACAAGGTGCTTTGTTTTTTTTATGGACCAGTATTCTACAGTAAATATAACAATACTGTAAAGAAGAGTAATGTTTGTCTTTGTGGGGCATCGTGTAAAATAATGACTACAATGTACAAGTAACCGGAGGAGAAAAATGGAGACTTTTCTAGCCATTGAGGATGAGATGCACAAATAATCACTCATTCTGTTGCCATCATTACATGAGATTTTAATGACAAATAATCTCCTGTTTGTTTTTTCCGTGTCTCATTCTGTTAATGAACTTCAAATCTGCCTATTACTGTAATGTGTGCTTTTTTTTATTTTCTCTTGGCCAGACTTAGTGAATTTGAAGAGAATTAAAATTGTCCATAATGATTCATGGTTAATTGCTGGGAGCTGACAGCAGCTGAATGAACAAATGTACAAATCCTATCTTAATAGGAAGAGGGAATGAGAGAGTGATGAGAAGAAGAAGCAGCTGCTGCGGTGTGGGGAAGTGTAGCTCTGAGCAAATAGACAGAATGAGAATGATGGAATATAAGGGATGAAAAGATGAGCAATGTCTGTTGTTTGTCCTGCTTCTTCTTCTTGCATCATTACTATAGTTGTTGTTTCTCCTCTCTTTCCTTGCAACGCTCCCTCCTCCCTTCCCTTGCCCTTTCTTTTACCTGCTTTTCTGTCACGGCTGTGTTTTCTTTAAGGCCTGTTTTCCCTCTTTTTTTTGCTTTTCTCCCTTTCCCTCCCATCTTATCACCTTCTTCGCCTATTTTCTTACTCTCACTTTTCCACTTTTCTTCTCGCTGACTGACTCTACTTCACTGAAACTGTGACAGGAAGCATAATGCAATTTATTTGAATGACTGTGAAACACCATGTTAGAGCCATATTTGTGCTAAGTCTTGAACAGTATCACCCATACCAGTCTAGATTGGGGAATTTAAATGCCTCTGCTAAGGTCAGCAGAAAAGTGAAAAGTACAGCAGAAATAATTGAACAAAAAACAAGCAAGATATTTCTAATTGTCGGTGGTTGGCAAACTTTACAGTACTTGGTTTAATGAAATACAGCGACTGACCGACGTGACCCGAACAACCTGATCCGCAGATGACTGCATACACACAAATACATCTTTTAAATAATAGAAACAGTGACTGAAAATAGCAAATCAGCTCTGCCCTGTGTTGAGAGACCCACACATATACATATAGAATTAGAAATTCAGCTCTGTCACTCATTTCTTTTGAGTGTGTGTGTGTGTGTGTGTGCGTGTGTGTGCGCGTGTGTGTGTCCTCTGGGCTGGCAGACAGTGCGGTATACTGATAAGCAGGGTAGAGCCTATTAGCTGTTTGGCCTGCAGCCTGAATGTCACTTGTGATTTTCTGTGTCTGGTCAGACACCACATCCACACTTTATCAGAGAACCAGTGGGACATGTGATGGTTTCCATCACGTGATTTTTTTGTCATTACTTTATTCATTAACCTCAACCTCCACAGCCACAAACTTAATTTCTTGTCTTCTCTTTCTTTCTCTCTCGATCTCGCTGTGTTTGTGATTGCCTCCAGCATGCTGCAATCTGGACAAAACTACTGTCATCTATAGAGGAAACGTGGCATTCGTTTTTATCTACTTTACAACAAGAGCACCCCTGATATTATTGCTTTTGGGGCTTTCTTTGCCTTTTTTGTTGTTGTGTTGCAATCTCTTCTCTTCTGCCACACAGTGACTGTTGTGAATTTGTCTGGGTTTCAAAGCCACAGTAATTCACAGCGCCATTTTATTTATCTTCCAGTCTCAAATCACCATCGGAACAGTCCCAATCAATAACATATCAAGCCAAGCATAACATGTTTAAGCACAATGACTGTAAATAAAAATCACCCAACCCTTCACTGTTCATCCTGCAATACAAAATTATGCTGCCATAAATATTTCCTGTTTTGTTATTATTTTCGATTGCTTCAATGTAGGGCTGCTATGATGATTATCTTATTATCAATTAATCTGACTGTAACATGAGTACATTTTAGAAAATAGTGAAAATGCTTCTCATGATTGTCCAAACACTCCAAAACCCAAAAGTACTATCACAGAAAACCAAAAAATATGCACATTTAAGAAGCCGGAACCTGTACATTTTGTCCTTTTTGCTCTACAAAAATAGCATAAATAATGATTTGATTAATTGTTGCTCAATAATTCTCTGTTACTCAGCTAATTGATTAATTGACCAACCTTTTCAGCTCTACTTCAATCCAAAAAAGTAGATGGAACCTATTTCCATACCTACCCCTGTAACAATTTTTGTCTGGGAAATAAGGGAGCATTTTGTTTGTTCTAAATTACTCTTTATATCATTTACAAATATGTTCCAGTTAGGTTAGTTAATCATCTAAACAGTCAAGAGAGAAAACATATTTGTGTGGATCCAGTGTAACCCAGCAGGCCAATTAGAAGACTTCATCTAGAGTCATATTCTTTACTTCATTTACTGGCTCAGTCAGAGAGGATCATCAGGGATAAAGAAAAGTGAAGCAGTTCCTTACAACTGAGCAATTAAAAAAAAATAAGGTTCCCGTTGTCATCTGTTATCAATTATTTTCTGCTAAAAGCAACCCAAACCAGCACTGGTCTTCACTGAAAAGTAATTTTGGCCTCCGCTCCATTTTAGAAAAACATGTAATTCAAGTTTGTCATTTAAAATGCAGCAAATATCTTTCTAAAATTAGTCATTTGTTCTGATAAAAAGTAACAATGGAGAGAATAGAGAAAAAATATCCCGTCAAATTCAATTACTCTACTATCTGCATTTTGATTACCACTTGTGTTAGCTCTATAATTATGGTGATCATAACTGCTGTGATGATGATGGTTGTGTTTTTGATTACTCTGCTTATTGACTGAACCCCAATCTCTGGTACATTGTACCAGCCAGCTCCCTCTGCACTCGACTCATTCTGTCCAAAATTAACAACAGAGGAGAGAAGAATGAGCTTAACAAGACCACACCTGTCCCACCTGTGTGTGTGTGTGTGTGTGTGTGTGTGTGTGTGTGTGTGTGTGTGTGTGTGTGTGTGTGTGTGCCAACTACGCATTTCACAGTGAAATGTCTAGTTTCCAAGACAATCTACTCTGAGCTTAAAAAAATGAGAACCAGCTGACCACCAAAGGATACACTGTTAGTGAACCAAGAAACTCTGAACCAACAATTGTGTTAATCCAACCAGTAGATGTTAAGATATTTCACTTGTTTAGTAAAAAAGACCAGTAGGATTTATATTAATGTCTGGACCAAATTTCACAGCAGTCCATGCCATTTGTCAAGATATCTGACATAACCAACCGTACTACTCCCAGAGCCCAGCATAGCTTAAAGTAAAACCAATATTCTCGGAAATCATGCTCCAGTGAGTGCTTTTATCATACGAAAATAATTGTCTTTCACTTGGGATAAGGAGGCTGACTTTGGCACATCTATCAATGAAAGGGTAACCTGTGAAAAATGTCAAAGCGGGATTCTCATCTTAATTCTCCAAGATTTATAGATACAGGCCTTTTTCACAGCAGACATTTTTGACTTGTCATAGAAGCAGAGCTGTAACTTATAATGCAGATGATGGCTCTGTTCTATCAAAGTGACAGTGAGCCAGCATGACCTATAACAGGAGGCTGAAACTGAAGCCGCTAAATCCAATATGGACGTTATTAATTGTATTATTTACACACCGTGCCTTTCCTGCTTTGACATAACAAAACAAAAAAACTCTGAAGCTACACTCACACTACAGCCAAAGAAAGCTTGTAAAGACCACCCACTGATTCACATTTAGCTATGATATGTGTGCTTTATATAATTTAGGCACATTGCATCAAAACGAGAATCCTTCACAATGAAGACAAAATGAGTTTTTCGTAATAAGGCAATAAGAGTGAGAGGGACGTGGTAATTTTCCCAGCAGCAAGCTTTCCCAGGCAATACATATTCAGCATTTTACACACACACACACACACACACATCACACACACACACACACACACACACCACTTTACTTTTACTTTACCTTTGGTTCTTTTCTAACTATTACCTTAGCTAGTGTATACTACTTAGTTCTTTATACATAACATCTTAATAAATTAACTATAATATAATTACTTTTTGGTAATTTTCCCAGCAGCAAGCTTTCCCAGGCAATACATATTCAGCATTTTACACACACACACACACACACACACACACACACACACACACACACACACACACACACACACACACACACACACACACACACACACACACACACACACACACACACCTCCTTCATCTGGAGAGTGACTGGCCTTGTTTATTTATTATTGATCAGAGTAAAATACCAGAGGTGCTCTTGTTCCCTGTTAAGTCAGAGCAGGATAGATATGGCTATAGGGAACATCGATTTTTCTGTTTATTTTCTGCCTGGAAAGCTTCTTATAATCATTAAAGTGCAATAAGACCTCAATTTGTTTTGGCCACATTAATATTTGTAAGTGGTGTCTCTGGTTGTTTGCATTGTCTTATCCCCTCTTCTCTCTATGTTTACCCCTCTCTCATTTTATTTGTTGAAGAGTTTTCCTATTTTCAGTAATCTGTACAGATGACACAAATACCGTATGTGAGAGAGACTCATGTAGACACACGCTTTTGCATAACATATAATCTCCTGTGTATTTATGTAGAAGTGGTTGATATGGAATGAGATCTGGTTGAAGACGGAAAGAAAGAACGTGGGATGATTGAATATTTCTTTAACATTAGACGGATGTCTTTTGTTGTGAATGTTTGTAAAATTAATGAATCTGTATTGTCATAACAACAGTAAACATAGTATGTGAGGACCTAAGTACACAGGGATCTACTATTCTTGTTTAACACCACTTAACTCACAATCAAAACAGGAAAATGAAATAGACTCATTCCTCACTGCTGCAAATATATGGTTTAGTTTGCATATGACATCTTTTTCTGTTTGAGCATCTGTTTAAACTACCTTTATTACTGACTATAGTGCAGATGACTACAGTATAACTGGTTTCACCAGCTCGCCTTTGTATGGAAAATGTTGTTAAGAATTGTTGTATTATATTTTCATTTTTGTATTTTATGAGCATCGATATCCAGCAGGAAAAATACAAACAAAGCATAAAGAGCAAGTGCTATTCAGTGTAAAAGTTTTCCACAGTGCCAGTTTGTCAGTGCAGAATAACATTCATATAAAAGTGCTATTTACTGTACACAGAAGCACAGCTATTTCATGTAGTTAATGATTTGAAGTGCCTGTGGAATTGAGACTTGACAGGCTTTAACAGGAAGTTTCAGCCCGCTGTCTGTCTAAGTGGTTGTTGTTGCTATAGCCCGCGCTTCGCAAAAAGCTGCATCAGATAAATCATTTACGGCATGGAAATGTTGTCCTAAGTCGCCCCGAGAGGATTGTTTAGGTACAGCAGTACAGAAGAGTTTGTGAGGCCTTCAAGTCCTTCCAGTGGTCCGTACTGGAAAGCAGGCAAGAAGACTTCACAGAGTGAGTGAAATATGTTGAATAAATCACTCCACAGTGCGTTCCAAACAGCAGCTGATGGAGTTTCACTTTGATGATATGTGTAATAAAAACGGCTTTCTTGGAGCCCAGCTGAAAGGCAAAAGTGACTCAGGCCAACATTCTGATTCAGATCTGAGCAGAAAAAGGAAAATTCCTCTTTACTTCTAGCATCATCAACAGTTGCTGATGCAAACTGACTGTCGGGCTGTATTTTGCAATCATTTTGCAGCCAGGAAGGGCTTCTTCTTCTTCTTCTTGTGATGTTCTTGTGATGATGTCTCCCCGAGTTGCTACAGAACAGCATTAAACAGACTGCTGGCATTGTCTGGCTCCTCAACCATGTGAGCTGGAACCAGGCCTCCCTCCCCTAGTCAGACTGAACATAATCCAGTGGGGGGAATATTCTCAAGAGGGCTCATTAGATACCTTGGAGTGTGGGCTGAGAGAAATGAAATGCTTTTAGGATTTGAAGTTATATGCTGTTAGGGACTGGTGCATCACTCCTTTGATATACAATGGCACAACAGAAAAATAACTATACTGATTATAAATAAGACTGGGAAATAATTAGGGCTGCCCGATTTGGTAAAAACATCATATTGTGAGTATTTTGACAGATGTTGCCATTGTGATATGATTCTTGATTAGTGTGGGAATGATTTGATGATGACTGCATCGCAAATTTAATTTTCACCGAAAAACTGATTAAAATCATAATGATGTGACATTTGTTGGAGTGAAACAAACAAGCACGTTTTCGTAAAGATGGAGAACAAGACTGGGAATCTCCGCAGCACTGCAGTGATTCTTTATGATGCTGTTTTTCCATACGTTTTGCTGCTTCTGCGATTTGCGTATTGCATTTGGTCATATTGCGATTATTTTGATTATTTGTGCAGCACTAGAAATAATTCAAATTTGACTTCCAGTGGACTTATATTGTGTAAATGTTTTACAAAATACCCAAATCAGTGATTCCAAGGAAGTTGTAATTAAACACATTTTTTGTTGTTGTATTGAATATGTTAGACTTAAACTTAAAACCCATTCCAACATTTATCAGCCGTTTTCATGCCGTTTCAAGCTGCGACCATGTCCCTGTTGGGTAATTCTAATGCCATCGTTTCAGTCATTTCTCCATTGTTGGCAGCCACTCTTAAGGAATCCTTCACAGTTTTATTTTTTACTCGATTTCAATTGCACCACTTGCTGGCTGTACTAGTAAGTATGCTCAGTATTATATCTTGGGCTCAGATGTGTTGCCAGTATGCAGCTAAAGCTACAATGTAACTGACTTTAAATTTGGTGTATTGTGCTTATTGAGAAAGAAGTCTCTTTGTTGTACAGTAGCTGACCTTGTCAGCTGCATTGTCGCCTACCTGTGTTATCCATCTATCCTTTTTTCTTACTTTCTGTGTTTGTTTCTGTCTTCAGTCCTGACTCTGTACCCAAGAAAGACTTTCTGCTTCCTCTAACCTGCTGTGAAATGAGATCGCAGCTGTTGTGTGTCTGAGAGCTGATCATGTGCACGTGTTGAGGAGGAATTAGTCTTTGAAATCTTCCCTCTTTGATCAGTGATAATGCGGTAGCTGTGCTTATGCTCCTGCTGTGTTGATGTTGAGACAATGTTCAGTCGACAACAATGTTTTCCAGCTGCAGAACGACTCTAATTTAACCAACTATTTCTAACTCACCGCTTGAAGTTGAACTGTCCCGATTTATTTATTTTGGTGAAGAAGATACCAAAGTCGTTAAGTGTTAATGTTTCACCTTTTAACCCTGGGACAGTGTTCTAAAGTGGCGGTCCTCTTGTTTAAAACAGCAATACTTTGTATGGTTGGGGGTGCTATATTGAAAAGGTCAAATCAAACAACAACATTACTGGTCCAGCTTTGATGAAACTTCAATGTAGAGATGATGCAACTTGTTAGCAGCTACCCCGAGGTTCTGCATCATTCATGGAGGCAAACGTGGTTTGTTTATTTTCTTGCCTTTCAGTCTTGTTCCTGTGTGGTGTGACTCCCTCTCTCCCCCCTGGGTTTACTCAGGACATGAAAGAGAGCAGAATCCTTGATTTGTCTGTTCCCTCGGTTTTAAAGCAAACAAGGGTATTTACACACAAACACACACGGCAGCCCATTTTCCCTGTAAAGGTACATTAACTACTGTTTGTACTTTAATTGAATTTTTCTACACCGACCCCCACCCCCCAAAAAAAACACCTTTTATTCTCCACTCTTTTTTCTCAGTAAGTCTCAGAAACGTTAAAGGAGAATTAGCATATTAATTCAATTTGGTTCGATGCTTACAAACGTACGCTGTTATCTGTTAACGCAAAAAATACGACTCTATGAAACGAGAAAGGTGGCATAGATCTGGTAATGCAGGTGCAAATAAAGTCATTTCACGCTGAGTAAGAGAGAGGTTATCAGAGAAGAAGTCCAATAAAAGAGTGAAAAGGGAAATTAGCATGATAGGTTGGAGCAGGATAAGTCATGGTTGCATACTAGAGTAGTGCACTCAGTGAAGAAAGGACATTTTATCTTTCCTTCCTTCTGAGCTCATCCCATGTCTTTCCTATAGGAGCAGACAGATAACAGAGTATGTGCCTCACTGGCTCAACACGTGGCCCATCACCACAGCATCGCCATTGGGATAGCTTCAGAGTTGTGAAGAGAGAGAGAAAATGTACTATTATGTTATCAAAATATTACATTTACTCCTTTCTGCTCCTGTGTTTTCATTTATCTCCCTTCATTAGTGTCTCCTCCCAGCTCATCAATGCAAATATATGGATTCAATTACCGCTAATGGAGCTTCTTTATCAGCACAAATTCCCCCTAATACTACCAACTGATGCACCAGTCACTTTTTTGTCAGAAAACACAAAGAGCTTGATGTTGATTTTTTTTCGTTTTGTTTCTCTGCCTCGGTGTCTTAGGAGGATGAGCATTGGCTGGAGTTTCAGTTTGGGTCTGGTCAGAAATTTAGTTGCACGGTCTTCTTACTCTTAGGTGTGTGCGTTTTTATCTATTAATGGACTATTGATTGGAAAATGTATGTGCTGCCTTTGTGTATTTCTGAGTATCTGCTAGTGAAGTACTGATTATTATTATTAAGTATGCATATTTTGTGTTGTTTTGTGTGTGTTGCTTCATCTCCTCAGCACTGCATCTAATATTTAGAGTTACCTGTCTGTTCATAAGAATCAGACGCTGCCTGTCAATCCCGACGCTGTAGACATGAATACTGGATAGAATTCAGATGGGCTGCATCTCTTATTAACTTCCTCTCCTTCTCTCTCTGTTCTTCCTCCTCCCATCTCAACTTCTCCTCCTTGAAGTTCCTCCTCACATCTCCTCTCCTCTGTCCATCTGTTGCTTCTCTGCAGTGTTGTCATTTTCCGTCTCCCCTTTTGTCTTGCTCCTAAGCACTCCCATCATCCTTCCTCCAGCTTACATACGTTCCTACTATCCTTGTTTTTTCATAATTTTGTTGTTTCTAATCTAATCTCCTCTAATTTCATACATCCTTGTGTTCTATCTCATAAATGTCAGCCTTGGTTACCACATTGTCCTTGATGCACTTGTAAAGTGTAGTATAGTAAGACTAGTTGTATGTGTATATATATATAATAACATTATGACCATGTGAATAACATTGATTATCTTGTTATCATGTCACCTGTCTGTGGGTGGGATATATTAAAGTTAACATTTTGTTGATGTGTTAGAAGCAGGAAAAATGGGCAGCATGAGGATTTGAGCGATTTTGACAAGGGCCAAATTGCGATGACTAGACGACTTGGTCAAAGCATCTCCAAAAATGCAGCTCTTGTGGGGTGTTCCCGGTCTGTAGTGGTTGGTACCTATCAAAATAGGTCCAAGGAAGGAAAAGTGGTGAACTGGAGACAGAGTCATGGGTGGCCAATGCTCATTGATGTATGTGGTGAGCGAAGGCTGGCCTGTGTGGTCCGATCCAACAGATGAACTACTGTAGCTCAAACTGCTTAAAAAGTTCTGATAGAAAGGTGTCAGAACACACAGTGTATCGCAGTTTGTTCACGGCTCAGCAATGAATTATACCAAGTCTGTTCCATCATTTAAAAAAATCACAGTAATCCTTATAATCCAGATGAGATCCATTTAAATTAAAGTGAACCTGAAAGTTTGGCAAAGTCGCTTCCAAAGATACTCTAAAGCACCATGATGCAAGCCTGTGATGTACAAACCCAAAGTAAAATTCAGACTTTGAGTCAGTCAGTGTGTTATTATCGATGGAACTGGTCCAGTTTGCTTTTCATCATGACATTACAGATGTGAGTCTGTACTCTGTGTTTTATCTTTGAAGTCTTCAAATATTAACCGGGCCGCTCTGACTCTCAGCTGACAGCTGCCGTTTGGGCTTGATGTGGTCGTTACTGGACTAATGGATTCTTACTGGAAGCTGTCCTGTGCTTTGATGGTCTCCAGATAAACCTGCACACACACCGGTATGCAAACAAGCAGACACATACAAATATCAAGGCGGATTTCATTGAGACTACATCCTGATATTCTATCAATATAGCTGTAGCTGTTTCTGTTTCTCTTGTAGTTTATGTTGTTTCAAACAGACAGACCAGATCCCCAGCTTCAGACGTCAGTCAGTGATAGTGTTATTGGTTTCAAATCAAATTGGATTAGGGTTAACCTTTTTCTAATTTCACTAACATGAAAACAAAATGAAAACAAAAACTCATTTATCGATTCAAAAAAAGATAGCAATATATGAGTGGATGAGCAAGAGAATGATTTTTTACTTTATTTGTATTTAGTTGTGTTTAGAGGCTTCTAGTTTACTAGAGGGCAATGTTTCTATCACGATACAGAGGTTATGACTCAATATATTGCAATATGTTACAATACTGTAAGGGAGGTATATTAAGATTTTTAAACTAACTTTAGGAAAATGGTATTCATCACAGTGCCGGTAACCTCACAGCCTTCAATTTACATTTACATAACTTCTATCTAGCAGTTTGGGGTATAAACACAAAACTAGATTTTTTGACTTTTTGAGACTTTTTTCACAAAACAAAATATAGAGGTACGATATTTAGCGATATTTTCCTACACCCCAGTCCTTTTATATTTTGATTTATATGAATTGTTATCATGTGGTCGTACTGAGATAATGATGGTAATTACACACTCCCACCTGCAGTAGAGTAAATATATCCTGTGCCTGCAACTTTTGATTTGGGTCCCTCTGATCTTTTCTGCACAAACAAATCAAATAATGAGGACAGCTTTTTCCTTATCTTCGTCATCCACCTTTTCCACGCTTCCCTCAATCTCCTCCTCCACACCGTGTATCTCCGTTATGTCAGACATGTCTGTCAAGAGCCTGTCACTCTCGCAAGTGGAGGGACATGTGATCACATGGAGGGGTGACTGTCCTGTGTGTATTCCTGTGCTTGTGTGCGTCACAAAGTCGTGACTCCTTGAATCAGCTGTTAAATAAATTTCTTGTCTCTGTTCTATATTCAGCAGGAGAAACTTGGCACCTTCATCAGATCAGATTAACATCACGTATGTAAACATTAACAACCTTTCCCTGAAACCGTTCTCCTCCGTGTCTCTCCTCAGTCCTCACAAATTATTTATTATATAATTTATAGCAAGTAATATTTTATAGTATTCTATAGGGAGTACAGTCTCGACCATATATGAAAATTGTCCTTAGAGACCTTCTGATATATTTTGCGATATACAAATAAAATTACATTGAATTTAAAGTAGGTCCAGTTGAGTTATTAATCCACTATTGTTATGCTTTGATAAGCATATTTAAATTCACAGCAGGATCTTGCCAAACTTGTTTCTGTCACAGTGGGGATGTTGTCACACGGCATTGCTGCAGAGCTGTAGCTGAAGCTGGCCAGACATAATGTTGCTTAACTGCTTATTTCTGTTACAAACTATCAAAGCATCAAGTATATATAAGAAATAATTCCTCTTTTGGTGATGAATTGGCTGACTGGTCTGTTATAGTCAGAAAAGCAACACCATGTTTGAGTAAGACACCATCTGTTGAGGAAGCATTTTGGCCTTTTTTGAATGAAATTAACATACAGTATAATAATGACACATTTTACTTGTATAGCCTTCTAAAAGATACAAAGGCACTTGGTAAAAAAGACAATAACAGAAACAGTAAAAGCAATATCAGTATATAAACAACTGCCAACATAAAATAGTTGTGCTTTGAGTGCAGTTTTGAAAGAGGAGAGTGAGGGAGGATGTCTGAGATGTTGGAGGAAAGTTTGACAGGAGAAGGCCCTGTTCCCCCAAGTCAGAGCTTAGACCGAGTGAGAGGGGTGTCGGCGGATCTGAGGTTGCAGGCAGGAGTATGTCTGTGCAGGAGGTCAGTGAGTTAGGAGGGGGGCTAGGTTGCGGAGGGCCTTGTCTGGGATGAGGAGAATTTTTAACTGGATTCTTTGTTGCCAATGAATCACTGGGGTGACGTGATCTCTGGCGCGGGAGTGGTTGAGCAAATGGGCAGCTGAGTTTTCAATGTATTGTAGTTTGTTTAGGAAACTATATACCACTGTGCAGTGTGGGCACAGCTGCACTGACTTTACTGTAAAGCCTCTTACAGTCCTGATTTACATTATGAGGGATATTTTATAAAGCATTTTGTTAGATGAGGCATAAACCTTTTTTATGATAACTTATGGTTAAATGCTCCCACATCAGCACTCCACACTGGCCTCCTTTATAACTCACTGAATGCCTATAATTATTCCAGGGCCCTTATATTAATTAATTCACTGTTTGAGAGATAATAGTTTTTCATCTGCCCCCAGTGGTTAGAAAAATAAATCTGTTTTTGGGAGTTTGAGCAACGGATCCAGTCTTTGATTACATTTCCAGTTTATTTTTTTTACGCAAAACATGCATGTTAGAATCACCCTCTGGTAAAAAGCTGGGTTATACACACACAGTCAGATGAACAGTCATATTCACAGTTGGATTAGTCTTGTGTTGACACCATTTCTGTTCAATTCGCAAAGTTGAACAAAAGCTTGATGTATTCCAATAGGTTTCTAAAGT
Organism: Dicentrarchus labrax; assembly: GCF_905237075.1. Classification (NCBI taxonomy): domain Eukaryota; kingdom Metazoa; phylum Chordata; class Actinopteri; family Moronidae; genus Dicentrarchus; species Dicentrarchus labrax. Next base: position 10,857,232 of record NW_026136713.1, on the reverse strand, counting down.
AATTGGCTTTCACTTGTTTAAATGGTGATGTACTTTTAAATTTCAGTCAGAACTCTCATTGAATCAGACTATAATATCATGATAAAATTGTCCTTCGCACTTTCATAAAGGTTAATTGAGTCTAACTCAGTCAGAGGGGAGTAATATGAAAAGGGAGATGGAGACACAATGAGAGGAATAAGAGGTACAGACTAAAGTAAGCACCACAGGAATAATTCAGTCGGCCAGTCAGTTCCTAAGTGCAAGAGTTGTTTGTGTGTGTGTGTGTGTGTGTGTGTGTGTGTGTGTGTGTGTGAGTGTGAGTGAGAGAGAGAGAGAGAGAGAGAAAAAAAGAAAGAGATTTGTCTGTTTCTCCTTGTCCATTTTGTAAAAAGTTTCTGCTTAGTCGAGCTTGACGTCCAGGTCAGTGTATCTTTCTCCTTACTTCTGTTCTACGGCTTTCTGTCCATCATTCTGTTGGTGACTTTTTCCTTTTCTGCTATATTTGCTCTCATGAACACAGACCAGAGTGAAAGAGTGGAAGAGAAACCCAGAAAAAGAAAAAGGGACAGAATTTACTGACTCCCCTGTGGTCTGTTATGTTTGCGTATAAAAAGTAGTTAGGCTCTGTTTTCATGAAATTCAGTGCAAACGCAACTTCAAGCACAAGATAGAGACAGGGACAAACTGAGTAATAATGAGAAACTAGAAAGAAATTAAATGTCTGAAGAAGAAGGCAAAGTGTTGTTTGGATCTTTCTTTTCCAAATATGAAAGTAATTTTGGCTGTGTGTTTGAGAATGTGATTATGCACCTTTGCAAATCATCTCTCAGTGTGTCCTTTTCATATGCTGCATTACAGAGAATAATTATGTGAAAAAGAAAGCATCTGAAATGATCTGTATAGACCCCAAAATATTTTGTTTCTGGATTGGAGATGATGAATGACTAAAGTTCAGAAAAAACTGAATGGATCCAGTGGATCTTGTTAGTCACTATTGTTTCTATTGTCCTCTCCATCAATGCATTTTGATGTGCATTTTGAAGTATACATTTAGGATGGTTGATGGACACTGCAAAATGTACAAAAGAAATTATGCTTGCTTGAGGTGGCTTTGGAAGAGTTATTGTGCTTAATGAGGTGCAACAAGGTGACGTCAATAAAAGAGTGCCAGTCACATCTCAAACGATACTACTGATTATCGTGATGAACCAACTCCAATAATCGCATAACTCTGTTCTCACTTTTTCTTTTGCCGTTTTACTCGAAATTCAGTTAAAATGTACCATTTGGATGGAAATGGAATGGTAATATCTTATATCTTCCCATAATATATATAAAACAATATATAAATGGAATTTCAGTGAGTGGGTTGTAGGGGGTGCCCAGCAAAAGGGGAATAGAATATTTTAACTTTTACTTTTATTTTTTGGAAGTTAGATCAACAAGGGAAGAAATAGGGTTGGTCATTTCGACTAGTTGTAACTTATAGTGATCCTAGTTTGATAATTAATGGACTGTGATGACATTTATTATCTTCAAACCTGAGAGTAAAAACAAAAAGACTCAGGGGAGATTCCTTAACACAAACTACTCTCAAATTGGCAATCCGTGGCCTAATGTGAATTTATTGTTAGAGTCAACTTCTAGAAGACAGTACTGCGTATTATAATGTAGTTGTGAGCATATAGGCGTTGTCCATGTTAACATCCCTTCTTGTATACTGTATGTGTCCTGATGGAATATGAGTAACAATATCTAACAGGGTGAAAATGTTGAATTGTAAGTTTGCCTTCATGCCACATCATCTGCTGTCATCACTTACTTTTCACATCCACTAAAGTAAAGTGGGACATGAGATCCTGTTTCTGTTTACAAGAGAGATGATGTGTAAACTCACCACTTATCTTGTCTAATAGATTCTTGATTGGTTATACCTCTTGTAGCGTATTGTGTATACTCGTGAGAGAGCTAAGCCCACATCCTACAAGTAAATATCAAATGCATGTGTGGGTGTTCGGGATGGTGTCTGCTTAGTTGGTAATCTGCAACCAACAACGGCTTGCTATGGCAACAGTGAAAGGTCCTTTATGTTAATTACAAGTACATAATAGCTCCTCCAACTTCTCTTGACCTTGTTTTATGCGCTCACACACCTTAATGGGGATGATTGCTAGATTGCTGTGGAACTCCTCCATGATTGCAGTGATTGTCATTTATAAGTCTTTCAAAATAACCAGCTTCACTGTAGCATGGGACAAAGATAAAGTAGTTAATGCTAGATTAAAGGTGGTAAGACTTATTCCCCATACTGCATTGTGGTTGGAATTATTGTTAATTACTTTGACTTAATGAGGTGCAAAAGTTTGTTTGCAGTTTGCTGATCACACTGAGCTATGGTGTGTATTATCCTCCTGAGCACGCGGTCTATCTCACTAATGTATTTCTATTATTATCTTGTCAGGATGGCGTTGTTGGTTTTATTTCTTGACTCTGTATTGACTCTGTTGTGTGTGAGGGGATCTAGGAGGGTAGTAAAGTCTTTTTAAAGTACAACACCTCTGTTTAAATGGGGACCTGTTCCCCCACACTTCCCTGTTTGTTTTATTAAATAATCCGTCTCTGTCTTGTTTGTATAGTCGCTTTAATTACTTTTCTTCCCCACCAGTGTTTTATTGTGAATAGTGTTGTTGGCATTGTACAATATTCTTTTCAGGGCGGGTAATTTATTAAATGGGCAGTGCCTTAGTTACAAGAGCTTATCTGTTTAGTTTGCTTTGTTGCAGAGAGAGGACACCGCATTAAGCCTGTGGTCTCACTCATCTGTTTTTTTTCCACTCATTATAGTCCCTCTTCCTTTGTTCTCTTTCATTTTCTATTCCTGGCTGAAACTCTCCTTTTCTCTCCGGATTAATTTTCTGTTTCCATTCCCCCAACATATTTCTGATTCTCAGCCTTTCCTCCCAGATGTCTCTTTTCTCTATGCTTACATGCTTCATATGATTTCTGACATATTGAGTTCAAAGTTCATATTTGAGACAAGCATTACATGGTGATGGTCTTGCATGAGCATCGGAAGGCAGTGGATAAACACAATACACTCATATACTGCACACACAGACACAATTAAAGCTTTTGGGAATAATCTGTTAGCAGTTTTCATACATTCATATTTTATTAAAGAGGTTTAGTTATTAGTTTCGCATTCTCTCCATAATTGGTCTCTAGTGGCTTCAGTCTCATCTTCCATCAGCTTTATTGTCCTGCAGTAAATATTAGCATTTACTTCTCTGCTCCATCTTTGCACTCTTCTTTTGAATGGTGATGTTCAGACTCAAGGCTCATGTGAATAAGGGTGATCAAATGCACTGATATTTAATAAAAAGGTGATGTCTGATCATTTGTGAAATTACTGAAATATTTTGGATTTGTTTTTAGTTTTCAAAATGAGATTTAGCAGGGAATGAGGGCAAGTAATTAGTTTGTTTATTCTTTGAGAAATGTTTTAAATATTGGCTTTTTGTACTGAGAGTATTTTTCCTGTCCAGCCAACCTTCCACATAACCACGCCAACCCACTCTCTGATATTGACAGATGTACGCCAGGTTGGGTTGCACTGCCAGGCTGAATATGGCAGTTAATGATTCAAATTCAAATTTTCATTACCAGTTTAGTTGCAGACAGTGCCGTGGAAAAAACATACGTCATAGTTGGTTGTTTCTGAATATGCAAAGCTGCAACAAATGAGAGTGAATAAAAGTTGGAGGATGTTCAGAAAAGCATTTATGAAAGAAAATGGCTCTGTATAAAAAATAAAAAATAAAATTTGTTGGTCGGCGGAGTCCTTACAGGTACTGGTGAGATGATGACAATCCAGTTTGAGTAATAGAACCCTGACGACAATTATTTTTATCGTATGTCTCAGTTGTGTTAATTCATTGATGTTACAAAGTGATCTACCAGGAATTGTGCTTGCATGTGTTTTATTGGCCAATGCACTTCTATATACAGTAAAGTTGCTTCTTTTGCTGCATTGTCCTGCATTGTCAGCACAGTGGTGTCACTGAAATGAGCCAGCCGACATCCTATTAGCCAGGCCCTCAAAATCTTCTGTCTAGCTTACAACTCACCTACAATGCCACAGCACTCCTTTGCCTTCAACATTTCCAAATTGTTTAATGTTGTCCTTTTCTGAGGTGCATTCAGTAAAGGTGCTGAATGCCTGTTGAAATTTAATTTCAAATCCCTGTTGCCGCATACACGCTATCAAGGCCCCCCATACTTATTGGCTGGGGTCCAGGCCTGAACACCTTGTTCTTTGCTTCCACTGGCAATTTAGTTTTCTACTCAGCTTCACCTCTTCTCTCTCCTGGCTTCACAATGATAAAACGGTCTTCCTAATCTGGTTCACACAGCCGAATTATATTGTGTCATGTACACAAAACTCGCAATTTCAAAAACCAATATGGTACATCAACCTTTATTATCTCACTTATATCCCAATCCTCCTCCTTGATTACATTATGTCACAGCTCTTTTTTCCTGGCTGTTTCAGATGTTGGTGATTATTTAGAAGGTTTAGGTTCTTTTATGGTTTCACTTACTGTAAGAAAACTGGATGAGAAAGTCATCTGAATACTGAATATAAGTCTAAAAGGAGAAGCTCCACTAAAAGCAGTAAATATATATGGAGGTGGAAATAGGTTGTGTGTGTGTGTGTGTGTGTGTGTGTGTGTGTGTGTGTGTGTGTGTGTGTGTGTGTGTGTGTGTGTGTGTGTGTGTGTGTGGGTGTGTGGGCACGTGTGTGTGCGTGTGTGTGTGTCGCGTGTGTGTGTTTGCGTCCCTGTGGAGGGAGATAAGGTGACAGGCAGCTCTGAGGTCAGTCTTGGCCGTATCTTGCAGACAGCCTTGCTTGCCCTGTGGGTGGTTTAACCAGACATCTGCTGAACTCACATCGGATCCTGCAGGGCTTCACATGTCTCCCACCACTCCCCTCAGCTGACCCTGGATCAGCAAGCGAGGATTTACATAATGTATGGTGAGATAAGTGGTGTAGCTTTCACGCCAGAGGCCGAAATCAGATCAGACCGTAAAAGTTTGGAGATAACATTGTCTCAGTCACCAGGGGCATGTCCTTTTAAACACTGATTGAAAATTGCATCTTGGGGACTTGATATGACCAACAGCATATCAAACAGATTTGAGTCTCAGACCGAGGATTTAAGGTAAGGTTTTGCTGCTGGATCTACACTTTGATATTCCAAACATTAAGTCTCACAGTCATACTTTATGTGTGTTTGAATTTAAAATTTGAATTAAACTTTTATTTATGGATCCTAGTAATGATAACCTCTCCACCAGGTTCAATAATTGGTATTTAGTTATGTATACGTGCTGTTCATCTACTTTATTCTGCTTTACATCAATAAATGTCCCATCGTTTCCTATAATTTCCTGAATATGAACTGGAACTGTAAAATTACTCTCCTGGAGTTTCCTGGAAAAGACTACGTAATTCATGTCCAATTAATTACTTTCAATTAACTGCTATCTTAGAGATTCCTTTAGTCAATGCACAGTAGAGTGTAGCTGAGCAGGAAAAAGTGTAGAATATGTCTAAAGGTAAGAATGCAGCTGAATATATGAGGAGGATAACTAATAATAATAATAATAATAATAATAATAATAATAAGTAATACATGAATAAAGACTGAATATTTAATTTGGTTTAGATGGAGCTGTTCTTTCAAATAAATTCTTCTAGAAGGCAATATCTGCTCAAACTTAAACTCAACACAAATAAATAAATTGAAATAACTGTCTCAGAACAATACTTCTGAAATGTGTTGCGCATTTAGATTATTTGCACCCAACTGTTTTTTAGTACTTGCCTTCCTTTTTAACTCTGCTTTGTTTGTAACTTTTCTGAGCTTAAGCAGAAAAACACAAGTGTATGTAGTTAAGATAAGATAGACTTTATTGATCCCACACTGGGGAAATTCACACGTTACAGCAGCTCCAGATAGATAAGAAAAATAAGTACACATTAAATAGTAAAAATAAAACAGAAAAATACAAGATATAATGAAATATGGAAAAGTAGAATTAGAGTTGTATATACAGCTTTTATACAGATGGGATTGATATAGAATATTGCACAGTTTACAGCAGTTAATATAGCAGAAGAATATAGGCTAGACAGGGCTTTGAGTATACAGTACAGGTCTAATACTAATAATGTAATTATAGAAATTATATATATATATATGTATGTACTAGTATCAGTAGTACTGATTACTAGTAACTCAGTACTGTAAAGACTTGGTTGGCTTGTAATTTCATTCTGGGCACCTGTATAGGGGTATGCATGTTGTGTATTTGTAATGCATTAGCTGGTGAAAGAGTCAAAGGGAAGATTACAAATGTCAAGCAGTGTCCCATTATCACAGGCCATCCAGAGGAGCACCGGAGAGTCAAACTGGCACAGAGACGCAACTAGACGACACAACACAGATATAAACTGTATAAAAAGAGGGAGGGGTGAAAGTGAGACAGATCTGGATTACAGGATTACATGCACCATCAGTCCGTGTTTAGCTGCTATTTCTGAATATAATGTGCAGCTGAAATAGAGACGTGGAACCCAACCCCGATACATTGTGTTTCTGTTCAGGCTTGCCAAGTTGTCAGCCTGCTAAAAGGTTTCATGTGTTTACAAAACCAAAGTAAACTGAACTAAGTATCGGATTCTGCAGAGAGTCTGCCTGAGGAAATGTGCTCAACCCTAAGGCGTGCAGAGGGCTTCCCTTTCTGAATTGCCCCTGGGTATGTGTGACCTGGTCATGCAGAAAATGCAACAGAACACTTGCTTTCTTCTTATGTACAAAATGCAATAGCCAGCAAAGAAGCCCTACACGTCACAAGAGCTGGAACAGAGCTTGTTTAACATCAAAATACTCAACATGAAAAATAGAACAACTCCTCCAGTGTGTGCTGAATCTAAACCAGGAAAGCATTTATGGGATCAAATGCTTGGTCACTTTACAGGAATTAATCTGTGGTATCATTCATCATGAATACATGCACAAACACCTGTTCTGTATGACTGGCTGTATCTATAAATCAACTACCTTACTGCTAATGGCCCACCAGGAATAAGATATGGAACAAAATGGGTGTCACTGTCAACAGGGGTTGGTTTTGTTGAAGACAGGAGCTTAAAAATGTTGTTTTGATAGTGATTGGGCAAATTAAATGCAGTAGCTCTGACTTGGCTCTGGTTTGAGTAGTGTCAAACCTGATTTCATGCTCAACCACAACTCCAGGCATGATTAGAAAGCATTTTAACTAATGGAACTTTGAAAACAGAGTCTAACAAATGAAAAGTGACAGAAAAGTCAGAAAAACAATAGTGAGTGCCTCGGATCTGTATCGGGAGGTACCATGCATTGTATTAAATGGAGGAAGAATCACAGCAAGAACAAATCTCATTTAATTTTAATATGCCAAGGGTTTGTAGCTCGCTCTCTGGGTGTTCTCTACTCTTTGTTTACCACTCTGATTTTGATAGCTTGTTGGTCACATCATAGAAAGTGACTCCAAAAAAATACAGTGACCTCAAGCTGAGTTCCCATCTCCCTGCTTGAAGAACAAAATTCTTACAGCTTGTTTTTTTAAATCCTACAGTCTCACCTCAACAAAACACATAACACATTATCCAGTCACAGTAATCAGCGATGTGGAACCTGTTGAGACAGAAAATGAATGAAAACTACTACACATACACACAATGTCACAACTATCAGGGGTGTTGTTTGCTGCGCACATGTTTGTCATTTCAGTGAAAATGATCCCATGGCTGTTAAATATTGATAGGTGTGGAAAGAATGGATTGGAAACAAAATCTCCAAATTAAACTGTGCTTTTGTAACTCCCCTCCATAATGACACATGCATGTAAACAAGTATCTTCCTGAAAAGTGTCCTTGTAACTGTGTATAAGTACACTGAAAGCTGATTCTGACTCTTTTCAGAAAGGAATGTCATTTGGTACTAATTTTGTTATTTTAGTTAGTATAATGGCCTGTGCTGAGATGTTTTCAAATTTATTTCTTGTGGAATTTCCTTGAATGAACTACTCCCTGTAAACCCAAGTTGATATTTATGTCAGCGTAGTGGTCGACATATATGGATTTTTCAGTGGCAGGGTCACCAATGGCAGAAATATGGTGCTGATATAAAAACAAAGAAAAATCATGTATAACTCTATTATTTCATGCACATTAAACTCTAATATACATGGTTATCTTAGGCAGTAACATGTTGTTTTAGCTTAGATTTGCAGTCAGTTTGGAGAAAACATTGTTAACATTTAGTAAAGGGGATGGTGACTCAGGAAATGAAGGTAACATTTACAGCAGAATGGAGTGTTTGAGATCAGGGAACTATCAGGCTCATGGTTTGAAGAAACCAACGTTGACTGTCAGTAGGGAGATCAGGAAGCAAATTTGGTATATAAATGGTATCAAACTGGCCTTTTTTTAGAATAGGAAAACACAACACACACAATCTAGATGAAGTAGACGAATCACGACGAATCATGCCTCTGTTTGTGTGCATGTGTGTACTCTGTGTCTGTTGGATCCTGACACTTCTGCTCTCCAGGCAATGTGATGAGCAAAGAGTCTGAAGTGAAGATCACAGCAGCCTTCAGGCCAAACGTCGGGAAGTTAAGCGACACTGGGGGGAAGAGACAAGAGATACCCAGACGGTGCGTGTGTTTGTGTGTGTGTGTGTGTGTGTGTGTGTGTGGAAGGATATATACAGGCCTAGACCTTGTAGAGAGACAGATTACTTGAGGAGAGCATAACTTTGAGATAAGAAAGACACTTCATGATGAGAAAAAGGATGTCGGAGAATGGACAGAGCAAGAGAATGATAGAAATGGAGGGAAGCCTGGGAACAAGGACCAAATAAAGGGCTAATCTAAAATGAAATGTGTTGTCCTGGGTGACTTAGCAACAAACCATGACCCTGTCACACCTCTGCAACACTATTTTGTTCCCCACTTTTCTCCACCTCCCTTTCCCCCTCTTCTCAATTTTTATGCTGCTACCAGATCCTCCGGGGGGGAGAATAAAGAGCAAGAGAGATCCATCAGTGCTCGCTAAAAAGCCTTGCTGGCTCATAAATAAAGGAGGTGGATGAATTAGGAAGTTAAATCACCTTTGGTTGTTAATGTCACAGCCTACAGACAGACATGAAATACTCCCAGTACCCCTCAATGTTTCGCTGCTCTGCTCCCTCCCTCAGGCTCTGCCACCATATCACCATATGGTGTGGTGTCATAGCTTGAAGTCTGTGTGTGTGTGAAGGGGTTGATGAAAGGTGCATGACTTTGTATTTTGTGTTCGCATAAATCTATTTGTATCGATGATCAGCCTGTTTCCTGCCCTTAATATATTTGATTTAGCTCATTATATTGTCTTGGTAATAATGGTTCCTTTGAGCTTGGACTGGAAGTAACATGTAGTGTAGTTCACCACGAGGTCATTGAAACTGTTTTGGAGCTTTTGATCATATTACATGATCTTTATCAGCAGATATATGTTTCTCAGTTGTCATGAAATTGTAAATGTAAATTACAATTTTTCTGATTTTATGTCTATGTTGGCTTTAAAGTTGAGCTAGAAAGTTCCTTCTTGACCCCAGAAAAAGTGGCTGACAAAAGAAAAATCTCACTACAAGGTCCATTTAGTAGCTGTTCTGATGTTATTCAGCACACCGAAGATCAGCTTTTTTTAAATTCTGTTCATGGACAACAAGCGGGAAAGTGAAAGTGCACAGAAAAATTGAGCATCTACAACTCCATGACAATGGCTCGAGAAGATTGTGTAATGTGAGCAAAAGCTCCAGACTATTAACGTATATGGTATAAAACATTAATATAGCAGCATCAACTATTCAACTAACAAGGTAAAGATATAGTGTCGTCCTGGTGTTCGGAATAGAGGATAACGTCACACTCTCTTTGCCTGTGTTGCTATCGCAGCTCTCTGTGCTTTGTTTACAAATCTGGTCTGGCTGTGCATGCATTTTAGTCCCTCCGTTTCAAACTGAGGAGAGCAACTGAAATTACTGCATTTATTGGTGAATTAAGGATTTATTCTGACCAAACCAGAGTTTTTGGTTGTTAAAACAGTGGGAACAAAAACAACTAAGATGATTTTGGTGAGTTTTATTTTGTTTCTGTTCACTTTGTTATGATGTTAAAGTTATTGCGAGGCAAAATGACTATGGACCATTCTATGGAGTCTGGTTGCGAGCAATAGTGATATTACGTCTGTTTCTGGTTAAAAAAAGTTCAAAGTGCTTTAAGTGGATGTACTTTGACAGCCGCATTTGTCCCCAAGGATTAGCCAACGTTTTATTGCAGCCATAGCAGCCAATGCGGTGGAAAACCGAACAAAGATTTGGTGTTTTATGATGTTTCAATCCAGTTTGAAGTTTTACAATTATCTTCTTGGTAAAATTTCTGGTTTTGTCTGTAGAGTCTGGTTGGCCGTAGTGCCCATTGTTATGGTCTGAGATGCTGGAGTTCTAGTTTGACATCTAGTGGAAATTTGTGGCATTTGAATTTCGTATATATAACATTTAAGTACAATGACACCGTAAGCTTGGTTTGAAGTGTTACATTTTGTCTACTATCTAGATAGATGTCTGCCAATAAAAGGCTCAGGGTCAGGTTGATTTTAATCTGCTCTTTTGTGTTGTCTTTGAGAGAGAAGCTCAACCTGCCAGGGGTCCATCATTTATAAAAACTATACACAAATTGTCTTCCTTGTTAGCCTGGATGTCCAAGAAACAGTGCAACTTTTCTCATACGTGGTCTTGTTCACACACACAAACACACACAGAAAGCGTTGCCCACTGAGGGAAGTCTGTCTGTTTTTCATCCCTCCTGTCTTTTCATTGTATTGATTTGTTCTTTTACTGTAGTGTCTGCCAAAAGCTTCACTCCAAACCTGACCCACCATCCTCCCACTGTGACCATTCTGGCATAAAGATTCGGACTAAACACATTCACATATTGATTTTCTAATGACACATTTCTTCTTCATTACTGGATTGGTATGGTAATGGTTGGTTGACAACAGGACTTCAGGTCTTTCTCTCACACAGTTCGTACTGCAGTAAGTACTGATGCTTTAGCTTTGGTGTACAGTAGCGTTTTGTGCAATTAGAACTCCACATGTGTCAGAAGCGTGGAGAGAGGTCATTGTGGAGCAGTGTGATAACCAAGCCTACAGCCTGTCATCTGAACCAGATAGAGCCGTGGCTAATGCACACAGTAGGATCAAAGCTAGCCCCTTCAGTAACATGGAGCTATTTCCAGGGTTAGCCTGAATCCTGACATCATGGTCTGTTAGTGCATGCTAACATGAAAGCTGTAGCTCGGGACTTACAAACATTGTTAACATGTGGGCAGTAGATTAAATATCTTCCTCCGCAGAACAACATAAGGGTATTTACAGGAGCATGTAATTATAAAAGCTAACACGGCCTCTGTTTTGGCATATTCGGCTGTAGTTTCTCAGAGGCTAACAGGCTTTTACATAATGGGCAGAGAGTTGTGCAGTCTTGGTTATTGACCATCATGCACATTTCAAACTTACAGTAATGCCAAACCTGAAATGTCTTTGTAGACCCAGTTGACGCCTGAAACTTTGCACTCGACTGAGTTGATAAATAAAAAAAAATAAAACAGCAAGAAGGTATTTCCTACAAAATCTATTTTACTAAAACTTTTCAAAGTGAAACCTTGAAATCTGTGTACAATGTCACACTTGAGTACAATGAGGGAATATTTATCAATCTAATATATTTTAGTTCCGGCTTCTGTGCCAGGAACAAAAAAAAGTGTTGGAAAACAAAACTTGCCCTCCTCTGCATGCTCCTTATTAAATTTGACCAAATGGTTCGGTGGCTCTCCCCATTTGTTTCCCTGCCATGCTTCTGCTTCTCCGTGGTTATTATGATTCAGCGGATAGATGAGACACAAATGAGACGAATGCTGGCCACCTCTGGCATTACCTGCAGGCAGTATGTGTGTGTGTGGGGCAGTATGTGTGTGTGTGGGGCATTGTGTGCGTCACATACCGGTAGGGAACCAGTGAAATGAAGTATCCTGCTGGCTGCTCATGTGTGCGTGTGTGTGTTATTGTGTAAATATCAGTCTGAACACATTGACTTTCAGTATTTCAGTACTGTTTGCTGAGCTGCAGAGTCAGAGCACATAGACAGACTCTAATGCAATTTACATTAACTACATTAAAATGTTATTGGGCAGTCCAGATGCCCAGGGCATAATTTACTAAGTAGTGAACTCTGCCCTCACAGCTCTGTGGCATGTATTTAAATATTTCAGCATAGTAAATATTGTAAAAGGGAAAAGTAAGCTAGTAATTGCTGTGGACTATGGTTTTTATATTGGAAACTACAATTCCAGAGTTCAGTCTGTATTAAAAGACGTTAGTGTGAATGGAGTACCATAAACAGACTTAAAACATCTCCCCAGATACTTCTCAAATGTCCATGTTGTGTCTGGACAGAAACACACAGGGGAGGGAGTGTGACACATTTGGGGAAGGAGGAAGAAAAGGTCCCTCATTTAATATTCAAACCATCTTTTATCTTTACCAGATCATGTAGTGTCTTTCCAAAAGCCGTAAACTCTAGGGGGCCACCGTGTCATTTCTCTGTGATGAATTGAAGTAAGGCATTACTATTTACCTTTCAGTGACAGATAGGGATGGGAACATAACTTCGATACTGTTATAGCACCGACCAGATTGCTTCGATACTACAGAGTATCAAGAAATCCCAAAATGTCGATACCAACAGAGTAAAACTCATCAGCATCCATGTGGCAATAAGCACACATCTGGCTTTCTAATGTTACACATTGTAGAGGCGTGCAGGTAAAACACTATGTTTATGCACAGGGCTTTTATTTATTTATTTTTACCGCTAGCTGCTTATATACACAGACAACTAAGTGAACTTTTTGCTGCTTGTTAGCTAGCCAGTGCAACTAACTTGTATCTGCTCTTCAGTCAGTCTGTTGACCTCATCGTCCGCTGGGATGGAAACCTCGGCGCATCCTCTCCTTGCCAAAGCGGGGGCAGAGAGAATTTCCGATGGCATGATGTTGTTTACAGACCCACAGGTAAAAGTAGAGAAACACACTGAAGTTGATGGTGGATTATTGTCAGACACAGGGTAGCTGGTCTCTAGCACAGAGGTCTCACTCTGCCACTATTTCCCAGTATCATAAATGTCCCCCACACAGTCATCCCCTTCTTCACTTTTTTTTTTGGATTAAACTTGATGTACTGTCATAATGTTTTGTTATTTATGTTCCTTTTGACAGTTTTTATGTAGTCCAACACTGCAGACATTCAGTTTCATCATTGTAGTCCAGTTATCAAGGTTGATTAAAGTGCACAGAGTGGAAACAGTTCTCCAGCTGCTCCAAGTCTTTGAACCACTTCCTCCTTTGAAGTGAGTAATTGTACTGTAATGTATAATGTATTTTCTTTTTGTTAAATGAATCTTAGAGAATCTGTATCAAATTCAAGGTATTGGTATCAGTATGCAGAGTAGAAATTATTACAGATATGTGACTGTCAACATTAAACCAGCAGGATGCCTGACTCTTGCAGTAAAGAGAGCTATTTAGCTGCTTCTTCTTTTTTTTGGGAAATTTCCCCTCATTTGGACACATGATGCTGGCTTTGTGAAGAAATGTGTCTCTTACACATACTCCCTCACTCCCTCTCTCTTCCTCGCCTCTTGAAGCTGTCCACTGTTCTGATAGGTCTTTTATGACTGATGCATCACCTCCAAAGCACTATCCTGATGATGGAATAAGCTTACCTTTAAACATTTATAGGCCTGGCAGCTATATGCTGCTGTTTTTGTCTGTATGTATACCGTGCATCTCCTCATCAGTGCAGTCACCTAGGCATTGGCTACTCCATCTAGACACATTATATATGCCTATTTCTTACTGTATATCATTAATTTCCAACCTGCATTGCTTTAAATTTTCACTCATTTCTGTTGAATATCTTTTCATAGCCCAGAATAAAAGTCATAATGAGTAGCTAGAGGCGTGTCTCTTAGCCTCTTTGCTTGCTTGCTCGTTCTCTAAATTTGAACAACAATCTATATTAATGCATGTGTGTTAATGCATTAAAAAAAAACAATCCATATCAATGTTTTACAAAAGCCTTTGGCATAACATTTTAATGACCTTGATGACATATGCAACACAGTATCTCGCCAAAACATACAAACAAAATATACACACCGGTCCACTGTGGCCATGTCATGTTTTCAGCATGTTCTCATTCCGCAGTCAGATTAGCAATAATAAATATATAATGTCCAGTTACTCTTTCAAAATAAAGCTTGCTGAGGGTACAGTTTGGTTAAGCTCATCTCCTTTGGTCCATTACTGACCCATACCTATATGGACGGAGAGGTTTGTGATAAGCAGGTTTATACCTGCTGCGTGTGGATAAGGGTGGGCATTGATCATCTCAGTGTGCTTGAATCTAATTGGCAAGAATTGACTGTTGCCAAGAATAATTTACTTCAGGGCTGATAATACCGTGATTGCTCAGATGAGTTGGAGGCTTTTATACTGAAGGTCCAATGATATTATACATCTTAGATAGATAGATAGATAGATAGATAGATAGATAGATACTTTATTTATCCCGAGGAAAATTCAAGTATCCAGTAGCATACAAGACACACATTAAATATACATTAAACATACATTAAACATACATTAAAATTAAATTGAAAAATAAAATAAAATTAACTTATAACACAGTTAACAGTGCAAACAGTAAGCAGTGCTATATTTATAGTAAATAAATATGTAGCTATATTTTGGACCAGCATCAACCTACTAAACAGGTTCCTTATCTCTCTGTATGGCAGTAAACGACTTGACAGTTTGGCCACAGAAATATATAATCTCTACGAAATGTATATCTGCAAAGAGTGAATTCAGTTAGAGGTTTAAAGTAGCTGGGTTGACTTCTAGCAGTTAAAACAGTCCGTGCAGAGCTGACAATGCAAAAATCACTGTAGGCAAACGTTGGAAAACTTTAAACAGTGTCACGGAGCTCCATTATTTATTTTCAGATCTCTTGACTGTAATTGGTCACAATCAGCAGTGGCACCCTGTTGCCTGGAGGAAGAATGGCCTCACATTCACTCTGCTGGGCCTTCATTAATACCAAAGCACAGTAGACACTTTAGTGTCTCACTGTGACTCTAACGGGAAATTTCAGAGACTATACTCGACTGGTCACCCCTTGGCATCTGTCCGATGGCCCTCTGGCAACATGTCCGTCTGCAGCTTATTAGCATTTCCCTACTTCAGGATGCACTGCGCTGTTTAAAATTGTTTTACCCACTTTCTCCACTTTACTGGTTTTAATTACTTAACACAGAATGCTGTCTTCATTTTGTGTTCGTATTTCCTGAATAGTTTATTTTGGTAGAAGAAAAAAAAATGCACAAAGTAATTAAAATTTTAGAATTAGTTTTTTGAATGTAAAGACATAATCCATCAAATCGAATCAATTGTATTATTAAATTTTAATTCCATGTCAATTTTCTAATACTATTAAGGATTCACGATAATCGTCAGGGCCAATAAATTATCTGTGGATAATGGAAATTGTATATTATTATAAATGATCCCGTTAATTAAATTATAGACCAATGCATATTAATAATAATTAGCTTTTCATTTTAATGCCAAGCAAAACTCTTTATGTCCTATAAAAGCTAAAGTATGTTTGTGAAGTTTTATGATGAACATAGCACACAGAAATAAACAGTTGTTGTTCAATAATATCAGTTAGATTTGGTTGGAGCAGAGCTATTGAATATTAGATCATCCATCTTTGCTCACTACATCTTGGCCTTTCTTACCCTCTGGTGTGAATAAACTGCAGGTTATGAAGTTATTATGAGCAGGAAATTATCTGTTATCGTATTGACTGAAAAAAAAGGCAATACGCATCCCTAAACACTATAGGCAGTTATGTATAGTAAATCTTATCCTTCAGACACAAGAGCAAAAATGAGTGTGATGTAGCCACAAGAATATTAATTAAATATTAATGAAAAGTCACATTTTGCAGGCAAATTGCTTCTTGTGAATGCGTAAATGAGCACTATAGTCATTACGTATGCCGGCTCTTGAACACACAACATTGGCTCTCAGTGCTGCTGTAGTGAAAATTTCAGTGCTATTCAACCAAAGGATTAAAAAAATAAATCGTTGTCAGACAGCAGCTAATGGGTTGTTTCAGAGGTCAGGGCATGTTTTTTTTACTAGGGGAAAGCGTGTTTCTGCAGAAGAAACTGGGGATTGGAAGAAAGCTGAAGGACAGAGGCCACATCAAACATGCCTTTGTTAATAAAGAAGAAAGCACAAGAGGAAAATCTCCCTGCTTGGATACAAACACGGTATCACAGGTCTGCTTGAAGGTGAGCAGCGAAGTCAAAGATTTAAATCGCTACTTTCTGTTGTATCAGTAAAATGGCTAAGTCAACTTCCAATTAGTGGAATGTCATTGTGCAGATGCGCTGGACCTGGAAGGTCTTCTGGCTAAATGTCAGACTTCCCTTTGTTAAAAGAGTCTCTGAAATACCTGAATGGTGAAAGCTTTAGAACGCACTTTTCTTGGATTTCCTTGAGCTGGAATGTAGGCAGGTATTTGTACAACTTGTCAAAGCTTGTTTGTGTGTTTATTTGTGTGAAATGTTGTTTGTGTGACTTTCAATTCAATTCAATTAATTCAATTTTATTTGTATAGCGCCAATTCATAACAGAAGTTATCTCAGGACACTTTTCAAATAGAGCAGGTCAGACCGAACTCTTTAACATTAATACAGAGACCCAACAGACCACCAGAGCAAGCACTGGCACAAGGGCAAGGAAAACCCTGTTAAAAGGCAGAAACCTAGGACAGATCCTCCGGCTCTAGGTGGGGGTCGTCGTCTCGACCAGTTGGGGGAGAGAGAGGAGGGAGAGAGAGAGAGAGAGAGAGAGAGAGAGAGAAAGAGAGAAGAGAGACAGACAGGTGCACAGCAACAACAGTATTCAATGGCAGTCAAGCAGGACCAGGCAGGAGGCCCACCAGGATCCATGAGAACCGCGGACGAAGCACAAGAACCCGGGGAGAAGTGGAGTTAGTAACATGCATTAAAGGGACATGAATGAGTGCAGAAAGAGAGAGAAGAGAGTAGCTCAGTGCACCATGGGAAATCCCCGATAGTCAGGCCTATAGCAGCATAACTAAGGGATGGTTCAGGACCACCGATCCAGCCCTAACTATAAGCTTTATCAAAGAGGAATGTCTTAAGCCTACTCTTGAAAGTGGTGAGGGTGTCTGCCTCCCGAACCACAACTGGAACTGGTTCCACAGGAGAGGAGCTTGGTAACTGAAGGCTCTGGCCCTGTTCTACTTTTAGAGACTATAGGAACCACAAGTAGCCCAGCATTCAGAGAACGTAGTGTTCTAGTGGGGTAATAGGGTACTATGAGCTCTTAAATATGAAGGGGCCTGACCAGAAGAGCTTTATAGGTGAGGAGGAGTATTTTAAATTCAATTCTACATTTTATAGGGAGCCAATGCAGAGTAGCTAGTACAGGAGAGATGTGATCCTTTTTCTAGTTCCTGTCAGTACTGTGCTGCAGCGTTCTGAATTAATGGAGCCTCTTAATGGACTTATTGGGGCAACCTGATAATAAAGAGTTGCAGTAATCCAGCCTTGGTAACAAATGCATGGATTAGTTTTTCTGCATCTGTCTGTGATAGTATGTGCTAATTTTTCTAATATTACGTAATGAAAGAAGGCAGTCCTAGAGGTCTGCTTTATGTGGGAGTTAAATGACAAATCCTGATCAAAGATAACTCCAAGATTCCTGACAGTGGTGCTAGAGGCCAAGTTAATGCCATCTAGAGTGACTATATCTTTAGACAATGAGTCTCTAAGGTTTTGGGGCCAAGAACAAGAATTTCGGTTTTTCTGAGTTTAACATCAGAAAATTGCAGGTCATCCAGGATTTTATGTCCTTAAGACATGTTTGTAATTTAGATAATTGATTAATTTCATTGGGTTTGATTGATAGATATAACTGCGTATCATCTGCATAACAGTGAAAGTTAATGGAGTGATTCCTAATAATGTTGCCTAAAGGGAGCATATATAAAGTAAATAGTATTGGTCCAAGTACAGAACCTTGTGGAACTCCATGACTAACTTAGTATTTATGGAGGATTCATCGTTAACATGTACAAACTGAGTACGATCTGATAAGTATGACTTAAACCAGGTTAGGGCAGTTCCTTTAATGCCAATTTGATGCTCAAGTCTCTGTAAAAGAATATCATGGTCAATGGTGTCAAATGCAGCACTAAGATCTAATAATACAAGTACAGAGACAAGTCCATTGTCAGAAGCAGTCAGAAGGTCATTATTAACTTTAACCAGAGCTGTCTCTGTGCTATGATGAACTCTAAATCCTGACTGAAAATCCTCAAATAAACTATTGTTATGTAGAAAGTCACACAACTCTTGGCGACTACTTTCTCCAGAATCTTAGAGAGGAACGGGAGGTTAGAAATCGGTCTATAGTTGGCTAAAACCCCTGGGTCAAGAGTAGACTTTTAAGAAGGGTTTAATTACAGCTACTTTAAAGGACGGGTACATATCCTGATAATAAAGAAAGATTAATCATATCCAGTAAAGAAGTGCCAATTAAGGGAACAACTTCAAGCAGCCTAGTTGGGATCGGGTCTAACAGACAGGTTGATGGCTTCGAGAAAAATGATTGAAGTTAACTGATGAAGACGATAGCAGAAAAACAGTCTAAATATACATCTAAGTTTACATTGACAGAAGTCCCTGAACTGGAGAGCCACTGATAACTGTGAGGCAGTTGGTGATTAATTTTTCTCTAATAGTAATAATTTTATTATAGAAGAAGCTCATGAAGTCATTGCTACTTAAGTTTATGGGGATATGTGGCTCGATAGAGCTGGACTCTCTGTCAGCCTGGCTACAGTGCTGAAGAGGAACCTAGGGTGTTCTTATTTTCTTCTATTAGTGCGAGTAATAGGCTCCTCTGGCATTACGGAGGGCCTTTCTATAAATCTTAAGATCATCTTGCCAATTTGAGCGATATTCTGATAATTTGGAAGAGCGCCATTTCCTTTCAGATTTCCTAGCTATTTGCTTTAACTGGCGGGTTTGGTGGTTATACCAAGGTGCTAGTCTCCTATGTTTTAATAATTTCCTTTTATAGGAGCGATAGAGTCTAATGTTGACGTAGTGAGCCTGAGCACTATCGACAAGATTATCAATTTCAGAGGGACTAAAGTTGTTATAGGACTCTGTTAAATTCAGACATGGCATTGAATTAAACACTGAAGGAATCTCCTCCTTAAATTTAGCTACAGCACTGTCAGATAGACATCTGCTGTAGGAAGTTTGCCTAATGGCTTATAATCTAATAGTATGAATTCAAAAGTTACTAAATAATGGTCAGATAGGAAAGGATTATGTGGGAAGACTATTAAATGTCAATATCAATGCCATATGATAAAACAAGGTCAAGAGTGGATTAAAACAATGAGTTGGTTTATTTACACCTGACAGACCAATTGAGTCTATTAATGATAAAATGCATTACTAAGGCTGTCATTGTCAACATCCACAGAATATTAAAATCACCTACAATAATTACTTTATCTGATTTAAGGACTAAGCTTGATAGAAACTCAAAATCAGATATAAAATCAGAGTACGGTCCAGGAGCCGACACTATAACAAATAGAACTGGCTGCAGTGTTTCCAGTTTGGGTGAGAAAACTAAGAACAAGGCTTCAAAGAATTATAATTAGTTTAGGTTTAGGGTCGATTAAAACGCCGAATCATATAACTGCACCCACCTCCTCGGCCTGTGCCTCGAGGAATGGAGTATTAATAGACGGGGGGGATTCATTTAGGCTAACATACTCCCGTGGGACAACCAGGTCTCAGTAAGACAAAGTAAATCAATATCATAACGATATTAATTCATCACTAGAACAGCTTTAGAGGACAGAGACCGATATTTAACAGCCCACATTTCATTCCTTATTTTGTGCACTGAGGAGTTGGTTTTAATTTTTATTAGATTTTATGTTGAACTCCTCTTGTTTTATTTCTTTAAATAGTTTAGGTGGTCGGGGACAGACACAGTCTCTATGGGGTTTTGGATGGGTGACTGTTCTAAAGAAAGCCAGAGGAGTGTGAAGACAGCAGCTCGCTCCGGACTTCAAGACAGTGAGTCAGTCCACAGTGCCACAATGGAGCCAAGTCTGCTCTCTCTCTTTCTCTCTCTCTCTCTCTCTCTCTCTCTCTCTCTCTCTCTCTCTCTCTCTGTCTCTCTCTCTTTATTTCTCTCTATCTCTCTCTCTCTGAGCAGAGTATTATTCTGCATTTTGTATATAGTTCCCCTGTTTCCTCAGTATGCACTTTTTTTATTGTTGTCATATTAAAAACAAGCCGTGCTTTTGGTTCGAAGCTTTATATTCATGGCAATAAATATTTGATCGCAAAAAAAATTCACATTCATTTTGTCCTTATCCCATCATCCCTTCACAGGCTTTGTTCTCTTTTTTTTATTCTTTTCTGTTTCCTCCTCTCAGTTATCTCACACTCCAGTGCCACTCAATGGCCAAACGGAGTTACACCTGGGGGAATGTTTACCAAAAGCAAAAACACACAAAAAGTTTTGTTTTTTTTAATGTTTTAAAAACATTAAAATGTTTTGCTCTCTTTCCTTCAACTCCCTCAAGTTGGGTGAGAGGAATACCTTTATTAGTGCATCAATCCTAAATCTCATTCAACTTCAGGCTTTTAAGTCTCCCTTATTTAATCTTCTCCTAAAACATAATTTGATTGTAAACAATTAAAGAACCAGTCAGTGCAGCTACTGTCCTTTCTACAACAGGGCTGCTGCACAAACAACAACAGCCGGCCTGGATAGCACTAAGGATCATCTGCTTTTTTATCTCAAAAAGAGAAAGTATTTGTGCTCAGTCTCGTAGATGGTAGCTCATTCAAAGGCTCTAAATATTCAGCATTTGATATGGGTTTACTGGAGTGGAGTGGCAGTGCATTACATACAACATCATGAAAGCAATGACAGACAGGTACACAGGTGCCGCTCCCCAGGCAACCTTGTGCACAAGTGTTACATTTTTTAAATCCACAGAAAAAGTCCTAAAAAGCCAGTAAGGCAAATATGGCGAGATTGGAGAATGTTAAGGACATAACTGGCTGCAGCATAACTGATAAGTTGGGGGTGCAAAGATGTCAGTGGGTCAATGTGATCCTAGTTATAATCAGGCTAATAATGTATAATATCACAGCATGCCACGATTGGATGAACAACGGGGTGACTGGACAACTGATGTCATCAGTTTTTAGGAAAAACTGAAAGAGAGAGACAAGACAAAAATCCATTACTTCAGGAGAACAAAGTGAAACATAACAAGACAGAGGAGGTGTGAGCCAAACAGTAAAGGAAAGCACTTGGTGATGACAAACATTTCCAAAAGTGTTAGGGCTACAACAAATTAATGCCAGAATGAGATGTGAGAGCTGACTCAGAAAAGATAACAATGAGAAAATGAAATGGAAAAGAAGGGGAACAAGACTAAAAGTCTGGAGCCAGACAGCAGGCTTGTGAGGCTCACAGCGACAATGTCAGAGGTTACAATATTTACTGTTTTCAGCATCCGAGTTTAGCATGTTAGCATGCTAACATTTGCTAATCAGAAGCAACACACCCAAGCTGATAAGAATATCATGTCAGTTTTGCAAGGTGTTTGTCCAGACTGAAATTATGACCCAACGATGACACTTTATTAAAAGTTGATCCCTTCTCAATGCGATACATCCTGAGCGGGACACAGGTTTGTGTGACAGATTTCTTGGCAACTCATTCAGTAGTTTTTTCACATTAATAGTGATACTAGAAAAAAGTCATGGGAACACCAAAGTCAATATAGTTATCAAGATATTTTAGGACCGGCAATATTACCATCCTTGGAGCCGCACTGTTACCAGGACTAAAAACATACAGTTTGAGATACCATGAGGGAAGAGCGGCAACAGAACTGGTTCACTCGCCGTTGCTGTTCACTCAGGGGTGATAGATGATAAAAATTCATCTCCACCCTTTTCTGCTTTCCCTCCCATTAATTTCTGCTCACACTCATCTACAAAGTGTTTGCTCTGTGGATCAGAAACATGGGACGATGTCATGGCTTAGTATCTGGCTGACTCAACATTAATGTCATGTAAACAGTGTCTAATCTGGTCAGACTATATTTTCATAACAAAGAGGCCCCAGCTGTGCTTAAAACCCTTCCCAGCACTCCTCTAATGGACATTAGGATCTACACAAGATGCTTTGATACATACTAATCACGATTAACTGATGATTAAGTAGCTCTGAAAACATCTTCAGCCCTTTTACAGTGTGAAGCTGCATGTGTGTGGGTTTGCAGTAGAAATAAATGAACAATGGTTCAAAGTTAAAGTGTCATTGATCTCCGTTGGGACACCAGCCAGCTGGGTCTCTCAAATTAATCTCCTTATTAAGCTGTTCATACTTCAGAAAATGTCATGTCTGCTTCATAATTTGAATTATTCATCTTCTCCTTTTTCTTTCTTTTTGACTTTTTGTCATTTTGATCTACGCAAGCTTCATTGTGTTTTCAATTTAGGCAGTCGAACATGAAGATGTACCAAAATACCAAAGAACAGTTTGCTGCATTTCAGAATCTTTCTTATCTGTGACAATTCTTGCATAAAAACTCTACACACTGAAGGTTTGACTTCTATTATGACCAAAACACTGCAACAATAATGACGAACCTTAGCCACATGTAACTGACACAAATAATAATCAGCCAAATGGATTCAGTAGAGGATAAGTGCATGACGTCAGCCCAGGAGCAGAACTCGTCACAGTCACTAGCATGCACACAAATCACACATAGCAAACACAGAACTGTTGGCATAAATAAAAAAGAATAATTGACAGTTGCAGTATACGAACTGACCGGTGTAGGGAGAGTTTTCTGTTTGCGTCCAGTCATGTTTATTCTCACACAAAAGAGAAAAAGAAAGCAAGAAAGGTTGCAGGAACAGAGAATAAATGTTTTTCTGACGTAAAAGCCATTTTCCTTATTACGCATTAGAATGGATAAAATGCAGTTTTCTTTACTAAACCTGCAATCACCAGTAATAACGCGTCCCTCCCAGACCTCTTTGTTTAATCTGACCTCAGCAGTCCTGGCAAAGAAATGATAAGAGAAATGAGGGAAGATGATGGGTGAAATGATACAGGTGTACCTGCCTTCACCCCAACCTCTGCTCTCTCCCATTCCTTTTAGCAACATAAATCAATTATGTAATTAAGGGGGAGTCTATGTTCATTTCTAGATGTTGCTGAAGGAGCCTCAAATGTCACTGAGCAGCAACAGCTCATGCAAATACAGAAGCTAATGGATAAAGCCTGTTTTTCTTACAATATCATTATGGCCCCCGTGCTTCATTCTTCCTCTTCTTCCTCCTAGTGCTACCAAAAGTACAAAACAGAGCACGCCTTTATACATCCTCTTTTATCCACAATGCAGTGTATCTGACTGCTGTTGTCTTTCATTACTCTATCTTATGTTTAAATGACAGAAAAACCTTTGTTACACGCCTTGCTGCAGTTCAGTAGGTATGTTTAAGTAATTAATGCGTTTGAATTAATTCAATTCCTCATTACCTCTGACATTTATCTCACAAATTACTTGTGTTATAACTCTATCTTCTCAAGAGTATCACTCATTGAGGCTTTGAGCCATGCAATTGTTTAATCTCATTTAATTTGACTGAGCTGTAATTAACACAACACTGATGGAGGGCCCTGTAGTGGTATCACAGTGTCTGTTTCAAGGCAGTTCACAATCAACAAGTGGATTTCATTCAGCAGCTTTGACATTTATTTGGAAGTTTCGTTAAGTAAATTGCTTGATCTGGCATCTTTAAGAAGCGAGCCAGTGAAATCTTGTCAACAAATCTCATAAAAAGACCAAAACAAAGAATTGATTATTTGTTAACAGTCCTTATATCCATGCAGAGTTGTTCAATGAAATGTATTTAGGTTGACATAAAGTTGAATAATGTATCTCCCTTGCAACTCCTCTCCTCTCCTTCACTTAGATAGGGCAGACTCAACCTCTCAGCCACCATTAACTCCCTCCCCATCTCACTCTGTTAGGTGGTCTGTCTTTTAGAAAGAGTTTGGCTGCACTGGGAGAGCTTTCACAGCAGCGTCTCCTGCGCTGCTCTCAGTTGTGACACAGAGACGCACTTTCATATGCAGGCTTTCATGGATGCGTGCAAAGAAATCTCACACTTCAGCACACACAGCGCTTAACACCCTACCGCTGTATGAAGAGGAAAGAAGAAGACAATGGTAAAATCATACCTCCTCTAACTGTTTATTTATCATGTAGTCTGTTCTATTCTGGCAATGATTGTTGGTCGGTTTGGTGAGTTTTATACTCACTGCCTGGGATATAAATGTTGTTTTACAAAGGTTTTATAGATGTGAAAGAGGTTGTCCACTTGTTCACTTCTGGAGTTGATGTGATGAATCTTCTTCCCCTGTTGTTGGTTGTGAGAGTCAGGAGACTGCTGTTAGATTTCCAAACGTAATTACACACACTATTGAAAATCACGACTCTCTGCTCCAGCTGACCCTGACAAAGAGAGAAACCTTCCGCTTAGTATGAAACAAAGTTATTGTTGAATGTAACATGGCGCTTTCAACGTGAAAAACTCAAGCGTCTGCTAAAAATATGATTGAATGACTGTGTCCTGTTCTTTCTACTATCTTCTCTTGGGTTGTAATTCTCAATTTTATCATCCAGTAAAACCTACATTAAAATTTAAAAATGTTCCTACAAAAGATTTGTTGCATTTTCCAGTATTCAAGTAATAAAAAGTGTAAATATAGGCATTAGTGCACATTGTCTTTAACATATAAACACATATAAATAAACATATTTAATTAAGTGATAAATGTTGTTTTTCGAAAGAGGTATAATAATAACTAATCTACTTCATGCTACTTAGCCAGCTATTATTGGGTCATTTAGAGTATATATACTTTATATATACATAAATATAGCGGCAAACAACTATTTGCTATGTAAAGTCACACTCGCTTTATGTGTCTAGCTGCCCATGAATGTTTTACTTCATGTTTTAGGTAGCTAGCGTTAGCAGGAGAGCTAGCAAGCTAATAATTACATTACAAGGATTTAGGTCACTTGGCAGATCGAAGAAATACCGAGCTGAATATGTTACTGATGTTTTTAAAATAACTGATTACTGTACAAATTTATATGCCAGCCAACAAAATAATAAGATGTACGTCCTCTTGTTTGCCTAGTTTCTTGCCATTGTTCACACCAGGGCTGTACTGCACTGACAATCATCACCGGAGCACAGACTGCTGGAGCAGCCACTACCCTGCTGTTCGGCGTCACACTGTCCTCCATTAACTATTACTCTTTCAACTGTTTTCTGCTTCCATCACAGTTAGTTTGGTGGTTATTTTGAGACTGTGTGTAAAGTTTACAATACTGCCATGCTGTTTCTGTGTACAATGACACAGCAGGGTCTTCTCGACTGATGATTCAAATCATCGAGTTTTTGGGGGCCTAGTTCACAAAAGGGCAACTTTTATCTATCTTTTTTTTTAACGTTTATCCCAGTGATGATGTTGGATTTTTTCAGTGTGAATGGAAAGTGTTTTCTTTGATTTGCACTTGCATCAGGCCAGATGCTGATCTTCGCTGTGTAGTAGGATTATATCATGTCAAATAGGCTCAAGAGTAACAATGGGAAATATTCCCCCTGAAAACCTTAATGACCTGCTGCAGAACCGTGACAGACTAAGATAAACTGAACTTGGCGAAGGCTTAACAAGTTATCAAGGATAGCGAGCACCGGAGAGAGCTTGTGAGGCCCAAGACTAAAAGGAATAATGAAGTGTGTAAGATGTAAGACATGTTTCCCAGTCACAACTTGGATATTGATGTTACCTCCACAGTTTGGAAATTAATAATTATATTGCTGCTCCAGTCCAAAGTGAGATGTCCATTTCAATTTATAGTATCTTCCTCTGAATCTCACGCTCTTGTCTGTTTTTACTTTTTGTATGTCACCCTCTTATTCTCAGTTCACATTTCTTGCATAGCAATGAAGGTCATGTCTGTTTAACTTTCTTTTTATGTAAACCTCAGTTAATCTATCCTTTGTGTCGTCTTACCCAAAACCAACTTTTTCTTCCCGTCCTCCCTTTACCCTTGTCTCTCCTCTTTTATCTCCTTATCTTCTGTCTTCTCTCCTTCTTTCCTCTCTCGTTTTATCTACTATCTATCCATTGACTCCCCTCCTGTCCGTCACAATGCTGACTGGAGTGCAGGAGTACCAGCAAGCAATACTTCTTTCTTTTTATATATGATACAGCCACTCATCTTCTCACTCACACACACACACACACACACACACACACACACACACACACACACACGCACACACACAAGAACCTATTAATATGACAATGCTCTCATCACTAAAGAGACTGCAGCCCACTCAGCGTAGCACATTACTCCTCGGCCCTCTTAAATCATCATCTCTCCTCTGCTCTCTTCTGTTCATCCTCCAGTTAAGTGGAGCAGCTCCAGATTGAACCCCTCAGCAACTGTCATCTCTCGCTCGCTCTACCTTCAATTGTCTGTTCATGCGGCATTAAAACTGTGT
Organism: Dicentrarchus labrax; assembly: GCF_905237075.1. Lineage (NCBI taxonomy): Eukaryota > Metazoa > Chordata > Actinopteri > Moronidae > Dicentrarchus > Dicentrarchus labrax. Next base: position 10,830,272 of record NW_026136713.1, on the reverse strand, counting down.
ATCAAAACCATATGAACCCACAGCTACTCCAGAAAACTGTATGTTATTTGGAGGGATTTGGGTAACTGGTAAGCTACTCTGTATATGTTGTTATTTAGTATTTATCTCTCCTCATCCTCTATCCTTCTCAACTGTTTCGCAGTGAGCCTCTCCATCACTTCTCACTCATTTTCCACCGTGACATAAATTGTTGTAGGAGCAGGGTTTCATTAAAACCATATTAACCCCCAGAGAGAGAGAAAGAGAGAGGTGTGCCAGTGACTTGAAGAGGTCATCCATCTCCTGGGTTTTCTCTCATTCTAGCTCTCCTTATTCAGACAGATAATTCAATATGTTCCGAACAGGACAGAGAGCTGTTCCTTTGCATAATTTTATTAAGCGACATTAGAAGCACTATCGGAGAGGTGACAGGAAGGAAATGGATTTGAATTAGAACGTGATAAAAGAATGCATCAGCGAGAGAAAGGTGAGACTTTGTGTGCAGTGTAGTGTCACACTAACAACACTTGTCCCCAGCTTCTCAAAGGCAGGATTTACATAACCTACTTCAGTTCCCATTATTTCTCTTGGGGGGACCTTGTGATTGGATTGTTTTTTTGTTTTTGTTTTTTTTTCTCAAACCAAACAATTTCTTACCCCATGTTTATTTTCAGAGGGGAGCGATGTTATTAAAGTGCATTCTGAAGTATTTGCCTTGCCTCACTTCCCACATACCTAGAAATTGGTTGTGTTTATTGTGTTTCTTTGCACGTGTGTATATCCACTGTATGTGTGCAGGTCTGTTCTCATAGCAGTTTAATCTTAGGGGATTTGTTACCGATCCAGCAGCAGGGAAATCTAAGGGTCTTGCCGTGCTGACCTCTTGCTATAAAAACTGGCAGTTTCAACATGAAATGCTTTCCCTAATAGGGACGGAGCTAGGTGGAGAAGCTCTGCACTGGCTCTGTAACCTAACCCCTATAAGGCTGGGACACTCTATCTTTCCAGAGTTGCCCAAGGTGAGATGCACCAAGCAGGTTTGGGGATACTCACAAGCCCTCAAACTTGCTGCATTAAGCTCATTATGTAGTTTTCTTTAGCATCATTGGATTGTAAATGTGTACTGCGGTGGTTTTTAGCCAATTTTAAAATAGCTGGAATGAGAATCAGCACCTCAAGGTCTGAGGCAACGGCCATGTGCCAAAAAAATGGAGGATTGCCTCCTTTTGCTCAGGCGTAAGTTACATCTCTAGATACTGTTTACGAGTGAGGGTAAGATGGAGCATGAGATTGACATGAGCATGGATTGGTTGTGAATGTTGTGGTCAAGAGGGAGCTGAGCCTGAAGGCGAATATACGGATTTACCAATTGATCTATGTCTCAACCTGTGGTGACCAATAGATGGAAGAATGAGATCCTTGCGCAAGGAACTGAAATCATCTCGGTTTTCAACAGGAAGAGCTGGAGGGAGTAGCTTGGGAGAAGGATGTCTGCTTAACAGGCAAAGCAAAGCCCTCCCAGCGGCTGCTTCCCACTCTACGAGCTGCAGAGAGACTGAAGCATCTGATATAGTGCAGAGTAGGTCAATCAAAGTTATGATGTGAAGGTTTATTCCCCGGTGAGCCGTTGCCGTGAGCAGTAGCGCTGATTGTCAAATGATTGCTCCTACAGTTTCCGCTGCAGCTTACTTTGATGTTTGAGGGCAGCGGTGTTGTGACAGCACATGCTGACTTCACATCTGGGTCCTGTTCCTTGTACAAGGATAACTCGGTTATGGTTGAGTTTGTTGACAGTCTGGAATATGCCCAGGATTTTTCTGTTCCCTGAAGCATGCTTTGGTCTATCTTGTTACGAGAGCAGCAGCTCAAATCTTCAAAGTCACAGGTGTAGTCAGCATTTTCAGATTTAGCTGCCTCCTTCATTTTACTTTCATTTTAACACATAGAGCAAAGTGTAAAAGTATTAGACCATTAGATCATTAACACAGAGGTTAATTCTTTCTTGAGGAAGCCTTATCTGCATATGACATGCCAGTACAATATACTGACCATAAGAAGGTTTATAGTGTTCAATTTAAAATAACTTGAATAATAATTATGGTAAGTAATTCAGCTTATTGTAATTTTGTTGAAATATGTAAACCTTTGAAAGTTAAGTTTTAGCTAAAATACATTTTACTAGTTGTAAATGACTTACTGTTGAGCTGCAGTAAACCTAGCACTGGATTCGACTCTTGTTACCTTTCATAAAAAATCCATTCACCAGAAGGTTTGATGAAAATCATTTGACTGACTCACCATTCTACTATAACTATTAGCCTTATTAATTAAATGCTTTATGACAATAAGGACCGGTTATCAGCTTCCTCCCACCTCATCATTTATAATTTTGCTCCCACCCATTCCTTTGTCTTGTTGTCTGGCAGCTTCAGGCAGCAGTGATGGAGTGAGTGTGTGTGTGTCTTATTGTTTGTCATGAAAATAGGATTTCAGCAGATGGATGGAGAGATTCTGGAGGAGAAATGTAATCTAACAGGACCAGCACGGAATGGATGAACTGTTGTGGTTGCAGACTTAGTACATCCCGGTTGGAGGGGTGGTGAGATAAAGCCCCAACTTTCATTATTCAACACATATTTCATCTTTTTCAAGACATATAATAAATAAAAAGTTTAAAAAAACTAGTTTTGTCTTACAAGATGACTATAGGCAGTAAAAATAGATTTTATATTATATATTCGAAGTTTGATGTATGTCATAAATATGTTGAATAGTAAATACCCCTAATGTCAGGAGGTTTCACATTCATCCCATCCTTCTGGTTGCCATGTTTATCGTTTTTGAAATTACTATGAAATCAAAAATGAACCAAAACGAGCGTCTGAGTTGTATTTTTAATCAATTAAAACACACAAATGTCCAAGATCTTAGCTGCTGTTGAGACACCTGTTTTTTAGGCTGACAATGTTAATCTAAAACACAAAACCTCAAATCTGAACAGATAATTCAAAGTAAGTGTTCTTTGCTTTACAAACTAGGCTCCAACTTGAAAATGTCCTTGTGATGCTAGTGTACACGCATTTCTGTGTCTATGTTTTTGTTCCAGTCCCATTGTGGAAAGTGTAAATGGAAACAAGGAGAGTAAATGAAAAGAAATATGCAGAAGGCAGCACTGAACAAGACTGACAGTCATTCTTGTGTAGAAAACCGATGACAGATAATCTATGGAGACAAAGAAAATGCTCTATAATCTGGCATTTAGAATAAAAAGCATTCTGTTTACCCATAAATATGCATGGATGTTTGCTAAACGATTGTCTTTTCCTTTGAGTTTGTATTATATATTTAACTGTCGGCACTGTGTATCTTCAAGAAACATTTTAATATTCAGGGTCATAACCTGGTTCCAGACATCTGCAATTGTTTCCTTTGATTCGAGCGGTGAAGTCAAAATGCCAATTTAGTCAGATTATTATGCTATTACTGATAAAACCACACAGTTTAATGCATTTAAAACAGAAGGAAACTGACTGCTAATTAGTTATTTAACTTGGTGCTTTTAGTAAAGGACAACCACTGTTGTGTATATATAGTAAGTAGTTTTGGCCCCTGTATTTGGCGCTGTAAAGCCCCCTCACCAAGCTGCTTTGTTTTCATATCTCAATAACGTTGCTAAGCGAAATGTTATCCTGCTGGCAGAACTAATACTCCCTTAAAACACATACATGATCAGTAAATCTTAGTTAAATCAAAAATATGCTACTGGTCAGTTGGTTGCCAAGCAGCTTATGAATGAGCAACTGATGGTGAAGCATGAATGAAGAAGCTGATGCAAGCGTGAGTTCAGTGCTCTGAACTGAACGGATAAAATGGATCATCTCACTGCCCAGGATGCTTCTAAAATCTGATCCTCCTTCAAACTTTCACTTTCTGAATCGTTTGCTGTGTCACAAATCCATGTTACATACTGTGTATATATAGCTACTGTATATATGCACATACTGACACATCCCCAGATTATACAGTGATTTCCAAAACTTCAAAATAAAATAAGGCCCAGGTTGGGAGAACACTGTGTAAGGCTGAGTGATGGAACAGAGAGTGATGCTCTATCAGACAAGTCTTTTACCATCTTGACTGCTGCGTAATTAATTCGTCTCTATGTTTGATCAGTGGAAACTATAATTATGTGTTTGGTTTGCTCAGAGCTCGGCTGTGGGAGTTAAGGAAGTGGATGAGAGTGTGTGAAGTGAAAGAAGATCTATTTCCAGGTCTTGGACTGTGTAAACAGCATTACATTACTTTGGAGTGTTTGGCTCACTGCTCTTGCTCTTCTCTATCTCTGTGCTTTTTGTTATGTCTCTCTCTTGAATATCACAGTCAGTACTTAAGATACTAATTTCAGATTTAAAAGGCAGTCGGCGAGTTGATATTCAGACACACGAGCTCGATGAGCAGAACTAAACTCATTAAGTCAAAAAAGTCTGCTCCTCTTCTTCCTCACATCAGTCTCTAATCTTTCTTTTCTTTTTTCTTTCTGGCAGCTGTCTTTAATATCCAGGCTTTAGTCTCAGCATTCTCACTAATTAGGTTTAGCATTCATCCACTCGCTCCTCACTCATTCGCTGCCTGATGGACTAAACTTTGCAGACAGAGTTTCATTTCTCACATTTTTCTTTAATCCACTCTGACATTTAATTGCTTACCCTCCCTGTCTCACCAGCCACTCTCTGTGTTTTTGTCATTTTTCTCCATAACGCTGTAATGAGATTGATGGGGAGATAAAAACAAGGTGAGGCTCCCCCAACTTCTCCCTCTGCCTACTATTCCTACTTTGATATTACACCATCTGGAATGATGGCAGCCAAGCAAATAAGGCCAGTATGCAACGCGGGGGGATGTTCACTCACTCACTTTTTCAGGCCAGACAACTTTCTTCAGTTTTTCTTATCTATTTTCTGTCTTCCCATGCCCATATGGGGACAGACCGCAGCATGCTGGGATAACAGCGCAGTAGTTAAACTCTCTCAGACCTTTGCACCTGTCAGCTCAGTGCGATGGGACCTGCGCTGTGGTTATGGTGGGTGAAGGGAGACAGGCAGCCTTGTTATGAAGCCAGGCCCTCTTCGCCAGCAAATCTCTCCACACACAAGGGATATCTTTACAGGAAAGAAAGTATTTTTGTGTTTCCTTCTTCACAGATTTTCCCAGCGATTTATTTTGCAGTTTTTCCCCAGAAGGTCATGGATTCAGGCTTTCATCCAGAAGCTCACAGTTATCTCCAAAGTGGAAATCTTATAGACTCGCGAGTCTATAAGATTTCCACTTTGGAGATAAAACTTGGTATTTTATCTCTCTTAGGCCATTAATATGGTCTATTAGTCTCCCGCACTGGATACACAAAAATATTACTTCAGTCTAATCTCTTTCGTCCCATTTGTATTAGCTGTTCTCATCCTCTCTGCTTATTTATCAAATTATATTTGTGTTCGGCTCTCTAAAAAGCAGTCATTCAGTGTTTCAGCATTATCACCGTCAGCATAAATGCTGCAGTAAAAATGTTTAAGCGTGGTTCAATCCTCCAAATTGTCGCCGGGGCTGATATGAACTCATTAGGCCGTGAAAGTCTCTTTCCGTTTTCAAAGTTAATTAGATGTTCAAATTGGAGCTGCAAAGGTGAATGGGTTTGGATCCTTTAACTCTGATTCTTCTTCAGCTCCCAGCAGCCAAAGGAAACTAGACATTCACAAAGCAAAGTCAGCCACTGAATGGGCTAAATCCCCTGACTAAATTAAATTTGTCCTTGCAACATTGTCTGACAGCCACACGGAGCTCACAGGAGGATGGATTATGTTCCTGCTCTCCACTCCTTTTCCGCCCCTCCATTCTGTCTGCTCTGTTATAATGGAGTGTCTTTGAACCCGTATAATTAAACATTCGTCTCAACTGCTGCAGAAACATGCCCGTCACTGTGCACACATACACACACACACACACACAATACTCTCATCATTAAATTGTGACAAATAATTGCACAAATTATTTTTATACTGCTTTTACTTTTGAAGAAGCCACAGTTTTTCAAAGAGTACTCGACAAAAACATTTCTTTTGCACTAATTACTAAATCTCCAAAGCCAGGAGTGTTCATGTTACAAATCAACTTGTTTCCAAATTATTGACTTTTGTCTGTGGTTGCTACTGAGTGTACACGTTGATATCTGAAATGTGGATCATACTACACTGCAGAATGAGTTTAAAGTCTAGCAAGAAGATATTCACAGTGAAGGATGTAAGTAAAAAAAGAAAACCTGTTGTGCAGTATACTGACTAAATGTAATAAATGATTGAGTGTTTTTTTTAAGGGTTTCTTTCCAGCATCTGTTCCAGCAGGAACTCCAAAAAACTCATTAACAACAGACACACTTCAAGGACTGGCTGCTAGTTGCTGGATTGTGCATCCTCAGATCATCGTGCAGGGCCCCTCTGGCCATTCCTAAGTCCCAGCTCAAGACTAAAGGAGACTGGGTGTTTGCAATCAGGGCCCCTCAGCCTTGGATCTTCTTGCCTGAAGATCTGAGGCTGCAAAATAAGGAATATCGTTTGAATCTCTTCTTAAAGGGGAACTTGGCAACTCTAGCCATTTCTTCGCTGGTTTTCAATGCTATTTTGTTCTCAGTTCCTCTTTTATTCTTCATGAGTATGAGGAATTTTCTTCACCTGAACTGTTTGTGATCAAAGAATGCTGTCATGTCCAAGTAAGAAGGAGGTAGCAGTGTGTGGGTATGTTTTCATCTCTTTGTGGAGATTATTGTTACCGAGCAACATGTATGGAGGTGCATGTATTAGTACTATAGTATACTATACTAATCTAGTCACAGTGACTAAAATAAATGTGAAATAAAACAATACAACGAAAAGATTTTAAACTGCCTAAACTGCTTTACAGAAATAGCTTATTTTATTGTGGTTTTGTTTTTCACAGAGAATATTCACTGAACAACTGAAGAGGCAAGAGAGGAGAGACTTAAGGACACTAGAGGAAATGTCACTAAATGAAGATTTTGAGAAACAGACTATGTTGCCACTCTGAAAGACGTATGTGACAGTGTTGATCCACTGTGTTCCCATGACGATAGCTGCCACGTCCTCATCCTTCACGTCAAGGTGTCAAAAACCCCCCGGCGACACTGGTAATCCGTCTGCCTGAATCATACAAGTGAGTTATTACAAACACATGACCTCTGTTTGCACTGCAAAGTCATGTCTGGCTCTTTTTCTTTTTTTTCCCCCCTTGAGTTAAGTGACAGAGGTTCATTCTCTGGCTTTGCATCACTTTATAAGTTCAGTGTTACTTTAAATGTTACTTATCCTATAAGCATACAGTTGGTTCACCTTTCATGGAGGTGCATCTAATTAATGTATCCACAAAACTCTTAAGTTCCCTTGAATAACCTCCAAAAATAAAGAGAGAGGAGAAAGTAAATTAAGAAAACGTTGTTGCCACAGGAAGCTGCCTGGGCCCTTTTACATTGTTTAAAAGTGTCTTTTTATTCCTCTTTCCTCCCTATCTGTCTCTGTTAATCCCTGTCTTTCATTCAGCCACAGCACAGTGATGATGTCACCAGTTTTATAGAGACAGATAATTCAGAAGATTTGAGTTGATTAAAAAACTATAAAAAGTTAAGTGAACCTGTGGGGGGAAAATGTGTTTTTAAAATTGCTTGAATTGTGCTGCCGTTGGACGAATAGAGGGGTGGATGCAGAGAAGAGGAACTGGTTGGAATAAAATGAGTTGATGTATTAGAGAGGAAGGTATCCATGTGAGTCTTTTGCTGATGTTTGTATACACTGTATGTGCTGTATGACTGTGTATCTAGCACTTCCCCCAGAAGGAGGCAGTCAATGAAGCAATGCATGTGCTTGTGTGCATGTTTGCCGTGCGCGTGTTTGGAAGAACACGCCGGCCGCTGGGTTTTGTCTGCTCTCTGCCCCGGGAGTCTCTATCGATCTGAGACAACAGACATGAAAGACATGGGGAGCGAGGGAGAAGGGCAGACAGGTGGAAGGAGAGAGACAGGAAGCAGAAATAGAAAAGAAGGTAATTTCCAGCCATAAACTAGTTTCTCATATCTGACCTGCAGCTGATCGATAGCTTCTTCTGCGAGAAAACACACTGACTGCCTGGCTGACTTCTTGCTATCACTTCCTCCTGGGTACTATGGAGGCATATTCCTTCAAAACAAATAATATGTGCTATAGCTGATTACACCCTGGACACAAGGTTTTGCCTGTAAAAAATACAATTCACAATCTGCCTGAAGCCAGCCTGAACAATTCAAATATTAGCCTCAACTTATTAACTGGACAAGTCTGACTTGCCCTGAGATATAAGCTAGCAGCAAAGGTCTCTTAGCCAGTCATCATTCTAAGAACAAATCTTTGGTGAATTAATGACTTTTCCTTTCGCACATGTCCACAGAAAAATATCAAAATTGACACATTCTTGCTCCCTGGAGGACAAGCCCTTTACATTTTGGACACTTCATTAAAAATTCCCCTTGCACCACTGTCGAAATGTCTCACAACACTCTTCACAACGTATTTCATTACTCACTATAAAGGTATAAGAGTTTATTCATGCATCAACAGGTTACAGTAACATAATCACCACTTACTCCACAGGTCTTTCCTCTAGTGCCGACTACAGTCCAGGTAAGACTCCTGGAATAGCAAAATAACTGCTATTTCATTTCATTCCACATGGTGTCATGCACATTGTAGTCTATAGGGGCTGCTGGCACTGCTTTAGATTTCTTTAGATGTTGTTTTTGTGAGGTGTGTTTTTTTACGGGAAAAATGGTCACCAAACAGAACTTCTACAACATTTGTATTTGTGTTTAAAGCCTCTGTTGCATCAATGTTAATGAAATAACCCTTGTGCATTTTCTAACTACAGGTGCCTGTGGGGGGACTCCCGCTAACTCCTTGCATCAGCTCACATATCAGTGTGAGTTGCAGTCCCTTCACTATTAGATGAATCCTTCAGTAAGAGTTTGTGTCTTCTTCTGGCTACACATGTCGTCAGAAACAATACCTAGAGGCTGATAAAATGCCAACCTTGCACCTCCAAGCGATGTTTCGCTTTTACTTAATTTGCTTTCTTTTTGTTCCTTGTCTCCCCTTTTCTGGAAAATAATATGTTGTTTGTTCAACAGGGTGAGGAAGGATCAGGATGCAGAGAAAGCTGCCTTTACAGGTAACCGATAGGGCTGCTGTTAGTAGGGGCAGAGGGTGAGATTCACATAGAGAATTTAAAGAAAAATAAACAGCAAGTAAGGTCTAACAATAACATTCCTCTTCTCTATCTGTCCAGAAGATGACCTATTGATTTCTCAGTTTCTCCAGTCCAAGCATCATTGTGTTTGTTTGTATCTGCGTAATCTACTGTCTTTTTGGGTAATCCCTTTTGCCCAAAGCTTCTTTGTGTGTATTTGTATGTACGTGTGTAATAAATGTATTTCTCAGTGTGTGATAAGAGACTGTGGACGATCCAGCTCAGTGCCCGAGGTAGAGTTTATCACTGCCTCTAAATCTGAATAACACACAGGAGATTCACCGCACATAACCTGACTGTCTATCTGTAACCTGCTTGCCTGTTCTCTTTCGTTTTCTTTTCAAGTCTCATAACATTGTTAACATTGGAGTGTCTGTTCAGGGACCTTTTAATTTGAATCAGCAGGTTAACAGAAAACAAACATAATGTTTGTTTTCTGTTGGTATGATTTATTAGCTTCCGCATTTAATCTCTGTACCATAGAGCTCTCCAATGCCTCAAGAAAGACCTTCATTCAATGTCATACATTTTAAAGTATTTTTCTAACCTGCTTTACTGCTTTTTTTCCCCCCTCAAATGTATTAATTTTTTCAGCTACAGCTCTTTAGCTGAAAGCATTCATACAGGGTCAGACTTTGAAGTGGCCCTTGAATAACACATGAACAAAACATGATTAATCTGTCATTATCTCCGCCAGATGTAGGCCTGAAGAGGATTATGCATTTGGTTGGGTGTGTGTGTCTGTGTGAGTATCTGTCTGCGGCTCAGGCAGATAGATAGATAGATGGGTGGGTGGGTAGGTAGGTAGGTAGGTAGGTAGGTAGGTGGGTAGGTTGGTAGGTAGGTGGGTGGGTGGGTGTTTAGGTAGCTAGGTAGGTAATGGTTTGTGGGCACACAACAACAGCAGGTAGAGAACATTACAAAATAAATATAATAACAGAGACAAATGCAAAAATACACACTGTGTGGTAACAGTCAGTTATGGTTATGTGCTTCAGTACAGCCTCCGTCACTTCTACTCATTTTAGGCTACTATTTAAAACTCTGACTGAAACAGGCACAAAGGTTTACACCGCTCATCAGCTCTTTATCGTCCGCCTGATAAACAGCTCATACTGGGAGAAGACAATGTGAGTTGGATCACAGACGATTTTCTTTACCTGTTTAAGGACGCACTGGTCATATAGGAGGAGGAAGAGGAGCAGTGATCTGATCAGTAGTGATCAACTGCTTCATGTTCATGCTAGGGACAACGTACATTGCAGTCACGTTAGGTTGGCATTTTACACTTTGACAATGACATTTTATCATTTAATTTTTCTGGTTTTTGTCTACACTGACTCTGATAATGTAACCTGCATATTGCCTCCCCATCATTCCACTACTCTCATGCATACACGCTAGATCGTGCCCCCTGTTCCCCACCCACATGCCCCCAAACACACCTGTCAGAGATAAGCACTCTCCTGAATGCACTCTTTTAGTTTTATTGGGATTTATATTCTGAATTTATATTAAGACCACTGGGCATTTGCCTGGTATGCCAGATGGGTAAACCAGTCCTGTAACCCTTTCTCAACAGTTTAGGTCATAGAATTGAAAGAGAGATAGTCGCTGTACACTCACTTTGGGCCTCACAGCAAAATCCAAAGAGAGATGAGTGGGTGTCCAGAGAAGAGAAATTGGATTGTGAAGACAGTGAGTATCAAAAGTAACAAGAGCTGTATTCTAACACTTTAAAGCTTAGATGGAGTGAAGAGCGAAACGAGAAAGGAAGCACTCAGAGTGTCAAAGAAAGAAATAAAAGAAGAGGAGGAGAGCTCAAGAGATGTAGTGTAATGATCTAAGAGGAAGCAGGATAGGTAGAGTTGGGATAAGTGGTCTCTATTGACTGGCAGGAGATTGACAGTTGCAGGAGAGAGTAACGGAGAGTGGACAGGCAATATAGAGAGAAATGAGTAGTAGGCAACAGTGGAATGACAAAAGCAGAGAGTGACAGAGAAAGGATTGCTTATGGAAGGAAGAAACACTGGATGGAGGGATGAAAGTGTAGAGTCAGATGAATGAAGCAAGGGCTGGATTCCTGAGGTTTGTGTTTGGAAAAGGGCAACGTGCTACAATTCCACTTCTGCCTGAGGAAGAATGATATTTAGGAGGTGAAAGCAGATAATGTTTAGCTGTTGGGATCCTGATCTTTCTTTTCTCTGTGCCAGACCTGTGGAAATGAAGAACGCTCTGAAATGTTATCTGTCTGTGCTTGCCAAAAGGGTTGTTACACACACACACACACACACACACATACACACACATACACAAATACACATACACAGACTGGCTTGTGATTTAAGTAGAAATGTCAGCTTGGACAGCCAGCCAGATAATGTTGTTATTTGTCTTCTTCTCAGTTCCAATATTTTACCTTGACTCCAACGGCTGAATGACGTGACATTCTCGAACTATAACCATGAAATACGGTCGGTTCATGCCAGTGTGTATGCGGCTATGCATATCTGTGCGAGGTGCAAGGGAGATTTCTGAGACATAATCTGCTTTTGCAGAAATTAAAGTAATTATAGAGAGAAATAATTAATTACAGATTAACGGAAGGACAGCAGTGTACCCCCTCCTACTCGCACATCCTTGTGGAATATTACTGTAATACATTGGTTGTACAATTGGTTTGTCATTTGCTTCTAGGTTTGTTACAACCTTCACAAAGAGATAGCAAAAGAAAGACCTCGCTAGTCACATGCAAAACCTCTTTACAAAGAGAGAAGGATTAAATATGAGAAAGGTTAGTGGTATTCTGATCATCTATCTATCTGTCTGTGTGTGTGTGTGTGTGTGTGTGTGTGTGTGTGTGTGTGTGTGTGTGTGTGTGTGTGTGTTTCATTAGACAGTCCATTTCTGGTAAACATGCAAGTGCAGGTCAAATTGTTGGAAATGCAAGTGCTGCCACAGTTTTCAAAATATTGATCTCCAGAGTTGCAGTGAGATTGAAAGAAGGAGGAAAGGAAGGAATACTAAACCAAGGAGAGCAGGGTGTGAACAAGAGTTGAGTGTGAAAAAACAACAGAATCAGAGAAGGAAGGAGGGATGTTTGGTACTCAGCACTGAGAAGGTTGTTGGAATGGGTGTAAAGAATAAATCATCTAACCTCTTTGATTCTGGTTTACTCTGTAAGAATTAGATGAATGGGAGTCAGTCTCAGGGTTGTTGGAAAAGCCACATAGATCAGTCAGGTTGAGTGACAGCTGTCACCCATATTGGAATGGACATTTTTATTATTTATGCAGCTAAAAAAACCCAAATAGATTACATGACAGACTTTTGCTCACGTTTTGCAACCTTGCTGGCTCGATGTATGTACGCTTGCACCTGAAAATGACCAGTCCTAAGCAGTATTTCTGCATAGTTTCATGTTATGTATTTGTTGACTGTAGTTACAGTCAAACAGAGAATCAGTTGTGATTTTTACCACATCTAACACACAAGGGTTTTTAATTTTGTTCTATTCGAACAAAGTAGTAGTACTTGTTTCCTTCTTTCACTCCTCTCACTTTTACCTTCTTCTAGTCTCCCTGCCTTGCTTCTGTCCTCCTTTGTGTGTTCTCTTTTCAGCAGTATTCGTCATTGTTTGTTTGCTGACAAATATGGCAAGGAGACTGACCAGGAACCAAGGCCTATTATATGCAGCCCAACCTGGAAAGGTTTGCCTTTTCTTTTTTTTTTTTGGCTACATTGTTTCCTGTTTGTCTGGCTGTCTTTCAGAGTTAGCACTTTAATCCAGTTGGACTGCTGTGTGATTGTCTTCACTTTGTATGGAGACAGGCTGCAGTGCTTCTCTTTAATATTGAAATCTGGGGAACATCACAGTAACAAGTGCATTTTCTGAGAGACACAACGCCTACACCAGCGAAGTCGGGGTTTATATGTAATGATTAGCTGCAGAACAATGGGACTATTAAAACTTTTGATTATCTTGCTGTCTTTATGACTCATGCTTTTTCTTGTGTAGTTTGACAAAAAAGTACTTTATTATTGGTGTTCAGTGACCTTTTCAAGTTGATTTATTTTATTTATTTTTTACATCTTCCAAATTTCTTTGCACAAAGAAAATATCTTCGTCTCAGCCACCTCCTCCGCCAATTATATATAACATACAGTTTAGCAGTACCAGAAACGTGTTTGTGTGTGTTTGCACCAACACTGCCAACAGCAGCAGCAGCTGTCTCCACTGCCAAAGGTCTCAGATATGAGATGATGCCCATGATAGCTATTTCTCTCCTTCAACTCCTTTAAGCCTCACTCCAGCAACCTGTTTCATGTGGAGACACATAAAATCATAAAAATAGGAAAAAAGATCTAAAAGCTCAGATTCAGTCCTCAAACACTAAAGACTTGCATCAAGTGACAGCAGGCAATTTTGAATCTGTAAGTAAAATGACCCTTTTTAGAGTGTTTCAATGCTGCCTATGATAATTCATCTTATTAGTGCCATTATCATGAGCATGTTAAGTCCCCCTCTAATGTTATTATCTCTCAAGATTGTCAATAATACAAAGAAATCTTATAATTGTCTTTGACCTTTTTCAAAATCTTAGCAAAGCTGCGTCCCTCCAAAGAGACAAGCACATAAAAGGAAACAGCAGAAAATGCTCTTATCTCTTGGCTTTAAAAAAGAGGACACATAAAAGCAGTAGCACACTTCTGTTCTTACTTTTTTACTTTTTTTAAAACCCATTTGTAAGGAGGAACATTTACTAACTTGCTAAGCAGATACACTGATTTCATGCATAATTCTATTCCTTTTTATAGACCTTTTTTTTTTTTTTTTTTTTTTAGTTAATGTCAGAACTTTCAGCACAGGTTAAGATAGGGAGTAATGGTAAACCAAAATTTGCAATTAAATTTATCAGCCGTCACCAGCGGAGAAGCCACTGGAATCGTGTGTGTGCCTTTTCTCTTTGCAGTTTACTTTGAATTGGACTGCTCTCAGTAGGGTGTGATTGCAGGGGTGCCTTGGGCTGCGGTTACAGCCAACGTGTTAATGAGAACAGCATAATGTGAAGAGTTTCTGTTTTTATAAATGTGAATGAATTGTGGTGACGTGTTGAACCTAATGGTCCACACACATACACACACACACACACACACACACACACACACACACACACACACTCTCTTCATTCAAGTGACCCTGATGTGGTTTGCCCCATCTGTCACACTGAGTTGTGTATGAGTGTGACTTCTTGCCTCAGGGAAACTGGTGGGTGGTTCAGACACGCAGTTGCAGCTAAGCATGAAAGCTGGTGTGAGTGGAAGATAGACTGCATGATCTCTGCTTACTTTAATGACTCTGTCTTGCATGATTAGTATATTTAAAGATACCTGCAGAGCATATTCCACTATCTTCAGTTTACATTTTCTGCCTTTGACGAACACCTTCTCTGGACTACTAAGTAGGTACGTTTGAAAATTTAATCTAGCTTGCTGACTCTGGCAGCAGTGAGGGATACTTCGAGAGGTGTCAGTAGGAGGTAGACACATTAACTTTGTTCTGGACCACATTTATTCAAGATGATGACTATTTACCCAGCCTTGGAATGACAAGATTTGATGCCTGTGGTGGAGGAAATGCTCACAAAGTTGGTAAAACTACAAGTAAAAGTCCTGTATTCAAACTTCTGCTTCAATTAGTAAAATATTATATATTATATATTATCAGTTTGTTTAATGTATTGAAAATGCATCATATTATATACCTAATGATCACATAAGATATATAATACATATTTCTAAATATTACATCTGAATCTGCAAAGCTGTCAAATAAATGAAGTAAAATCAATAGAACAATGTTTGTAGAGCAAACTCCGTGCTCAGTTAATGGATTTGTCAGTCCACAGAAAATCAAATAGCAACTATTTTAATAACCAAATACCAAACCTTTACTGGGTGCAGCTGTTGAAATTTTATGGTTTATGGTTTTCTTTGTCTTGTGTGATGGGAAACCTTTCCTTTTGCACTGTCGGCTGGAGAAAACAAAGTAGTAAAAGTATACAGTACAGTAGCATAAAACAGAAATACTCAAAGTGCAAATACCTCAAGACTGTACGAGTGCCATACTTGAATAAATGTACTTAGTTGCTTTGTATCACTGTTAAGCACTAGAACGTGGTGTGCCACACAACCAGTGACCACCAGGCTGCTATAGTTACAGACCATTTGATTCAACACCTCTCTTAACAAAAAACTAAACAAAACTAATCATTATAAGCCTCATCAAGGTGCTCTTTCATTGCAGGGCTATTGGGTTGCATTGTATTATACTGTAGGCTACACGTGTCCTTTAGTACTGTAGCTACATGGAGTTAATTCCTGAATAATAAAACAGTTTCAGCACCATGGACAGAGCTCATCAGTCTGTGGACCTCTTGGCTAAAGACCTGGCTACATTCATAATTCATCTCACTATTGTGCCGACATGGGTAGACTAGAGGTTTTTTAAAGTTTTGTCACACCAAAGCATCGAATTTGATAAAAGTTTAAACTTCCCATTTGACAAGATGTACCATGTGCACTTAGATATTAATGGGGCAGTGAAATACTGTTAATCCTGTAGGTCGGAGGAGATAAAAGTGATGAATGAAAGAAGCAGATGGCCAAAACAGCTATAGTTAATGGTGTTTAATTGTAATTAAAAGATGATTTCATTCAGCAGCTCAAAATGGTCTCTCGACCAGATTAATTCCTAGAATCAAACAGCTTGCAAATATGTTGCTGTAACCACAGTGGAATCTTCTTCCCCAACCTTTAACACCTGGAAATCTCTATACAAACTGAGTCACTATTCTCATGTGGCTGCACTGCTCCATCTGTTGTAGTGTGAATGAATGACACACTGATCACGAAAGAGAGAGAGAAATGGGAAGAGAGGTGGTGGTGGAGCCACACAGAGAGAAAATACATACTGTAAATATGACTATATATATATTTATAATATTAACTGTGTCACGGAGTAAAATATTGACTTGTCAAGTAGATTTTAAAATACATTTTCATTTTCATTTCATCTCTTTTTATAATGGTTCTTCATTACATTTAATCATTAAACTAAACAAACTACCTATTAACCTAATCTTATCATGTAATTGGAGATTTATTGAGACAATTTGTTTTAATTTTAATGTAGTAGCCTATAAAGTATTATGGAATAGGACAGAGGTTCCCAAATTTTTACACATCAAAGACCCCTAAACTGAGGAAAACCATATCTTATCTGACAGGATTTTTACTTTTAGATGTTTTATTACAGAAAAATGTATGAAACCCATGACCAAAATAGTCCTATATTAGGTCATTGTGTTACTTACAGATGGATTTATACTGAAAATAAATGATTCCCCTTTTTGCTGTGGACCTCCTGGAACCCTCTCAAAGACCCCAGGGGTTCCCCCGGCTTACAAAACCACTGCTCTAGGATAGCAGCGTAATGTAGTTAGAGAACAGCATGGGTGGTAACAACACTTATTGTAATAGTTATAGTAAAGGAGCCTGAAAGGAACTTACCGGAGGATGGCGGGGAAGTGGACACTACTCTTATCTCATTTAAGAGAGCCGCAGACTCATTATGAGGAAGAGAGCAATTCATAAGAGCAAGTTGTCAGCATTGTTTTGGCTTTCGCTAATACGAAAGTAGAGAAGGTCAAAGTAAGCTAATGCTAGCTAATTGCTCTTAACGTGGTGTAATTGAATGAAACCTCAGCTTTGCCCTCCTGATAGATATTACTGACGGTTCTAGAACATTGTGTCATAAAGACATAAGTTGCATTCTGTTCCGTCACTTCATTCTAGAACTTTACTTCTGCAGTCAGACAGCGTTCTCTCCACATCAGTCTCTCTAGGTCTGTGTAGTTTAAGTCAATAACTTTTGTCCCACTTTTTGTCTTTTTGCTAACTAGCCACTTCCAGAAGACGCTCTCTCTGCTACCGGTCCTGTCTCTCTTGCTGAGGAGAGAAATGACGGGTTAAGAACAGCAAGGACAGATCCTGCAACAGATCCAGAGACGTGAGTTTCAAAAACAAAATGCTTAAGTAGGAGTAGGGATAATAGCAATGGTAAAATCACTTTGTTTAATTCAGCTTATTATTGATTCACAATATAGCGTCCCTGTCCAACTGGAATTGAAGTCTACTACTGTATAGTATATACTCATCATTTAGTCCTTTATCTCCTGAACAGTTTGTGGAAGAAGTGCACCATGTCTTCCAGTTTGGATTAATTAAATGTTCTTTCTTTAGTAGGCTAGGTTTCATCAGCACAAGTTTGATTTAAAGAAGCGTTATGTAAAGACAAATTGCAGTAATTTGGTTTTGTATGATCGTTAAGCCCAAAACTCGTAAGCACAGTGTTAACAGCAGAGCAGCCATGCCAACCATTAAAGCTCCTATCTAGGGTTACTGTGTGTACACTCTCACTCCCTCCTCCTATCACTGATGAACCACCTCTTCCCTCACCTTCAGTTAGTTTGTATATATGTTTATAGCTGGCACATATTGTGCATGCAAGGTACACATTGCACAAGAGAAAGTTTCAAAAATCTTTTTCAAAATCAGTAAATCAAAAAAAAAATATGCCCAGCCAATCATTTTATCCTGAATATCTGACCAGGAAGATATTGCTAAAGCTACCGAGCAAGTTGCACAAGAGTGGCAGAGAAAGACCAGCCAAAATGTGAAGTTCCACCTGTTTAACAGTTTGCACCGCTAAAAAAAGTAACACAAAAAAAACTATGTACAAATGACACATTAGATAGTTGAATACGATTAGCAAAGAGAACGACGCACTGTGCTCTGCTAGTTACAATTGTCAATATGTCACTCCAGAAATCTTTGAGATTCTATATTATTGATTACTTATTCAAGTCTTATTATATTATAATTATTAAAATATTTTTTCCCTTTTATCGTCACCATTATTTCCTCATTGTCTAGTGCTAATAAATGTTGGATAGAATATTTAGAAGTGGCCCAGCCACTTAGACTGTATATAAAGATCTTTAAATTTTAAAATCTTTATATACGGTGAGGTAAACTCGGCGTACTGACCCAGTAAACTCGGTAATGTCAAGTACAGCTTTCAGGTAGGGAGAGTCTTGTTATGGCTGCCCACTGTGCTGTTGGCAGCAGAGTGAAATGGGTCAATCTGTCACAGCTCATGCAAGAGCCTAAAAATAGGTAGCATGTCCCCACCCGGAGCAGCTGCTACTGCTCTCGGCTGAACTTTTTTGTGCAATGTAATTATAAATGTTCCTCTGCGAGAGAAGCGTGTTTTTGGTTATTTTAGATAGGAGATACTCCAGAAATATGTGCTGCAGTTGTGATTACTGTGCAGTATCTGTCTTCAAATGTGCACTTCTGAGAAACCAGATTTTTGGACCAAATGGACCGCAGTCTTCTCTCACCTTCTGCTTTTTCAGCATCTTTTGTTAGATTCTCTGTGTGGAAATAGTAACAGGAGGCTTGTGGTTGCTGAACAAGTACGACTGATTTGATCCTCAAGAGGTGGAAAAGCTCTTTTGTTGTTGTTCCTACCTACGTGTCTTCCACCGCTAGTCCTTTTACCTCCTCTTCTCTCACTTTGTCTTCTTGTGCTGATTTCTCAGTTTTTAAAGTCATAATTCAACATTTATGACAAGAAACAAGATTCTGCACATATTTGTGTATTATATCTGCGAACAGTGCACCTGAAGTTGGGGTTTTCTTGCTGTTTCAATAAGTGCATACTCTTTGCTGAATCTCATCTTTTATCTTCTATTTTACAAACTTTTGACTTTATCTGGCCCCTCAGATCTCCTGGGGTTTTTTCTGTCTTCAGATTCTCCTCTAGAGCAAAGCCAGATCGTCCCTCTGGGCTGCACAACCGGCCAGTCAGAATATACACACAGAAACACACACACACACCTTCTCCCACTCATTGGGCTCTTCAGTTGTTACCGGCCAGTAAAGAGGCCTTGGCTCGGCATCTAATGTGTCATTCTTTGTTATCTATTTCCTGTTACTTACCTCTTTCCCCTCTTTCCTCATCTCATCTCTTCTTCCTCCTCCTTCACCCTCTAAATCTCACAGCTCTTCCCCTGCTAGTTTCATGCTTCACTAATCACTGATGAGTCATATAGCCCTGTTTTTTTCTCTTGTGCTCTTCCTCCGTCTCTCTCTACTCGTTTCTCCCGATGACTCTGTCTCTCTACCTGCTTTTCTCTTTCTCTGTTGTCAACCTCAGTCTCTCTCCATCTTTTTAATCTCATTCTGTACCTCCTTTTGTTCTGCTTCCCACGATTCCTTCTTTCTCTTTCGCTACTGTGCCGACTGTGATAAGTGAGTACAATTCTCTGGTGCCTGGAAGGAGAAAGAGAGTAAGAGAAGGGAAAACTATCTAAAACCATCTGGGCAGTTTCAAAGGTGTGTTTCTGTGCTGTAATATCTTTCTTGAGCAGACCAGTGGATGAGCCTCTTATCTGAACACACAGACACACACACACACACAGTCAGTTAACCACCCTGAGGTTCCTGGGGTGAAAAATTTTGGAGTCAGCCATACGTAATTAGAAGAATTACCTAGCCTCAGACCTTGATTAGAGCCTTGATTTAATGTGTGTGTGTGTGTGTGTGTAAACCTACCTGGAACCCTAGAGGAGACAGAATAAGGAGAATTTTAAAGCATATTTAAATGATGCCAAACCTCTTGGTATTGCCAAGTGTAGACCTAAATGTGTGTGAGAGTTTAAGGTTTATACTCAGCAATGCCCCTGTAGACTGGAGCTACTGTAGAATCACTCACTAGCACACACCCCTTCTAAAGCAGTAAGTGCTTTTCAAAATTAGGCAGGTTTTCAGACTGTAGAGGACCAATTTAGTAGGCTTCATACTATGCATACTTTAATCAGTTAATTACTCATTGGCCAATGAGCTTAATAAATTAACTGATGATCTCTACAAAGAGTAAATCTCTCGTGTAATTAACTTTTTTTGTAAAGCTGTTACCTCAAGACATTATGTTTTTAAAAAATAAAGGTACTGAAAAACAGCATTGTGTAGGAACCAGTATCAGAGTCAGTAAACCGGTATTGGTACCAGTATCAAACAGCTTTGGGCAAACCTAGCCTTGCCATTAGCTGTTATGAATTATTGTCATATTGTCAGTATAGTGTTATTATCATTGTATCTCCCTGCTGTTTACCAGCACTCATCTGCAGTATTTCAGTACAATGGACAGCTCCACGTCTCCAGTCTGGATACAGAATAGTTTGACAGACTGATGGTTGGTGTTTGCTTCAGCACTGACACATTCAATGACTATTCATAGAGGAGCTCGTGAAAAATACTGGCACTGCTTTTTCATTTTTACTATTAACCTGTTAGAAACACTTTCAGCAAAACACAGCCACTGTCAGTGCGTTTGTTGATATCAGTATTAATATCCACTCACTGCTCACCCCAGTCTTTTTAATCAGAGTTAATGGCCTCTCCCCCTCTTAGATGGCACTCTATGATGTGGTAACATCTGGCCGGACGTCATGTTTCTGGCTGACCTTCCAGACCTCTGTGTTTGTGTTTGTGTGTTGTGTGTGTGTGTGTGTGTGTGTGTGTGTGTGTGTGTGTGTGTGTGTGTGTGTGTGTGTGTGTGTGTGTGTGTGTGTGTGTGTGTGTGTGTGTGTGAGAGAGAGAGAGAGGAAAGAGAGGGAGAGTTGTTGATAACTGATCTGGATCTCAAACAGATGGTGTTTGATCCCCTGGCTGTATAAACTGTTTGATGTCACTAATATAGGAATGTATCAAAGAGAAGTCACAGTTTAAAGGTCATTAAATGTCAAAAATATGTGGCCCTGCTTGGAGGTATTGCATTCATCATGAATCTATTTAATTTTGCTGAATAAAAGGGGGTTTGAAATTGACCAGTAAATGTGCTTAAAGGGATGGATTCACCATTTTTGATCTAATTGAAACTGGTTTTGATTGCTGATATCAGCCCTCCTGTTCATATTGGCCATTAAGGGATCCCTTCCTGATTTGCTTTTGATGGGGGAAAAAATCCACAGTCCTCATTCTGTGATAAAATATGTTCCAGAGTTTATCTGAAGTTAATATCAGGCTCAATCAAGTGAGTATCGTCCAAAGGTCCAGGCCTTTCAGTAGGAATTTCCCTCTTTGTGTTTCCCCAGACAGTCTTTCCTTGGTGAGCTGGGGTGGAGGGAAGGTAATAGGAGTGGGATTTTTGGACTAAAAGGACAATAACTTTGGAAGATTTCCACTTAATTTAAGTGACAGACTGTTGAAGCCTCATATTAGCATCAGATAAGATACTGAACACAACAAAATTGCTCCTGATGCTATGCCATTGGTGTGTGAATGAATTAGTGTCTGTTCTGATGAGCCTTCAGTGTATGAATGGATGAATGTGGCATGTAGTATAAAGCAAGACTAGAAGACTAGAAATGCACTATATAAGCGCAAGAGGAATGATTACAACAAGCAAAATCTGTGGCAATGTTCATTTGGGAACCTGTTATAAGACAGACTTGAAAAATTGTGAACCCGTCCTTAAATGTAGGTAATGAGGTATCATTTGCTGTTAACCTTGACTCTGAATAAAGTCTAAGGAGGCTTTGTAATAAAGAAAACTCCTTGTTGAGGTTAATTTTCCTGTGGTAGATGTGAAAAGCAGCTTCAGAACATTTGCGGTTAATATAAAGATTATAGAAGCCGTGATCAGGAGCGTGTTTAAGTTATAGTAAGAACATAGTTTTGATATTTTGTACTATAATTTTGTGTGTATCCCATTATCCCATGTGTTTATGTATGTGGAAATGCACAGTTTCGAGAGTTGCTGCTTGTGTGGAGTTATGTTAGAAAATGTATTGAGTTTGTGTATTTGCTGCGTAGTTCTGCATGTTCTGCATGTGTGTTGTTCATTCTTCTCATCTATGATGATCTCTGATAGTGACAGGGCAGGATGAGGGAATTCATGGATTCAGACTTAAAGGAACTAATCCAGTGTGTGTGTGTGTGTGTGTGTGTGTGTGTGTGTGTGTGTGTGTGTGTGTGTGTGTGTGTGTGTGTGCGTGTGCGTGTGGGTGTGTGTGTGTGTGTGTGTGTGTGTGTGTGAGGAACAGAGAGTCTTCAAGAAGGAGACTGCAGATACCTGACGTTGCAGTTTTGGTGTGTGTGTGTGTGTGTGTGTGTGTGTGTGTGTGTGTGTGTGTGTGTATGTGTTTCAGTGGTAAATGTCTGTAGTCTCAATGGTGTGGAGAGCAGCTCAGAGAAGATGAAATTTAAAGGGACAGTAGATCCTCTATCTTTGTGTGAGTGCTTGCCTGTGTTCTTTTAATTTCTTTACTGCTGCGAAGTAAACCTCTGTGAAAGCAGCACAGCTTCCTGATGATTATTAAATGTTAGTCTTCTGGCTGTATAAATAGAATACATTTTCTGATGTGTGTAGGAGCTGTCCTTGTATGCATCTGTGTTGGCAGTTAGATTGAATCCTCCTTCTATACAAAGGGGAACCTGTGGCTTGTGCTGTTCCACTGATATCGCATTGATTCTCCTAATCAACAGAAGCATCTGATTTTTTCTTTATCTTCGAGAGAAGTGGCACTCTGCAGCTCTTTCGGGTAGTTTACACCTTGTTGCTCTTTCTAATGTTTCTGATTGGACTTTGAAAACTTAATCACTCTCGTAGTGTAGTATTTATCCGAGATGTTATTCTGTAAGCTCACCTGCAGTCCAGAAGGGAAATGTTTCACTTCCTGTGGCACAGGATATCCATCACCTTGTCAGAAGGATTCAAAGGTCACCTAGTCGACCAGGTGGGTGGGGTCATCACTGTCACGCTGCCTTCCAGTGGACAGCTGGCCAGAGGTTTGATTGATGGACAGCAGTGGCCCAGAGTCTACCTCACAGATTGATGAATAGTTTATGTTGTCATAAGGACACACAAGACAGATTTGTTAGCATAAAGGAGGAGGGCTTTTCTTCTGTAGCTCATTTGTGTGTGTGTGTGTGTGTGTGTGTGTGTGTGTGTGTGTGTGTGTGTGTGTGTGTGTGTGTGTGCGTGTGTGGTGTGTGTGTGTGTGTGTGTGTGTGTGTGTGTGTGTGTGTGTGTGTGTGTGTGTGTGCGTGTGCGTGTGTTAGATTTCACTTACATGGCTTTCACCTTAATTTATGTTAACACCTATTTTTTCTACGTAGTGTATTTTGACGGTTCTCTTTTCTAGATATTATGGCTCCATTTTCTATATGATTTATTTAATCTCTCTAAAATGTGTCACATGATATCTAAATGTTTTGTAACTGGTTCTGTCCACTCTTACACTGTAAGGAGTTGTTGCATGTGGCATTGCTTCTGGATTACTGCAGATTTGTGTGCTGTAACTGAATTTGCTCGAACAATTGTCAATTATCCATTGAAACATGAATCAATCAAATGAACTATGTAAAAAGTGCATCCCTGGAGTATGAATACACACACACACACACACTACTACTGCTACTAGAGGGAATGAGCTGCAGTTCTTTCCTATCTGCACAATTTCCAATCACAGTGAGCTGTTTGATTCTACAACTGTATCATGATTTACTGAGCCAGCCGGTCACCAGACCATTATGTTTAATCAAATGTCCATTGGCTTATGATGCAGCTCTTTAAAGTTAGTGTTCACATAAAACCTAAAATGGAAAAACAGTTTTTTACATTAGAAGCAACGAAGGCTTTCCTACATTGCTTTCCCATTGAAGCAGAGAAATAGCCGAGTGCACAATAAGAGAGGTACTTGTTTTTTTTATAAACAACCACATATCACAGAGTTAATGTGGGTATATGTTGTAAATTGTCCATGTAACCACATTCCCTGAGCCTCAGCTTATAATCTTCCATTTTATGGCAGGAAACAGATCTAGGAATTGATCTACAGCTCACACCGCAGACCACCCTTAACACATGACCGTGGTTCCACACGTATATATATCACTTGATTACACCTGAGCCAGCTCCATTGCTAATGAATCTCAGAAAAAAGGAAGTAAGAGGACTGAGATCATATTGTTGCACATACTGTTACAAAGGTCAAGAATGAACTTCTATGCTCAAACGTCACATACTGTTGGAAGAATATCTGGATTTAGAGAGCGTCACGGGGAAGCTTGGAGGCAGTAGTGAATAGTTGTTTGTGCCATGTCTGAAAGAGGACTAACTTGTTTGAGTGTAGACAGTGACAGCTCCATTATTTCTATCATCCAGAAAGTCATTAGTGCTATAAATGAGTCCTACTGCACAGAGACAAACAAACACAGTGCTGATCTCAAGTCTCAGACAGAATGCCAATCAACAGCCGTGTGAAGTTTGTAATGAATGGTAATCGAACTGTGAGAGGGACAGAGAGGGAGAGAGACTGTGGTCTGTCCTACGTGTGTTCTCGCTGCATCATTATCACAGTGTATTCAATTAAGAATATTTTAGAGAGAAGAAGCTTGTTTCTGGTTTCCCTGCAGTGTCTTACTTTTATAGAGTACATTTCACACTTCATCATAGCTTCTTATTTGTTTTCCCTGCCTGTTAGCTTTCTATGGGCAGGAAGTTTAAAACTATGAGTAGACGGGGCAAATTCACCTGCATTTTACAGATTATAGGGTTTTCACTGACTCAACATGGAAGGCACATAATATGGGGCTGACTACTCCTTCCAAAGTACATGTAGGCCTTAAGTTTCTCCTTCATTTGGAGCTATGCCACCTATTACCACAAGTAAATTCTCAACACTGCGTGGGAAACACTGCGTTGATAATGTTGGATTATGTTGAAGAATTTAGAGTTCGCCCACTCCGGTAACAACTTAAGATTCTGTGCATCCTGTTTAAACTGAAAAAACTAACAATTTTACTCTGGCAAGGTATAAATGCTATAGTCAAAGCAGTGACCCTCCACAATGTTTGCTGTACAGAAAACACCATGATGTAATGCTAGATGGTCTAAGTGGTGATATTTTCATTTTAGACCTTCTTTTTTGACAGTCACTTAAAGCTGTGATTTTCAAGTTGTATGGAAGAGGATTAGGGCCACATGTGAAATATTTATTTGAGTTCTGAGTTTAGTCAGAAACATATGCAATTATTTGTTCTGTCCGCAGTAATACAGAGTCAGACACACACAGGTACAGGTAGGGGCTATGTGCATTCATCCAGGCTCAGTTGCACAGGTGGATTGCTGTGTAATTGCATTTTTGAACTCAAGCTTACAGCTTAGCCGAGCTTTCACATTCTCAGTCAGAATACACACACACAAATTTATGACTGAGTCCTGAATTGGTTCTTAAACTGGACCCTTCCTCCCAGACCCTCATCTTCTTCCTTATCAACAACAATACTGCACTTAACTAAAATTGTAAAGCTCTCAATTCTAAGCAGGAGAGGGAGGTTCACCCAGGGCTTGGTGTCACACTGTTGGGATGTGTGTGTGTGTGTGGGCTCTGATAAGCAGGAAAGAGCCTATTAGCTGTTTGGCCTGCAGCCTGAATGTCACTGATGATTTTTTTCTCCCTGGTCAGAAACATTGTTATTGTTTCTGAGCCAGTGGGATACTGGATGGTTTCCATCATGTAGTTCCTGTTGAATTTATTTTGGAAGAATGTATTTTAATTAAAAAAAATGTATTTGTGTCTTAATGTTAGGTGTAGTGATGCCTCAATGAAGCGTATATTTGCTTAAAGGTTATATATATGAGATTCATAAAATAAATATAGCAGCAAACAATTATTAGTTATGTAAAGATATAGTGGAGTAATGGCATCCTAAGCAGAGAATGAGGTCACACTGCCTCCTCAGGTGCTGCTGTCGCACTCTTTCTGTGATTTGTTTACGTAGCTGGTCTGCTCCTTGTGCAACACAGTAGAGTGACTGAAACATCTGTTTCTACATCAGTGAATTAAGGATTTATTTTGACCAATTTGGTGATCGTTGGAATAGTGGTTAAGTCTAATATATATAAAGTTTTACGCTGTTGCAATGATATGCAGGTAAAATTACCGTTTTTGTCTCCGAAGTATGCGGGCAATAGCAGAATTATGGCTGTTTTTGGTTAAACAAAAGGTCTATGTCTGTAGGGATCCTTTCCTTAACGTTGTCAGACACTTAGAATAACAATATGAGCCCGTCAGTGGCAAAAATGAATTCTGAATGCTGATTTTTTGTCACTCTAGCTCTGTTTTGTTCCAGTTTTTGGTTTTGCTCTGCATTTAAATGACATGATTTAGGTCTGTATCTACATTATATATATGGAGGTTGATTGCAGAGATACTCAAATTGCCTTTCAGGCAATAAAAACAAAAAAGATGTTTTTTTTCTATTCAGAGAACACAAAAACTTTAATTATGGAAAATGCTGGACAAGCACAAACATACATAGTGGAATTGGTCTAATTAGCTTTCATTGTTTAATTTCCAGACTTGAGCGGGGTGTTTCTGTATTTTTTACTTACTCTTCATAGTTTGTCTGCTTTTAAGACTGTGGTGCTTTTTCCCCTAATTGGCTAAAAGGTATTTCAGTTTTCTTTCACTTTTCCCTGTTTTTTCTTTAACTTTAGGTTGATTTTAGAGTGTTGATCTTATACACACTAGTACGTAACAAATGATTTGGGTTCAGTGCCTTTTGGTTCCCTGAAAAGCACAAAACAAAGAATTGATGACATTTGTTTTCAGCAAGCAGGCACAACTACTAATGTTAGGTCAACACAATAGACAGGCTGCTTATAAATTATCACTGGTTCCAATGTGTTTGTGCCCAGCATAAACTTTTCTGTTTCAGCTACTCATTGCTCAGTGACTGTATCGAGCTAACACTACCACTAGCTGTCTTTTACTGTTGCTGACTGTCTAATGTCAAGTGCTGAGCTCGGACAGCAGTCTAAACATGCAATGTGAGCATGGGCTGCAACTTCCATGAGATGATGTCTTTGTTAGCTACTTTCTCCTAACACACAGAGTGGCTGGGCGGGCTGGGTTTTATTTATTGTTTCCATCCTTTCCTAATTTATGGACAGATATCAACAACAGTAATAATGGCATCCCTACAATGCAATGTACTGTACTGTTTGGTTTCATTGAAATGTAAAAATAAATAGTTATTAAATATTAGTAATAGTAAATAGCACATATATACCTAATGTCTTAAAGTGTGAGGAGATGATTGAAAGGTATTTTTACCATCAGTGCAATATAGGTAGAAAGAGAGTGAGTAAGTGAATGAAAGAGAGATGAGCAATTGTACTTAGTCTGTAAGGTGGCATTTGGAGGCCAGTCTGTCAGTGTCTTGCAGACAAATGCCATTATGTTCTTTCACTCACTGTAACATGTATTCATATTTGCTGAAATATTATCAGAAATTATTAAACAAATGGGGGAAAAAACAGTTAAAATAGTAAAACTTTTCTGGCCAAGTAGGCCGGTCGGGAATTTTTTTTCACACTGACCTAATTTTTCCAATATGTACATACATGAACCGAAACTTGACTATAATAATAATAATAATAATAATACAGCACATATTTGCAACATCCACTTCTGTGTTACAAAAAGGTAAAATGTAATATAATTTATTTTGGTAAAATTGGTGATAAGTCAATGAGCTCTGCTTTACTGAAGCAGAGTTACTTTATCTCCAGATGTCCTGCAAGATCTACTCATACTTAAAAAATAGGAACAGGAAAATATCTGAAAGTGCTTGAAGCCTAGTTTTGTTTGTCCTGTTTACTAAAGAAATGGAGAAAAAAAGAATCTATTTTAATCTGACCTAAAT
This sequence comes from Dicentrarchus labrax, assembly GCF_905237075.1. Classification (NCBI taxonomy): domain Eukaryota; kingdom Metazoa; phylum Chordata; class Actinopteri; family Moronidae; genus Dicentrarchus; species Dicentrarchus labrax. The sequence continues at coordinate 10,802,111 of NW_026136713.1, read as the reverse complement.
GTGTTTCCCTAGTTTATCCTTATTCAGTGTGTTTTTGTTCAGAAGTGCGAATCAGACTACAGACGAATACATCTCTTTTAGAATAAAATGTTACCTTTGAACCCAGATAATGTTTGACTTTTTCGAGTCAGAAGCAGCTGTGATACTTGTCAAAATCTCATTTTTCTTCCAGCTCAAATTCCCGCTACAGGAGAGGAGCAGCGTTTCTGCTCTCTTTGAATTATATCAAATTAAGAGTGCACAATGTCAATATAATCAAAGAACAAAGTCAGCATCACATATTTGGATTTATTGTGTTACTAAGCCGGTTTCCTTGTCTTCTCTGACCTCTTATCTCTAGTAAGAAGATGGCCTGCAGGTATTTGTAACCAATGTCCTGTCATCTTCCTGCAGGCTCTCACCACGTTTCCACCTCAGTCTTCCTTTGTCTGATAGAGTAGTGATAATTCAGCCAGGGCCAGAGAGGAAGAACCAGCTTCAAAGAGATTGTTGTAAAAGAGCTGACTGGCTTACACCAGCCTGCTGGAATTAGACCCATAAAACCACAGACCTCACTGGTGATCCCAGAGACTGTCCTAGAAGCACACACAAAGCAGGAAGGCTGCATTGTTCCCCTTGGTGTCCGTCATTTTCCATTTCCATTATATTCTACTATTTTACTTTTGTCTGCTTTACGATGATTGTTGATAGTTGACAGATAAATAATTGGTATCTATTTTAAGAAGCTATTATTCGTTTGAGTCACTTCAAAAACAAAACAATCATCTTTTCCACATTATTAGATGGGGAGATTTGCAGATTGTTTTGGTTCCTACCTCATAGGAAATTATTAAATATCTTAAATATCTTTATGTTTTGGACCACAGGCAATAATATAATATCACATTATGCATTATGCAAACTGACGGTGGCGTGTGACTTTCTTTGTGTAATAATTAGGAATGGGCAATATATGGAAATGAATGAATTCCAATTTTTGTTTTTGTATAATGTATAAAATGTATACATTGTGAAAATCAAGTTACTACAACATGCACAAAAAGGTTATTTTCAGTCTGGCTGAAGAGAGACTCTACCCACTGATCTGAGCTTGGTTATGAGAGGTGAAGTGATGGGAGTCAGGGTGTGGTTTCTTTCTGTTGCCATGTAGGTGGGTGGTGTAAGGCTAATGCTAGCTTTGGTCTACTTGGTTCCATAGATTCATGTAATTTTGAATATGCATAAAAATGACAACCTTGGAAGTGGTTTAGGTTTTTTTGCTTTTGTTGCTTGTGTAGGTGCATTTTGCAGGGAAACAAAAGTCACCGTCATTCAGGCCATCATAACCCACAAAATACCAGAGGTGCTGTTGGTGCCTGTTGAGCTGGGAGAGGATATATATGGCTGAGAAGAGTATTGATTTTCCCTGCGTCTCCTCAGGAAATTCTTTGATTTAATTGCAGAAAAACGTCAGATTGTTATTAATATCTGTAGGATGGTGTGATTGTGTTGCCATTGACAACAGGATGAGTTAGAGACACTATGCTAACTCCAGATGATCACTACTTACCTACCTACAATCAAAATATCAGTCACTGCTACAGAGCTTCTCCCCCTGGTCACACCCCCACAGCACTTAGTTTGTTTGTGGTGCAAAAAGCATTATTATTTCTACGCAGCTTTCAATCTCGTGCTTTACACATTTTACTGCCATTCTCATTACCCACTGCAGAGAGAATAATGGAAGGGGAGAGCAAAATAGACAAAAGACTGATGAAGGTTTTACTGTGGACAAAGAAAAGAAAGCCTTAAGAATGTGAATAGTGAGCAACTGGACTGCTGTTTATCTCATAAATTATAAGGACTGACTTCATATTATCCTCTGCTCTTTGTTCAGACATCGCTTCATAAGGGGACTTTTATGTTGCAGTGTCAGGTGTGTATGCTGCATAGTAATTGCACTAAAAGTTCACATCCATACATTAAGATATAGATAACTGATCAGAACTGAACAGATAAGCCGCTGACAGCTATGTAAAGTAATTGACAACATTTCATTTCAACATTTGCGAAGTTGAACCCAAAACTGTCCGATATTTTCCTCCTTAAGGACCAGTGTGTAGGATTTAGTGGCATCAGTGGCAAAAGTGTAGTTGCAGATTGCAACTCCCTCACTTCACTCTCCCCCTCCAAAATGCAGCAAAACACACAAGTTTTTGGTCTGTCTGTTCTGGGCTACTGTAGAAACATAGCTGTTCAATATGGCGGCCTCCACCATAGTTTCTCCTACACGTTTGCAAGGCTGAGCTGTGTTGAGATGGTTGCAATCTGTAACTTCACTGCTAGACGCCACTGAATCCTACACACTGGTCCTTTAAATGATCTAATAAGCCACAGTTTTTACTGTGATAATGAGGAATGAGGTATTAGAGTTAAACTTTTTCTTCCATCGCTGCACTTGTTCCCCACAGTGCTGCTCAGTCGACTGTGTAGTTGAGGCGCTAACCCTCTCAGGTCGCCTCTAGTCCCCTTCTTATGTTAACCATACACTGGGTTCAGTTCATTTAGGTTTAACAAATACTTGCAAATCCTCCCTTCTTCCTCTATTCTCGCCTCTCTCTCCTGCAGTCTGCCCTCAGACCCACTCACATTACATAAGACTCACCCTCTTGAAACTTGGCGAGCAATTAAAAATGACAAATGACAACCTGTGACCATGAGACGCCGCGGTGTCATGGGGCATGCCATTGTGGGCTGACAGGCAACAAGGCATTGAGATACACCAGCGTCCAATTTCCTAGCATCGACACAGGTCAACTCTCCAGAGAAGTAGCAGTTAAAGTACATTCATACTGGTACATGTACACTTTAATTGGTTTAATGATTTAATGTATTGTTGTAGTTCTGAGAAGATATGTTATTCCATCCATGGATGAGTGAAAAAGTTTGCTTGGGTGAGTTTAAAAGATGTGGGGTAGCCTCTTTTTTAGTCTCTATTTTGAGAAAATTTCCAGTGAGTCTTAATGCAATGAAACACAATATGTAATTCCGGTGAGATGACCTCATCTCAAGGTTTTGAGTGGACCAGGGCTTCAGAAGGTTTAGAATAATTATTTATTTATTTATTGCTCCTTCCAACTGTCTCCAAGGTCAGAATGACTACGCTATACAGGGCCATGGAGATATCATTATTTATGTTATACTTTGGGGGGGGTTGTTTGGTGTACTATTGTTCCTTCATATATTTTAAGTTCTTAAGAAAATTTAAATTAAAAGACTTAGAAAGAAAAGCAGAAATTTTATTTTCAATTAAATTCAATTGAATCTAATTTTATTTGTATAGCACCAATTCATAACAAAAGTTAAATCAGGACACTTTTCAAATAGAGCAGGTCTGGACCGTATTCCTTATAAAATTATTTACAGAGACCCAACAGTTCCCACCATGAGCAAGCACTATATATAGCAGATAAATGATAGCTCACCTTAATTAAACAATCAAAAGGGTTGAGCGAATACTTGACTGAAACCTGTATCCGGTACAGATAATGTACTTTTTCAGTATCAAACAAGTAAAATGTGTCAATATCCGTACTTGTAAATGTACCAACTTAAAAATAAAAAAGCCAACTTCTTCTGTAATAATGTAACTCTTGTGATCAAAAACATTTTTGAAGCTCAATTCTGTTAATACTAAAATGAATATAGTAACTGATCAACGCATATCATTTAAAAATGAACAACTTCTGGTTTAAGCACCACCCATTCCAGGTACAGATAACTCTGGAAGAATAGCCAGTGCTTATGCTGGTGCTAATGGGGATCCTAATAAACAAACATATACGAATACAGATCATTTAGTTTAGTCCCTCGTTATGAAGCCCTACACACCTGTTGTATTATTCCCAGGATACAGTGCTGGTAGCAGACATGTCTGAGAGGATGTGATGGTGATGAAGAGGCTCTCTTTGAGTATAACTTTTGTTCTTGTGTGCAGGTGGCAGGAAGCCTTCTCTATGACATCGCAAAAATAATTTTGCTGAGCAGTTCCCATAGTAACAGCAACTCATGACAACTGCGTCATGAGTACGGTGGAACAAGGTCTTTGTTGGATCTCCCACTGGGAAAGTCACATACTAAGAGGGCTCATTGGCATCTCAGTGGTGTTTGCATTGGGACAGCAACACTGAGGCCACGTAGAGTTGATTGGTGGACGTTGTGGATGGTTACAATGACGGATGGATTGGAAGGTAGACAGGTCATAGGACGGTTTACCAAATCTGCTGATGTTCTTCTCTTAAATGTTGTAAATAACTCAACTTACAGGCTGTAAACATCATCTCTTTGGTCTTTGTCTATACCAATGAAACAAGCTGACATGGGGGCCAAACTTCTACAAATGACATTACAGACTCCGTGGAAGCCGACCTGCAGTGTCTGTAGATAAAAACGTCTCTTTCTAAAGTAACGAAATCACCTTATATTCAGGTGATTATACACTAATAAAAACATACCTTTAAATATTATATTCCATTTCTGCCAGTAGATCCTCCTGAATCCTAATGCTAATGCTAATGCTTGTTTTATGGTTGTAATCTTGATTATTTTGTGGGAATAGATGGAGAGATTTGGAAACGTATATGCCGATATAGAATTAAGTATCCTTTAAAAGCTGAAATATTTACTTCTCAGGTATACTTAAGCCAGACATCTTGACCAGATGTGGTTTGTACCCTCATAAGATGTTTTGAGCTGTAGTCTATCCTCACCACGAACATGGATGTTGAACAGTGGAAGTTTCCTCACACACAATGAGTTCTGGTTTCCAGAGGAAATATTAGTTACCTCCTGTTGTAAAATGCCATTTTGTGTTGTTCATATTGTTTGCAGTGATAACAAATATGTTCATTTTACCCATTTATATTCAACAAGCATTGCTGCCTGCAAACATTTTATATTTATAATTTCTGCTGTTTTCAAAGTCTGGGGGCCTTAAATGGAAAAATAAGGATTTATAGAATTAATTCTGCATTTGTTGTTACACATTTCTAAACTTGCAGTGAGTTATTGATCATTAAGAGTACTGTAGGCTACATCAATAAATACAATTATTTATTTAATAGTTCGTAAAGGGAAGGGAATATTGGCTGGTTGGCATTCGGGCTGAGCTCAGCTATTACTGCAAATATGATTTCTTTGACCTCCAAATAAGCCCACACAGTAAAAACATATTTTTTTATTCCAAAAGTTGAAAAGAGTTTTTTTTTCTCTCTCTCTCTTTTTTTTAAATAACCAGTAAAATTGCTTTGTAAGGAGTTTAGTGTGACACTTAACTAACTTAACGTAACTTTTGTGTCTGCTTTTCGTTGATTCGGTTTTAAAGCTTGACGGACAGACAGACAGACAGACAGACAGACAGACAGACATATCAGCACAAAGATACACAAACTCTTTTTCTGTCTCTCCCTCAGTCACTTGCTTATTCGCCCGCTTTCACACACTCACACATACACACACACACAATCACACTCAGGATAAACAGGTGGGCTATTAACAACTTGTAATTTTTACTCTAGAGATCCACAGTATGTCCTGTTAACAGTGATGGTTTACCAACATCTGCCAGCTAGGGGAGAGGAAGGGAAAATGATAGCGAATGTTCAGAGCAATCTGTTGAGTTCCTTCAGGAGCAGACAGAGACAGATAGGAAAAAGAGACAGCTACATCTTTGTTTTTCACACCATGGAGAGGTTATGGAAGTCTCACAGTCATATAAGCAATGTGTGAGAACTGGAGCAGAGAGACTGAGTGCCAAAATGCCTCACAAGCAGCAAACTCAATTCTTCACTTTCTAGCTGCTAACTCACTGATAGAGCTCAACTCAGACATAAACTGTATATTTAACATGCTCAATTTAAAGTTTTATGTATTTCTGCACTCATGTGAGGTACTTTCCTGGGCCAAATGGACTTAGGAAACATATCTCTACTCAACATAGCAATTTGTGTGTATGATACTAAACACATTTTGGTGTCAGAACGCAGCACATTCTCTGATATTCTTACTGATTCCATATACCACATTGTATTTACCCACACAAGTGGGGAAAGATGTTGGTCAGACAGAACATCTGAATACAATACAAAAGATTTCACTCTGTGTTCAACTATCACTGTACTATAACTTTTTTTTCCTCACCTGTGCAGATTTAAGTCAGCCTTGTTTCTGCTTGCAGGGAAGTGATCTTTTTTGGTGAAACAATTCATAGTTATTTATAAGAAATTCCATTATTTCTTTGTTATTGTTTTGATACAGCAATCTGCAAGTCAATATATCCCCACTTACTGCTTTCTATATGTTTACACTCTCCCATCTTCCTCTCTCTTTCCTTTCTTTGTTCCCTTCTGCTCTATTCTTCCCTCGATCTCAGGTAGCAGCAGGAATTGAGTTACGTCTAGCTAATTGAGAGACATTCTATGTTATCTATTATTTAGAGCTTTACCTGCACCAAGCCAGTGGCTTTGTCAGTGTCAGATTTAGGGTGACCTGACACATAACTCCTGCTACAGGGTGGGAAACAACCTTGAATTTGAATGAGCACCATGTCCACATAAGTACACTTTGTGATCCGTGGGTGAAAAGCAAAATCATTTTCTTTTCTCTTACCGCTTAATGTTTATATTGAGGAATTCAGTGTAGTTTTTTCTAGGGCTGTCACAAATGCAGTGTTTTGGGCTTCAAAGCTTAAGTGACAGTAATAGTCAGATATTTGCACCTTCGACCGGTGGGATGCGCTCTGAAGGGGTTGAGAGGATGAGACAGTGATGCAAAGCAAGAGTTTCGCTAGTGTTTACTCATAAACTACTTTAATCTGCTGCAGCTCTTTCCCCACACCCTGGCTAGCCCAGCCCCGTCGTTTTTCTTTCTCTTTCCCTGTATGTTGACTTTCTCTGGAGTTTCAGCTGTGTATTTTATAAAACACCCCAAAAAACACAACTTGCGTTTTGGATTTTTCACCACTGTTTAAATTTTATCAACAGCAGGTGACCCAGTGAGTGGAGCAGGCTTGTTGTTAATGACAAAGCCTATTGAAACAATTGAAACCAATGTGGTGCTGAATGCTTTATCTGGTCCGTGCTTGTAAAATAATCACTGTGTCCGGGACTTGTAATGCAATACCAGATAATGTGTGTGTGTGTGTGTGTGTGTGTGTGTGTGTGTGTGTGTGTGTGTGTGTGTGTGTGTGTGTGTGTGTGTGTGTGTGTGTGTTTTTCTGCAAAATGCTATAATGTGGTTGCAGACTATTAATATACCTGTATGTGGCCCAGGCAAGCCTCTGTGGGAAACACTGCAGGATCAGGCTTAAAAAAAAAAAAAAAAAATTAAAAGCATTTGAACACTGATTTGGATGTTGATTACCATGGCAACGGTCAAACCCACCTCCTCCTCCCCTGATACTCTGATACTCTAATTCACATTAGCATTCTGTGATCAGTGTAACAGCCTCGAAACCTGGGAGGCAAAGGTACAAGGAGATGTAGTAATAGTAGAAGAGAGCTTTTACGAGGTGGACTGGTAGTAGTAGTACAGACAAAGTGACAAATGTGCCACTTGCCCAAAATGCAACATGTCTTGTGTTTGGAGAACGGTGGACTTTTGAAGTAAATGTCTTCCTTTATTCTTCTCTTTCTGTTCCATTGTTAAATGTTGCTGAAAAAGGGTGAGCTGACCTGGGTCTTTTTTCCTGTTTCCGTCACTGTACTTTTTCTTGTAACCTTTATTTCTCCTTTTTCCTTTCTCCATCCTCATTCTGTACATACTTACCGTTGCTCCATTTTCCAAACTGGAAAATGTTTCCTCCACACCACTCTGTGTTTTTCTCTTTCATTCTGATTTCTATAGCTGCAAAGGATGTATCTGATCCTAGACCATACGTATCTGCATGGTGTAGAAAGGAGAGGAAATTGAGGGAGAGGATGTGGAGGAGGAAGTGTAGGAGAGACAGCAGGGGGAAGCCAGAGTGAAGGAAGGAATTGGGCAAGGCTGCAGACCCATGAATAAAACAAGTGAATGTTTTCCTTCACAAATGATGCAGCACTGAGTTGGGGCAAGTATAAAATATGTGACCTTGATTGTATACGGCACAGAAAAGAGAAGAGGAGATTTCATGGGACCTTCCTCCTTTAGATTGTGGGAGGAAATGGTTAACATATATTAAATGTTTTACGCACAACTTAAAGATTTCATTAATAATGTAGTAGATTTAATTGGATGTCTTTCATCACATGGAAAGCTACAAATGTTGAATATGGAAAACTGTCCATGCCTGTCAAGATTTTCACCATATAAATTCCAATCAGCTTATTTCAGTCGAGGAAGAAAACAGACATTGATATTGGCTACATGTAGTACAGGACACAGCACCTTGGATTTCTCGTTTGGATTTCTTTGGACTGTATTTGTTAAATGATTCTACTGTATATGTAGTTTGCATGCAGCTTTGGGCAGACATTAAACAGCTTTTTGGCTCCTCAAAATTAACTTCAAATGCTACAATACATGTGTATTGATAAATCGATAAAGAAAAGGTGTGATTCTAAATCATTTTATAGATATAGGTTTAGAGCTCCTTATCTCTTATACAAATATGGACTCCATCACTTGCAGTATACCCTCACGATTTTACTGTGAATAACCAGAGACTCAGAAGACCCCAGCACATGATACTCATACTGATAAAATTGTGTTCATAAAATTCCTTGGTGACACACACACACACACACACACGCACGCACGCACGCACGCACGCACGCACGCACGCACGCACCTACTGTGTGTTGCTGTGGACTTGGATTTGTAGATTTTATCAAGTGTTATTTCTTTCCACCACAGTGATCTCTGCATAGTCAGTCTAACTACAGTCTTAATATTTGAACACAACAGTATGATTAGCATGACTTGCCACAGACCTAATCTGTACTGTGTAGTTGCACAGTAAGTAACCTACTTAGTTGGAGTCATAGTTGACTATAATGACTCCCTAGTGGCCTCCCTAAGCTAAGGAGTGTGTGTGCCTGTGTGTGCCTGTGTGTGTGTGTGTGTGTGTGTGTGTGTGTGTGTGTGTTGGTGTGTGTGTTATCATAAATATCTAGCTCAGAGGCAATACAAGCCTCCGATCATTAAACTTTCAACACAGCAACACCCAGATTTTCTCTTTCACTGTATTTTCTCCCTCATTCTTTTTGCCACAAGCACAGTGACAAAGATACAAACACACAACACAAATAGATAAGAACAAGCTGCTATAATGACCTTAGGACATGGATTCACATGTATAAGGCCTCTCAGAATAGAAGAAATGAGTCTGTTTATCAATATGGAAAAGTTTTTCTATAAAGATTATTTTGTATTGTGACTATATACACTGTGGCATAATCTGGATTCGTGATGTTGCAAGCACACTTCAGTGCATCTGTTAGAAATACACAACGTTCAATACAAAAATACATACTGCATATGAGCAAAATACTCTGTCTGTATCTTTAGTTTCTGCTTGTGACAGTGATGTTAAAGCACAGACTTGCTGAGGTTAATGACATATCCTTTTGGGAAGATCATTTTTTAATCTATCGTCTCGACAGCTGTGCAACCCAGACACTGTGAAATCCAGTCGTCTCTCTGACTAGAGCCATGCAGTCACATCTCCAAATCAAATCTGCCTATTAACTGTGCTATGAAGGCAGTAAATGAGCTTCTACCAAATGGTTCATACCAGTCTATCACCTAATGGATATAGAGAATTGAAATGTTCCCCACAGTATCCCAGGACACCCAGTCCAGCTGATGCAGCAGCTGTTGCCAGAATTCAATGGATGCATGTTACCTGCAGAAACACAGGAAGGATGTCAGTTGTGCCATCTGGCTTCTACAAATCAGTGGCACAACTCAATGATTGAAGCCCCATCTCTGTGCAAACACTGGGCACACTGAGTGTCTAATAAACTCATCATAGGCTTAGAACCAGCTTTCTTTCTTTAATGATTTTAACTTAGTTTTGGAAAGTTGGAAGATTGCTTTAAATACCATTCTCATTATTCAAAGAACAGTTTAGAGAATTCTGCCGTCTAATTTTATTCTATCTGAGCCTCTTTGACTGAATGATTATATCCTGTTTGACATCTTTGGTATTTATTCCTGCACGGCCTCACTCAACAGATGACAGCAAGTTAAGAATGTGTCGTTAAACGCTCAGATAGTTCATTAATGTCGTTTTACGCAACCTCCACTGCTGAGTACATTTTATATTTCATTCTCTTTGTATTAATTTCCATTACAATTACAGTAAAGACTATAAGACCAGGAATGCTTTTAACTGCAAGTGTGTGACTCGTCTCTCTGTGTCTTGTGTTTGGCCATTTTTGTGTTCACAATCTGCTTCTTCCACAACTGTAACGTAACACAAGATAGCAAATGCATGATTCATTTTCATGGCATTCTAAATGTGCCTCACACCTCCCTGTCCAGGCTTTGGAGGGAGAGGGATGAAATACATGGACATAACTCTGTTATTTATTAGCTTTGAAAGAGGAAACAGACAGGAGCAATAAAAAGAGGATATGATCAGAAAAGACAGTTTTATATTCTTGTAATCACTTTGAAGGGTTTGATTGACATGGGGGCAAAGTCAGGGAAGGCTAAGTTAATGCTTTTGAAATGAGCATACTTAAATATTAAAGGGGTTCTGGAAAAAGAAAGGTCATCTCTCAGACCAAGGCGGAATAATAAGAGAGCTAGTCGCAACCACTATGATCACTATGATCGTAACTTGACGTAGCTGAGAAAGTTGTACCAACATCCCAATCAACAGCACTGCAACAGCAGTGAGGTGCTCAGTAAAGGAGAACCACTCAGCCTGTGAAAACAGATGTCATTAGAGTGATTTTCTGAGAGTTTCAGACAGAAAGCCTGTGTAATGAACTTGGACATTTAAAGGCAGCTATGGGTCCATGAAAGACACTGCAGGACCCAATTAATTTGGAACTTGACATACCTACATTATATGGACTAAAAGTCAGGATATCTCAACCTTAGGTTGCATCATTTTTGTCTCTTCCTTTAATCTCTCTTTTGTGAGTCCCTCAACTTAATGAAGATGCTGTGCCAAATCACTGTAGTATTCCTGTAAGTACTGTTTGTTTGAGTAGGGCTTATGAAAGGCTTTGTTATACTCCACATATGGCATGTTTCTGTCCACCAGCTACATGTTCAAGTTGGGGGAACATCCAGATGGTGCAGAAATCAAGATGGAAAATGTGGAAAAACGTCTGTTTAACAAATTTCGCTCATATGATTTCTAAATCCATTCTCTAATACATGCACAGACACACTAGCAATTATTCTTAATAGCTTGCTCTTAAAGAGACACTTAATAGCTGTCGGTTATTAGTAAGGACGTGTTTTAGGCAGAGAAATAGACGAGGGAAGGACTGGAAGCTTTCCGTCTCTCCTCTCTCCTGGAATTTATCTCTTTCTATACTCTGTCTCTCTTCTCCTCTCTCTTTCAGCCTCTATAATTTGCCCTCGATGTGTTTGGAATTACATGTCACATCAAATAAGGCTATCTAGCTTCTGCAGCAATAGTGTGTGTGTGTGTGTGTGTGTGTGTGTGTGTGTGTGTGTGTGTGTGTGTGTGTGTGTGTGTGTGTGTGATCCAGCAGTGCAGTGGTACCACTACCACCCTCAGAACCAGATTCCCATTAAATGAATCTCTGGGTTGACTGTTTTGAGCAGCAGGGGGGTTGTAATATATCTGATAGACGTACAGTATATCATTATCACTGACCTTTCTTTCATTTGCGTGGCCTTGTTCCCTCTTTCTTCTGCAACCATTTAAAGGATACAGAGGTAAATAAAAACACTTTGTTTATATTTGGTGGTATAGCATGTTGAAATGCAGTGTGGCACCTTCCTGGAAGACCCTGATGTAGATTTCCTCTCAAAGTGGTGGTATTATCATGAGCCAATACCACAGAGCTGAAGATATATTGCTAGTTTAAATGCACAACACACATTAGTTTGGGTCACTAGGTATTATCTATGCATGTTTTGTATTAATACTATATTATTATATCTGTCTGTTTTACGTTCACTGTAAGGCCGCATTCTCCAGTAAGAGCTAATGAGGATTTTTGCTGCAGGAACACTTGCTGCTCATCTGTTACCTTACTGTAGGGTGGTATGCTCTTATAGATAGTGAAAAAAAGATCTACCACATTTTCATAATGTGTGAGGAAGCCTGGTACATGCATTTCCAGAGGCTGTTGCTAACCAAAAAAATCATACTGCTGCCTATATGTTATCCACCTAGCAAGCTAGCAAAGTTTGGTTCATGTGATAGCATAATATCAGGTAATATTGCACAACATTATGCAAACATGACAAGCTGCACATTGTTCAGAAGCATATGTGGAGATTTGTATTCAGAGGATATCCCATTGGTTATACCATTCATTATTAATAATTTTCACAACTTCAGAAGACTCACCTGGAGCTCTCACATAACAGCAACAATATAAAGTTTGGATGCAGATACAGTGTCACATGACAGGGCACAGGGCATCACTTTGCGTTACTTGCATAATCATTAAAATGGCTTATAATAGTCCATATGATCATGGGATTACACTGTTCTTAGTGGTGGCTTTAGTTAGAGCCCACAGCAGTGACTGTTTTGGTGTCTGCATCAACACCAGCAGCAGCACCACTACACACACACACACACACACACACACACACACACACACACACACACACACACACACACACACACACACAAATAAAGAGCATAATGTTAAGAAGTCTGTAATGTTAAACATTTTGAACATATATATGATGTTTTTACCTCGACTGTGAATTTTATTTGAATCAAACACACACATATCACAAAACTGTTTGATTCACAGTGTGTAGAACACTGACATAAAAACACCCTTTAAATGGGAAAAAGGATTTTCATATTCAGTGTACTTATGTCTGAAAGCAATCTTGTTGCTTCACTTTCATACCAATGAAGCACACTGAATAGAACTTAGATGTGTGAAAAAGAGACTGAAAGTAGAGAGATGAATAGTGTGAAGAAAAGAGCAGTATGGAAAGTAATTTTGCTTCATTATCTCATGTCAAGCTAACAGAACCATCAGTGTGAAACCTTAGCAGCTGCAGATTGAGAGACAAGGAATCAGTGAAATTGGTAAGGTAAATTTGCAGATTATTGCCTGTCCTGATTTGACATCATTATCCATCCATCATTCTCTCATGTCTACCATGAGAAACACTGATCAGAGTCTCAGCTAAAAACACCTCTTTATGTAATCACTGTGGATGCTGTCTTTTACCACCCATCCTTTGTCATATTTAAAGTTCATCCACGGGCCAAAAAAAGTCCTCAAAAATGGCAGTAATGCTAGACTCATTTTAATCAAACAAGTAGTCGATTGTTAACCTCAGTGACAAGCCTTTTCAGGTAGCTACTTCACAATAAAAGCCCTTCAATGTTGACTCAGTTGAAAGCTTTTGTGTCCCTGCAACACCAGACAATATTTCGATTGCATTAGCAGCAGCTTAACACAGCAAGTGCAGTTCCCGTATGGTAAAGTGGAGTGAAGTAGAAAACAGTGAGGCTGCTGTCTGTTGTATGAAAGTAAGAATAGGAACACATTAGTGAAACTAAAATCCAACAATCTGTTTCTGTTTAGTTACCTAAATGACTGTTAGGGCTGTCAACAAACACTCTAAATTTGATTATAAATTAAAATTGCAAAAAAAACAAACAGTTGATAATGAATGATATAATCAGTTGTGGGGGGGAAGCAGTACTTACTGCAGCTGTTTGCCTTGTTCTTGTGTGGGCCTTGGCCGCTGCACTGAATGATAGGCAGGAGTCAAACAACGTCACTTTCGTTGATTGAAAATGAAATGTAGGTAAAGGCTGAAACAACTGAATAATTAAAATACATATAAAATGATGATGATAAAATGAAGTTCACAACCCAACTCAGCCACAGAGAGAGTGATTAGCACACAGAGCAATCTAAAAATCCCTGTGTGGACTGGATACAGGAGATAAGGATAATTAATGGCATTTAATGGTTCAGAGTTACACTTCAAATTCAAGCCTCACATCCAGCATGGATAATAAACTAAATGTATTACATGTACCACTGTCACTAAAGAAGGCAGAGGAATAGTTAAACATTTGACACTGAGCAACAGAGAGAGAGAGAGAGAGAGAGAGAGAGAGAGGCCATTACTAACTGCTGAGCTAAAGTACTGTAGCTAGCCGATCTGAAGAGAATATAACTGAATGTAAACATGTGTTTAACAACTGTGGGATTCGCTGAAAGGAGGCTGCTATGAGTGCTTGATCAGAGCTAGTGTACTTTTCAATGTGTAGCTGGTAATTATCCGATCTAATTTCACTGTGTTGAGCTAGAGCTGCAAAAATACACTGCCAGCAATAGAAAAGCACTCAACCTGAACAGATACGCTGACCACAGCACGTCAGAGAAGGTCACATCTTTTGGTCAGTAGACTTTATTGTTATGTTATGTATTGGTTATTGGACACAATGCACTAAAATAGATAATCAAATAGGTCGAACCTATGTGATTTGTTTTTAGGATGAATAATCAAACGTCTGGCCTTTGTTGGCCAATTTTGACAGCACTAATGTGCATGATGCCAATTACTGTAGTACATTGACAGTTGAGTGTAGAGCCTGTCACAGTTTGGGCCTGTTCATAATCAGGACCATAATACGACAGGTCAGCTGTTATCACCTGCACAGTGGCATGGTGCTACTAAACTGTATAATATTGAGCCAGTGGAAAAGGGGCCAAATGTGACTCCCTGCTGAGACAGATATGACTCTCTCAAGGCGCTACTTAAAATGTATATGCCGCTGCTAGACTGGTATGTGTGTATATTTAATCCCAGTATATTGGAAGATTTTATTTGGCCTCAGGGTGAACAGGTACATAAGCACCCTTCTTGTGGTTTATATGTCTATTTGCATGGCTGTCAGCTTAAATGTGCATGTCAAAGGTCGGGCTAAAGAAGCAGTGCTATAAGAAGGAGAGGGGGAATGTTCAAGGTAAGAGACAGATAGAATTGACCCTTAAGATAGGAGGATGGGAAGGCTAAGACAATTTGTTGGTAGAAAGAAATCAGTACAGCCTGAAGAGTCGAAGCAGCTCTGGGTAGTGAGCTGTGAAAAGCCAGAACTGCACTGACTGAGCTGTTTTGCCATCTCTCAGTGGGAGAGACTTTTCACTATAGCCAACTGAGCCACTTTAATGAACTTGGGGGCCTTTTTGCTGTGGGTAATGATTTGGAGCCAGCTGTGGGTGAAGAAGCAGTTTCTCTCCTGAAGCATGTGCCAGGCAGCACTGTCAAAAACAAAGCACTGGTTTCTAGATTTTAACACTAGGTCATCAAAGTGTTTTCTGACTGAGCTGGCTGTCACATTGCTAGAGCGTAACCACTGTTGCTGTGTGTGTGTGTGTGTGTGTGTGTGTGTGTGTGTGTGTGTGTGTGTGTGTGTGTGTGTGTGTGTGTGTGTGTGTGTGTGTGTGTGTGTGTGTGTGTGCTGAATGACTCAACAATGATGTAAAGTGTAATAAGAGTGTTTTGATTGATGTGGTCTGTAATTACCTACTTCCTCTTGTCAAACTAACATGTACCTAAAATAAGGAAGCTACGGTTAGATATCATTTAGGTGTTATGGTATTAACAATTTTGCTTACCATTAAGAGTTCTAATCAAATCCTGTCTTGACACATTATTTGTTTAAGAGGAATAAAACAAAATATGTTGGAAACGAGCAAGCAACTTTCATTTTCAACAGATTTAGTCCTTTGCAACGTCCCTCGGCAGCACATCACCGCACACATCACACATCTGTTTACCAAACTAACAACCATCTGTAGTGCATGCAACATGCGACTGTGATTTATTAGAAATATTCAGGTGCCGACATGCACACTTTGATCATAGACCAATTTGATTGTAATTACGCCAACACTAAGCCCTTAGAGAAAGAACAGCATTGGAAGCAACATTAGATGGAGGGTTTCTGTGTAGGTGGGTGGAGAGGGGGAATCATTTTCAGAGTACAACTCTCTAATCAGTATTTAACTTCAAACATTTGCTTGTGGGGCTAATTGAGGATGACAGATGAAGAGAGGCTAGCCGACTCGCAGAGTGTAATTGGAGGCTAATTCTCTGTGATTTGTCTCATCTCTACGGGACAGATCAGTGGTCTGGGGAGGGGAGATAATCAGGTGAACAAATCGCTCTAGTCTCTCTAAATTCCTGTTGAACTGCTGGACCTGATAAACAAAGATGATTGCAGATGACAGCAGCAGAACATAACTGAATGCTATGTCACTGATTGTTATTGTATTTATTTTTTTAGATGAAAAGTAATTTCAGCCAGGCAAACTGAATAATTATGACTTGCCAGATACACGCTACACAGTGGGAGGAATGTTCTTGTTTAAGCAATCAGGTATGCTCTCCATTTCCTCTCGTGGTGTGGTTTGTTAACAAATAAGGATTTTGGAGGAATAACTTCTGCATGAAGACCTACAATCCTAAAGGCTCCCCAAAGGAGCAATATGTAAGATTGTTTAGATGATGTTTAAAATGGGTAGTGCAGTCCAAATTCAAAACACTGGAGCAAATTGTCTCCCTCCAGCCCCTCCTCCCCAGACTAGAAGCTCAACTGGGTTGCCAGGTTGAGGACACTGAACCTACAGTGCAAGGCCCTTTTTAAAGACATTTATAATGTTATACAGAAGATCGTTCCAGTTAGAGTTTAACCTGATTTATGTTTATATCATCATATCATTTGTTTGTGTAGTTGAGTTAGTCATGAACAATAATGCTGTAATAATTATTACTTATCGAACATATCAATAAAGGTGAAGCTGTTATTACTAGTATCAAGATTCAAGTAATTCTCATCATAATGGTATTGCAATATAACTCAAAATTACTTGAAAAGCAAAAATTATGTCTAGAATACAGATATAAACAAATATTCATAACTATTAAAGAATATAAGGATTGTAAAGTGACGCTCTTGCTGCTCATCAGACGCTCTGTTTCTACAGAGGGAGCTGAGGAAATGAGAGAAGGAGAGAGGAGATGACTGGAAAGTGGGGAAGAGTCTTCTCTGTTCTGGCATCAAAGGCAGGTGGGCTGAATGCAGGATGCTTACTGGCATACATTAGTATGTGATCCTGGACGGACTCAAGGTCAGCTGTCAATCTGTGAAAAGAGTCATTTCATTTATTTAGCATTGTATGGTCATTGTTCAAAAACAAACATACAAATTAACTAAAGTTCAGGTACTTATGAACTAACTTCAGCCACTGCTGGTTCCTGGTAATGTTCTGAAGAGCCTCATGAGCCACTGTGCCGTTATATATATTATATATTTGTTGTTGAATGTGTCTACAGTCTTAATCATTTATTTAAAACAGCTTGCCTATACACTGTAAATTACAAATGGTTTCTATTAGATAAGATGTAGGAATAGCTAGAAGCTAGGGGTGAGCATGAGTAACGTTACATGAGTCCTCGATTTGGACGTCAGTATTCGTTCAACATAGCTTTATAAAATAAATAACATTTGCCAGTTGAGTCAATTTTTGTTTTATATTTCTGTCATGCTGGTTGTGGTCAAGGTAGTAAACAACAATGGTCCGTCCCATATGCTCCCCCGTGTGGCTGATAGCAGTCAAACTACTCCACAGTCAGCATGAAATATGAGTGGAACTGGGTGCTATCCAGGTGGAGTTCAAGGATTAAACTATAATAACCTAACTGTCCTCGCTTGGTTTAATACATGTGCACTGTCTGTGTCTGACTGCAGTCAATGCTACAAAATAGCGATACCAACAACTTTCATTTGGTTTGTTTGTTTGTTGGTTTGGTCGAGAGACCTAGACAATGAATGAGTAGAGAGAGAACCTGTAGTGGTTATTTTCTGTTATTTTCTGATTGTTTCACAGCGGTTACATTTAGAAAAAAAAACATTCCACACATTACGCACCCAAAGGCAAATTTAGAATGAGAATATAGAGGTTGTAACAGTATTGTCAGAGAATACATATATTACATATTGTTCCTTTAAATGTTTGCATTTCAATACCAGAGAGGGAATAAATGGCTAAGAAATGAGAGAGCTTCTGCTCAAATCTTGTCATCTTGTTGAAATTCTTCTCTTTTCATTCTCATTAGCCCAGTGATGTATACATACAAACAGACAGATAATGAGTCTAGCAGACATGCACACATTTAAATATAGAGGCCAACACACTGTCTCCGTCTCTGTGTACACCAGAACAACCAGGCTTAATGCTTGATTTTAATGTGACAAAATGTGGACATGCTTTAATTATTGGTGTTCTCATTGTACTTGGCTGTTTTAAACTTGCCATTTTCAGCCAGGACAGATTGTACCTGACAAATTTACACTTTTAAATCATTACAAGACATTAGCATTTTTAAATGAGTAATTCCTCTAAAAGTGAGCAGAAATAAGTAATCTTATGAGAAGGAATATTATTCAGTGTGGAGAAGATGACTGTAAGGTGTAGAAGGTGATTATAAGAAAAAGTAAGGTAGTCTTTTGCGCCCCTTTGTAAGACTCTGACAGCTAAAGGAATATGTCATTATTCACCTTTACAGTTTCTGCTGAAGTGAGGAAAGTGGCAAATTAGCGGAGCTGAAGAGGAGACAAAATTAAGAGAAGGAGACAATTTGTGCCATTATGGATAGAGCCTTTTGGCCTTTCCCATAATGCCTCTCTATAGTTGATATATGGCAGATCTTAAAGAGAGCCTTTTCCATCAAAGCAGTGTTGAATGCGGTGAGAGTAAAGAAGATGGGTGATTTAAGGAGGATTCCTAAGGGAAGGTACAGTGGGTTGTTACTACAAAGACAATGAATTGTTGAGCCGCAGTACAAGCTACCATCATAGTGAACAACGACTACAAGAGTGGAGAAGATGTATAAGGAAAGTACATTGAATTTTAGCTATAGGGGCCAAGGTAGCTACAGATAAAAAAGTAAAGCTGCCACAGCTATTTACTTGAGAAATTATTGAATTACTGGCTAATCTCTATAGTCAGTGAAGCATAGAAAGGTAGGATAAACTGGAACCCACCCACATTTTCACTTGGGTATTTTTGTACATCAGGACTCTATAATAATGAAATGCAAGATGAATATGGAAATTCTTTACAATGCCCATCCCTAATATGGAGCATAGTGTAGGTATGGCCCATTTGAATGGGATAATTAGCTAACTAAGCATAGAAAATGTAAAAAAAAACAAACAACAACAACCCAGTCATCACAAATATTGGAAATCATACCACCCTCATCGGTACCCGCTGCACACTACATGCCCAGCACCAAACAACAGACAGACAAAGCTAGCAGCTAGCTCGTGAACATGTGGAACATTTAGCAGCTAAAGGAAGATTGCATGTATTGTGTGGTCAAGAACATACCTCCAAATTAATGCTTATGTTGCTCTGTATCCATTGCTGTATGTGTATATTAGCATATGAGCTTTATACAGTGATAATATGTCAGTGTTTAAATCTGTTTCTGCTGTGCCCAGGTGACCAAAAAACAAACAATTAATAGTGCTTTAAATTAATAAGTTATCCTACTTAACTCTATGATCTATCTCATCGGGGTATTTGTACTATTCACACGTCAGGATTTTTACTTTATTCCTTTGGTTCTTAGTTGTATCATTTCATCATAATCTAGGATAAATCCAGGCCTTATTTTTAATCCTCAGGTCTTCTGTTTAAACAGGGACTTTCTGTCACAGTCATTTTGTTTTGCTAAATCAAGTTATTTTTCTTGTTTGCACATCTGATTCATTTTCTGCCACAGCTTTGTTCAATAATACTTTAGTCAGTTTTCACAGGCAGACAATTAACCAAACCCAGAGTATATTAGAAGCAATACCTCTTCTCCTCAGCGTGGTTCATCATGGAGTGTTTACTGACTCCACTGAGTATATGAGGATAGCTTCTGCTGTTGTTGTTTGGCTATTAAAATCATGATTGAGCTACATGATTGCTTATTTTCTACAGTAAAATATGCTTAAAAACTAGTTTTTTGATCCTCTGAGTTCTGCAGTAAATGATCACTTCTTCTGACTGTCAGGAAAACGCAAGTACATCTTTTGGAAATCATGAGAAATAAAATAGTAACAAATTAGGTTTTGTGCCTTTAAAACACAACTTATCTGATTATCTCCTCTCCTATGAATGTCTGGCTTATTATCGTTCACACTACTCTATCTTATGATCCTCTTTTCTTTGAGAAACCTGCAGTTTTGTATATTTTTGTCTTGAGACCCTTAGATGAATTGTATTTTCCAGTAGATGGGTGGTATCAAATCAACATACCAAAGACCTGTGGGATTTAGCTGATAATTATTTGCATGTATTTCACACATACTTGAACAAAGTGGTTCGCTTATTATTATCTCACCAGTCTTTTGTTTCATCAGCCTCTCATGCACTGCTTTGAATCTTCATTAGACCAAACAAGTGCTCTAACCATCTGCCCGGTTTCTCTATTCCTCATTTGAAATCAAGCCCAAACACAATTTGTGTTTATGGAGTTTTTGGATGAATATTTCTGGATAATCTGTTCATTTTTTTTCTAATTTGCAGCAATAAAAAACATAATTCAGATGTATTTTTAAATATTTACAGTGTGTATGTGACTCCATTAAATACCCAGATTTAAATATGTGTGTATCTTCCTGCCTGTGAAGCATCAGAGACACGTCTGATCCAACAGACAATAAATAGGACAGCTGTGGCCATCTTTAGTGAGAATTGTCAGAATTGATATTTAAGTTTTATTTGTCATAGTTTCAGAACAAAAAGTGTCAGTGCTGAGAATGAATAAGGATTCACAAACAACCTTTCCAGCCTGCGCTGATGGCTTCCATTTGTGTATTTTAGCATGATGTTTTCTGCCCTAATGTTCCTTTGTCTTGTTCCACTACTTATTAATAACTGTTATTTCTTGTGTAAAGACTGATTATTACTGTTGTTTCAGGTGCATCAGTTTTACCAGTTAATTTTGAGTCTATAAGAAGTGAAATACCAGTAATTCACAAGAATGAAGAAAAGAATGAAAAAGAAAAGCTTTGTAACAGAAACATGTCTGCGGTCTTATCCCGGTAATCACCTCACAACCCCTCAGAATTATCTTATGACCCCCAGGTTAAGAACAACCAGTTTAGATAATCTGGCTAAACTCAGTGGCTAAATGCTTGTTTACAACAGGTATGATTGACTGTTAATAAAGTATATATCTTTAAGTATTTATTGTGTTGAGATAAACTGTTATCATAACCATTAGAAATGATGGCCAAAACTTCAATAATAGGATCAAGATTGTAACAAACCAGGATTTTACTTTAAATGCAAATTAATTGCACCATGTTTTTAAGATAAGGCACACAAGGTGTTTTATGTAAGTATTTCTAGGAGGGGCCCTTAAACCGAGACTTCTTCCACAGACATGAAGTTGAATACATAAGCAATAACATACAAATCCTCGCTCCACACAGTAATTTTGCTGCTGTTAGTTAGTATTTAGCAAACATTATACAGATATTGCTCTTACTGACATTCCACAGCAGTTCACTGACTTCATGACTCTTCTCCATTTGACCTACTGTTACAATAAGTTGTAGCATTTACCATCATCCCCTAACATTTGTATTTCTGTATTTAAATTTAGCTTCACCAAGATATTATTCAGAGGTAAAAGAGATGATTTATTCAAATTAATCTTGTAACCTGATACAGAACTAAGGAAGTGTCGTTGGTGCCTATCTCATGTACAGAAGCCGATCATCATCATATAGAGACATTTTTTGATCTGTATCTTTTACCACTATCTGCTTCACTCACAGTTGTATTTTTTGTGCTCGTGGCTCTAGCAAAATTGCAAATAGTAACGGAGAGACAGGAGACAACCTTGCCATGTGCCACGTTGGATTGAGAATCTGGGTGACAACTGGTTGCCTGTTAATACCTTAGCGCTTGGGCTGTTATATAGAATCTTCAGCATATGCAGGAATTTGTCCCCAAAACCCATTCTCTGCATTGTGTACCACAAGAAGGGTCTCTCCAGCCTACCAAATGCTTTTTCAGCATCTACTGAAAGTATAGCACATGGAGATTAGATATCTGAGGCAGCATGTATTATATGCAACAGTCTTTGTATGTTATCTGATGAGAATCTGTGTTTCATGAACCCTGTTTGTTCGTAATGACTTTCTCTAATCAGCGAGCTATCACTTTAGCATATGATTTAATTTCTGAATTTAGACGTGATATGGACCTGTAACTTTTACATATTTTGGGATGTGATGCCTTTTTGACAACTTGAACAGTTGTAGAATGGTTGCACAGAATCTTTGGCATGTTAAACTGTTTGCCTTTGTATACAGTCTTTGTAATATGGGATACTTAATGTCACTGCTAAATGTCATTGAGCTGCCATGGCAATGGTCTATTGGCTAGCACACTTGATTTGACATTCAGCTGAGGGTGCCTGTAGCATCTACAGCTGGTTATGTGTGTGTGTGTGTGTGTGTGTGTGTGTGTGTGTGTGTGTGTGTGTGTGTGTGTGTGTGTGTGTGTGTGTGACAGTCATGTTAATGAATGTAATACTTCACACTTAGGGACAGGGAAGCTCTGACAAACCTGCCTCTGCCCATGTGAGTACAGAGAGAGACACAGAGAGAGACAGAGAGGGAGAGAGAGATGGCGCATTTGATAGGAGTTGTAGATTCAGTGCTTGTGTGAGAAACTGATGTCAGATAAGGTCTTCAAACTTTAGAGCACTATTATCACAAGATTGATCTTGAAGTCTGACTGTAGATTAGTACCTGGGCAGATGATCACTGTCACTGAACCTCACAAGGAAGGTCAAATGGCAGCTATGGTGTTTCAAGTAGTAGGGCCAAATACTCTCCAAACAACCTAATATAACACTATCCATTTGATCATGATCTTATATTCTACCCCTTGTTTCCATTTTGGTGTAAACTGAGCCAGCAACATGCTCACTCACTCAGGGACCACACAAACATTAATTGCAACATACCTATTTATGCACAAGGCTTTCACACACACACACACACACACACACACACACACACACACAACAGACTCACAATCAAACACACAAGTGGTTGACCTTGGTTGCTCTCTGCCCCCAGGTGTGACTGACTGTAGCAATCTCAGGTTGGAGCAGCTGCCTTGTAGTCATTAAAATGTCAGCCATGTCCTGACATTTACTTCATTTCCTATTTGCGTGGACGAGGAAAACAGACTCATTCTCAAACAAGCTCATACACTGACTGAAAGAGAGAAATGCAAGGACATAGAAAAAGTCACTTATTCTGTATCCACTCCATCCATTGCGAGGTCACATGTTGGATTCCAGTATGCAGCTTACAGTGTCCTTGAGGTTTGCGCAGCCTTCTTCCAAAATCAAACTCTAATTTATTTATTTGTTTTAATCATCTGTATTATTTTCTGCTCTGTCCCATCTGTAATGGTTGGAGAGTTGCCTAGAGAGACAAAAGGGAAGGAAGAATCCTTGGGAGCAGAAATGAGTTAAGCTGTCAGCAAGGCAAATTTCATTCTTTGGGTCTTGTCTATCGGCATGCCCAACAGATTTGGGAGGTTGTGATTGTAATGCATTATCTGGTGAAGGCAGTCAAAGGGAGGATTACAAATGGCAGGCAGTGCCCCATTATCACAGCCAGTCCAGAGGAGCACAGGAGAGTCAAACTGGCACAGAGACAGAACCAGAACACACAGTACACAGAAATTTGCACAGAGAAAGAGTGGTGAAAGAAAGACATGGCTGACTGCAGACTAGGTATGTCCTTGACTCAGTTGGTCTTTCAGTATATGAATTTGTCTTGTGCTTCTGGTACGTGTTTTTCCTTGATTTATAGATTTTTTAATGTAACTTTTTATTATTACTCAATATCATTATCATTATCATTCGAAAATGTTACATTTCAACACAGTCAGACATAAATAGTGTCCTGGGTCATAGTTCAGTTATAAAATCCTAATGCATCACTGACCAATGGGCCATGCTGCCCTCCGTTTCTGTTACCCTCCTCTATTTCCATCCATTAGGTTTGAGGTCAATTCATTTTTATATAAGACTCTTTGTTCACTGTTTGTGAAGTTTACAGCCTACCATGCTGTTGCTCCTGTGTGGCTCTGTATACAATGATGCAGCTAGAAAAAAAGGGATCCAACTGACAAAACACAAGTTGACTTTGGGACTGATGACATTGTCTTTGACTTTTAGGGAACAGCCCTACTGCAATCATTGCCCGTCATTGTTGAGCTACAGTCTGTACTTTTTCTTAGTAATCATCAGTCACTCAGATGTTGCTTTTGCTGGTTTTGTTTTTAGCCACCTCCAAGCATCAGTTACACTGTGAAAATAAACTTTCAGTCTAAAAGATGGCAGGAAGAGCACTATTGTTTTTGCATGTAACAGTGACTTGATTTAAACTTGAATTTGCAGTGTTTTAGGATGTATTCACACATCTTTTTACAAAGTTATCCCTTTGGTATGGTTCATTTTTGCATATGTGAATAGTATACAGAAATCACACTTGGATGCCAGACATATGTAACAAGCAGGCTGAGACAGCTTGAAAGGGCTGGTCTCGGTCTGCTTCCATGTAGACTCTGGAGTGGCTGGTTTGTGGTGTGAAAGTAAATGAATCGACCATAGGATGTTATGATAGCCGATATGTGTATAAGATGTATGCACAAGCATGACTATTTTCCTTAATTAACAGGTTCTGTCTTGACCTGTTAAAACTGCTGTGCTTGTGTCCTTCTCTTGTATACTTTGTCTGCTCATGAAGTCTATTAAAACGTGTATGACATAGTTCCACAACAATAAGTTCTGAATCCTTACAGTACAAAACGCCTCACTTTGATTGTCCCATTTCCACCTCTTATCATTGATAACATGCAGTCGATTTGCTGTCTAATAATACTAATAATGCTTATGATCAGTTATTTCTTCATGAGGTCTTTGTGACACGAAGAACATAAATATACACACCAGAAGCATGAAAGTCAGTCACTAGAATTTGACTTCCCCACATGGGTCCTGATGATGCGGGATGACAATCTCCATTACTGTCCAGTCAACGAGTTACCTGTTGAACTGGACCAGAACTGAAATGCAACAATGTAACATATTTTTCTTTTCATCACTTTTTTCATTGTTTTTTATGCCTTATTTTGTTTGTGATATACTGTATGTTTGTTTTTTTTAGTTGACAATTTTAAACTCATGCACACAAGAAAAACTTCCGTCTTTGAATTAGGGCTTGGTGATATCGGTAAAATCAATGATAATACTAAGAAAACATATTATGTCACAATATGGCAAGAATATGCAACTTGCTTTTCCGACATTACACGTGTAATCTGATATGAATGGTTCATAAACACTCAATGACTCAATATCAGCAGCCTCGACCTCAGTGATTATAATTATTGCACTGCTTCATGGAGCCTTGCACTTCCTATCAGTACCGCACAAACAAAGCTATAGCCAGACACAAGCCCTCAACCACATCACATTACCCTGTCACACATATAATCAGTGATGTGGAGTCTGACACACACACTGAAACAATGGAGAGAAGAAGAAGCAATAAGGCATTGTGAATTGAGCAAGCAGACTGCTCAAGGGAGATAAAGTCAATTAAATTCTAATCAAACCAAGAGAATGCCATGCATTTGATTATGGGAAAGCAGAGAGCGGTGAATGTATGTGAGTGTGGTTGAATTAGGTTAGGGGGCAGAGATGGCACAC
Source organism: Dicentrarchus labrax (assembly GCF_905237075.1). Classification (NCBI taxonomy): domain Eukaryota; kingdom Metazoa; phylum Chordata; class Actinopteri; family Moronidae; genus Dicentrarchus; species Dicentrarchus labrax. The sequence continues at coordinate 10,776,137 of NW_026136713.1, read as the reverse complement.
TATAGAAAATACAGTGAAGCTCCAGATGCAGTTAATTTGTACCGACACACACTTACAACAACCAAACCAAAGTCAACAACAGATTAAGCTTAGTCCGGAATGAATCTCTGAGTAGATGGAGCTCTGACTCTGATGTGTAAGCAATACAGAACTAGACATTTTAGAAGGTAAACAACACACATACTGTTATAAAACAATGAAAAAAATGTATTTGTGTGCTAAATATATTGTTATTAGCTGTATACTAGCTAATAAATGAGGTGGAATACATTTAAGTTTAAGCACACTTAAAGAAGAGAAACAGACTGGAAGTTGTGATGAATACAGATATTTTCAGTCACTTGTGTGAGTTTGGAGGCCAGCCCTAAAGCCCTGCATATCTCCGGAGGAAATATAGAGCCTGCAGCCAGAATGGCTTCCCAGTCACACTGTTGTGCCTTAATTAACAGAGGTCTGAGTTGACGCATGGTGTCTAGCTGTGGTAAACGCCAGCAGCAAAAGAGGCATTGCATCTGTGCCAAAGAATCAATCTTTTGACCCACTGGCATTGTGTTTTTCTGCTGGTGATTAGAATTATGTTAATCAAGGAGGCACTGCAGATTATTGCAGCTTGACAAGGGAGAGGCGGGACACAGACAGACATAGGGCGGTGTGTACTGCTGGTATGCATGGATAGACAGAGAGTTACGCAATCCACAAAATTGTTTAGTCAGGGTGGTAAGCTACCCACATCCTGACATACTTCATTGAGTAGATGAAAACAAAGAGTAATCAATAAATATATAACTTCAACTGTGTACAATATTAAGTATGTTATTTTCCCTAAGATTGAGGTTTTGGTTCTAAAAAGTGTTTTTATCATGTTAATGGAGGTGATTCACCTCCACTATAAAGCACTGCAGGAAACCTTTTAATTTAATGCAAAACCACATTTATGTTAGTGTTCTTTTATGATAAGGGCTGGCATTTCCTCAGCTGGTAGCCACCCTTCCAGTGTAGTAAGCTAATTCCACTCAGTGTGTAGAAAGATCAAGGGTGGGAACCAAACCCTTGGTCTGCGCAGTATTTTACCACAGCCCCACCCAAACTTGAACTGATATCAAAAGTGACTGCGATAGAAAAGCTATAACCCTCCTACATCCATGCATGAGCACACTCGCATGCACACAATGTTAACCTTGCCTTAGGCATCAATCTTAAACACACATACCACACACAGAATCACAAGTCACAAGACACCATGTCTCTTTTTTTTTTTTTTTTATAAATCTTTTAAATGGCCAAACCAATCACCACATCAACACAGCCTTGACAGGCCTTCTGTTTTATAGAACAGCCCTGCTTGGCTTCACACAAATGCCTGATTGGTCGATGACTAGAAAGTCTTGTGCCCTTCTCCCTGACCTTGTGTGGTTAAAATAAATGCATGACTTACAGTTACAGTTTAGGGAAATAGTACTTTGAAAAGTAACAGTGGCAGTAAAACTATTTCACACTATGATGGTTAAATTTAGTCTGCAGCTCACATGCGTGCCAAACTGTAGGGTCAGATCCTGGACCAACTATCCTTTGCACCACTACTCTTCTTTACTTTAAAGTGTAGATAGGGTCATTATTTGTGTTAATTTGATTAATGAATCTGTTATTACAAGGATAGATTTTGGAATTAGTGATTAGCCTTTGACTGCCCTGTAGAAAACAGATCCATTCATTTTCTATTATTTGTGTGTGTGTGTGTGTGTGTGTGTGTGTGTGTGTGTGTGTGTGTGTGTGTGTGTGTGTGTGTGTGTGTAGGCGCGTGCCAAAATGGATGATTTGCTACATTTTAAATGCGTTTCTTGCCAGTTTATGGCAAAATTGCAATTTGAGGCTTGATGTGTATGACTGGAGATCAGCAGGGTCCCATCTTTCATCTTAAGTAGACCCACTATGGTCTGTTGTTTTCACGATGAGAAGTGAATATGGCAAAAAGTGGCTGCCAATCCAGCACCTTGGCTTACAATATAGAAATATAAAGCTGATGCCTGAAAAAAACTACAAAAGTTTAGTTTTTTTGTTAAAACATCTATTGGAAGGTGATCAGACAGCTCTTCTATTTAAACCCAAAGCAGGCTCTGTTGTGTGGCGGGCAACTTTAGTTCACTGCGAGAGTGAAAATGACAATTGATATAAGTCTGATCTATAAAGAGTCCTGTTCTCTCCTTGGCAAAGTACAACTATGTGCAATTAAAAAGAGGTGGAGGAGTTTCCCTTGCCAAATAAAAGATGATTGCACTCTTGATGGTTGGAGGGTAAGTGGCAGAAGATACTGTAGGTTATATAAATGTCTTTGGTGGTTATAATTTTTATGAAGTTATTACGAAGCATACATTCAGTTTCCTTCAATGGTGCAGGGGGCTCTGAATGCTACGAGTAATACTGTATGTAGGTTGAAGGTTGGCTGTTATTTCCCAGCATCTGTTATGAGATTAATACCACGCTTGAAAGAATCTGTTGAAACAGCCAACTGATCCTAACTATTGGAAGCACAATTTATTGATTAAGGCATTGCCTTAGTTTTGGTCCAGTTTATTTTGTAGCTGGATTTCTAAAAGAAACTATTGATTAGAGAACACATTGCTGGAGCAGCAATTTGTGGAGGCTTGAGACCAATAATATGGCATCCATGTATGAAAGCTACTTATGCTCTTCGTGACTGCTTTAAAAAGCCTGATATTGATACGTATCGCAAAGGCTAGAGGTTCATGTCTACACTTTTCTACATTTGGTTCAGAGGTCTTCACATCGTATTTGCATGTCATCATCCCTTAATAAATCTCACCTGATCTTGATGCATTATGAAATAGAGCAATTACACTTCCCATTTGCAAAGCACTATAACACTAATAATATCTGATAGGAAAACCCACAGTCTCTTACTCAGCCTTTAATCAAATTGAAAATAGTCTGTTTATCTTACCCAGTTCTTGATTCCATCCACATCAATGTTTAACCATGTTTTTTGGCCACAGGAATGAACAAGTAGCCATGTTCAATACTTAATTTTCTGGATATTAAATTGGTTTGTCACTTAATCTTCCCAGAGGCTTTCTCGATATCGTTCCTATATGTCATCCTTTGCTGCAATGCCTCTTGCCTGCCAAACAGTCAGACAAGGACATTTTATTTCCCCGTTTGTCTTTCTGTTTTCGGTTCTCTGTGGCCCCCCAGGTAAAAGAGAAGAATCACCTTTTGAATTCATTTATCAAAGCCTGAAAGTGTTGCTACATTTTCTAATAACGCTATCATTTTGGAACAGTTATTAAAGCAGTTGTTGATTGTTAAACTGGTTTATTTGCAAAGAAGCTGGCCAAACACAACACAAACATGTTCCCTTACTTATACCGTCACAAAAGGGTAGAAGGCCACATTTTATCTTAACCTTAGAGCCAACACCTGAAAAATGAGGACTGGCCCAGGTTACTTCAGAGCACCAAAAATATCCTCACTCTGAAGGTCTATGACTAAAATAAAGCTGTGTCTCATGAAAATAACAGTACAAAACTACACACACACACAGTATAATAAAACATCACACTGACCCATGTCCAGCTCTGTAGCAATTAATTAGGGGCCACCTTCTTCTCTCTGAGAGGGCTTGTTGGCAAAGTAGCCTGTTCCCTTGCACTCTGACTATCTTTATTATCCAATCAGTGCTGGCCTCCATCCAGCATTAGAGGACCCAGGAAGAGTGTTTTATCTTATCCTCCTCTTTTAGACTCGGTTTTTGTCTGAAGGCACATTAGGTGCAAAATAAATGAAGAAATACATGACTGCAGTTTCCAGGGAGGGAGAGGTGCTACACTTAACCTTTCTTGTAATGAAGTTTTTAAGCATCCAGTTGGAAGTTCTGCTGCAACTAAAAATGGAAGATTGGATCATTGTGGAGCTTGAAAATGAGTTTCGGTAACACCTTGAGTCAGGGACAAACCACTGTATTTGTATGTACTTCCACTAATGAGCGTCATCCACACTGCTTTACATTACGATTTATTGACTGTACTGTCAGTTTTTGTGTCAGTGCCTGCTTCTGTATTTGTCTTTGTTTAGATAATACCATCTTGAATATGATGAAAGTTTGAAATTTCAAATTCAAAATCCAAGATATAAAAGTGCATGATTGACAAATTTAGCCATAATCACAACTGAACTGGGTCTGCCTAAAGTCAGTAAAAGTGAATAATCAAGCAGAAAGCAATTGAGGCACAGGGATAAGACAAAAGAAATAAAGAAATAATGTGAAAAATAATAGTTATTGCGGTGCTGGTATTTTTGTTTGAGTTATGGTTTTGTGGAGCTGAACAAAGAACTCTCAGAAGGTGCAGTTTATTGCATTTTGCTTTTCTGTCTATTATATGGTGTTTACAATCACATGTTACTATGTGCTTTAACTTTCACTGAAATAACTTTCTCCTTCCCTCTCTTTTTCTTCCTAAATGTGACAAGTTAAATGATCAATTAGGAAAATCATGTACATATTACTTCTACCTTCCAGGTAAAATCTCCCAGGCATTCTGTCAGATGAAGCTACACTGATGATCCTTCTAATGGCCACCAAGGCTTCAGTAGTGCCTTAAATGTTTTTTTCTTTCTGTTTGTTTATTTATTTATTTTTTCTTTCTGCACACGATAAATCACAGATGTAACCACCTCTACCACTGCACTTAATAGGCCATGATTCATTAGTTTCAGTGAGCATTTGCATAAATCTGCTATATTTGTGGAGCTGCAATGCATTACACAGGAACACACAATATTTAGCTGCAGCACTTACATATACTTTGCCGGCGCAAAAGTAGTCAAAGCCTATAACTTAAAGGTCCAGTGTGTAACATTTAGTAAGGAAGAATAGGCAGGAAAGGGTGGAAGTGAGGAAGTTGCAATCTGCATCTATACCACTATATGCCACTATTTTTTACACTCTAAACAGCCCTGCAAAGGGTAAGTTCATTAATTAATAATTGTTTACAATTAATATCTGTTTATCTATTCATTATATTATAAATTCACACTAATAGAGGTTAGATAGTCCAGCAAACCTTCATTACATTTAGTATATTTTACTGAATTTATATACTGGATTTTTCAGTAGTTGTACACAAATTAAAAGTTATATATTACTCAAAGTTAATTAAGAAATCCAGTGCAAGTAAACATGCATTTCAGATGACTGTATCTGAGCAGAGCTATTTTGTAGTTTAGACCCCGAATTTTACAGCTTGATTATCTCAGTTTAGTCAGACAACTCTTTTAAATGCTTATTACATCAGCAAGACATAGTTAGAGTTTGGCATCTAGTCTCCAACCACATCACTCTTTGGAGATATGTTTACACAGAGATACTGGAGAGTGGTGAGTAAATATCTTAAACCCCTAAAACTGCACAGATTTTGAGCCTGATACTAAGGACACACTATGTGTGGGCCTTGGCACCAGCCGCCATACGTGCAGCCATTTCCCATGAGCACCTTGGCCACTAGGGGAATATAATATCTAGTGAAACTATTATTTGTGGCCCTAGGCACCAGCCGCAATGCCAGTCCCCATGAACCACTTCAGCCACAAGGGGAATATACTATCTAGGGAGCTCAGTCCTCCTGCAAGCGCATTGATAACAGATATGCTAAGATGGATGAATACTCTAAACCCAGCAAACCACTTGATCTGCAACAATAGGATTTGGCAGCAAAGCAGGTACAAATATTTATTGATGCATTAGGGAGAGCAGGAGCTCATGAGCCTTTGCATGGTCAAAATCTTCTTGTGGAGCCTGACATAGCATTGGTAGGCAGAGGATAACCAGCGACCTAGGGATTTTAATGTCGAGGTAGGCATATGGAGAGCTGCAGTTGCAGCTACACTAATTCTTATGGAGTGAGGGGAATAGCATTCAGGGGTTGGCCGCAGCTCAGGCTGAGATCACACAGCTTGAAGAAGAACCTGCAGGCAGGAGTGTCATCATTGAAGAGAAAGGACAAAAGGTAATGTTAGTCTTAGCAATGTTATTTTGAGTGCCTTGGCAAGATTGAGTGTTTCAGGAACATTGTGTACCTGTGATCTTTAGATGATTAAATCAGAGAAGGTGAGATCATACTACGGTGCAGTTAAAGGAGATAGATCTAGTTATATATTCAACTCTCCTTAGAAACCCATAAAAGGCCATTAGTAGAACTGCTTCTAACATTATACTGATGTATAGTGAAAAACAACCTTGCCTTAACCTTGACACCAACTTATGCACCTGTGATGTGACTTTTAAAGGCTGTTCGAGGATCTGGGATGCTGGATCTTAGCACTGAATGTGAATGTGAAACCGAATCACTCCGAGCATGGCTTTGACACTTTGCATTTGAAGGTGGCAGGATTCAAATGAAAATGCAATAAATGCACAAACTACAGAGATATCTACTGGTAAAGGACTAAGGAGGAGGTTGGCACAAAAGGAAGAGTAGAAAAAACAAGCTGAATCTGGAGGGAGAGTAAAAAAAGATCCTCCTGGGGCAAGATAGGAGGGCGGTAGGAGAGTGTTAGCTCCCGCGGCCCGCCGACCTGCACAAGCTGACACCACACAGAAAAGGATCTTTGACATGCCGGTAGGCTAGCAACGCAGAACACCAACAACTCTCCCTCCTTTTCTTCTCACAGTTTGCCAATGTAAAAAAACTTAGTTATTTATTATTATCTTTGATCATTTTGATATCCAAAATGAATTGATTGCACCCACACAGTTTGGTGCCCCTTTAAACCATTTTTAATCCCCAACATGTGCATAGCAGAGAGACATGAAAGAGCTCTTTTAGAGAGAATGGCAGCAGCAGACCAGGATTTAATAGCAGTTCTGGCAATGACGCTTGCATAAGCATACTATCAAGGGTTATGTTGAGAAATTCCAAATGCATTGAAGGAACCACGGCTTTCTCTTCAGAAAGAGGCACACTTAACTCATGGAAATGGAAAAGGACTGTGGAGATGCAGTGAGATGAAAGATGGAGGGATGATGAAGACAAAAGGGAGTTGTAGAGAATCCAGCATAATGCTTCTGACAAGGTGTCAGAACCTCCATGGCTACTGCGACATCCAAATGTAAATGTAACAGAGGTACAAGTTTGCACAAGGTTTGTTATGATTTTGTTTTATATGGTGTTTAATGTTAAGTCATATTGTTTGAGTTTTAAGCTAGTACATTTACGCTAGCCAGACTGCTATATCAGCTCATTTGAGACAACTCTTTCGGTCTTAAGGAGCCATTATCACGATGGAGTTTGCTTGCTAGTATTGTATAAATAAATGCAGCATTGTGTGTTTACAGTAGCCACAATATACAACATTAAGGCTGCATATGTGACATAAAATTGAATGTTTTATGTTAAATATATTTACTTATAGCACTCTATCAGAGATCGTCACTAAGCTAAAGGGTGTTAAAAAGGTGATATTTAATGATTTGAATATTGTGATTGATTTTCTATCAGAAGTTAAAATGACATGGTTTTGGATTAATTCATTAAATATTGTAAAGTTATTGTACAATAGGTTTGTCATCAGAATATAAAAGAAGATTAATATTTCACTTTTGTTTCTATCTGTAGCTCTTACAGTGTGTTCCAGATGTATTCAAGGTTTAAGGGAGCTACAGTGTCGTCATTTTTGCTCATCAATAAATACATTGTGAACCATCAGTTAAAGACTAGACAATCATTCAGCCGGGAATGCTACAGGCAGACTGCATGTTTTCACAGAAATGGGTCACTTGTGGGAGCCAGAATAGAACTGCTAGGAATCCTTGAACTAAGCCAGTAATAAGGTAATTAACAGAGCATCTATTAGGGTGATTGGACAGAGTGAGCTGGGACATTCACTGGAGTCGAACGATACTTTGTGTTTATTTCCCTGATTTTGTGCAGGATGGAGCCTCATGTTACACACACAGTGTGGGTGGCTATCTGCCTACCAACTGCACACATGCATGATACATTTACAATAAGGAAATGTACAGACATTCTCACTGAAATTAATGCAGATAGGTGACTTATATCCTCAAGGAAATTGGACCTGTCGCTTTGGAGGATGGCTTACAGAAGTTTGCACAGGATTTTTTGGCTGAGGCTGAGATTTTGAGGTGGACAGTTCTTGAAGAGCAGTTCGCCTGAGGGAGGTTGTGTGGGAGAAGTTAACTGCAGATGGAGCAAGATAGGGTGTTATGGCCGGTAAAATATCTGCTGATTAGGGGTAATGGACTGTACTTGTATAGCGCCTTTATAGTCTTCCAATTACACACAGCGCTTTACACTACATGCCACATTCGCCCATTCACACACATTCATACATTGATGGCAAAGGCAAAATGTAACTCATTCACACACTGATGCACAGTATTGGGAGCAGTGAGGGTTCATTATCTTGCTCAACAAAACTTCGGGGATCCAGTCGCTATCCTTCTGATTAGTGGATGACCTGCTCTACCTCCTGAACACACAGCCGCGCCCCAGATCGACTGAAGACCAATCTAGTCTCTGATTGAATTTCTGGACATGCATGGCAGCTTTGGCAGAGAAGGATTTATGGTATTTATAAAAGAGAGAGCCACCACAGGAGAGAGCAACATCTGAAATGATAGCCAAATAGGAGCCAAGCTTCTCCCTGCAGTGCAGATAAACATCACATACGGTGTCTCTTAAGTTACCTGTTAAAATTTGGCTGTTTGAGAAGATAGGATGGATGCTTCAGCAGAGGGGTCAGGAGAAGCTGTTTGCTGCAGCTTTGCCTTTGGGAGGAGCACTGTTTGAATTACCAGCACTTAAATTGAATACTTGGAAGAAAAAAAAATTTTCACCGTATTTCACTACCAAAAGCAGAGAAAAGCCATCATACTCATTTTCACACACACATCCTTTTCACTTCTTTTATATTGCAGCTTTATTCTCATTTATCAGCAGCAGCGTCCTGTTTCATTGAAACCCTGAGCAGAATTGTAACACGAACCACCATTGTCCTGAAATATATTACCTGAAATCTGTTATGCAACCACATTTGCCAGTGCCAATCATTTTTTAATAAGAACAAAAGAAAAGAAACAAATGGAAGAAACATAAATTGAGAATTGGAAGATGAAGGTGAAGAAGGGATAACATAAAATGTAGTAAGTGCAACGTGGAGTGATTCCTGCATTATAATTGAGTTTAAATTGATCAAAATGTCCTCCATCATAGTTATCATTCTTCAGGACCACTTCTTTTATCTCCTCCTCCCTACCCCTATCTATTCTCATGACCTTTCCTGTTCTTCTCTTCTGTCACTACATCTTTCTTTTCTCACCACTTTTGTGGTTCAGTTATTTCTCTTCTCAGCCTCCCTTTACTGATTATTGGACTTTTCCTAGCTTACTTTATTCACTGCATGTATTCAAACATCATTCAATCCATGACATAAGGAATATTTAGCATTTAGACATTTTACTGAATCTCTTTCGATTATTTTGATATTTTGTTGGTCTGTGTGATTGTAGGGGTCCATACACTCACTTACTCATCTTAAATCTCCTTTATAGCTCTTTCTCTTGTCCTCTAATCCCTGTTATCATTTCCTCACAGTGAAACTGTCATTTTGAATTGACTATAAGTCAGACAGGGTACCTCAAGCACTGATATATGAAACTGAAGCAAGACTCCCAATTAAAAAAAAAACAAAACATCAGGAGAAAAGTTTGAAACATCACTCTGCCACTTTCTGGAAAATGTGATGAGTATTGCTTGTGTGAAGTGTTGACTTCCTACAACCAACACCGTTTGTCACATGGAGAAAGGAAATGTTCCTTCCCAATGGATCAGTTTCTTTGGTTGTACATAAATAAGTTTTGACAACTTTATTGTATGTGTGTGGGTTTCATTTTCCTTCTGTCACTTCCTAGGTTTTTTTCCATCTTTATTCTGCAATAGTAATCTATTTTTTAGAGTCCCAAAACCCAATACCTACTGACCAGAAATAGACACTCTAGCCTGAGTAATGCAAGGCTGTGATGTAGAAATGCACGTACAAGCTTTTACTTAATCATGCATGTTTATTTTATTCATTTAACCAGGTTAAGATTTGGTTTGGGGGGGGGGACGCCAGCTGTGGCTCAGAAACAACCCATTAGGCCCCTAATGGAGACAGGGCTGCTTGCTCTCTTCTTCTGAAGTTTGCAGCCACATGCTAATGACTTGTACACAGTGGCTTTTACTGTAAGTATTATATACAGTACGTACCACATGCATTAAGGTGGTGGCTCCTCTGTTACTTTCTTTGTAAATCCACACAAGTTGTAAGATGTCACCTGCCACAGTTTACACCACTGTCCTAATATCCAGTGCCGTACCTTTGCTTCCTCTCTTGTAGCTGTTACACTCAGGGTTTAGTGCATTGTAACAACTACATCTCTTTTTAACCCGTCTTGTCTCTGTTTTACACTGTCACTGTCTCTTTCTATAACTTCATCCACCTTCATTAGTTTTTTGTTCTTCTGTCTGTCACCTGAAAGTGGGTTTGTGCTGTTAGCCTAGTGTGAAATGACATAATGGTCGGAGTCAGTGAGCTGCTTTGATCTCTGTCACCTTGAACGCCAGCCAGCTGTGACTCGATGCCACAATGATAACATCACCGTAGAGACATAAAGATGATGTTGAGGTTCCATAACAAGTTGTCATTAAATTTCTTACACTGCAGAAAAAGATTGTAGATTTCATTATTCTTATTATATCACATCTACTTTTGGTTCTTTATGTTTTATTGTTCTTTACAACTTCACCTTGTTTTGCTATATTAGCTCCTCCATGTCAGCTCTTGATATGTATCCTGACATGCTGACACCAGAGTTGAAACAAACAATCCACATAGTAACAGTATTTGAATGGTTTGTGTGGTTTGCATATGATGGTTTGGTTTTGTTTATATATTTTGTAAATTAGACTTGTCTAGTTTTACTCTGGCATCTCATCATCTGTAGATCCTGTCTGAAGGTCGTCATCCTCCTCACAAGGTTTGTGTCATCCGTGACGACTAGACCATCTGCATCACTCACAAGCAGCCAACCCACAGGTAACATCAGCACATGATGTATGATGATGTTAAAGAAACTACATGTCCAAACTCATTGTTAGGTCAGAAAAACACAGCTAGTATGATAATAAATTATTATTGAGGCATTATGGAAAGATCTAAAAATAAACTATATTTGAGTATGAAGAATTAGCTTTTTTTTAAATTGATAATTAAAAAGGTTATTTATTTTATTGTCAAGCAATGGAGTAAAGGCATTCAATTCTGTGTTTTTAAAGTTTGGCAATAGAACAGCAGTTTTATTTGCATTTATGCATGGATTGTGCTTTTAAAGCTACATTAAGCAGTATTGTTTTCTTATTCTTTTGCCCCCCTAGTGGTCAAAAATATCCAGTGCATGTTTAAATGGAGAAAATACAGAATGTTTAAAATATACCTAGCGAAGACTAACATGATGTTGCAGACACACAGTTCCACAATAGAGTAGCAGCTCTTTGACTATGCGTATATATGAAAAACTTTATTAGTGACAGCATCTAGTCCGACCCTGGTTGTTGTTGCTTAGTCAACCCCACTGTTTCTCTCTCTGTGGTGAAACCCAGAAAAGGTAGACTAAGACCAGCAGCTGGTGCCCATGAAACAATGCAAGCTTAAAGCACTCTAACCCTAACCCTAATATTTTGTCAGAAATGTTATTTAAAAATGAAAATGTTTATGTTTCCACCATAAAAGACTCTGGAATAGCAGATCTGTTATTAAACCAATTGTCCTCTTCATTCTTTGGTCTCACTTCTGTGGTGTTCACTGCTGTCACTGCCCTTCCTGCCTTGTCACCTTCATTGTGACACACACACACACACACACATATATAGTTGGCATGTATAGAGTAAGGAAAGATGTGGGGTACTGTGTCCTCTCCTTTTCTCTCTTCCCCACTTCTCTGGTTTCACATGAAATAAATTGGTGTTTAAAAATGTATTTCATTAATACAAAATTAACCCACAGAGAGAGTTTATGTATGCTGACTGGCAGAGGTCATCTGTCTTCCAGGTTTTCTCTCTCTCACCTCCCTTCCTACACAGATAATTCAATATGCCATAAAGAGCGCAAACAACAAATTTCATTAAGCAACCTTAGCAAGCACAACAAAGTGGTGAAGGGGTACAAATTATGTTTTTGAATTAGGATTTTTGGAACTGAAATGTACCCTTTCGAGGAGGCCTTTGTACAGCATGTTTGTGTATATTAAACGTGTCAGCAACTCCTCACAGGCAGAATTTACATACAGTCTCACTTATTCATTATTCTTCTTGGAGGGATTGTGTAATTGGATTTTTTTCTCTAACGATCCAAACCATTTTTTACCCCTCACTTACTTGAAATGGGAATTATACTGTTAAATTACATTCTAAAGTAGTCCATCTTGCTTTTTGCATTGCATTACATTTGTAGTGCACTGAATAAAAGAATGTCACTGGTCTTCTCTGTGTCTAATGTTGTCTACATGGCTGCCTAATAGATAGATAGATACTTTATTGATCCTGAGGGAAATTTAGGCATTCAGTAGCACAAGAATATAAAACACAACTCAGAAGTGGTAAATTTTTCTTTTTGGACAATATAATTGTGGAATTTTATAGTTCTCATTCACTGTTTTTCTTAGGTGTTTGACCTAATCTGGAGAAGTGTTAGTGTTATCAGTGATACACTGATGAAGTAAAACAAATGCCCTGATTGGCTCATACTTATATTGGAGCCTATCAGGTTAGGTAATTTCTAATTTATATTTTGTGATTGAATGTTTTGTTATAGGTAGTTACTGTATAACCTGGTTTGGGTTGTTTCTTTCTTTACTGGAGTTGTGTTGCAGTTAGTTTAGCCTCCAGTGAATGCATGTGAGTCAATACAGTGTCCTCAGAAGTGACCAAAAGCAATATATGAGCGTGTGTCTGTGTGTCTATTTATGTGTGAGTGAGCGAGAAACATATGGCTATTGTGTTTCCATTCCCCATTGATCTGAGTTAACAAATACTGCATGAAACACAGAGGAGTGAGGGAGATGGAGGGAAGAAAGACGAAAGGAAAGGCAGGAGGGTAATTCCCAGTCATGATCCTGTGTTTGATATCTGACTTGTGGCTCAGATCAATAGTGTGCGTTTGATGAGAAACACACAGCCTTCCGGCCTGACTGTTTACTACAGCTTCCTTCTGGCTTTATGTGAAGCCTGAGACACACAAATAAAAGCCTCCACACACACAAACACCCTCACTACTCAGTCCGTATGTAGTCCATATATGGCCTTCCTCTCTTTCTCCATGTCTACTTCCTCCCCACTTTCTACCCCTCCTATCATCTATCTAGTCACATTTAATTTAAATCAAAATGCAGTGAATGTTGGACTTAAACGGATCAGGTGGACAGAAACATGACTCAAAAGAAATGCTAATGTTGGTATGTGTCTGTAAGTAGGCAACTGTTTGCTAACATGTTTGCCATAATATCTTTGTCAGTCAGTGAGATATGGCAGCGGTGTACCTGTCAGCTTGTGTTGATGTTTTTTAATGCACCTTAATTAAGAAACAAGCTTTGTGATTCTGCTAATCAGGTCTTGAACATGAAGGTTGGACTTACTATGCCTTTTCTAAATCACCAGTTGCACATGCATAAACAAACATATAGTGTTGACACTATTGTCGACTGGACTACAGAAAAGTGTCACTGAACAAAGATGATTTTGTCTTAATATGATGAAGCGTTTGCTGCAGTTTTGATTTCACTTGTCATAGCTGAAATGCCCCAATGCCCACTAATACTGGTTGAACATTCAACATGTGCATGGCAAGATAGAGAGCATTTATATTGTTCTGTATCATTTATAACAGATGACAAAAAAGCCTAAATCTGCAGGAAATTACAGTATTTTTTGCTTTAGCATATTTTGGTTTTCTTTTATGCTCAAATAATTTGACAATAATTGAAGGATGTTTAAAGAAACAGAATCAATAAGCCTAGCTGGAATCAGATTCCCAGCACTTCTCTCTGTGTCCATGGTTGATTAAATCTCACCCATTTTCCTCTCCCTCTTTCCCTCTATTGCTCTATCCATCTCCATGTCATCACCCCCTCTCCTTTCCTCTGCTCCATTCTTATATTTGATGGTGACACTTTTGCATAAAGCGCAGATAGATGACCTACACATCTTGACTGCAAAGATGAATTACTCATCTCTCTCTTGTCCTGTTTTACAAAAGCTCTTTAACATATGTTTGCTCTCTGTTTGTCTTCTGCTTTACTGCAAATCATTATTAGAAATGTTTGTTTAACGTTGAAAAGCAAATACTCAAAAATCAACATTAGCCTAAAAAATCTAATATTCTTCTGGCCACTTTCACTATAGATGAGGTATGGTGTTGTGTTTCTTCATAATAAACAGTTCTACAGAAGCCTGTGTGTCCTTGCCCTCCAGTTACAGCTTGTGTCTTTTTCCAGCCCTAAGTGAAAAAGAAATTGTACAAGGTCAAAAAAAAGCTGCCCAACAGGCACTTTGCTTCTCTTTTCTCTTTTTTTTTTTTTTTTTGGGATTTCTTACTATTATTACTTTTTCTACTTTCTTTCCTCTCCTCTCTTATTAACTGTTTTATTGTAGTAGAGTCTATCTATCTATCTATCTATCTATCTATATATATATATATATATATATATCGATCCATGTATCGATCCATGTGCAGAACTTTTTTCTGCTTCATCATCTCAAAGTGTGCAGGATCAGCCACAGTCTAGGCCCCTCAGGGCTGCTTGGCACACCGTTTCTCATTCAAGATGACTTCAGCAGGGTGAATGCCTCTCCTCAGAGGGGCCTCTACTGAAGGTCTCTCTTAACCACTAAGCCCCCTTGTGCTCTGAATGTACAAGTGTTCTCCTTGTATTCCCCGTGGAACAACTTTGATGTCAGTTGTGTCTGACTCTGACATCTTAAAGCCGGCCCGACCCTGCTGTGCTGCTGAAAGAAACAGTTAACAGGACACGTTGTCTCTGTGTATCTTGTCCCTTTGTATGTGTGCCTCCCAGTGCACAAATGTTTTCTGCTCCAGCTTTCTGACTCACTGCCCGGCAAAAGGACTTCCATCACAGGCAGCAGCGCCGTTCCTGTCCAAAACAATTTGGGTCACGTCAAGTGAAACAGAAAAGAGGGTTCCTTCAAGACTCGTCACGGGCCACAGTGCAAAGTCTAAAGAGAGTGGAGAGGCAAAGATGGAGAGAGGGAGAAGCAGGAGAGTCAGAGGAAGAAAGAGCAGAGGGAGTGTCAAAGTGAACAAATTAAGTTTGTGTCCAAACACCAAAGACTGTCAGAAGGAGAAAATGGAAAAAGAGCAAAAGGGAATATTAAAGTGAACACACGTACATCAGTTTTTCAGTCAGGAGAAAATGACTTTGGTAGATGTTTCTACTTACATCGTGTTTTGAGATAAATGGCTTCTGTTGAGCAGCAGAGAGTATATTACTGCAGGGTCAGTTAGGATTTTATTAATTCTGATTGTTCTTATCAAATCCACTTCTTGTTTAATCATATTTCTCAGGAAAGTATGAAGTGTTTCAATAATAAACTAGGATCCTCACTTCTCCTTGCATGGTTTCTCTCACCTGTGACAACCCAGCTGAAGAAAAGCTATGAAAGTGTTACTGTGTTTCAGACACACACGTCACATCTCCCTTCCTAGAGTGAATCCTGTGTTTTATTCACATGCTGCCATCTCTGTGTATTAATTAGTGTTGTCGATCAAAGGAGACTATCACACACAGACACACACAATCTAAATATGCAGGTCAGATTTAATTATGAGATTGTGTTCCTATGGTAACAGTCAGTACTTTGCAACAAATCGTTTTTTCTTTGTTACATAGAAAAGAGAGATTGGTGAGAAAATGAAAGTAACAAAGAAGAAGATAAATATGTATCCCCTCTGTGCATGCGTGTGAGATGGCATGACCTAGAGAGATTTGTGTTTTTTGTCTCTCTATGCTATTGTATCTGTTGAGAATCAACATCGAACATAACGCCACTTGCTCTTTTCAGTCGGAATGAGGTGATGTTAATATTGGTCTCGCTGTGTCGTTAATAAATTAATTAACTTTAAGCACCAAACTACTGTTTCATCAAGCACTGTCCAGTGCAGAAGAATGAAAAACAAAATGGTTGTTACATTGAGCTCTCTATTCCATTTAGGTCAATTAAAAAAAAAGCAGTGTGTAGGATTCAGAGGCATGTAGCGGTGAAATTGCAGATTACAACCATTGAAATACAGCTCAGCCTTCCGAGCATGTAGGAAAAACTGTTGTGGCCGAGAAATCTGAAGGCTGTTTCGAGAGCCAGTATTTTATTTTTCCATTCAGGTCTACTGTAGAAATATGGAGGTTCAACATGGAGGTAACTCTATTCTAAATGAAAACACAACAATTGTTATTTTCAGGTGATTATAAACTAATATATGTACTTAAGTACTTAAAGCTTTTCTGGGGCAATATAAAAGTACATTATGGCACCCTGTGTTGTAAGTCCTATTTTGTACCTATATCCTTAACTGACCAAAATGTTCTTTTAAACTTTGGTAAAAAAGCCAGGGGTGGCTGGTATATATGGGCTAACAGGGCTAAGCCTCCCCTATCTGTTACAGTAAAGATGAAAAACTATTATTAAAAACCTTAGAACATATTGTTTCGAATTTTGGTAGAAATTCATTCAGCCCAAGCTCAGTAGCGTAAGCGTCCATTGACTTTTGATTGACAGGTGTCCTGACACGCCCTTTCGACCAATCACAGCGCAGTAGCTACAGTACAGTGAGGCTAGTTTGTAGTATGGCGGGCGTTAGCATGAACATGAACGAGGTGGATTATTTACTTTCTAATCAAAAAATTAAATTTTCTTTAAAGTCTTTGGAGGAAAAATTGGAAGTACAGAGATTGGGAACACATCATCCAAACAATGTTTAAATAACACAAAAGACAAACGACAAAATCATAATTTAGTGTTACGTGGTTTCAGCTAACGGATTGGCTAACAGCAAGTGTAGCTAGGAATTCACTTTTCTGTTTCCCATGTTTGCTTTTTGGAGGAGACACGACTTGGACCCAACAAGGAATTGTGGATATAAAATATTTATCTGACAAAATTAGGAAACATGAATGCAGCACGAGCCACATTGGAAATAGCGTAAAGCTGTCATTGCTGGGTAAAGTGAACATCACCTGTCAGCTTAATGAGGGTCACCGCATCCTGTACAGAGACACAAGGAGCTGGTAAAGAAAAAACAGGCATTCACTATCGTGGACCGTGGACTGTATTACATTTTGTGGGGACACAAGCTCGCCCTGCGGGGGCTCGGCGAATCTCCCACTTCACTCCAGCAGCGACCAGTTCTCTTTTTTAGACAGTCAATTAGCCGATCACCTGTCAAACACACAGGTTGCAAAGTACACGTCTAAGACCACAGATTCTCTCAAAACGAGACAGGGCCTTTTTCGTGCTTCATATCTGAACTGCTGATCACAGATGACAATCAGCCACATCCAGATGCGGACACAGCTGCAGCTGCTGTAACGCTGCACAGGATGCGGCGCTGTGATAATGTGTCAGTAGCTGCAAAATGCTGTGACTTAATGGTCGAGAAGTCAAAGGCTCGCTTAGAGAAAGCCAGTTGTCTTTGCATGTGCACATTACCCAATGATCTGCAGGAAGAAACTGAAAGGTGAGCTGATGGTGAGGTACAGCAGTGTGGAGTTTGACATGGTGATTAACTTGTTTGCGTCACAGAAAGGCCGTCGATGTGAGTGGCGTTTTAAATAAGGTATGCCCAAGCTCTGAAACAACTCTCTCTTCTATAAATAATTATTTTTGCTTTGGTTTTATAGATTTATTTCTGGTACATGGTGTTGCAAATTGTTGCTGGTACTTCATCATCAGGCCATTCTTTTGGGTAGCTATGTCTCCCCAGTGTTGCCGTAGAGCCCTTGCTATAACAAAGTATACAATGTTGTTGCCGTAACTTGATGTGATGCTGCTGTTGCTGCTGTGTGATATATTGATGAGTGTAATGCATTTGTTAGCCCACCCACCCAAAATCTCCACCAGCCGTCACTGAAAAAAGCTGTTTTTGTTTTTTTTTCTGAACTGGAATCCATGGAGACCGCACAAAACACCACTGCATACTATGTCATGTTTCTTTGACCTGATTTAAGCAAATGCAGTTTTGGCAATATGTGTCACCTAAATGCTCTGCTTGATTGTTGGTGACACACCCCCTACTGCATAACTCTAATGTGCTATTACGCAAAATGTGAGTCACTAAAAGATCAAATCAATACAAGCCTGAAAACTGTTTTGTGAAAAAGCCAATATCCTGGTGCAAAGTTCTGCTTAATTTGTAAAATCTACTTTACAACAACAGAAGACATTACAATAACATTATAATACATTAAAAAATAATAATGATAAACTTTATTACTACAGTTCTTTTCAAAAACACGTGCTTTACATGGTTTAACCAGAGTTAAAACAAGTCAGGACCGCAATGAGGCAAAAACAACAACAAATAAGACCTGGTGGACATGAAACAGTGTGCAAGCTCAAATCTTTAGGTAGGGAGTTTCTAAAAGCCTGGTCACATTTAGTCTTACGCTGGGACTTAGGAACAGCCAGCAGAGCCCTGCCTGAGGATCTGAGACTGCACTTTGGCTCACAGGGGAGCAGCAATTCAGTAATATAAGTGGGAGCTAGTGCTTGAAATGTAATCAGTTAAATCTTACTGGTAAGCAGAGAGGCTAAAACAGGACTGATATGATCTTGTCTTCAAGTATTTGTTAAAAGCCAAGTAGCTGTGCTGTGTGCTACCTGTAGCCTTGAGATCGCTTCTTGGTTTAACCCTGAAAAGAATGAATTGCAGGATTCTAACCAGGATTAAAAACATGTATGACCTTCTCAAGATCAGTCTGAGTGAGAAAATGCCTGATTGTTTCGACTTTTGTAACTTGTGTTTCAAATGAAAGGTCACTGTCAAATATTACACCCAGGTTTTGGGCTGCAGGTTTGACATTTGTAGACAGGGCGCCAAGATGTTTTTGTAAAATTGGTATAGACCTTGGAGGACCAAAAAGAATGATTTCAGACTTGTTTTGGTTAAGCTGGAGAAGGATTGGGGACATTCAGCACTGACAGACAAGATAATAACTGATGAAAATTGCCCTCTTATTCTTCTGGTTTTCAATGCAACATAAATTTGTGTGTCATCTGCATAACAGTGATACTGAATTCTGTGTTTATGTATAATATGTCCCAGTGGCAGCATCTATACACAGAACAACATGGGAAAACACAGGACAGGTATGACAGGCTACAGGAGAGGAGGCATCACCGACTACTAGTAAAAGATTTTGAGAATCTTTTCCATCTGTAAGAACTCACTCGGTTGGATGTTCAACAAGCTAGACATGAACTTTGACATCCTGCTGGATCAATCACAGCTGAGTGCATGAAGACCCTCTCCTAGGCCTCCGTTGTCTGTCTAACAATGAGTGGTGCTACTGCTTGTAAGGGGGGGCTGATGAAGTCTGACAGAGGGAATGATGACTTGCAGGTAGGTATTATAAAGGGAAGAAATGAAAGATGTAGTAGTGAATGTGCATTGAACAGTGAAGTTTGCAAGCATGATAGTTCACAAAATGTAACTTACACACATTTCCTCACCCTAAAATTGTGCAAAGATTGGACAAAAAAGTGAAAATCTTAATATCTTGTGTGTGTTTGCTAATAAAACAGTGTTTTGTTAAGCTGCTTGGTAAAACTGTATCATTCTGTGTTTGTGAGATTATCTTGCCAAAGTGATAAAAAATATCTTGACTCAAAGGATGAGGCCCACAGGTCAGTTTAGCTGAGGGACAGCTGTCAGTCACTTGCCCCTGTCAAAGGACACCTAGGATGCTAATAACACTATATATTTACCGGTTCTTATTTCTTAGATTTAAAGGAATCAGCAATTCATATGCATTTGACATCTTTATCACAGGTTCTATCATTCAGTCATTTATTACTGAGCATATCAGTCTTTCTCCTCATTCCTCATTTTTGAGAAATGGTCTTTGTGTGAGTGTAAATGTGTAGATATCATTGAAGATGACTGTGGCTGCCTTCAAGTTGGCATTCCTGTTGTGTTACAGCTTTCACAGTGATAAGTGATGACTGGGTATGATACCTTTGGCCACAGGTAGAGGAGAGAGAGGCATGTGTGATTCTGGTCAGTTGTTTTCACTGTTCAATATGCTAAACATTCCTCCCTTTCATGTTCTTGTTTCTCTCTTCCTTTTCCCCTCCTCTGTGTCTATAGACTCCTATATTCCCAGTTGTGCTGAAGAGGGCTACTTCAAGCCAACCCAGTGTCACTGCAGCACCTGCCAATGTTGGTGTGTGGACAAATGACACCAACAGAACTGAATGAATCCAGAAAACGAGCAAGGCTACAAGACTGAATTGAGCTTAGTGTAACAAAAAGATCACAGAATATAAAACTCACAGATTTGTTTAAAGATGCAAAGATGATTTGTCATATATTTGTTGTTTTTTAAATCAAATTATGTGATATATTATTCAAATGTGCAATCATCAAATCGAAAAAAAAACACCACTTTTCCTGTGCCTTAAAAATAAACATACAGTATTATCAGTGAATTAACAAATCAACTGTTGGATTCTGGGAATACTCCTGTCTACGCAAAATATGTCGGTCTCTCTCAGAGTTAGCTCTTTGAACTAGGTAGAGTGCTGTGAGACTGTCATCTTTCTGCTTGTGTAATCTGGACTGCTGGAGACAGCCTGCAGAGCTTCTCTTTAAACATTACACTGAAACATAGTGAACATCACGGTTACAAGTGAACTCTCTTTTAAAGGCATGTCACAAAGTAATATGTGGGTGGCACAGAGGACACTGACTATTTAAAGGTCTCCTAAGCATTTTAGACCACGAAAAGGCCCCAAAGACTGCGAAACAAACTCACAAGAACGATCCTATGTACAGTATACTGTACATGAACTAGATCTTGGTCATGTCATGCAAACATTTTTGAATGTAAGTTCAGTGAGTTTTTCCAATATTTTATCTGTCAACTTCTGAAAAGAAAACAGGGTCTTTTTGCCTAAATGAACTTTTATCTGCTAGCCATACATTTACTCTGCTTCTTCACAGTGTCATGCTGTGTACCTAGCATTTAATCTGCTTGTGGGTGGGAGAATTGGGTTTTTAACTGTGGGGACATTGTGCTAGGGAAACTGTGAGACTGGCTGCACATTACAAGGAGTAGTTGGATTCAGTGTTAAATATATAAAGTATATATATAGTGGGGATTCGCTTGTTTAGCAATATGCTAATTTACAGTTACAGTTCAGGCCTTAAAGTATATTAAATCTTTTATTAATAGAAAAATATCTCTGGGGTAAACAAAACCATGGGAATACTTTACACTATAATGCAATTTAATACATAATAGCCTAGAAGAATTCTAATGTTTTTCTTTTCATTATGTCATAGAAGTTGATATTTTAAGACTATAGATATTTGCAGTTCTTTTATGTTGTATTGCATTTAATTCTTAGGTGTTTCTGTTATTTTCTCTACTCCTGTACGTGTGGGGGTTTGTTTGGTTTTCTTTTTGTGTCTGAGCATGGTAGGTAAGCTCAATGCAACAGTATCAGTCACATCAGACATAGACAGATATCAACATCACATAACACACAATGATTGGAACAGCGGGCACAATGACATTCTCCATGCTGACCAAGAAAAGAAGTCATCTCAGAATGAGTGAGGCAATCAGAAATGAGCCTGACCCACACCCGAGGAGCCATTGAGGACAATGAAGACCTGGAGAGGAAGGATGAAACTGAATATTTTTGGTATCTCTGCCCTATGGACTCTGATATCAGCCAAACAGGGACCTGTGTTCTCTCAGCGCAGAGTTGAAGCCATTTCAGTGGGTCCACAAACGTAAGGGTGCTAAATAATTACAGAACAGCCTATGTTATGTTCCAACAGAAACTGCTGTCTGTTACCTCTCAACCCTGCTATAACATAAAATATGATGTGACATGGACACTTTTACCGCTCTGCCTTTATTTATCATTTTTTTCTGTTTCCTCTCTATGTCTGTGTTATAGTTAGGCCAAGATATTATCTTACTGTACATAGGCTACTGTATGTTCACCACTGGCCTCCTTTTAGGGGTCTACAGTGTAGATGCATCACTGTCATACTCCCAGGCTCAGAGATGCATGATTTTCTCATATTTGGGATCTTGAATGATGGAGAAACAGAAAGATTTAAGATGCACTTTCTTTACATTTGCATGGTCAGGTGAAGTTGTACATACATCTTGCACAACACAGAAGGATAATAATTGATGGTGATCATGTTGATATTTTTGCTGCTTCAGTCGATTGTGGCTCACAGTGCATCATATGGTGCTTCTTTTTGTCCAAAGCTCATGGTGTATGTCTTGACCGATATATGTTGCTACCTTTATTGCGTTGTGAGAAATATTCGACAAAGTCAAAATAACCCCAATTTACGCCCTGGCTGAAGTCTTTATAAATCACCAAATTTGACCTCTTTAAAAACCTTAAAAAGAAGAGAAATAACAGTGTGTTTAGCTGTCGTTTTTGGATATAGAGACACAAAATCATTAAGCATCACAAGTGACAGAAGAGAATCTGAAAGAGTAACAAGGATTGTTTGAAGAAGTCTGATACTTGTTTAACTGAACAAGTTCACATCTCTCTGGAGTCTGCTCCTCCTGATGTGCTAAAAGAGTCTTAATCATATTTTCACATTTCGCTCAGGTGAATAACAACATTCATCTCTGTTGGTTGTAAAAAGCATTGTATTAAGCTTGTATCTAATTCAGTACACAAGTGTTTATTCTCTTCCACTCTAATAAACAATTTATTTTATAGGCCATGGTTTATCTTTCATTAAAGAAAAAGCACCATCTTTAGCAGTGTCTTTGTTTCTAAGTTCATGTTAAGTTCACAGTGATGTGTCTGCTAATAGATGCATTTGAATCAGTATCTCATCATTATTAATACTGGCTGAAAAAGTATTGAAATATTTGTTTGAGTCGAATTACTGTTAGCAGTGGGTTGTTCACTAATTGCAGGGTTAGTGGTTCAATTTCTGTTTTCTCCTGAACGACATGTTGAGACAAAGTGTCCTTGAGCAAGATACTAAAACCCAAATTGCTGCAAATGGCTAGGGTTTCCCATTGTGGGAATGGGTGATTGAATGGTTGAATGAGAGGCAAATTGTAGTGCTTATATATGCTTATAAAGCACTATATAAACACAGGCCCTCTTCAAGCATGCTTGTTTAATCAAATTAGAGGAATAGCCTGCTACAAAAATGAATCGTTTGTTCCCGTCATAAATTAGCTGATTAATGGCAACAATATTGCCGGTATTTAAATATAATAGTAGCTACGAGGGATGGTAAACTACAACTTCTGCTAGTCACGTAGAATTTCAGTTCTCCTAAAAAAAAAAATAATCATGAAGTCATAAATAAGTATAAAAGCTTCATAAAGAAAGTCAAAAAGCTTCTTAAATAAAACAGAAACAATATTGCCCACTTTATACCTTCTCTATCTATCTCTTCCTATGGACCATCGTCTCTTCTTCACTCAATCTTCACCTCCAACCAAAGCTCACTGACATCTTTTACAAGGCGCTCTCCTTTCACCGACTCATTTCCATCGATTTCTCTTTTGTATTTTTAAATGTAAGATATTGATTTACCCATTTAAGAGGCAAATACAACAAATGGACATAACCTAAATTCCTCGCTGTTATGTTTCATTTTGTCTTCTCTCAACCTCACAGTCGGACTGAAGTGATGCTAACTGGGGCTATAAGCACACGTGGATGTAAACAAACACAAAAACATCTTACACTAAATGGCCACATTTGTTTTTTTCTTACTTTTATTGACTACTTTGTAAAGAAATCTCACTGTAGAGAAGTTCTGTACTGTATTGTAGCACTACTACTCTGTAGTGAATATGTTTTCCAGACAATTTTGAAATTCTAATGAAATGCTGATATTATGAGCTAAACACATTTTGTTTTTAATGTGACACTTCCACAATGTTTGTCTGAATAAATCTAAGTCTCCCTGTCCCATTCTGTCTGTTCAGTGTCCTCACATACAGTACGACTAACACTTTTACATGCAAGCAGACTTGTAGTTTGCATACATTGATTTGAGTGCAACCTTGCACAGACTGTTTTTAAAAATAAAAAATACAACCGACACAATTATTCATTTATACCAGGGTGAATGTGAGTAATGCATTTAGGAGTTTTTTGCAAATACTTTTACTGACATACATGTCACCCAAATGCCATCGACTTTTGATAATTCTCATCATCATCCCTCAAAATAAGCTCGCCTCACCAGACACGCCTTTGTCTTCATTTAATACGCTGTATTAAATCCATTGTACTGATAATGCCCTTTCTGTAGTCAATTTGATTAATGCAGCTCGAAGAAAATCAATTTTCCACAATCTTTCTCCCCTGTTTCATCCCATCTTCCTTTCCCTATCAGTCTATCTGTGAGGTTGTCATGGTGGTGGCTCCGATATAATGATTTCGTACTGGTTTAAAGCTGTGCTGCATGAGTGATGGCATGGATTACTGCATGTACTGGACTCACTGGTATGAAAATGTGATTTTAGGGAGTGACAATCAAGACCTCAGAATCTCTGGTGCCAAGAGCAAATGTTTCTGCACTGGTAGTCTTTTGTGGTATATATTCATCTGAAAACAGCACCATAAGTAATTTGTAACAATTTAGTGTGACTCACAAGATTCTTTTTTACATTTATTGTGCTAAGAGCCAAATGAACACAGCCATTGAATGAGCAACTGCAGTATTTATGCATGTGGCAGGCGTTGATGGAACAGATGTTCCAGAACAGCTGCATTTGGTACATTTTTGCATACACAAATATGGGTTTTTCTGCTTGTGCAAATGTGTAGATTCGTTCTGTTTCTCCAATATAGATTACTGGCAAAAAGTGATATACCATCAGGCCCAGGGAAAGCTGTGAGATTGATGGGACCATCTGGTAATCTCTCCTTGGGGAGTGATAGGTGGCATCCAGGCTTTATCAGCTGGATGTGTTGACTGCTATCCAGCACTATCCTCCAGGCTAACACTGACAGGTAGCACATTGTTTGCTCAAGCAATTCAGCTTTTCTTTTTATATGTATTAGTCTGTGTTACAGTAACAGAAAATAGGGCAAAAAGAGTTTTACAAACCAACTTAAACTACAGAATATACTGAACTCCTCACTCCCTGAGGCGTGAAAGACAATTGGATTATGCCCTGGGTCAGTGAGTGCTGTAGGCAGGCCAGCTGGTCCATATTACTTTTGGGTTTAACCCCTTTCCAATGCATCATTAAGATTGACTGTGTGTCCTGGCCTCTAAATTGAGGTTACTGGTCTTAATCCACTGCTCTGATAAACTCCTAATAGCATACACTGTGTGGACATGCAGCATGTCTCAGCCTATGCCTCAAAAGACCTCGTTTATATTTATGACAACCTCGACTCTCCATTCCTGATTAATCTACTTAATATTAGGACGCAGATCCATAAATCTGCGCCTGTAGAGAGCCGTAAAAGACCCAAGGATGTGAAAAGAATGTCAACAAACTCACACCCAAACAACCCCTCTTCTGCAGTCCCAAATCTTTGCACGTGTCCCAGAACCAAAAACTCACAGCGGTGCAGCAGATGGCTGGCAGACGCCAACAGTTGTACAATCTCATATCCATACAGCACGTCCTAAGAAGATTGGTTTAAGTCATAAGCAAGCTATTGAAGTGCTGACGATTATGATCCTCTTTTTCAGTGGGGAGGACAGAGAAAGAGAGCCTGAGAGACAGACACACACTGAGTCACAGATTAGCTAGTCAGCAGAGAGTATGTGCTGCTTAATTCCCTCTGAGGAGTTCAAAGGTTTCCTCGTCTGTGTTGAGAGATGCACTGCACACACTGAGTAGCAAATGAAGTTTGCATGGGAGGGGAACGAATCAAAGCTTGAACCTGTCAGTGACAACAAGGTTTGTCAGGGAAAAAGCTATCACAGAACTTTGTATAATGTTTAAGTCTTTTTAGTCATTTGTTTTCTAGCTAACTTTTACAAGTCCAGGATGTTGGTCCTCTCTGATATGCAGCCTAGGAGTTTCACAACCTCTGATTATGTAACTGCCTGCGTCTTTCTGGAAGTGTCTGATTGGATGCAACCTCACTCCCTCTGTCTTTTTTACCTTACTCACATTTCTCAGTGATGAAAAGCAGGACTATGTCCTTGAATACCCCTGAGAGTCCCTCCTTCAACCTTCACTCATCCCTCTCTCCCCTAAACTCTACTTAAGCAGATGGCCACAGATGGGGAGATAGATCCCTGTGAACCTTGTGGCATCTGTTTTGGGTCACGTTGTCCATAACTTTGCCACATGCATACATATGTACAACACACACACACACACACACACACACACACACACACACACACACACACACACACACACACACACGTGCTTCCTTCTTAATGGCCTGGTCACTATGACAACAGAGTTTTAGTCACTATGACATCATTATCTGCATAGGGTATGAAAGGTGTCTCTTGATATAATACAGAGCACATTGTGACATTCTGGAAAGGGCAGCCATATAGGCTACACAGTTATTGAACACTGATGGTACTGACTATATGTGAGGAAGGTAACGGTTACATACAAGTGACTATATATATATATATATATATATATATATATATATATATATATAAACATACATATAACATAAGTGCAACTCACCCAACATGTTACAAACAATTGTGCTTTAAATGTACATTTTTAAAGCCACATACAATGTTCTCACACATATTCATTCATTTAAGAGAATTCTGCATCCTTTAGAGACACATTTTCAGTTTTGGAGAAACAGAGGGAAAAAAGTATTAATACAATATAATACCAAACAGGTACCAGTATTCAGTCACATTTTAGATGTTACACGTCATTTAGAGGTTACAATTTTGAGTGTGTAGTCCGAGAAGATCTAAGAAACTGTAAAAGCATCAAGACAAAAGCATACTACATGAAAAGTTTTAAAGAGAATTTAATAAAATATATGAGTATGTTCAAATAAAGTGTAAATAACAGATAATAAAGATTAAACATGATTTGTGTATATACGTATTAACATTCTTGTAGATACATGTACATACACATAGTTAAAAAATGAAAATGACAAAATGAGGCAATTAAGTTGTTGTACCTTTTACTGACAACCATGATCCATGTTGATTTGCTGATTTATCTGCTATATTCTTACGTAAAAACTAGAACTAAAATATTGCTGTTTCAATGTCTATTTGAAGCTCCCTGAAAGCTCAAAATACAAAATTTTATCATATAAAGTTTACTCAACAATTGTATATTTCTTCTTACTGCTCAGACTGTGAAAGTATTTTGGACCAAAGGTTTGGGCCATAAGCCAAAAAAAAGGGGTTGAGACCCCTGATATAATTATTATAAATAATAACTGTATTCCTTACTGCTACAATAAGAAATAGAAATAGTTTCCTATTGAGCCTCAAAGGCTGAGGATTCAACAACCTGTCAACCGTCTCTGCTCATTTGAATGATCATGTGTGACGACCAGGTGAAATGAGGAATAGCAGCCCCAGTCAGCACAGCTCCCATCGACAACACAGCACGATCCATCCATTTCTAAGCGACAGATCATTACAGCTCTGATGGTTGACAGATGGTGATGAATTGGGGGTGATACCGTTGCTGGACAATTTTGAAAGCAGTCAGTTGCACAAACTGCTATGTCACTTTTTCTCCATGATGTAGTCATCATGTGTTGCCCCACCCACCCCCACCCCCACCCCCCAGTTCACCAGAGATTGGTTATACCACAGGGATAATCCTTGGGCTTGTTGCTTCATGCACAAACAGATGTTTGTTCCAATAAAAAACAATCACAATTCACTAAAGACACTGACTAACATCCAGCATATGGCAACCTAATAAGGTCTAACAAACAATTAGTACAATAAATACAAAACAAGAGCTGACTTCTGAGTGTCCAATCAAGACAAACAAAAAACAGAAACTCCAGGAATGAGATGCTCCTTAATCAACTAATAAAATCAACAATGATACTGTGGATGCTATTCATTTGTCCTCTAACCAATGCTGTCATCTAGTGGAATAAATGTGTATAGGCCCTAGTATTCTGTTACTGCTCTATGTTAAAGGGAAAATGCAAGATACTTCTGTGTAGATCTCCCACTGAGGAGGGAAATAGTCAGACTTAGTGTATTGGCTCCATAAAGTTTCACTTCTGATTTCGATTCTCCCTGCCACCCCCTTTCTGGCAGATATTTTCTGTAAATAAGCCTTTAAAATGCTTATGTAGTGACACATAAGTGAATGAAAAATGGAAATGGAAACAATTCAGGAAAAGTGATCAGACCTTAACCCAAATACGTTTATCATTACGTTATTATATATCAGTAAAAGTTAAACTTGTTTGTTGGAAGGTCTTTCAAGCACGAAACAAGATTTTTATAGTAGAAATAAAACAAGCTTTTTACTTTTGGAGAGCATGCATAACTTCAATTCAATTCAATTTTATTTGTATAGCGCCAATTCATAGCAGAAGTTATCTCAGGACACTTTTCAAATAGAGCAGGTCTAGACCGAACTCTTTATAACATTATAAACATATATAACTTCACTCTCCTATAGTGTCATTGACAAAGACGGGGGGAAATGTAGAACAATTGTCATACACATTAGTTTCTTAATTTTTCTAAGGTGTTTAAAGACAGATAGGGCTAGGTCACAACACATATAGCATATACTTAAAATATATATATAATGTTAACAGTGAATAGAAACCTTTTAGTTGAAAATAGTTGTGTTATATCAGATTTCTACTAAAGTTTTTTTTCTGTAAACATTTTCATCTTTTTTTCCTCCTGTGAAAAGTACCAAATGTCATTGGAGGACAAAAAGTCAAACAGATATATTTCTCTGAAGTTGACCCAACATGACTACAGAAGGCTCAGCAGTTAATTGCAGTGTTGCAGAGCGACATATAACCCCTAATAAAAAAAAGACACTACTTACACTGTATTCACACTGTGATCATAGGCTTACCCATAGCTCACCCAGCATCTTACCCAATAATTTTCATCCACATCATCAACCTCAGCAACAGAAGGTAATTGGATTACTGTGCTGCCTGCGTTGAAACACTGTGCTAGAATGTCTTCTTTTTTTTTTTTTTTTTGCTACTTTACCACCAGTCACATTAATTGGACAGCTGACCTTTCTCTGGCTTGAAATTGCCCACTCAGCAGTTCGGAAACCACATTGTTGCAACAATCACAGGCTAAAAGGATGACTGAACCCTGCTGACTTGGGTATACAAAAGAAAACACCCATATGTGTAACATTCAAGACACCTGATGCACCACAAAAGGTTGGCCTCATCTGGTTGATGAGCATGTGTACTGAAGACAGCAGAAATGTTTCTGGTGTTCATTAGCAATGTCATATGTACAAAAGTGAATTTAATTTTTAAGACAACAGTATATTTACTTATGATCCTTTTATCTATTATCATCATCTGACATCTCACCATCAAGTGGAAAATGTTTAAAAATGTGCCAGTTTTTCCTCCCCCTTTGTTCTTTATATCCTCTAAAGTATGTGACAACTTAAAAAGTTACGTGAAAGACAGACCACATCTCTGCCAGTAATGTACAGTAGGTGGGTGGGTAGCAGAGTTTAATTTTATAATGTATAATCAAAAACCTTCTGAAATTGCCTTTCTCGATTTGTCATGAGGCTATGTACTGCTGAATATTTCAGAAAACTGAGTCACTACAGTGAATCATCCTGCTGGTTTTTGAAGGTCAAATGTTTCTCCCATTGGACAGTGTTTAAGCCCCACAGTTGAAGTGTTTGGTTTCTCAATTAATAAACGTTTTCATTTCAGTAAGTCGCAGGCTGGAAAAATAATCGACCTTTAAGCACCCCCAGCAAGCGAGATTAATGCTTCTTATACAATGTGTGGATCTGTCATTTTCTGACAGGTAACGTTATACAACGAAGAATTATAAAAATATTCTTTAAGAGTGGTAGAAAAAACCACAAGAGCAACTGATGTGTTTGTTTCTGGTTGAAATGTGTAATTTTTCTGGCGGCAAACGTGTTTTCAAAGTGGCCAGCAGATGTCACGGTTCACACTATATATTTATGGAAATCTCTCAAACAATATGTAGGCTAATGACAATGTAATACATAGGTTATAACTGCCTACACCAAGAAAACGCGGGAAGTAGTCTAGCTACAAGTACTTCTCTAACGGAAACAACAGTTTAAAAAAAAAAAAAAAAAGTCTGTGCTAGTTTGTCACAAACTGTTAATTCAAATAAACTCACATCCCACTGAATACAAATCCCATAATCCACAGTTACGGACCACCACACAGTTTCTGCGATGTTTGTAGCTTCCGTCCAATAAGTTCTTTCGATTTTTATGATTGACGTTGTAGTCAAGCGTTGCCATTGGTTTCTATGTGGTTTCCAGGAAGTGAACGCCACAATTCTAACCACCTCCTACATGTGAGCTCCAGCGATAGCACCACGCGCAGCGTGTGGAGGAGAGAAACCGGTCGGGAAGGCAACGTCACTCCTCGGACCACCGACTCGACGTAGCGCAGCGGACAGATAGCGGAGCGGAGCGGCGTTGTCCGAGGCAGGTACCGTACCCGCTTTATTTTTTGCCGATATCGCTGAAATGCTGACAGTTGGTTTCCGAACGGTTTCCACGAGAACCGAGGGAAAGTAGGTCGTATTAGATAAGAACAGGGTGGACGCTAGGGCCTGGCAGACTGTAGGCCTGTTATTCTCCCCGCGCTGTAGTGACAGAGCCAGCCCGGGTAAAGTCTTTCTCTCGCGGCTAGTCCAGCTGCCAGCACTGGTCAGGTGCCTTAACGGACACCGCGCCACTAGTTTGGAGAGGTACCCAGTTCAGCTAGTTGGGACGAATATTTTGTCAGCCCAATAAGACTATGAATGTCGCTCAATCTGGTTGCTGGCCGGTTTACCGCATATGTTTTGCTGTTCTTTTTTTCACGTCTTTTCAGGTGCTGAAGCGATTACAGCAGAAAGATGGCGGACGACCCCAGCGCGGCGGACAGGAACGTGGAGATATGGAAAATCAAGAAGCTGATCAAAAGTTTGGAAGCTGCCCGTGGGTAAGGAATCGATTTGAGCCGTGTGTCGATATAGTAGCCTGACCTGGTGTACTAGGGGCTTTTGCTTCAGGTGATGGTGTGAATGTTGACCGCCGCAACAGCTGGAGATCGGATAAGTGGGGCCGAATCTGGGAGTGGTTAGCTTAGCATAGCTAACCTAGCCTAGCTTTTGCTGCTAGCTTGCTAGCTGCTAAACGTTAGCTGCTGTCGCATTAAGCCTGTCTGGAAGTTGGCAACGTTGTGTTAATTTGAAAGAATATATGTTTTGATTTGCCTACGTTTGTGTGTGGTTGGTGACACTGCGCAGAATCTCGCTTCAAGTCTCACGAAGGGTGTAAAGCTTTGCTAACGTTCATGTTAGCTGTGTTGCTAATGAGACCTGCATAGACGTCATCTCTGGAAAGAGGCCGCCATGGGTGTCTTTAACAAGAAACCACGTTGATGAGAAAGGAAGGCCGGCTAGCTCACAGTTCTCCTTTTTAGTCTCTTTCCTCAACTGTTTGTCTGGTCTCTTTTATTTACATGTAGATTAAATCACAGAGCTTCTATATTCCCTCAAGAGTCCACTCAGTTGCCTCATGGCAGCCGAGCAGCTCAGCGTTACATTGAGGCTTCACTGGCTACAAAATGGTCAGTTGAAAAGAAATCGAGATCAGTTGTTTGCCGGTAGGGACGTTGTGGCCTTCATGAAATATCAAACACGACATGTTAAATGTGGGTGTTGCTTAACTGGCTTGTAGCTTGCTCTGCGACAGCTTGTCGTCTAGTGCTGCGCAGAATTTGCTGTCCTGTGCTCCACCGCTGCCATGTCACACACAGTTGACCATTTGCCCTACATTCATCCAGCTGCTGCTACCTGTGTGTGTGTGTGTGTGTGTGTGTGTGTGTGTGTGTGTGTGTGTGTGTGTGCGCGCGTGTGCAGTGTCAGCCTGTACTGGTATGCTTTGTCTCTTGATAGGTAGTGAATGGAGAGACAGTGTGTAGCAGTCGAACTGAAACTCAGTCATTGGCTTCAAGGGCAGAGATTGTATACTCTGTAACTGAAAGCCCATCCTGTTTTATTGCCCTCTACCTTTCACTCTTTGTCAAGGTGATATTTTGCAAGGGAAGGTTGTGTGTTTACAAAATGAGATGAGTGTAAGAAGTGGAGATGCCTTGAAGGTGATAAATTAAGAAGTCCAAGTTGCTGTTCCAAATATTCTAAGTTGAATATAGTTAGTGGGGATAACACCTGTGATTTCAGTGTAATTTTGACATAGATATGAATAATGTTGTAGTGTTTAGCCTGTTGCACTCTAGTAGTGGTAAAGCCCTTGTGTTTATAGTGTGTTGTTAGGCACCGTATCCCATAGCGTCTTGTGTGTATGTATGCCTTAGTGTTTATGTTAGCACTAACATTAAATCCTTTTTCTCCATATAGTAACGGCACCAGTATGATCTCACTGATCATCCCTCCCAAGGACCAGATATCCAGAGTGGCCAAGATGTTGGCTGATGAGTTTGGAACTGCTTCCAACATCAAGAGTCGAGTCAACAGGCTCTCTGTACTCGGGGCCATCACTTCTGTACAGCAAAGACTAAAACTCTACAACAAGGGTATGTGTTGACAATGAAAACCAGAATAAAACCTTGCTGACTTTTTGTTTTTCAGGGGCAGCTGGACAGAATTAATTCCTATCAGGATGTCTTTACATAAAAATGACCCTCTTGTTCTCAGTAAAGGCCAGATAGATAGTCAGATCTAGAATTCAATTGACAGTTAGTCAGATGTTACAGATGCAAAGATATAATTTCAGTCTCTGTGACTAAAGCTCATCTGTAACAGAAGGTTGCATGTGATCTTTGTGCTTGTGGACAGTTGGGTCCAGATTTCTAAACACCAGGAAGTTCTCAGTAAGAGTAGTTGTAGAATGAAAATGGAAGTATATAAATATTGTTCAACATCTTTCTCAGAATGTAATTTTTACATTTTACTGTATGTATGGCGTATTATGCACCTCCTTTCAGCTTGTGATCAGCTAGTGAATGAGAAGGCAATGTTTAACTGGCAGATGTGGTGGTTATGGCATTGAATTGCAAAGTAGGTAGCAACAAGTATGTATTACCCATTACTGTAAGTGCACACATCAAATCATACATCATAATCGAAAAATATTCAAGGGAAAACAGTTTGGACATTTTGTCACTTAATGTGGCCATCTGTACAAAAACCTGATATTTGTTTGATCTCTTGGTCTCTTTTTTCTTTTTTCTCTTGCCAGTGCCACCCAATGGTTTGGTCGTGTACTGTGGCACCATTGTGACAGAGGAAGGCAAGGAGAAGAAAGTCAATATCGACTTTGAGCCTTTTAAGCCAATCAACACCTCCCTGTACCTCTGTGACAACAAGTTCCACACCGAGGTGAGAGCTTTTGCTTGTAGAGAAGATTCTTGGGACATTAGTGTCTCTTTTACACTTGCTTTCTGCCACATTCTCATTGTCTGTTCTTCTCTTAACTCTCCCCTAACACAGGCATTGACAGCCCTGCTCTCTGACGACAGTAAGTTTGGCTTTATTGTGATCGACGGTAGTGGGGCACTGTTTGGCACACTGCAGGGCAACACCAGGGAGGTGCTACACAAGTTCACTGTGGACCTACCCAAGAAGCACGGTACAGACCCACAATACTCACACAACATTGAACTTTTGATATTTTCAACTTCACAGCAGGGATCATCAGAAAATTGATAAAATGTTACTCTTAAATTGTTTGACTCGTTATTTTGCCTGTAAAGAAACATTCTAAACATTGTGTCCCTTAACATTATCTTTCTTTCAGGCAGAGGAGGGCAGTCTGCTCTGCGTTTTGCTCGTCTGAGAATGGAGAAGAGACACAACTATGTGAGAAAAGTGGCTGAGACGGCTGTCCAGCTGTTTGTGTCCAATGACAAAGTTAATGTGGCAGGAATGGTCTTGGCTGGCTCTGCCGACTTCAAGACCGAGCTCAGCCAGTCTGACATGTTCGACCCAGTAAGTCTCTGTGTGTTCTGATAAAAATCAGTACCAATGAAATATTTACAATGTAATGTATCAATAATTAATTCATGTGAATGACTTTCCAAACAATTCATAAAATAGACTGCTATGCAATTTAGAATCTGTTTAATTTCTAGATATCAAAAGACTTTGACATGGTTGATTTGTTCCTTTTTTAACATAGGTAAATCCACAACATACATACAAACAAAATAAATACATTATTTTAAATAAGATGTGTAATAAAGACAACTTATTTGTCCTTATAACTTTAACACACACTAGATGAAGGCCCTCATAAAAACATGATACAGTATTAATTTAGTGTAAATAATTACATAGTTTCTGTGTTCTAGGTAAAGGCCTGAAATTCTCTTTGTATCCTTGGTAAATACAGTGGGGTTAACTGCATGTTGTTAAGTTGCAGTTGTATATACTGTATACAGCCACACCGTAATGAAGAGTACCTGCCTTAACCCTGTCTTCACATTGCAAAATCATTTGTTACACCATTTAGTGCAATTTTCACCACAATACATCCCAACATTAGCAACCTTAACATGTGTCATTAAGTAATACACTTTATACCATGAGGGTAAAGTCTTGTGAAGTATATTGGTGAAAGGACAGAATATTAACAGGAGCAACAACAAACATGTTGGAAAATGGTCTGCATTTCCCAGACTTAACTGGGAGCTTATGTCAGCAGCTCTGGTGGTTCACTAACCCTCGAGCAATGGCAGTCTTAACACTGATATCCTGCCTCAGCTCTAGTGGTAACAAAACCCACAGCACAATTTTATAACCTTTATTGTCAGCATGTTTCTGTAGCCTCTGATAGCCTTTTACCATATTTTTCATTTTGAGGACTTTGAGAATACCAAGATTTAGTTCTTAAACTACCTGTTAAAAAATGAAATGGCTTTTAATATTAAGTATGCTCCTAACTATATCACAGCCTGTGTGTGGATATCCGTATAGTGTGTAACCTATGTGTGTGTATTTTTTTTTTTCTACAGAGGTTACAAGCCAAGGTTCTGAAGCTGGTGGACATCTCTTATGGAGGAGAGAATGGTTTCAACCAGGCTATTGAGCTCTCAGCAGAGGTCCTCTCTAATGTCAAGTTCATCCAGGAGAAGAAACTCATAGGTGAGTCATCCTGTTGACAACATCATCAGGTTTAAGGTTTTTAACTGTAACAGCTTAAGGAAACCAAAGCTTTTCCTCTGGTAGAGATTTGATTTCTAATGGTTGTCCCTCTCTATAGGACGGTACTTTGATGAGATCAGTCAGGACACGGGGAAGTACTGTTTTGGTGTGGAGGACACACTCAAGGCCCTGGAGATGGGAGCAGTGGAGATCCTCATAGTCTACGAGAACTTAGACACTATGCGTTACATTCTACGTGTGCATGGGGCAGAGAGTAACGGAGCAGAGAACGGTACACAAACCACAAATATCACATCTACCGTCGCTGAGAAACAATCAGTTATGTTATGATGCTATAATCCTGTCTCTTCTTTGAATTTTAGATGAGAAGACTTTGTACTTAACGCCAGAGCAGGAGAAAGACAAGTCTCACTTCACAGACAAGGAGGTGAGAACTACAAAGGGCAGATCTTTGTGATTTAAGTAAGCTCCATTACCCATCACGCCATGTGTTCCTGACTCTGATTGTGTTTCTAGACGGGGCAGGAACATGAGCTGATCGAGAGCATGCCACTGCTGGAGTGGTTTGCCAACAACTACAAGAAATTTGGAGCCACGTTGGAGATAGTCACAGACAAGAGCCAGGAAGGGTCCCAGTTTGTCAAGGGCTTTGGAGGCATCGGGGGTGAGCACACTGTTTACGATAGGGTTTATGACACTGGAATTGGAACATCAAGTTAGAAAGTTTGGAGGATATGTGTAACTCAGAGGTTATTTTTTTGTGGTTAAATGAGTTGGTGTACTGCTCTTTAAATAGAGGGACCAGAGTCAAGCCTGCATGTATCCACTGTGCTGGAGTGTCCATGAACAGAGTAGGAAGGTTGCCTCAGAAAGGCTTTCCTTTTTCCTTCCCTCCCCCATTTTTTTTTACTTTGCAACCTGGAATAGTGTAAGAAACAAAATAAGCCTCTCCATTATTGGCCACATAACAGCTTTGTTTTCAGGAAACATGTTGCCATGCTGCAGACCCCATACAGGCTGCTCTACCTATATTCATGTTGAGATCAGCAACAATTAAGACATTGATAGCTAGAGCAATATTATTGCAAGAATGTCACATGCTAATAATAAACATTAGCTAAACTCCATGACCTGAAGATTATAACCTATACATAGTAATATATGGCTATGAATAATTCTACTTAAAAGATGCCCTTTCAGACCACTTTCAGGAACAAGCTGTTTACATACAACTTTGGCTACAGTAGAGTGAAGTAATGGACTTCTGCACTTAGGCACAGATAGACTAGGGCCACTTGATAGGGATTTTGATACATAAGAGGGGACAGACTGTTCCAGTTCTGTTCTTTTTTCCTTCCTTGATTCACTTTCCTCCTGTCTATTTGCCACCCTGAGAGTTTTACTTGGGGAAACGTGGTGGATGGTGAGGGGAAGAAATTAGGCATACTGAATGCAAATTAAACCCCCCCGGAATTCCTAAGGTCACTGCTGTATTTACACTGCATGTTGTCCTCCCTTTTGAGGACAGGAAGGCACTGTTCAATAAAGTTTCACATTATCCCTTCTTTTCCAAGTGATTTTAAATGTGGTTTCAAACATTGTTTAACCTAAATCGTGTTTTCATCTTGCCAACCACCCTTTGAACATTAGTGGCATGATAAATAAAACTGTTCAATGTATATTTATCATGGTTCCCTGCTTCAGGTAAGACCTTGTTTCATTCTGCTGTCCAGTAGACATTAGTATGATAGAGGCCTTAATCATGCAAAATATTTAGTTTTAATATCATACGTTTTTTTTTTTTTTTTAAATCCTCAACGTCAAAGTAAGTTTTATGTTAGTTTTGCATATCAGTAAGAGTGCTTAAAATAAAGAGGATTAAGACTAATACAAATTCTTCCTTTAATGCTGCCACGATTTAACCAAACATGACATAAGCTGGCCAGTCATCATATTACCCTTGTTAATCTATCATCTTTGTGTTCCTCAGGTATCTTGCGGTACAGGGTGGATTTCCAGGGCATGGAGTACCAAGGAGAGGACGATGAGTTCTTTGATTTGGATGACTACTAGGTAGTCGGGGACTGATTTTGGGAGAAAAAAGAAAAGCAAAGGAATGAAGGAAGAAATAAGGAAAGAAAAATGCCACCTCTCTTGCAGCAAGTGAGAGGTGCAACCGTGTTGACCATATATATATGACAGACACACCTTCCAATTTACCTGTTGCATACACAAACTTGCACATACATTTCATCTGTACACAAGACAAAGTACATCACACAGGCTGAAGAGGAGTGAGATTTTCTTTCATCCAGAGAGGGAGAAAGCCCTTCCTGAATAAATCCCTGCCTTAGAGTGCTGGTTCCTTCCCCTAGTTGGATTGGACTCGACTCATTTTTGTTCTTTTTCTTTCTCCTCCCCTCCATTTTGAATGAACACAACAGCAAGTTCCCAGATTCCTCGCTGCCCCTAACCTGGTCTGAACATGAACTTTGGACTCACTCCTCACATATAGAAAATATATTTTCCTTTCTTGCCTCATCATGTCCCTACCCTCTCTCTCTCTCTTCTCCCGTCAATGCTTTCTCTCTCTTCTTTTTTTTTTTTTTTTTTTTTTTTCACATTTTTTTACTGGTAACTGCTGCTGTTGTATTTTATGAGAGTGGGGGATTTTTTTTTTACCTGGGTTTCTGTAGAGAAAGGGGGACAAAGTATTAAATTTGAACTGCTGAAAACCATTGCTACCTCCTCATCTGCTGTGGTCTCAATCCTGTGCTGTGTCTGTCCTGTTCCTGGGGGACAAAAAAACCCAATATTTTATCTGCTTTCTGACTTTAAATGAATATATTGTGATAGTCACGTGTGAGTGATAAGTATACATGACTGCTTTTAGGTGACTCGGATGTTTATTTGGTTCATTAGGATCATCCACCGCCTGTTTTATACTGCATAAAGCAAAAGGTATCTCTTTGGTTTAGGTATATATTAATGTCCTTGATATAAGATGTGTTTAGATAAAGTTACATTTTCAAGTGTCTGAATCCCAGTTACAAGGTTCAACCTTTTGATTGCATTTGTGAATTAATCTTAGACTGTTTCAATGCGATCAGAAATCCATTCGAAGTCTGAATCTGTCAATGTAGTCCTGTGGACACGATTTGAAATGTGATGACGTCTGTTTGCCTCTGTTAGGAGAATAAGCTGAAAGATGAGGGTGAGTTTTCATTCAGTGCTTTGTGAAGAAATGTCAAAGACAGAAATACAGAAGTCGTTAAAGAATGGCCTCGTTAAATACAACAAACGCAACCATTCTCTTAAAAGAACTGATTCACAGGACAAGCTAAGGAAGTGAAACTTAATTAAGGAGCTTGCTTTGATGAATTGTCAGAGTAGGCACCGAGTGTTAAGGAAGGAAACAAAACATCCTGTACATTACAGCGTTTCTAACATGTCCTGTGAAGATAACATTATATTTTTGGAACTTGAGGATGTGAGTGATTCAAACACATGTACTTGTCAACTATATTTCTTTTAATTCCTGTAGGATTCAGAAGGAAGCGTCAACAAACGTGAACTAAGGGAAATAATGATGGTAATTTAAGTGCTTGGATTCAAGCCTAGAACAGATCTTACATTAGTCCATCGTTCAGTTCCAGGTTTTACTCCACAAAGTTACCCAGTTGAGGCCCATTGTGTAATTACTATCTCACTTTTACACCTCTTCTTATTCACCTGTATTCATCATCAACCCTGCATCATCCTGTGTGGATTCTTGTACTGAAACGACCCAAAAACCTCTTATCAAAAGAAGTGCATTCAACCACATTATCACATACAACACTGAAATCCTTGTGTCAGAAGTTATATTACTATTTACCGGAGCTAGCTTTAAGTTACCACTTCCTTTCATCACACATGACTAATTAAAATAACCAACATCCTGCAGCATCATATTGCAAAACCTTATGCGGATGATTGATTTTGCCTTAGTGTATTCCTCTTCAGGATAGCAACAGCATCTTCATCCATTTGCCCTTTTGTTTGGGGGAGTCACCGGGGAAGCCTTGGTAGCACGGTTAACCAATCAATAAAAGGCAAAGCCGCGAAACAACTCCCCTTTTGACAAAATCCGTCCAATCAGCGCCTTTTTTCATCACATGGGCGTTCCCATCCCCCCACCCACCCTTTTGACACTGCCCTACCAAAGCTGTGTGGTTGAGCGAAGTGAATGACGTCTCTGCATTTGCGGGCCGCCGACGCAGGGCTGGGTTTCCATTTTCAGAGCGAGTTTTCGGGGGGGATCGTCAACATGGAGCCGGAGATGGAGGACAAAACGTTAGAGCTGATGGTAAGATTAGTTTCGTTGTGGCACCCTGGACATCCGAAGTGTTCAGTATGGCTCCTTTTATTTGTTGGTAAAGCGCCGAGGCTCGACGCGACGGCAGTAATGGGCTGAAGCGGCTTGTCGGGGAGAGGTGGAGGAGAAAGGAGGGGGAGGAGAGGAGGGGGGGGGAGAGAACCAGAAATCAGAGGGAGGGCCTGAAATTAACGATACATTTTTTTTTGTGTGTGTGTGTGCTAAGAAATGCTCCGCATACTGGTCGGATTGATAAGCGAGACCCCGCACGTCAACATCGGGTAAACGTAAGACATGTGTTGTGTTGGGTGAAATCGGTTAAATAAAGTAAATAAAGCAGCAGCGGGGTGGATTTTAAAAAAAGGGTTGATGTTTCAGTCGTCGGTCGAAGACAGCCGAGGATCCTCGGGGTAGCGTTGACTGCGGTGACGCTGCGCCACTTTAACTGGGCCCTGCCTCGTACTTAGCCATCCAGCTAACACAGGCTACAAGGCGATGAACCACCGTAAATTTACGGGTTTGTTATATTATTTAGTTTATGTTTAGACAGCCTACGCGGTAATTGATAATGCGGGACAGTCGAACAGGTCCCGTAATACAACGCAGTGGGAGCTAAAACAGCAACAATGGGCTGCTTGTCTGTTTATATTTTCAAAGTGCGTAGAAGGAAGTGTATTGCTTTTTCATTCACATAGCGTTACCACGATTAGCGAGGTAGCAATTAGCTTAATGGCTAGCATGCTAAAAATGCTAGGTGTACTTTATGGGCATTAACACGCCAAAATAAGTCAATTGTTTAGTGTGATGTGATATATTTTGGCAACCAGAAACTCAAACTGTCATTATAATTGAAGTTTCGCTATGTAAGGCGGTCAGATTTGGTTATTAATTGACCTCGTTTTCTTGTGAAAATGATGCTTTCTTGTCAAGCTAGCCACCTAGGCTAGCGTTAGCTTACAAATAGCTAACATTAACATTTCAGGGGTCAAAGTGGTCGTGAGGAAGACGTCAATTAAGATAAGGCACAAATGTGTTTTTGTCGTTGAACTTACACATGGATCAAGTTACAGTTCATTCTCCATATCTGAAATACAGCACAGTCCTCAGTTTCTCTAACAAACAGATCAATTGTATCGCAACACTTGCTATTGACGAAGTAAGTAAGGCCAAGAAAGTAATATGTTTTTAAATTATATGGACCAGACGTGTCCTGTGGTACATAAACCTACCTGAATGAGCAGTTCATGCTTGTTGTTGTTGTTGGTTTCTTATTCACTATTATAATAATAATAATAATAATAATAATAATGACTGTCATCGTCAGAAATTAAATAAATGTATAGAAACAAATCATTAATGGATCCATCCAGTAGATTACACACTCACCAGACCTTCCAAGGTATTTAAAAGTTCATCAAATTTAAACGGCAAGTAAAATGACTATGTGAAGACTGAAGAATAATAAGATGTAATAGATGCACTGCCTTCCAAATC
Organism: Dicentrarchus labrax; assembly: GCF_905237075.1. Lineage (NCBI taxonomy): Eukaryota > Metazoa > Chordata > Actinopteri > Moronidae > Dicentrarchus > Dicentrarchus labrax. The sequence goes on along the minus strand of NW_026136713.1, from coordinate 10,734,634 downwards.
TTTAATTGTTTTTATGACCTTAATTTTGTTTTTTAAGTACAAAATACAAATGTACCTACTTAAGTGCTTACAGTGTCAATGTTAAAAAGAGTATATTAGTGTAATTGATCAAGACCACATACTATATTTATCTCATGGAGTGGATACATTTACACTAAGGCTCTATTTCCTCGCACTGAAGAATGATTACACAGGACAAAATGGAGGAAATATTATACATTTGAACAGGTATTTGGGTACGGTAATCTTACAAACCTACCTAACTTTAGAATTTTGTCTGGATTGTGTCTGTGTATTTAATTTGATTTTATTTTTTTGTCCCAGTGTTGTTCACTAACCACTCATGGGAGTGGGGATGGCAGAACAGCGGGTGGGGTTTTCTGTCAAAACAAAAGTGACATTAATTTGACAATTAATCCCATTGCCCCTCCCTCTCCTCTACCTATCCCCACCCAGTTCACGTCTATTAATGCTTCTGTGTGTATGTTTATCAGTCTGTATCTTGTGTGTGAAGGAGTGTGTGTTCCTGCGCTCACTGTGCCAATGTGTGTGTAGCTCTAATACTGGTTTTTCCCCTCACCTTATCCCCCACCTCCTCCCCTCTTCTTCTCTCCTCACTTTTGACGGTTACACACCCACCTCCCCTCAATCTCAAACCAAACCTTATTTATTTATTTATTTTCCCCATTATTATTGAATTCTTACACTTTTTCACACTCCGCCTGTCCTGTTCCTCACCAACTCCTTGCCACTTACATCCATCTGTCCATCCATTGATCCATTGATTCACTCATCTCCTTTGGTTTCCTGCTCCCAACTTCCCTCATCAACCCCCCCTCTACTTTTCCTTTACTTCTCATTTCTGGTCTCTCGCTCTTCCCTTTCTCTTCCTCCCTCACCCTGTCCACTTCGTTCTCCTCCTCCCTTCCTCCCTTCCTCTCTCTCTCTTTCACACAGTGCTCTGTGCCTCGCTCTCTCTGGCTGGGCTGCTCCTCGGTGGCTGAGAGTTTGTGTGCACTCAGGTGCCTGCAGAGCATCCCCTCCACCCGGGCTCACAACCAGGTTCTGCCTCTCTCCTCTTAATTCTGCTGCTCCTCCTCCTCTCCCTTCCCTTCCTCCCTCGCCATCTCCTCACCCTTCACTTTTTCGCCCACTCCACACGACTCCTCATACCACCTTGGTGCGGACAACACCCACTCACCCCCTCACCCTCCTACCTCTCCTCACCTTCCGTTGTCCTTTCCTCCCTGTTGGAAGCACACTGCTCTCAGGTTCTTCTCTGGTGCATCCTCAAACTCTCTCTGCTTGAAACACAATTGTAGCTCTATAAACCGTAATTGACTTCTTTATAATCTTGTCAAATCACCGGTTTTTCGTCTAATTTAGGCCCCAGAGTGCTCAGAAAGTCAAACAGTGATTTTGTAATGTCATGTAAAAACCTGGAGACTTGTACAAACGGATGAATTTGAATAGTAGACTAGATTAGATAGTAGATTTCCCAAGTAGTTTGGTGTGAGGAGGAAGAATGAAGGGGGTACCAGAGAATAACCCTGCATTGAGGAGTAACGTTTTCTCCTCTTCTACCTGGAGGTGTGAGGGCCGAGGTGGGGGGTCTTCCTTCAAGCTCTGAGAGGCTACATGCTTGCTTGCCTGCCTGCCTGGCCAACCTGGTCTGTCTGTTTTTATTTCTCCTTCCTTCTCTTCTTCTGCTCTGCATGATCATCAACACATCAACACCAGCAAGCCCATTCTGGCTTCTTGTCCTGTCTGCTTTGGTCTTGGTATCTGACCGTTTGTTTGTTTGTGTGGTTGTGTTAGTGCCAACCACTGACAGAGAACCTCTCTATTGGTTGCAGCATCACCAATTTGGACAGATAACTGCACCGAGCAAAACCTGGAACAGCTCTTGAGAGGGTTCTAGGTTTTACTTGGAGAAGAATATCTAGATAACTTAGTGCTAACAGTAATCCTGTTTTTTTGTTTTTAAGATAGGCCAAGGGTTCAGCACGCCAATTGCAAGTCTACGGCCTCTATTCAACCTTTTTCGCCAACATAGCCATTTTCAAAGACTGTGACCTTGGCTCAGTCATCACTTACACAGATATGCGATACTCTCTCCCAGGTAAAGGCTGCGTTTGTCCCATTTCCTCAAATTAGTTTAACATATCTGGGAACAGGGAATATACATTGTTTAGAAAAGGAAAAAAAACAACTTACATATAATTATTAAGCATTTGTCCCCTTTGATTGTGTTTCACGTGTAGTTACGCTCTGACAAGGTTGTTCTGTTCATACTCATTCTGGAGAGTTTCAGGGTATGCTCTAAAGAAAATGTGCTAGCTTGATGAAAATTTTAATTTTACAGTATGCAAACATGTTTGTTAAAGATGTCTTTCTAACATTAATAGTCCAGCTTATACTAAGTCACAAGTAAAACCAGTAAACATCAATCATAAGAGGATAGCAGCTCCTCATGTCGGTTTGTATGTTTGTAATAATGAGTGTCGGATTATATTACTGCCAAACTGTCCGTGACTTCCAAAAATGTGTATATACTATAAATAACATGTTACTTACCATTTATATATATCATTGTTTATTATATATTATATTTTATTAAGTGTTGCCATCAGGCAAGTCAAGGCTGAATGGTCAGCATCTCAATCTATTATTTAATTAATAAGTGATTTGTGCCATAACCCTGTTGTTTATTAATATGGCTCTCTAGCTTGTTTGCAATGCACTTGTAAAGGTCTGATTGTAAGACTTGTCATGCTAGAAATAGGTGGGATCTGGTTACCTCCCAGTTTTTTTCCTATCCTCTCTATATGCTGTAAGACCACTATCTGATTTAAGTTTCATTACAGTCATGCCTGAGCTGCTGCCAGTGACATACCCAAGATGCTGCAGTTTAATTTCCTGTCCAGACTACTTAGCCCACATCACAGACAAGCAAGCAAATAGATTCCTTTTGTTGCAGTGCTCAGTTTTTTCACTCCATATGTGTGTGTATGCACGGGTGTTTGTGCGTGCACGCCTCAGAAGTCATGATGGTTACCCTTCCTTGGCTGTGTTTGTGGCACTCTTGTGTCCAGCGCTGTCCACACCGCTGCCCTGGCTCTCACAGTGCCTTTAACACAGATGCAAAGACAACAAAACACTAACCTGCACCGTGTCTTTTGTTTTGTTCTTTTTCTACAGAACACATCAGGGATGGAGTCACAGAACCTCGTGGACGATCTGTCGCCAAAGAAGAACACAGTTCTCAAGGTGTGTTTGTGTGTACAGTTTGTGTATCCATTATGACCACAGGTTGGTGAAACAGAAATTAGCATTAGGAACCCTCATATAAAGGTTGCTATTGTGGTTAAAGCTTTCACAGACTTCACAATCATTGAACTTTGAGAAAGTTCCATTTAACGATGCTGAATATGATTTATTTTGGATTCACCACAGTCACAAAAGTGACATCAGAATTTTTTTTGTAGTTCCCTTCATGCCATAAATTATTATTATTATTATTATTATTATTATTATTATTATTACTACTACTACTATTGGATTGCTTGATTGACAGCTGAAATTAGTTCCTACAGTTCCTATGTAACACCCAAGACTAGAACAGTGCCTTAACAAGACTAATTTGCCTCATATGAACCTCTCAAAATACTCTAAATCTGCATGTGCCCGTGATCTTTACAGCTTAGTAATGGTCCTGTTGTGGGGTCCCGCAAGCGTCCGTCAGAGGGGAACTACGAGAAGGAGAAGGAACACTGCATCGCCCTGTTTGATCAGTGGTCGGAGGCCGACCAGGTGGAGTTTGTCGAGCGCCTGATCTCCCGTATGTGCCACTACCAGCACGGCCACATCAACTCCTACCTCAAACCCATGCTGCAGAGGGACTTCATCACTGCGCTGCCAGGTACAAATACACATATAAATGCAAAGTTTAGCAGTAACCACTTTAGCATGAGCTCCAGCGAAGTTAGGTATTCCTGAAATGCTCACCCATGTTTTTGTATTATTGATTTGCACATTTTTTAAAAAGGCATTTTTTAATATTTCAAATAAATACCACTAAACACGGATTACTTCTGAAAAATAAAATCTAATAATAATGATCCCCAGGCATAGATAAACCAACCAGATGAAATCCTATTAATTTTGCAGCAAGCACTCACTCAGCCCCTTCTCTTCCTCCCTTCAGCCCAAGGCTTGGATCACATAGCGGAGAACATCCTGTCTTTCCTGGATGCACGCTCGCTATGCTCGGCAGAGCTGGTGTGTAAGGAGTGGCAGAGGGTCATCTCTGAGGGTATGCTGTGGAAGAAGCTCATCGAACGCATGGTCCGCACCGACCCACTCTGGAAAGGCCTGTCTGAGAGACACCAGTGGTGAGAATGGTCATTGACCCATTTACACACATACAGAGTTAACCATCCTACTTTTGTTGTACATTAAGATCTAAAAAGGGCCAACACTCTTGAAGGAATTAAGATTATGCTTTCTGAGGATACAATTTATTTTCAGTGTGTTTTTTAGTCTTCTTTAATTTAGGATGGGAAGAAAGGCAAACATTTACTTGGTTGGTCTTGAGTGTCTACTGTAGGTAAAAGAAAATCCCAGTGGATACAAAACAGATGTCATTCTTATATTTTTCTTGCCCTAGGGAGAAATATCTGTTCAAGAACCGCACGTCAGAAGTCCCACCCAACTCCTACTATCACTCCCTTTATCCCAAGATCATCCAAGACATAGAGGTAAGACACGGCAAGATGGACATTTGAGTATTAACTGAACACGTTTTTTTAGATTTTAGTCATTTTGTGCAGCTTTCATTATTGTACAAGATATTGTCTATTGCTGTATGTGTAGTATTGTAGTATCTCAAAAAACGTATGAAACCAAGGCTACGTTCACACTGTTTTTGCCTGCATATAATAGGATCTTCCCATTCTGATTTGGGTCACTTTCATATGTGGTATCCATCAGATATAGGTGTGATTTCTTTTTGTTCTTTCATTTATTTATTTTTGTAATACAACCTCATTGTGAACGGTCATATCAGAATTCATGAGTCACTCAGTTGATACAAACCTGGAAGACTGCTGCAGTGGAGGTAGTCAGTGGCAGGACAGTGAGGTGTTAGACCAATTATTTGGGGTGACACTTCTATCTGCCAAAACTTGAGGGCTCAAATTGTAACAGACTCTGCATCCACACACAGCTCCATACAAAAGTAGTAGCCACTGTTTCACAAAAAGCCATAATTAAAGATTTGGCTGTCTTCATCCTTTCCCTCGTCCTTGTTACGTGCTCACAAATTTGCAGCTTCCACTGCCCATCAACTTTGGAAAAAAACTGTACACGTTGTCTTCAGTGGCCTCCATATTCTGTACGACAGCGTGCTGAATCATATGGCGTGTGGTTTTTTTTTTTTGTGTGTGTGTGGGTCAGTTCAGGGCTGTGGTGTGTTCATATTCGAATCTGATATGGGCCACATTTAAACATATGTGTACAGCCAAACCAAAACATCTGACCTGAAAGGTAAATCAGAATTGAGTTACTTTATTTTATTTATTTATTTATTTATTTATTTATTTTAGACTGAACAGTCTGCAAAATGTTGGTACAGTCATGTAGAAAATGGATAATGTTGTTTACAGCTAATTAATAAGGTTGAGTTAATTGTCTTGGTATTATTCTAATCACAGCGATCTCATTAACACTTTCCACCTCACTAGATCTCACACCTGTTTCTGTCCCCTCTAATATTATTACAGTACGTGATACTTGCCTCTATCCTGTCTCTGTTCAACTACAGTGCTTCTCTTTCTCTCATTGATTGCCTCCTGTGTTTGTCTTTCTCATGGTTTCTCCTTCTTTCCTCCAGACTATCGAGGCTAATTGGCGATGTGGCAGACACAACTTGCAGAGGATTCAGTGTCGCTCAGAAAATAGTAAAGGGGTTTACTGTCTCCAGTACGACGATGACAAGATCATCAGTGGCCTTAGGGACAATTCCATCAAGGTACGTGTGTATTGAACATCAAGGACAGTCTGAGGCCTATGAAATTATGACTTTGCCCCTTTATTGATGTCTTTGCCACTGTGCCCTGCCACCCATTGGCTCTTTTTCTTTACTTTCTGTTTCAAAACTACTTAAGAGGCTTGTCTAGTGGAGATGTTAGGTACTTTGTTTTGAAACAAAAAAAAATTTTTGTTTTCAAATGAATAGAATGTTTGTCTTATGTGAGCTATATATATTTTCTTATGTTCTAATGTCAAATCTATCTGTCATCCTTGTCTAAGGATGGACGGTATATGAACAGGCAATGCACTGATGGCTCCTGGAAACAACAACTCATTGCCTAGAATTACAGCTGATAAGATCTCTATACCAGCCAAGCAGCAGGATGTGAAAATGTTATCATGGCCCTTGATTTAGTTAGAAATCAAAGTTGTTCACAAAAGCGATCTTGACATCCTTTTTGTTGAGTATTTCTATACGTTTACTGGTTACTAGAGCTGTTAAGACTTAAATGTAATTTTTACAGCATTGATTTCATGTCCCACAACTGAACTTCGCGCAAGGTGGATAAAAGACTGCTACTTTTTTTTTTTTGTTTGCAAAGTAAAGTTTGCAACGTTAGTAGTTTAGTTTGTTTGATCTCAGAACTGACGTGTAGAAGTAATTAACATCGATCTCATTTGTGCATTAAACACCAGCAGTGGAGAGAGCCAAAGTTGTTGGCTGTGAGAAAGGCATGCTGGCTGTGTGGTGCTGCTCTGGTTGTTTTCTTCCAACCTGGGTTTGTGTATTTATGAATTGAATCTTTTCTTCTGGCTTCGTATGGCTTATCGTCTTATTGTCTATGGCGCTGAGCTAAACCAGCAGACACTGAGACAGAACACAAGTGAATTACAGGATAAAAGAGCTCAGCTCCAGACCTGTTGTGTTTTCCACTTATCTGTCTGGCCTGGGAGAAGAGGAGAGGAGAGGAGAAGATGATGGAGAGGAGGATGGAGGGAGGAGAAGAGCGGATTTGTCTTATTGTTCTGGAAGAGGCTGACGTACACCCAGGGTAGAGCTGAATGGCGCTTTCGTACATACACAGAGCTCAGCACAGCAGTGGGGAAATGGGGCATGAACACTGCTGAGAGAAAAGCATGGCCCAAATCTGCAACCTTCTCACAACCACTTATTTTCCCTCTTTCTGTGTCCTCTTCTGTCAGTATCTCCTATTCCCTTGGTTTTACTCATCTTCCTCTCTTCTCTTATTGCTGTCATTGTAGATTTGGGATAAGCAGTCTCTGGAGTGTCTGAAGATACTGACCGGTCACACAGGCTCAGTGTTGTGTCTGCAGTATGATGAGAGGGTCATCGTCACCGGGTCTTCTGACTCAACCGTCAGGTACAACACACATCTTGTTACAGAAGGAACATATTGTACTTTGTAGTAGGACCCAAAGCTCTGTCCACAAGGTTAAAACAGATTGAAATCACTTAAGAGGAAGTTGTTACTCACTATTACTTAGGCTGAATGTCTGGATAACTTAATGGGATTTTACACAACTATGCTTGGATCAAACATCAATCATTTATCTATTTTTACTAACCAATTTTAAGTTAACACATTGAACGCTTGGTTAACATAATGCTAATGGCCATTTATAGATACTAAATGTATTATCCTCAGAAATGGACTTCAATGATAGTCAAAAGTAATGCAGCTCATTGTTTGGGTTGATTACTCAGTAAAGAGCAGTTAACACCAACATCAGTGTTGAAGACACGTTTGTTTGTTTCATGTAGAGAAGTGTATATAAGCAGAATAGTTGATTTTTAAAAGGTACAGCGTGGTGGGCGTCATGCAACCAACGTGTTCCTGCTGCACAGCTTCTCTAACTGAAGGGAATGCTTGACATGTTATGTTCAGATACACAAGGATATACTTGAATGATAATAAATCGTACATATTAATCGTGAATACATCATCAATCATAAAGAATTACTCTAGTGGCCAGTTTGTTCTGCCATTTAAAATAGAGTGCGTCTAATGGATACAATGAATACTTCATCCACACAGCAACATGTACAGAATTGCATACTACACTGTTTGTATGAGGAGATGACGACTTGTTTTCTTTTCACCAAAAACCGCAAATTTCTATCATTACTAGAGATAGTGGGATATGTTTTATTGCAGATATTTAAAGACCGTGTGTGTGTGTGTGTGTGTGTGTGTGTGTGTGTGTGTGTGTGTGTGTGTGTGTGTGTGTGTGTGTGTGTGTGTGTGTGTGTGTGTGTGTGTGTGTGTGTGTGTGTGTGTTGACACTTGCTTGGCTACTGCACACAGAAGCTCAACATTAATTCTCTTATTACTTCACACTTCAGCCGTACTCACTGGGCGGTATCCAAGGAAAATGTGACTTCACTTCCTTAGCAACAGCTTGACAGGCACTTTGTTTGTAGGTTGGGTTGTCAGCTTTTCCAGTGTGTTCTGCGTTTGACTCTTAATGCCCAGCGGTGCAGTTCAGTTACATGTTCTTAACAGCCTCTCGTGTGGTGTGTGTGTGTGTGAGAGACTCTCCATTGTAAAACTAATAAACATAATTCTCTCTCATGTCTCCATTGTTTTCCTTTGCTCCCATTACATTTCTTTTCCATTCTCCACCATCAACTGTCTTTTCTTTCATTTTGACCACTCTTCCCGTTGCCCCCATCTCATTTTTCTTTCCTACTCACCCCTTCTTCCTGTCCTTTTCCACGTTTCTCACCCCTTTGTCATTTCTTCCCTCTTTGTCTCACGACCCCATTTTTCCTTCCTGCTCAATTCCACATTTTCTTTTCCTCTCTATCACCTTTGATCCTACTTCTCTTTTTTCTTCCTCCTGTTTCCACTCCATCCCTCTCCCTCTACCGCTCCTCTTCTGCAGGGTGTGGGAGGTGACGACGGGTGAAGTACTGAACACACTGATCCACCACAACGAGGCAGTTCTTCACCTGCGCTTCGCCAATGGCCTGATGGTCACCTGCTCCAAGGACCGATCAATTGCCGTCTGGGACATGGCCTCTCCTACTGACATCAGCTTACGTCGTGTCCTTGTGGGACACCGGGCTGCTGTCAACGTGGTCGACTTTGACGACAAATACATTGTGTCTGCCTCAGGGGACCGCACCATCAAGGTAAGCCATTTGTGAATTCAAACCAGAGACCCTCTGATTAAAAGCCTGCTTGGAAAGGAATTTGCCAACATGCAATGTGAAAGATTGAATAGAGAAAGGTGGATTAGAAGATTTTAATCAGGTGTGAATTATATGGACTACGATACTATCAGTACCTTAAGTTTGAGTGAGTCTTAAAACTATGTTTTGTTACTTGTTATTCATTAGAATAAATACAGGCTGTTTTACAAAGCTTTCTGTCTTGCCCCTCCCCCCCTTTAGGTATGGAGCACCAGCACCTGTGAGTTTGTTCGCACTCTAAATGGTCATAAGCGGGGCATTGCCTGTCTACAGTACAGAGATCGTCTTGTGGTCAGCGGCTCATCTGACAACACAATCCGGTAAGTGTGAGATTCAACATGTATATGGCTTAATATATGTATTTAAAATGTACATTTGTTAAAAGAATATAAGTATGATCAGTTAGCTGAAAACACTTTGAGTACAGGTCTATTTGACTTAATGCAGTTTCATGATACAAATGTCATTGTTTTAAACAATAATATAAACTACATAAACAGTGAAGGGACTCTATATTGTGTTGTGTGTTTACTAAGGCTTCTCTTTCTCTAGGTTATGGGACATAGAGTGCGGGGCATGTTTGCGAGTGCTGGAAGGTCACGAGGAGTTGGTGCGCTGCATTCGCTTTGACAACAAAAGGATTGTCAGCGGCGCCTACGACGGGTCAGTCTCGTACACACACATACACACACATACAGCTTTGTGCACAGAGACGTATTTTGTTTCTGACGTTGTGTCGTCTCATGTTTCTCTCTGCAGTAAGATCAAGGTGTGGGACCTGCAGGCAGCCCTGGACCCACGAGCCCCCGCCAGCACATTATGTCTGCGCACTCTAGTGGTAGGTATCACTGATTTAGCCTGTCGCCACATCGCTGACTGATGGAGCTCATGCACAAGTATCTTAAGCTGCAGTTCCTTTAAATACACTCTTAACTGTTGGCTAAAAAAAACCTCAACTGTATAGGATTTAAAAAAAAGTCAAACACAAAAGCTCCCTCTCTTAAAGCAATGTGTTTTATTTTTCACATTAGTTTCAACCATTGTTAATAGTTAATTTAACTTCTTTGCTTCTTGAAATGTGTGCCTTATTGGTAGTTTTGAGAATCGTTAGATATTGAAGAGATGAGCCCTAATGTTCTAATTTTAAGTACGCTTATCAAAAACTGATGCTTTCATGATGAATTTAATGTTCAGTTGTTTTTTTTATGTTTAGAGAGGTGCCAATTTAATTCTAATTGGTTGTTTGCTGTTGAATTTTAATGCATTATACTAAGATGTTTGTAATGTTTAGTCTGCTCTCATAGATATGAATGGGACACACATTTATGGTATGTCAAGCTGGTGGTTTCAAAATGTCCATTCATATAAACCTGTGGGGGAAATCCAGCGATTCCCTAAGTAAAGAATTTATTTTTGATTTGGTGCCAGTTAACAATCTCACATTAATATTTTGCCTTGCTTCATCAACCTACACTTCAAGCTGCGTTTCCGTGGTGAAATCACAAACTCCCATGGTCTGCCTGTGTGTTGACATAACTTCTTGATTCATTGTGTTTTCAGGAGCACTCTGGCCGTGTGTTCCGCCTCCAGTTTGATGAGTTTCAGATCATCAGCAGTTCTCACGACGACACCATTCTGATCTGGGACTTTCTGAACGTCTCGACCAATGGCCAGTCAGAGGGACGGTCTCCCTCCCGCACCTACACTTACATTTCTAGATAGCAGGTACAGAGAGACACACACACACACACACACACACACACACACACACACACACACACACACACACGTGTTCACATATAGCTAATAAGACCTTTCTGTAAAAAAATTTGCCTGTGTGTGATTGCACACTTTTTTTTTTTACCCCCCAGGTGGCGCCATTCACCGCACCCTTTCTTGGAGGAGCCCAGGGCTGATTGGCTGATGGGTGCGTCCATCACGGAAAGGAGCCCATCTCTTCTCCTTCCTCCTCGTCATCTCTCTGTCCGCCTCCCACGCCGCCCCCCCGCCACCTCCACCTCCCTGCCCGTTCTGACAGACTCTCGAGCTTGTGCCCATTGGCTGCCAGTACTGTGACATGCACTCAGACATGCACACACACAGGTCAACACTGATGAGGATTCCCTACTACAGAACCAACTCTCCCAAGAAGTTTCACCTTCTACTACTAATTTATGTTTTGTAAAGTACACTAATGACAGTATTAACTTAGACATTATATAAGTCACAAGCTCCTTTTTGTCCCCTTGATACAAGCAGCTTCTGCTCCTCAGTTTTCGACCCCTGCCAAAACAGGTTTCCACAGACATGGAATCGCTTATAGATATATATTTATATATATTACACACATACATTCACATACACACACACTCTCACACCCACACACACAGTGGCACAGTTGGACAGAGGATGACCGGAGCTGTGATGCGGGAGACAGAGACTCTTTACTCAGCTCTAGGAAAGGAGGGAAGGATTGGAGATGGAGGGAGTGAACGAGGGAGAACTGTGGCTGACTTGCCCGCTCCCTCTCACTCCCTCTCACTCCTCCCTGTCTCTCTCTCCAACCCCCCTTCGCCCCCCCACCCCTCTAAACCCCCAGAGATGCACACTCGCTTGGAATATGGGGGCGCACACATTCAAGTTTGCGTGAGTGTGTGTTTGTGTATGTGGACTTGTGAAACGGCAGAACAGAGCAGAAGCGTCAAACAGACAGACATGCATGTGAGGTTGCCTTGGATACAGCATCCCGGTACACCTCTGCTTTTTTTTTCTCTTTAACTCTTACTTTCTTACTGTTTTTTATTACTGTTATTTTCTCATTTTATTTGAGTATTTTGGTTCTTAGTACAAAAATCATACTAAGCGTAGTCCTCTTTCTCTTCCCCTCTCTCTTACTGTCTTTTTCCTAATTTCTTTCTTCTAACTTCGACCCTTGTTCATCTGTCCCTTTCACTCCATCTTTCTCCCCCCAATCATCTACGTGCTTGCTTTGGTTATGAGAGAAGCTGGAACTCGAGCTCAAATTTAGCTGTAAACGGAGTTGTCTTGTCAAAAATTGTGTTGTATATTAAAAATGATTTTTTAAAGAAGAAAATGACCTTATTGTGAATAAAGTACTTGACAGTGGTGGAGTGTTGAGCCAACTGTAACATGAATGAGTGTCTAATTGTCTGTCTGTTCTTGTCTGTGTGTGTATGTGTGGTTGGATTTGTGCGATCTTGCCTTTGACATGTAGATACAACACTCAGTGCTTTCAATCTGTACCTTTTGTACTCCAGATAAACAGCTGGGAACCTGCTGCTGTCTGTCCCGCAGATAACAAAGAATTCAGACATTTGGAATTTTATGTGGAATTCCTGATTGTTCACAACAAGAAAACAATTTGTTTGACAAAAAAAGTGGTCTTCCTGAGTGGAGTTTTCTCAGCTCAACTCAACTGACCAAACTCCATCTACTGAGGAAGGTGTGATTGAAAGCTCTGTGGAAAAAAAAAAACTAGTTAACTGGGCTTTGAGTAAAGAATTTGTTTAGTCAAACTACTGTTTCCAAGATTAAGAAAGAACGTTTAGGCTCCACTGTGTTTCATGCGCACTCATTCCCAGTTTTGATTCTTTGCCTAGTTTGACCTGTTTTATGTGGAGCATGAGAAACCTGTTTTATACATATTGATGTATATGATTCTAACAGTATCCAGGTTTATGATCATCTGTCTACGGTGTCTGGATGTTTCATCTCAACCATATTTTCAGTTGTAATATAACCAGGATATTCTGTTTACAAGAGCAACACTCAACAATTGTGAGGAACTGATGGAATGTGTGATGTCATAAAGGTTAAGAACTCTCAGAAGATTGTTAGAACAGAACTCGATACAATGCTGTAGCTGCAGGTGCAAAGTGTAAGTGATCCTCTGGGTGAGATCTGAGCTTCTTGTATCCACTGTGGTATTGATATGGATAGCAGCGCTTCCGGTAGGTAGTTTTAAATCATCTTTTTGTCCCACTATGTTCTTTATGTCTTCAAAGGATGACCTTTTTTTTTTAATACACACTGGCCTTAGTTATGTTTATTTTACTTTCTTAAAGTTTCTGTCCTCCATAGCTTCATCAGGTAAAATTAATTCAGACCGTTTATAAATAATAATAAAACAGTAATAAGTGATTAAATGTATGCAGAATTCCCCTGTTTTCTTTACTTGAGTCAAAAATTGTAAAGGGTAAAGTAACTTAAGGCCAGTTTGCATCCACTAATAATAATTTAACTTTGGTTAATTTGTAATTCCATTTTATGTTCATTGTCAACCCTTTTTAATTCATGCACCCATCAGTAAAACTTTCCAGTGTGCAAAAACTTATTTTTACAATTGTGACATGAAACCTTTTTAACCAATGTTGCTTGAACTGTTGTGTTAAGGCATTATCAGAGTATTCCAGATGGCCACCAGGTGGGAGTATGAACTCAGCTATCTCCCACAGTGTAATGTGTTTATGAGACTTGGCCTCTGACTGTTTGGTAGCCAAGTTTGGAGTCTAAATAACCTGTTACAGTAGATCACATACTCAGTCTTGTAAACAGTGGAACTGTGAAGGAGGAATTTATGTTTGAGATGCTTAAAGTGGTGCCTTTATAGCAAAGATCTGGCTAGTGTAGTCGAGGTCTATAATACGTCTGTCTGGTTATTGTACAGTGTGTATTCTCTCGACTAGAAGAAGGAGGGGAGTTGGCCTGCTGACGGGGTTGGTTTTCTAAATTTCTGGGTTTAGTTTAGTGTAGTAGAATGTTTCAAATTCTGGGAATAAGTTATGTGGGATGGATTTGTGCTTGGTGGAGCACCATTAGTATATGATGTGTGTATGTGTTGGATATGGGTGTGTGTGCTTCCTCTGGGTCTGTGGGATTTTGGCCCATAATTCCTGCAGCTCTCAGGTCACAGCTCCGTTCTCACGCACATATTTGGCATTCCTTCCCTGACATGATTACCATACACCTTCCACTCTGGGTTTGGCTACGCGGAATATTTCCATCATTCGCGAGTGGAACTGGAGCAACGTTCCAGAAATGAACAACTCACCCCACCACCCCCTACTCGCTCTTCTTTATCCCACCCCCACACCCCTTTCTCCCTTCCACCCCACTGTCTCCTCCTTATACCACCCCCCTCCAGCACAGATTCCTGCTGCCTTGCAATAGGAATCCTCTGGTACAACCCTTTTTTCCCCCTGAGTCAGCTGTTTGTGTCTGCCGGCATGATTGGGTCATTTGGCAGCGACATCTCTTCAGTGACCTCCCGCTAGGATAGGGAAGGAAGGGGAGGGATGGGGGGGATAAGGGTAGGATAGATGAGAGGAGAAGCAGCTATGAAACTCTATCTCACTACTGCATGTTTCCCTTCCACTGTTCTGTCTGATCCTTCATGCTGTGTGTTCATAGCAAAACTTTATAATGTGGAGGTGACTGTTGGAGCTCAGCAGTTTTAAACGGGTTCCTGAGTGAGGCTGGTCCAGCTTAGATTTGTATTTTTATAAGCAGTTTAATGTCTGAGATTTGAGCTTCAGTGACTACTTCAACCCACACTGGCAGGAACTGTGACAAGTACACAATCTGTTCTTCTTGCACATTGCAAACGTAGAAACCTGTGGGTTTAATTTTCTAGTGTTGCACAGGACGAAGAACCTTTTCTACTTTGTACAATGAATTTTTGTGAGAAATGCAGAATTTATAGTTTTGCAGTGGCTACTGGTTGGAGAAAGATAGTTAAGTTCTTGCCTTTGCATGACAATCTTCTATTGGCCCTTGATACTTCTCAGAGAACATTTTCAAATCTATTATGTGCACAAACAATGTTGAAGCCAACTAAGGCTGTAACTAAGTAACTTTCATTAGTGATTAGGCAGTCTATTATTCTTTCAATTTTTCATTTTGCCTATAATATGCCAGAGAATTATAAAATAAATAAGAGTTGGAAATATGGATCAGATCTATCAAGCTATGTAATTTTTCATCAAAATTTTGATATGTATATATATATATATATCTTGACATATGAGAATTAAATACCTAAAAAGTTAAGATACTTTGATGCAAAAACTCAATATTTCCATAAATTAGTCTGCAAAATGACTGATGGCAATATTGCCCACTAGAAACATAATACACAAATGTATATTGTTTCAGGCTATATATCATCATATCGCCCAAACCTATCTGTATAACAATTTCTCAGAGCCCAAGGAAATGTCTTCAGATTGCTTGTTTTCAGTCAAAACCCAAAGAATTTCAATTTAGAATGATATAAAACACAGAAAATCACCAAACACTCACATTGCGAGCTAATTTCGGGCTTTTTGCTTGATAGATGTCAAACAATTGTCAAAATTGTTGCCAATTAATTTTTTGTCGAGTCCAATTGAGCACTGAAGCCAACCTCTGTAGCTAACCTCTGAAGCCAAGGTGAACTTTCTCTCTTTCTACAATATATCCCTTGACAGACAAAAAAAAAAGCATGTGAAGAATCAGTTTAAAGAGAACGGGAGACAGGAAATGTTTCTGTAAGGTTTACTGAGTCAAGAAAGACTGCTGCACACAGAGCTGAAATAAATAAATGAAATAATTTTATCGTAATAATTATAGTAACCATCATAGTAAGATTGCTTATTTAGGGTTTCTGTCTTCTTTTATATATATAATATATATAACTTTCAATAAATTGTTCCCTTTAATATTTTTTCTCCTGTGTGTATGCATGAGACTTTGGTTGGTTCCACTGAATGTCCTGGTAGCAGCATTCTGTATCCACGGTATCGCACAGGAGCATCATCCCCTGGGTCGTTTCTATAGCAATGCTAATCGACAAGGCACCCTCCCCGCCGTGCTCGCCCCTGCGCTTGTCACCCTCTGCACCTATAAGCTGAGGGTGTAGTGTCCTCGGGGGGCAGGGCGTGGGGAGGAGTCATGAAAAAGGTCTCCAGTTGTCTTTGGTCGGTCGTTGGTTTGGTTTACGGTGATTGGCTGTTTTTGGTGCAGCTTGGTTTTTATACATTCTAGTTCCTAAAGCTTCAGTCCCTGCGGTGAGTTGTCACGGGTTCATGCAGGGACTGGATGGTCCCTTTCCAGAATCCCTTGTGATCCAGCTTCACTCATGGTTGTTGGTGCACTCACTCAGACACACACATACGCACACACACTCCTACATATATTTCCTCGTCTTCCTCTTCTTACAAGCACTTATTCAGTAAGTCGCTTATTGGTCATTCCCTCATTCATCCTTTCGTCATCCATGCTTCCATCCATCCAACAGTCTCATGTTCCCACCAATTTAGCAGTGAGACAAATAAGTGCGTCACATGTCAACAATCCATTATTGGTCCATTTGATCTGTGCAGATCACTCAGTCCCTTTGTCCACTTCGCCGTTTTCCTGTCCACTCCTTCCTGTTCCCTTTATCCGTAGGCTAAGCACCCACTCTCTTGTTCAGTCAGTCTTTCCCGACCTTGTTCTCTCTGTTTGGTCCAGTTGTAATCCCATACTTGACATTGTCCAGCTGCTCCAGAACAGGAGACATGTAGGCCTTGTGGTTTTTGTGGTTGCGGAATAAAGGCCTTCGTAGAGCCTGGGACTCTGGCTGGCCTTCAGGTTTCCTGTCAGTATTTCTGGCCTATGAAGGGAAGCAGACTAAGTCAACAGCGCTTCCAGAGATGGTCAGGTTGGTCCAGTAAGGGAACTAAAACTGAGGAATGATCACTAACTTGGGGACTGTAGTGGCAAATTAGTAGGTGTAAAGCTAAACCACATGAATGATTCATCAAGTTTGTGGTCAATGTTTGTCCCAGCAAAGGGAGGTGTTCAGTCGTGTGTGACAGAAGAGATGACTGGGTTAGCCATTGGCAGGCTCAGGTCAAGGCTTTGGATGACAAGACAGTGGGTGATAGCGTTAGCCTCTACTAGCGGGGACCAGTAGCGCGCGCCTTTTTGCCCCGCTTGCTGACGGTGGTGAAACGGAAGGGTGTGGTGAGGTCTGGCTGCTCCCCAGGTGGGAAGCGCTTCATGAAGTGTACGTCCTGCTGGTTGGGCAGCGTGTGGGGGCCCCGGCGAGGACGGCCTCTTTTAGTGAAGCCCACATACCAGCCTGAGTAACGCGCTGACATCAGAGCTGTGTAGTGGTTTTCCAGAACCTTTTCCACAAAGACGCAGTCTGCGCTTCGATTACTGGCCTTCTGAGGGAGCAGAGAAACCACAGGTACACACACACACACACACACACACACACACACACACACATTGGGAGAAACAAAGAGAGGCTGGTCAGGAAACTGTAAGACACAAATATATTCTTGATGAACATGTCTCTAAAAGAAAGAAGTCTCACCTTTCCTACCAGCTTGCCACGCCGGTTCATGCACAGGTAGAAATTGGTTTCTTTGCCCCGGATTCTCACCTGGCTACCAAAGGTGTCGGCCTCCACTACGAGCTGGGCTTGTGAAGGGACAGACAGAGGGACAGACAGACATTAGAGCCACAGGCAATGCAGAGAAATACAGTATGTTGTGTTTACAAGATTTCAAAGTTTTATTAAGTGGTATCACACAAATATTAGAGGTATAAAGATAAAAGTAACACAAAGTTAGACCTCACTTAGTGTTATGTTGTGTGAGATTACTTGCCATAGCAAAGAACAACATTCAAGCTAACATCAACAAACCCACTGCCAAGTAGTGTGACACTAATTGCACAGATTACCAGCCACCATTAAATCAGATCTGGCTTTAAACCAGATAAGGCATTCAAATTGAATCACAGTTTTAGGATTCATAGTTGCTATTAAATGTGCTGATAAATCACAGACAGATGTAAATGTCTCTGGCCGGACAGATGGTTGTCAGATAAGCGCGGTCACACACATGGATGTGAGGCTGCTGACCACAAATGGGCCTCGTAAAAAAGATAACAGCCAAGAGTAGACGGAGCACGGTGGGCCGAGAGGAGCGGGAGAACACTCAGACTGAGTGTCTGCGATACTGTTGTTTTAAGGTGTTTGCATGTGCGCGTGTACCTCAGTGTGTTTGTATGTGTGCAGGTGTATGCATGTTCATCCTTCCAGGCAATACCGCTTCACCGTCTACACATCTTCAGAGAGCGCTTGTGCCTGTTTAAAAATAAATCCCTAAAATGGTTCCTACATGACCTTAGTCAACAAAGGGGTCAAGAGAAATCAATACCTCCCTCCCTCTTGCCCTCTTCCTCTCTCTTCCCCCAACTCTCCTCTCGTCTCCCTTCTGCTCTTTCGCTTCATGTTTATACCTTCCTGCACCCGCCCCTTCTTTGCTTTATTTCTCCTCTTTCTGCTCTTGGTTACTCTGTGCAATATACCTCATCGCCATAGGTGGTCAGTTTCGGGTGGATAGTTCAGCTTAGGAGTGGTATTTGTCAGTAAACAGACATGCTTTTGCATCTGTGGTCCCATCTATGGCTTGAAGTGGCAGCAGTTAGCAGCCTGACATGTTTGTCAATGGATGGGATGTGCAATGTGAGCCACTGCTGGAGAACACAGAAATCTGAACTCCAGCTTTATGGCTTGGCTTTCTTCTGCCCATTGATTCTGTGTGTGGTTTAAGAATGGGTTAGACATCATTACAGACTGAGAAAGGTGGAGAGGAAGAAGGAGTGGGGGATGGACAGAAAGAGTGTTAGAGGATGGAGGGAGGGAGGGAGGGAGAGGAAGCCTGCTGTTTTAAATCCAGAGGAGACAACAGGGAGGATGAGAAATCAATGGAGGGATCGATGAAGGAGATGAGTTTCTAACACTCGGTCCGACACTCTACCTGCCAGGCTTCTCCCGCTAACTCACACTTTTTTTTGCTAACACCTTCTCTCTCTCTCTCTCTCTTTCTTTCTTTTGCTCTCTTGTGAATCATTGAGTCAGCAGCCAGTCGATGAGGTCTTTGTACTCCCAAGACAAGCTCCACTGCCCCTCTGCTAAAGCCTGGGGAGGCATGTGTGTGTGCTTTTGTGATTGTGCCTGCACAGATGCATTCTGTATCCGTTCATGCATGCACTTGGTCAACCTTCAAGTCTTTGTACTTGCAGCCGTTACTTGGTGTGAATGTGCATGTGTGTGTGCAAGTAAGCATCTGTACCAAAGTGTTTGCCTGTGGTCTACTGTGTGTGTGTGTGTCTTACCATATTTGTCTCCATCTTCTCCTCGAGCACTGATCCTGCGTCCCAGCACCTGGACGTGTTTGCCGCTGGTGCGGCTATAGAGCTGGTAGACCCGGTGGTGTCGCCGACTCATGGTGTCTCGCACCTGCGTCTGGTTCTCCACATGCACGCTGAAGTTGACCCCATCCACACCAAGTACCTGCTGGAATACACACACACACCAAGGCAGACACACACCCAGGTTGGCACACACACAGACACACACACATACAGAAACAGAGAGTCATAAAAAGGCTTAAAGAAACTACACATACTACCAATATATAACTTGACTTTTATACTGCATGATTGCTCTTTGTCATACACGCAGACTCTCACCTGTAATGGATTGCACATCACCAGCAACATCTGGATACATCTAGAAAAAAATAGAAACAGATGAGTTTAGAAATATGTCAGGAACACTGAATGTTGGAAGAGTCATGCGGGACACCATCATTTCCATCTCTTTCTTCTCTGCCGTTCTTTTTGTTCAACATTTCTTTCCCTTATTGGGTGATTACTCACACTGCTGGGTGTGTGGCTGGCACAGCGACTTGACATACAGACAGGCAAATGTCCAAGGATCGGCAGACAGACAACACCCAGAGCAGTGTTTATTGTTACGCTAGTAGCTTTCTGTACAAACCCACTTTCTGACCTGTTGGTGACTTACGCCACACCAAAATCTGGCCTGCAAATGACCCGAATGGACCGTGGCAAAATGGCAAACATGCCGAGACAACTAGAACATGTTTTGGTTTGGACATCTAAGGGAACCGGCTGACTTATTTGGCTGCTCTGTGTATGTAGACAGCTGGGCTGGACTACAGGTGTACACTCCACTGTGATGTGGCTTTGGAGAGCAATGGACTGTGGTTACATTTAGAGATGCTATGAATAAGTGAGAACATGAGCTACCAAAACGTGTGGAAAGATGATTTATTGAGGAATCAACTGGTGGGGAGTAATCGTGGTGATGCATGCAGAATTAATGTGTATTGTCTGTATGAAAATATAACCTTTATGCATTATTTCTTATTACCTACTTTCCTTCTGACTATCTGGACTGTTGAGACATGTTTGATTGAAACAGCTGGTTGCAGTTACAATTAAAATTCTTCTCACTTTATCACATTACTTAATTGAAGTTTAGACCTTGACCTTGGATGTAACAAATGTTATTTACAGCTTTAGTAAGGGAGTGTTTGTGTTGCGCAAAATCTTCTCTGGCAGTCCTTGAACTGCTCTAATTTAGTGGCTGAAGACTTGATGAAGTTCAGAACCAAGTGTGTGGGCTGAAAAACAATTCTACGAATTTCATCTTTCCCCACCTCATCTTTTGCTATCTCTCTGCATGCCTCTTCTCTCTCTGCTCCACTCTCTCTCTCTCTCTCTCTGACTTGGTGTCCTCCCTATCTCTACTCTACCTTATCTCTCCCTCCCTGTCTCTCTGTCCACTCTACCTTTCTCCTATAGTTCTCTGCCTCCCATCTTCCTTTATATTTGGGGTTAGCAGGGTGACTCCTCCACAGTGTCATGGGCATGCACACAGATGTGCAGATGTGTGCAGGGTGTATGTGTGTGTACAGGAGGAGCAGGCAGCTGACAGCTGGGCCAAAGCAAAGACATACGCGCTGCTGAGAGAGGGAGATAGCGAGGAGAGAGAGGTAGACTGAAAAGTACACAAAGGGATAGGGAGAGGACAGGACAGAGGACAGTGATGTAAGAATAAATAGAGGGGGGATGAAGCAAGAGAAGGCTGACATATAATAAAAGAGGTGAGAGATAAAATCAGAAAGAATGGGCTGATGCACAGTTGTAGGAGTTGGAGGACAGAGGGTCAAAAAAAGAGTAACGTTACATATTGAAGGACGGAGAAGAAAAGTTGCAAAACGAGAGACAGTAGTGCAACCACAGAGTGTGGTCTGGCGTGAGAAGTAGACAAAAGATAAATATGGGAATGAAAGAGGAAAGGGGGGGGGTTTCAACTCATGCACATCGTAACACATGTCACTGCCTCCTGACTCACACACACGCAAGCACATATACCATCTTGCTTCCTTTCCCTATTTTTCAACATTTCTTTCCCATAGCTGGTGTGTTGGCCCTTGAGCCATTCTAATAGATACAGATATCCCGGGCAATGCAGTAGAGTTTTGGCCCTAACATTTTGCCTGCGCAGACGAAAAAACCTGAGCGCCTGTGCATTGTGAGGACTCTCAGCTGTTAAAACACCACAGCTGCACTGCCGCCGAGGACACTGCAGGAAAAGTGCCTCGGCACTGGATTCTCCTGCTCCCACAAAAACCACAGACACTCCATATTATGCCAGCCACAGAGAGAAATAGAAGGAGAGAGGAAAGAGGGAGACAGGATCAGTCCGGGGTGGGGGAGGGATGAGAAAACGAGAGAATAAGAGAGCGCCTGACTAAAAGTTGGGGTAGAGTAAAGACAGAAGGAGGTATGGAGAGAGGGAAAGCCCGGTGCGCCTTGGCAACCTGCCAAAACAAGCACGGGTCTGACATCATAAACCTGCGTCCCAGCAGATCTACCATATGGAGGCTGCGGTTAGACTAGCAGGCCTCAGCACCGAGGACTGGGCAGCAGCGTGGAGTGAGAGCGGTCGGCCTGGTGGGACTCAGCACAGAGCGGCGGTTTCAGCTGTGTGTAGCAGTGGTTAGCGTGGTAGGCCAACACTGGAGCAGTGGGCTTCGGCACGGTGCAAGAGTTTCAGATGTTCAGCAGTGGGCCTCGGTGAAGAATAGTGGTTAGGCTAGTGGGCGTGTGAGTGGTATCAGCAGTAATAGGGCCTATGGTGGAGCCATGGTTAGGGAAGCAGAGGGCCTCAACATGGAGCTGGGGCTTTAGGAGAATAGCAGTAACAGGTTGTTGTGGCAAAAGGCCCTTTTCTCACTGGCTGAAGACTTTGTATGATCAAGTTGGTAAAACAGCACGGATGAAGTGAAAAGTGGCTGTGGTTAAACTGATGGGCAAGAAGGAAATGAATGGAGAGATGACTGGCTCTGAAATACCTAAACTAAAACCAGCAGACTAAACAGTGCTCCTCCTCAGATACTGCCAGGGGCGCCATCATTCATCAGTTATTAATTCATACTTTTTATCTGAGCAAGTATCTGTGGAAAAATGGGGTATAGGCAAGACAGCAAGACAGATGTAGGCAGTTAGGTGGGTAAGTGGAGAGAGTGTGAGGGAGACATACACAAAGAGAAAGAAAGTCAGGCAGACACCAGCAGCAGCAGAGGCACACACCCTGTCCAGGTTGTGTGAGGAATGAGAAGTATCTGGAGATGACTGCCATCTGGGAGAAGTACAGCCGACACAAAGAAAGAAAAATAAATCCCTTGGCTTTTAACAAGACACACCTCAAATGGGCAAACTCAAGCCCCCTGAGTCTGCATCCTCCTCCCCTAGATTTGCTCTTGGCACTTTATCATTTTCCTATCCCACTAGATAAAGCCGTTGTTATTTGACTCAACTTCTGAAATATTTTCAATAGGGGAAAAAAGAGCATTTTCTTGGCGATGGGAAAATGGCCTTTTCTAAGCCAGCTTGGCAATCCCTGAAGTAAGTGCAGATGGTGATGGAGATGTTTATGGCAGGTTTTATGAGTAACAGGGCCCTGACTCTGACCCAGTGACCCTGAACTGTCAGCCAATCAAAACAGGGCCTTCCATGGCATGTTTTCTGTGGGGACTGATGAGGAGTGATGTAATCGTTAGACACTGCAGCCTTCCTCTCCATCATCTTCATCTGTATTCAGACCCGTCATGAAACTAGTTTAAACAACTGCAGAAAGAGATATGCCCTGAGTGGATAAATACGATTATAACATGATAAAGTGATAAAAGTGACTTACAAGACGGTCAGCGTGGAAAGAAGGGACCACATTGCTTCCCCCCTCCACTATGGAACTTGGCCCAGAGACAGTCTCCTCGCTTGGTCTGAGCCAGTCCGACAGTCCGGAGAGTTCCCCTCTGTGTTTTGAATCCGCTGGATGTTGTGCAGAGTCAAAGAGTCAGCGGACACTCCCGTTGGCATCGGCGGCGGCGTGCCCCGGTTCTCCCGGCGTGGGTACGGACAGTGTGGGGTGCGAGGCAGGGGTAACTGTGCCACTGTGACCGCCGGGCAACCTCTAACAGCTGTCCAGACCGGTGGAGAGACGGAAGGGCGGGGGAGCAAAGGGGGAAGGTTAGGGTTTTAAAGGCTGCGCGTTCCCGACAAGGAGAGGAACAGGTGAAAGCGCGCTCACGCGTCACAGATAACCAACTCCAATCGACCTCGCTGACCCTCAGAGTGATGCTCGGCCCCGTGGACAGATGCAGTGCGTGCGTAATCCAATGCGTAACGTTTCAGCGCAACAGTAAGCTTGGGGTCTCCACAATGATTTCTGCAATGGATGAGATGATAAAAGAAAGTAGTGGAGTGTTTGTTCCGGCACAGGCAGGACCAGGAGGCAGGTTTAGTCCCAGCAGAGCAGGGTCAGGAGCTGTTGGAGGTGGGCTACCTGGGCTGGCTGATGGAACAAACGGCGAGCTGGAGACGGGGGCTCTGCGGGCGCAGGGTAATGCAGGGCAGCCTCGGTCATGACTGCGCCCCCACGCTGACTCAACGGATCTGTGGCTCAGGTGACACCGACCAACAGTGTCCGACAGAGAGGGTGATAAGGTCCCGGAGCGGTCCAGCTCAGAGGGGTATATGGAGAGTGCTGAATGAGAATGGGAGGGGATAATAAATGGGAAAGAAAGACGAGGGAGGGAGGGGTGGCTGGAGAGGATGGGAACAGCTGTGACTGGGTGGCGGACTCAGCCACCCGCGACACAGCGAGGAAATAACAGCCGCACTTTGCACCTGATTTTCCGGACTTCCCCGCTTGCCTCAGCCGCTGGTTACCGCCTGGCTGCAGCAGTCCTCCCTGCGCCCTCTCGACACAATACCAGCCAAAACACAGCACGATGACATCACCTCCAAAATGTTTGAAGGGGGAAAATGCAATCCGATCTTTTTATTTATTTTTTTAAACGTAGAAAGTTTAAGCAGTTTCTCTGGAGGGGGAAAAACACGAAAGTCTCTTCGTTCCGAGAAAAACGAACTCCGCGGTGCAAGAGGAGAGGAGTCGAGCTCGCCAGTTTTTGAAGAAATAAAAGTTAAAGCGGGCGCACTGGAAACGTGTTTACTCAAAATCACACTGACAGATCGACTCCCAGTCCAGAACCTGCACCGTGCCTCTTTCCCTTATGTTTGCCTCCTGTTTCATTCAGACACCAGAGGAGAAAACGCAAGAGAGAAGGCAAAAAGAACCCAGCCGTGCGTTTTTTTTTATCCACTTCACTAGTGTTATGCAGATCCTTCTCCCTTTCAAAAATTCCAAGGTTTCCTTCCATAAAAAGCTCTTGGGGGCTGCACAGGAGAGGCGCGTCGGCAGGCACAGACCTCACTCCAAGAAAAACCAGAACAAGATTTTAACAGACGCGGATCAATCCTCCCTCCCTCCTCTCCTCTCCTCTCCTCACTCCCTCCCACCTCTCTCTCTCTCCCCTCTCTCTCTCTCTCTCTCTCTCTCTCTCTCTCTCTCTCACTGCCTCGCACACACGCACATGCACACTTATTGGATCAAAATGGGATTAGTCAGTCGCAATGCGATGGCGACCCAACTTACACTGCAAAAATATCAATTTTAACAAGTGTTCCGTTCTATGTGAAAAACATCTGCTAATGAGGTGATATAAATTCACTTGTTTACAATGCAAACTAACTTGTCTCTATTATTTCCCCGATTCAGGCAATTTTCTTTTGGACTATTAGTCTGCGTTATTTACTGATATTTGTTTGTGGGAATTCCTGAAACAAGTAAAATACATTGGAAACAATTTAAATGATGTCATGCTGTCGGGAGGAATTAATTCCTTTCCAGAAAATACGACTTTAAAGTGCATTTCAGAAGAAATGAGTTGGGCTCTTGAACGTGTCTCTGGCAGAAAGAGAAAGTGGCAAAAACTTTCTTCATAAAAACAAAGACACCTGCCTTAGTCAAGTGAACATCTGTCTTAAAAAAAACCCAAGCGAACTCCTTGCCATCCATTATCTCCCCTGAAGATAACCTCACCACTGCAGCCTCAGTGGCCCCGCACTCAGGATGGAGGGTGGAGGGCAGTGCACACACGGGCGCGCACACACACACCCTTCAGAGCCGCCGCGCTTTCAAGTGATGTATTTTGACTCCCCATTTCATAACTTTTAAGTTAAACCTTAAGAGGGAAAAATGAAACGGAGAATGAGAGACAGTCGGGAGGGCGGTATGTAAGCACGGACACGGATCCAAAACGAACATTTCTCAGGGATTTCGGCAGCAACGCCCGCTCTGCGCTCCCAAAACTCCCTCTCACCGCCGCACAACCGCAGACGGTCAGCCAAGCCAACACAACACTCCTGCCATACCTTTCATTCACTCACATACACACACACCAACACGCACACGCACACACACACACACACACACACACACACACACACACACAGAAGCGTGCACACACAGAGGGAGAGAGGGAGAGAGAGAAGAAAGGGAAAGAGAGTAAATTTGTACGTGTGTATGTAATAGAGGTGGGAGGGGGTTGGCCTCATACATCAGGGACAGTTATCTTGGCTCAAAGTGTAGGCTTATTCTTTTCAACATTGTACTTTCAAATATCTCACACACACACACACACACACACACACATACACACACACAAAGAGACAGACTTCTGCAACTGGACAGGGTTGAGCTGGGCTGGGTAGGGGTACTGTGGTTGAATGCCTTTCCAGTCATGCTCCATAGACAAGCCTCTGGCCTTCTTTCCTACTACTGGCTCTCTCTGTCTTTGCACCTGTGTCTGGGTGCTTTTTTCGCCGCTCACCGCACTGCTGCATGGGACACGAGTGTAAATGTTGTGGAGAGGGATTTGAACCACATTCTGGTGGTGAGGTATGGGCCCGTCTGGTACTCTTAAGCCCAGATGGAAGGGTTCAGAACAGGGACTGTAGCACATCTTGGTACAATGGTGGAGTAGAAAATAACAGGCACAAGAGCCCAACTCAATTCACCTACTGCTCACAAAAGCCTGCTTTAACAGTAGTAGTAGATTTGTAGATAGTAGTCGATTTTCCAAAAGGATCCTGGTGCGGAGATAATCTTACTCCCATTATAAATCTGTAAAATTTATGTTACACTAAGATTCTTCTGGGACACAAGATGTAGTGTATCTGGCTCAGCAGTATGAACATGTTTCGGTTGAAATACAAAAAGAAAATAAAGGACAAAATTAAATTGAGCCCCATTCACATCTGGAATCATAGACAGTTATAATAACATGTTGTTGCTCAAACATTCAAACCTCAATTGTAACTATGATTGGTTCTTTGCCAAGCAAAGCTGTACCTGAAGCGAGTCTTAGAAATGACTTACAGCTTGCGCCTTCTGTGGAGTTGGTGACAGAAGATGTTTGACTATTTCAGGAAGGTGGGATTTCATGCGACCAAGATGTTACCTGGGTTTGGAATTGACAGTCTTTTCACGTACTTCATCCAAAAAGCATAAAGTAAAAAAAAAAAAAAAAAAAGATTTAAAACCAACCAGGCCTTTTCTTCCTCTCTCTGTCCTTCTGTCACATCACTCTTTCTCATTCATTTTCTCTCCTCCCTATCTGTCTCTTTAATCTCCCCGGCTGTTTTTTATCTGCTCACTCTGTCCCTCCCTCTGTTTGCAGCCAGCATATTGATTGCCCATGTCTTTGCCTCTGCAGCTCCTGTCTATTGATCCTTAGCTAAGACACACACACACACACACACACACACACACACACACACACACACACACACACACACACACACAAACTTGTGTGTACACACATCCTCACATACATGGATGTCCCCTTCCCGTTTCTCCACACTCAAAAAACCATTGTACTTCCATGCAGACCAACTTTGCCACACACATTATTCATAAATGCACATGTGTATGCACTCACATGTGCACAAACACACACACAAAGACACACACACCAGGACACCTATTTTTTTTGCATATACCCTCTGTTGTGTTGAATAGACTTGGCATTGATGGACGTTATGCCTTTGTGCTCCTCTCTCGACTCATTAAAGTGAATGAGACCCGTGTGTGTGTGTGTGTGTGTGTGTCTGGGGCCCTGTAGCTGCTGTAGGTCTGGGCCCAGTAGCTTTCTCTCTGTGTATCTCTCTCTCTCTCTCTCTCTCTCTTTGACTGGGCCTGCAGGCTTCTTCATCCAGGGAGCCTGGTCAATATGGCCATTCTGTCTAGCAATTAACATCGATCAGCGCTCGTCAATACCGTCAGCACCCAGACAAAGACCCAGGGTGCATTGCGCGTGCTTGCCCTTTCTCTATCACAGTCCAACAAATCCCCAAACAGCACTCTCATTATATGAGGGCATTCTGGCCTGACCCCAAGGTCATCGTGGAGGAGAGGCATGGTATGGTGGACTCTATGTTATGGGTGACTGGAGTGGAACCTTAACGCAGAGCTTGGAGCGCTCTGAGCCGCGGGCCAGTTGTTGACTCATTATGGCAGTCGTGTGTGTGTGTGTGTGTGTGTGTGTGTGTGTGTGTGTGTGTGTGTGTGTGTGCAGAGGTGTGAGTCGAGTTGAGATATTCGTTGGTTTGGATGCAGTCAAAGACAAGTTGGCAGGCAAGCGATATCATCCCCCCGCTGTGTGCTCTAAAGTGTTAGACACTGTGAAAACTTTGAACTGTATAAATGCAATCCATCATTCTGGTGACACACTGCACAAATTTAGAGTTCTTAGATGTGTCAAGTGCATTGGATTGTGTCCAATTAGCTTTGTCTATAAGGTATGGGCTGTATATGTTTGGATGGAAGGAGGGACCAGAGGAGCAGGCCTGTGTATATGTGGGATCTATGGAGGGAGAGAGAGGCTTGTGGCTTTGATTAATACCTGCAGGCATAGACCTTAAACTTCACATCAGATGTTAAGATGTCAGCCTAACATTGGTTTCTGGGATAGATATCCCTACTCTGTTAATCATGGGCCAAGTTTAAACTGTTCCCCAATGTGTAAATGTATGAGACACTTAATAAAGGCCCTTTGATGACAGGGGGGCCCATGCAAAGTCAAGGAATGTGTACAGTGTGCCGGGCTTTGAAATGAGAACCTGTTCGCCACTTGTCCGCGTCTGCGAGATGAGAGAATCGACAGCTGCAACTAAGTAAGAGCAGGAATTAATTAGCGGAGAGCCGTTTGTGCGATAGTGAGCCGTGGTTGAGATGAAGAGAAAAGCAAAATATTGTTTTTATTAGCGGCGATGTTGGTGGTGCACAGCCTGCTCCCTTCTCTCGCTTAGCAAGATTAATCCAGTGAATATGAAAGTTTACTCTCCTCCCTCCCAGAATCCACTGCAGCTGTTGTCTCTATACATAGCCCAGCTGAAGCCTGGGAATAACTTTACTTTGACACTTTCAAGTTGGAGGGTTTGATGCTGCTTTGGACTCATGTCAGGGTAATTATTCATGCAATCTAGTTTGTCACTGTTAGGACAGAGCCTGGTTTTGCAGAGTGAATCGTGCCCCGGCAGTCGTGTTCTTCAGGCTACACTTGCCTTCTTAGCTTAACTAATACTTGAAAGGATTTATTTATGGAAGTTATTCAGTGGCTTTCAGATTAACAAAGCGCATAATACTGACCTTAGATCCAACAACATATGCAATCCAGCAGCAAGACTGACTCATCTTCACCTCTGTGCCATCTGGCAAGACCGCTTGTTGAAGTTTGAACACTTTGCATTGATGAAGTGGTATGCAAAAAAACAAAAACATAAAGACATTGAACTTGGAAGGCACCATCTTCATGCACCTGGATCGTATATCAGCATCATCAGGAAACCATGACAGAACCTCGCGCAGGAGCCAAGAAGTTCTCACCATCCCAATAAAATTAAACCAATGACAGAAATAAATTTCAACAACAACAGGGACTATCTGAATATTTGATTTGAAATCTGAATGCACAAAGCTAAAGATTCAATTCTAGAACACTACGGGGTAAACAGAAGAAAGTCCTGTGTGATGAGAGTTTGACTGCAGGAGTGGCACTGCATGCTGTCTGACACTGATTGGCAGAGAAGAAGAAGTTAATTGCTTTCGACCAATGAGGTTGTACATAAATACGCAACGCTCAGCGACTGGGTAGATGTTTGTTTAATTATGGTCCTTGTGGTTGTGTGTGTTTGGTTGAGTGAGAGTGTCATGACCCTCAGTGACAGACTGTGCACAGCTGAGTGTGTGGGATTTGTGGCCAAAGTGTGAATGGTTGAGAGTACATGCAAAGATTGTGTCAACAAGGGTGTGCACAAAGTTGTGTAGGTGTGTTTCATTGCTGCAGTGTGCGTGTGTGTGAGTGAGGGAGGGAGAGAGAGAGAGAGAGAGAGAGAGAGAGAGTTATCCAGTGCTGTCCATACATAGTGATGTGAATTGCAGCTGTGGCTTGTGTTGGACGCTGATCCAGCATGTTTTTTTTTTTTTCTTCCCTGTTTCATGTTCAGGCGCTCAGCGATGGAATCCATGATCATGGTAACCTCTACTCCTGTCATCTTTTCTGTTCATCTCTTCCACACTCCTCCCACACCTCCCCCTCCTCTCCAGTAAGTGCCCTTTACTCTTCCATCCTCCCCTCTACTCTCCTTTGTGCTGCTTCTGCTCCCTCTCACTGTGTCCATTTCTCTCATTCTGTTTTTTCCCTCTCCCTGCCCCTTTAGCCTTGCCACCGGGCAGAGGAGGAACTGTAATGTTTATGAAACCCTTTAATGTGCTATGTAATTACCCTGGCAACACCTCCCATCATTACTCATGCCAATAAAGCACCTTCGAATTGACATGTCAGAGTGGGAGAGCGAGAGACAGAGAGAGAAAGAGAGAGAGAGAGGGGCATAGCACACACACACTTTCCATCATTCACCCCCTCACTTCCATTAATCTCTCTTCCTTTCTTTTCTTCCCTCAGTCTCCATTTGTTCACCTCCATTTTGTCATTTCTTTCATTCTTTCCATCCACTGCTCCTTCCTCTCCCTCTGCATCCCCTTCTCTCCAGCTCACTGTGACTTCTGCCAGATGCCCAGGTGGTGGTCAATTACTGCACAACTCCTTTTGGAATAACAAAAGCATTCTTAAACTTGCTCCACTGAGCCTATTTTAGGAAGAGTTGTATGTTGGATACTGGTTGAATGGGCTCAAAGGAAAGGAGGAGAGGAAGAGAGACCTAGAGAGGGAGAGAGGGGGGGAGAAATAATTATGAAAAATAACACTTGCTGAAAGAGTGAAAATGAGGATGCATAAAACAGGCAGGCAGCTGCAGGAGTATCCTGAATGATGCATTCCTTAAACAAATAGTTTTGAGTAATGCAGAAGTGTTTGTTTACGCTAAAAACTTCCATATGCAATTAACACATACTCCGAGCCTCTGAGCAGTTCCTCCCTTTCCAGCGCACCCACCCATGCTAGTCCTCCGGTCACTATACCTCCCACTTAGACAGTTGAGGCCCAGGCTCTTCTTGTGTTAGCACTTATGCTAAGTCCCATAGCTTTTCTCTACCGTTTGAGCAAATGCTCAAACCCCATTTGGTGCTTAAACGTCGGGCTCTTACTGTAATGCCCTTTGCCCACCTTTGTTCATCTGCAGCTGTAGCCTCTCATTCTTCCTCTGTCCTGGCAAAATCCTCATTTGTAAGACAAATATTATAACAAATTAAGCAGCAAAACAATGGGTGGGTGTCTGCCTGACGTCAGCCTGCATTTCATTAGCAATCGCTAGGCTAACGTGTTCCATATGGAGGAGCCTGCAGGGTAGCCCCCTGCTGCCCAGCCCCAGCCTAGCCCAGCCCAGCATGGCCCAGCTCAACTTGGTTGCCAAGGTCTGCCCCCACCTTCAGTCTCAGTCAGCCCCCAGTTTGGACCCCATCCGGGCCCCCGCCATTATGTCATCTTTAATTTGGACTTGTCACACATCACCTGACACCTACCCCCGTCATGCTGTAACCTTTTGTCCCGTTGGAGCAAAAAAGCACTCCGGAGGCTTTCTCCCTCTCCTTTTCTCTCCCACTTTGCCTGTTGTTTTATTCTCATTCTTTCTCCTTCTCTCACGCCCTTTCCCACTCACTCACACTCTCTGTTGGCTTCTATCACTTTCTCCCTTCCTCTCTTCAACCTCACTCCATGTAGACCCACCTGCCTTTCCCCTCTGCCCTTTATCATATAGACTTAAGTTAGATGTGTGTGTCTGTGTGTGCCTGTATGTGTGTGTGTTATGAGCAGAGGAAACAACCAAGAAAAATTCAGACAGGAATCTGAGGACATCTCTGCCCAGTCACCCTTAGCCATTTTCCTAGACCCCCGACAGATGAGCTGAGTGACAGTGATATATGGGAAGTGACAGTCAGAGGGAAAGTAAAGTGTTCTGGAAAGAGCTAAATTATAGCACATGACAGGATTCTGGAGTCAGACTGGTGTGTTGGACAGAGCTGTGGACTTCTGGAGAGCGGCAGGGCCGTGGGGCTGTCTCCTGTGATGGAAATATGGAATGTGATGGACCTCTGGAATTTGATAGAAGAAGAAGGACAGAGATGGAAGATGAGAGGAAACAACGCAGATAAGAAAGGATTCATGATAACAAACACGAGTTAATGTGTTCAATGTGTACTGGAAAAAAAGACGTGTATGCATGTGCGCTACAGGTGTGTTGTATGTGGGGATGTGTGCAGGTACTTGCGAGCATGACCTGGTGTGTGTGTGCGTGTGTGTGTGTGTGTGCACTCGTGTGCCCTTTCCTGGCCTGTGTATCTATGTGTATAATCGTGTATTTTTTATGGCCCATGTGCACTGGTGTGTGTGGGTTGCTGTGTGAGTTGCTGGGTGTCTCTGGTAGCCGTCCCTCATCACTGCTCTGTTCCCCCAGGTCTCCGCTGTTGGCTTCACTCTCCTCTCCTGTTCTGCTGTAAGCTTTCTGTTCAGCTCTGTTTTTACCCTGTTCTTTTCTATTCTTTTCTACTGATGAAAGTATGACTAACTGGAGCTCTTGCAAAGAGCTTTGCCAATATTAATTTTGGGATGCAGATAATAATTTTTTGGGCTTTGAAACGGTTTGCAGTCACGATAAATTCATGAATTTTGAAAGCTCTATTTTTATATCTTGTAATTCATAACTTCCATTTGCTTCTGCAATAAAAAAAAAGAATGAATCAAGTAGTGACAGCTGGTAGACAACCATTTGGTTAAATTATTCTCTTCAGCTCAATAGCCTGTATTTAGCTTGGTCGGAGGAAAATTATTTTTATTATAAGGGAACTATTTTGGACCCAAATGATCTTGTGAGAACTGTGCTGACCGAAGTGAAAGGAAACTTCAGAGACTATAAATACCCAAACAACTACATACTGGATAAAACACTGAAAATGGAAAAGAACAAGCTCATATTATACACAGCTAAATTATCTTATAGCCAAAAAAATATTCCCACACATTCTCAAATGCTGCACAGCAATTAAGATGCTACTCCTTTACTCAAGCCTCAAAGTTGTATGAACATTCCTATGAAGCTGATAATTGACATTTTCCACACACAGACGGGTGACAAGTTAAAGAAACCTGAATGGAGAAACATAACAGATGCAGATGCTTCTACAAAGAGCACAAGGGGTCACTGAATGGTTTAATGAGCATGAAAATGATGTGAATCATATGCTATGGCCTTCATAGTTCACAACTGAACACCTGTGGGAAGTTTTATAGACATTATAATTAAAAATGGGCTTTCTCTGACGTCACCCATAGGTTTCTGAAAAGTTCAGAAGCTCAGTGTGGTCGGCTCTGGCCATTGCCATCTTGGCAAGTCCTGACTCCGACGGCTCCCGTCTAATCCAAAAATGGGCAAAGACGTGGAGCGTGGGCAGAGCTGAGGTGGACTGAATGAAGCCTGGTTACTAAAAACAGCCGCCTGTGACAGCATCCACCTGCCACTCAAAGCGGCCATGTCCTTAATTATGCATAACTTTAAGCCCTAATGTAATTTAGACACGTAACGTATATAAAAATCCCCCAACAGCAAAGTTAATTCCGGACTTGGAACTAGTCATTTAACAAAAAATACTTAACTCAAGGTCCATTTACCAGCTTTTTCTTGAGCTTTCAATCCCATCTTCTCAGTGGATTGAGTAACATGACAGTTGACATGTAGATGCCAATAAGTGACAAAGACCATATCTGAACAATGACCCTCCTCATACTTTATACAACCACCTAAAGACTGAAGCCATCTTCATCTGCTGAGCGAGCCCATGAGATGTGGTTGAAAGCTCTACAAAGAATCTAGTAAGCAGACCTTGACTTAAGATTTGTTCTGTAACCCCATACTTGTTTGGCAGAGAGAGGTTGCAGGGAGGTGTTGTCAGTATATACGTGACACTGACTTTGGGGCTGTATAGAAACCGCACTGAACGGACCAAAAAACCACAATATCTACGTCAACACTTCAGGTGTTCATGTAGATCACTAATCGTCTTTGTTTTCATTCTGCAGTGAGACGTAAACCATGTCGACGTAGTGGAATTGTAGCACTTCAACTCTGTTTTCAACCAATAACTGTCACATTATGTGAGCTGTACTTTCAGCACACAGCTAAAATCACAATGCTTGCACTTTCAAAGTAGTGAGGCTGGCTTATAAAATGACAGTGGTGGAGTGGTAAATACCAGAGTGACAACATCAGACATTTGTTTAGTGAGTTTGGAGTGTCTGGTTGCGCGGTATGCTCAGTAGCAGTGTGTTTTCAGTGACTGTGTGTGTGTGTGTTTGAAAGCATGGTTTGTTCATATGAGTGCAGTTTACAGTGTGTACGTGTGTGTGTGTGTATGTGTGTAAATCGCGTCCACGCACAAGCTACTGAGCATGGTTTGTTTGTGTGTGTGTGTGTGTGTGTGTTGGCTCTCTGTGGGGTTGTTGGTTGCTCATGCTGGTTGGAAGTTTATGATCAGTATTTTCCGGCTTGCATGACTTAGCGTGTGAAAATCCATTCACACCCAACACAAACACACACATACACACACACACACACACACACACACACACACACGCACCTACACGCACATACATACACACAGACACACACACACACAGACACACACACACACACACACACCTACACAGACATACACACACACACACACACACATACACACAGACACAGACACACACACACACACACACACACACACACACACACACACACACCTACACGCACACACACACACACACACACGCACGCACACACACACACACACACACACACACACACACACACGCACACATGCACACACACACACACACACACACACACACACACACACACACACACACACACACACACACACACACACAGTAATGGTGTGGATCTTGATGATATTCCATGGTGTGTCCGTTACTGTATGGTAGTCTTGGTAGCGGTGCAGTGTGGGGGGAGTCAGGGTATGTGTGTATAACTTTGTGTGTTGGTGAGTGCAGCTGCATGTCGGTGTGTGTGGAATGAGTGTAAAAGACATCAGACACCACCGTTAATGGGCTTAATCAATGACAGATGAAATTCCTGTTGTTTTTCTCACCGCAGCACTGTCTGCTCCAATAGAAACAAGGCACAGAATGTGCAGAGAGACTGATGGGGACGACTGAGGTTGGAAATCTCACTTATGCTCTCAGCCACCATACACACACACACACACACACACACACACACACACACACACACAGTGTTTCGCTTCGAAGAAAGGTTCTACATTGGCACAGACCTGCTTGCATTTTGCTCCGCCACAGAGTTTACGAATTGCATGAAATATGCATATTACAAATAAACTATGCATACACTGGTCTTTGACTCTGTTATACACATACGTCCACACACACTCACTCACTCTCTCACACACACACACACACACACACACACACACAACACACACACACACTTGCCAAAGTCCTTTCTGTGCTCCAGCTGGGGACCCAGCTGCAGTGATGTCATTGCTTGCTGCCACTTTGCTGATTGTGACTCTTATTGAAAGCAGAGCACTTTGATTCGGCTTCAAGAGCGGTCACCGTGCGCAGGCGAGCGCATGCATACACACAACACGCAAACACTAACATAGATTGCATGCATTATGCACATATGTACACATATGGTTCATACCATCAGCATATTTTTTGAACACATGTGCACGCACGCACGCACGCACGCACGCACGCACGCACGCACACACACACACACACACACACACACACACACACACACACACACACACACACACACAGTGTTTTAAGGTTGGATCATAGTGGCCACATCACGTTAACAGCACTTTTCTAAAGTAGACAAACAGCTTGAATACTCAGTAGATGAGATGGAAAGCAGGATGAGTGGGGAGGAAAGCAAAAAGGTTGTGCCCCTGATTACTTGATCCAGAAAGAGAGAGAGAAAGAGAGGGAAGGAGAGAGAGAGAGAGAGAGAGAGAGAGAGAGAGAGAGAGAGAGAGAGAGAGAGGGAGAGATGGGAACGCAGCATTGACAGTTTGCTTTGAGAGCAGAGATAAGAGAGATGAAGTTACGCAATGAGGGAATGTCTCCTCTCCAAGCTATCCCCAAATCCATCCATCTCCCTCACACATGTAAGTTTATGCACACAAACACCTACCACACAGCACGCTGACAAACACTCACACATGCAACTATGTGCAGATTTAGGTATACACACACACACACACACACACACACACACACACACACACACACACACCAAATAATCTTTGCCAGAACTTTTTTTTAAACTATCAAGATCTGATATAAAACATCATTCTCCTCTTAACCTCCCCAACAGCCACATATGCACACACACTGACAAAATCAGTTACAAGACTCTGTGAAAGTCCTGCCAGTGTAAAAAGCTGCAAACATATGAGAACAGTTCTGAACAGTTTCCCCATATTATGGTCCATCTGGAATTGTCCCAGCACCCCCTTTTTCCTTCTGCGTTGGCCTTTGCTCTGTGTCCTCACTGCCAGTGGCACAATCTCAAGTTCTCAACCCTCCATCACCTCCTCCACCGCCCCCCTCAGAGACCTTTCTACCCATTCATGTCCCCAGACTTCATTCGTTTGCCTCCTTCTAAACCTTTTTGCCCTGTCCCCTTCACCGTCCCCCCTTTCTCTCCCATCTCCCCGGTTCCCCTCCTCTCTCCTCTGCCTTGTATACACTCGTCTGTTGGCATGTCCTCTGTCTTTCCAGCCTTTGAAGGCTTTTCAGGCTGCTAATAAAAGACAGGTCCCCACCACAACAAAAGGGCTCAGCGCTGCCTTTGAATAAACAGTTTATTTCGCTTTTTTTTTCTTCTCCCCATCATACACCCCCCCCACACACACACACACACACACACACACACACCCCCACCCCTGTGTGTGTGTTTTTTTCACTCTTGGCTAAGGGGGAAATATGTGCACTTGCTATGTTTTTTTCCATGTGATCACAATGCTCTGGAACAGATTAACAGAAGACGAGGGAGGGAGAGAGAGGGATGAAAAAGAGCGGAAGAGGGAACAGAAACAGAGAGCAGGTAACTGTGGCAACCTTGGCCTTTGGAGTAGACAGACACTCTCTGTGTATGTGTATGTGTATATGTGTGTGTGTGTCAGTCAGTCAATCTGGTTGTCTGTATCTCCGTGCTGACTCGGACCATATTGCTTAGGGGTTGTGGGACACATGTTCTCCTCCCATCTCAGCATCTTATCTTCTGAGCAGTGCAGCACGCACTCCTACAAGCACCTGTAGTCTGCACTCGAAAGTAAACTCCCCAAACCACGTTAGGCTTGTGTACACTGGCAACACCTGCTGTTTCCCAAGGGGATTCAAATAAACATCTAGTTGAAGAGAGACCTGTTTTGTTGGATAAACTGGAACAACCTGGCTTTGAATCTGAGCGTAATCCACCACATCCAGGGGAATCACGTCAAAGTTAAGTTGACAATTTGTCCTGTTTACATGTGTAGAAATATTTCTCTGGCTAGAAGTTACTTGTAAGGCATATTTGAAAAGGCATATTTTTCCCCCCGAATGTAAATAAGTTCTCAGTTTGTTGGAACTGGACCCAGTGTGGACCTGCTAGCTGGAAAGACACTCTGCTACTGAACGGAGCACCTACGGCCGAGCCAGGAGCAGACTGGGCAGGGCAGAGTGCTCCCTCCAGCAGACCTGGACAAACATAAATAAGGCTATTTCAAAATATTTGAAATGTATGAGGCAAACTTTAATTTGTCTCATCAGACACTTGCACAACCTCAATGTGGATGAAAATTGCTTGGAAGATACGTTTATTAAGCACTTGTAATGTGTTTTTTCAAGTGCTCCAAGTGAATTCAGCTACTTTCTTGCCCGGGTTTGTTTCCCTGCTCGTTTCAGCCCAACCCACACAAGCCACAGCCAGACTGTAACACAACCAAACGCTGCACCGGACCAAACCACAGCTCGCTACTCCACATCCACCAGCAAACTCTCTCCCCCTCTCTCAACCTCCTTCTGGCTCATTCTTTTCTTGTTCGTCCACCGCTCCTCCCTCTGTCCTCTTCTGTTGTTCGCCTACCTTTTGCCTTCCCACTCCCTCCTCTGTTTCGCTCTTTGACTCTTTCTTTCTTTTTTTTGCTGGTACTGGCAGGCTGTGTTGCCGCAGCCCCAGAGCTCAAAGTAAATAAATGGTCATTTTTCGGCCTCTTTCTCTTGGAAGAAGAATAACAGCGAGAGAGCATGTGTGTAAAGGTTTGTGTTAACTGTGTAAGTATGTGTGTGTATTCATGCGCCAGTGTGTACATATCTGTGTATGTGTGTGTATGTGTCCATGTGTGTATGAGGCAGCAAACCACAGACTTATTGGAGCTATTAGAGAGCTGGCTGAGCAGCACAGCATAGCAGCACCAGATGGGCAACTAGAAGTAGACACATTGCATGTAGACGCACACTACACACATACAAAACACACACACTTCATACGTAAAACAGACACTTTGTACACAGACACATGGTGCACATTAATATTGACAGATTGACAGAGGGAATATTAATACATACAATACACACGTGCATAAACAAACAAAAAATGTATGCAAACAAACTGATTACACACACGTACACTTGCGCACAGCTGGCATGCACAGCTGACACACACTCCGGAGCCCCATGATGCTCCCGATGAATGATGGACAGAGTGAGAGTGAGGACAGGTGACACCAGAGAGGATCCCTTCATCTCTGTCACCCTGCTAATCCCTCTCTCCTCTCATCCATTACGTCACTCTGCCTCTCGCCAGACACCCCCTCCAAACCATCATCCCGCTCTGTGCGTCAGTCGCTTACTCTTTCCCTTCTCCATTTGCCTACTTTCCTCCATGAGATCCATCTCTTTTTCTGTCCTTCCCCCTACTCTCACCCTCCTTTGTTTGGTTCTACTTTTTAAAAAAAAAATGGAAATTTGGTTTATGTTTTCAATTTTTGCTCTGACATACTGTAGACCGTCTGTGCTGTGTCACGTGCAATGGTGGTGGAAGAAGTGCTCAAATCTTTAAGTAACACTACAATGTTAAAATACTCCAGTACAAGATACATTTCTACACTCTAAGTAAAAAAAACATAAGTCCTATTAGCAAATTTCCTTTTCAAGTATTAAATATATGCCATTATTGGATCATTATTTCTAATTAACTAACATGTAAGCAGCGTTTTAATGCTTTAGCTCATTGAGGTGGAGCTAATTTGATCTATGTTTGGGCTGTTTGGGGCGACTGTGGTGCAGAGGCAGAGCGGGTTGTCACCTAATCGGAAGGTTGTTGGTTCGATCCCCGGCTCCTCCTGCCACATGTCAAAGTATCCTTGAGCAAGATACTGAACTCCAAATTGCTCCCGATGCTGTGAATGTGTATGAATGAGTTAGTTTCTGGGCTTTGCCATCACTGTGTGAATATGTGTGAAAGTGCAAATGTGGCATGTAGTGTAAAAGCGCTTTGAGTGGTTGGAAGACGAGAAAGGCGCTATACAAGTACAGGTCCATTTAAGTCTATAACAATCCATCATATTTTATAAGCTTGTATATAAAAATATAATATGCAATGTCAATGTCAAATAAATGTAGATGAGTAAAAAGTATAATATTGTCTTCTAAGGAACAGCGGAGTAGAAGTATAAAGTAACATGGAGTACTCAAGCAATGTCAACATTTTACTTAAGTAAGCTGCTAGATAAATAGTTATGTCTTAGTTATTTTCCACCAGATGTCTCATGCACCCTCACTAATGTACATGCACTTACATTTAAGTATCCATGAACACCTACTGTATTTATGCATTAAAATCAAAAACATAACTTTTCCTCCTTTTTACACTGTCTTTAACATCCGTCTGCCTCCTTCTCAATCCTATAATTTGTATCACTGACAGCTGTATTATCTATTGCAACCTGTTTCGCCAAATGTCCAGCATTGCTGTGAAAACCACACCTTTCAGAATATATCAGTGCCTTACACCGTGCATAGTATCAGAGATAATCTGTCTAAAAAGCTTTCTTTATTTAATGCCAGTGTTTTGAATTCCACAAAACATTACAGCTTACACTTATCTGCTTCCCAGAAGTCAAAGCAGCTTGTCTAGAATTTCTTATTTTTCCTGCAATGTTCTCTTTGCATCTCCCTCTTGGCCAGCAGGAATTTACTACAAGCTCCAGCATTACCCCTAACGTTCTTCCATTTGTCATCCATCAGGCTCGGCAGAGTTATTGGAACATTGCAGTCGTGCTTCCCGTGGCGTGGATGCGGCCGGCGGGCACGTTCTTGGGGTTGCAGTAAAACAAGCATCTAATGACACCCCCTGTAACCACAGCAAAGGGGGGGCACGCGTCACCAGCGCTAACCCAGGAAATGCTTTGGTTGGCCACAGGGTAATTGGGACTGTCCCATGTAATTTGGGCGGAGAGGCAGGCAAGTTTGGCCGGCACTCCTGCACTTGTCTCTCCCTGGCTGTTGGTCAACCACACAGCACCACAGAAACGACAAAGGGATGGAGGGAGGAGGATTGATGGAGGAGATAGGGTACCGGAGAGAGATAAGGCTGGAGTTGAGGAAATTGGGAGAACGAGTGAAGACAGAATACTGAGAGGCTGCATGGAAAGAAATCAGTGAATATAAAGAAGAGGGAAACTGTAGAGATTGACGGAGTGGATTTGTGTGTGTGTCTGTGTGTGTATGTGTTTAAAGGAGTGTCACAGTAAGAGCAGAGAAAGTGAATCGTGGCGTGTGTATGGTGGGCATTATTTTTCCCCACACAGGTTCTCCTACGCTGAGGCAGATGGAAAATAGGAAAGGGGAGCAGGGGGAAATTCAGCTTAGTCAGGTCTTCTGCTCCAGAAGTGTACTCATCGCAGTGTGTGTGCGTGTGTGTTTTCTCTGTCTGTCAGGTCCTCTTCACAAGCAGCGCTCACTTTAAGTGGGACAGACAGCTCAAAGACTAAAGAGTTCTGTGTGTGCTGGCCCAAAACCACAGGTGTGTGTTTGTGTGCACACACTTGTACCTACTGTATATGTGTGTGTTTCTGTGTGTACGTATTTCTGTTTTGGTGCGAGTAGGTTTCAAATGTGATGGTTATGCATCTGTGTGTGTATGCAAGACTATACAGTATGCATGTGACTGGTTATCAGGTGTTTCAGTGTATGTGTAACTGTCTGCATGTGTGTTAGAGTTAAACCTTCCTGAACAACTGTGCACTAGAGTGTGTGTAATGTCTCTCTTTGTGTTTGTGTGTCATACCTGTCTGTCTCTGCAGATTTTTTCGCATTAGTGGAATTAGACGGCTTGTTCCGCATGTTGTCTACATGTGTGGGTTCTGTCTGCCTATCTGTCTGTGTTTTCTTGGCCCACTTGTGTGTGTTTCTGTGCACGAGCAGAAATATGTCTGCTTTCCACTTTAGGTTTATGTGTGTGTGAGCGTGCATATAGAAATGTGCAAGAATGTGAGTGTGTGTGTTGCAGGCTATGGGGTCACCGGCAGGTCCTCATCTCCTCAGACCAGACCAGACGATGAGGAGGGGAGCGGCTCGGTGCAGAGCGCAGCGGTGTGCTGTGTAGCAGTCTCCAATCTGGGACATGGCCTTGGGCAGCGACTAAATGAAAAATGAAACAGCGCAGCAGCGGGGCCTTAAATGTTTGTAAATCGGAGACTCACTAAACCGCGCTAAACACAAAAACACACACAGAGCAGACTCCAAACAGATCTCCCGCAGAACAGCACCCCCTGACCTGCTTCCCTGGCCCGGTTCTGGCCGAAGTCCAAACCTACTCAGGTACACACCGAAGGCACTTTCTCTACCAGTGGCCTGCCTTGGGTTTATTTTCCTTTTAAAGGCTGCTTTGTTTTCATGATTAATCAGAGTGAAGGGATCTCAAGCAGGATTCATGACCGCAATTGAATGCATTTTTAACTTCAATAAACAAAATATTTAGCAAGTGTTGTTGTTCTTTGCCCCAGATTCTTGCGTAACAGTAATATGTTTAACAAAGCACAGATGCTGTATCAGCCTGGAGACATAGGTCTGCGTTACAGAGGGAGAAAGACAGGGAGAGAGACTTTTTAAGAATGTCCCTACCTTGGTTCAGCCACAACACACACGTCCTCATCCAGCCTGGGTTCAAAAGGCTGGCCGAGCCCAAGGAACACTCTGACCTTTCTCTGGACAATACTGACCTATTAAGTTGGTATCATGTTTTCTTTGTGACATTTGGGCTCGGCTCTCCACACGCGGCTTGTGGGGGGATTTGGGGTAATACAGGAATAAGCTTAAGTGAAAACAGGGGTGGCAGGGAGGAGGAGGTGTAAAATGTGATTGAACAGGAGATGAGAGACAGAATGGGAGAGATATACAGAGTGAGAGACAAAATGGGGTGAGGTAGAGGGGGAGAGGGTCCTGCTATAAACAGAGGGAGTACAAGTTACACTTTGCGCTAGGGAATTTTAAGCCTTTTTCTGCAGCAGTTGAGGTTATAAGTTGTTTCAATTCAGGAAGGGACGCGCCAAGTCAAAACAGTTCCAGTATCCCTGCACCAGTACAGCAGACAACGCCAAACCTCT
Source organism: Dicentrarchus labrax (assembly GCF_905237075.1). NCBI lineage: Eukaryota > Metazoa > Chordata > Actinopteri > Moronidae > Dicentrarchus > Dicentrarchus labrax. The sequence goes on along the minus strand of NW_026136713.1, from coordinate 10,691,960 downwards.
GCACAGCTGGGAAAGTCCAATCTGACTCATTTGTGGATTCCAAAGTCTATGAATCTACAGATGGAGAAACACTGCTGCAGTGTAAATAAGACTGGAATAGTGAAATGCAACACCGTGCAGCCCATCCTCTCCTCTCATCCATTTCAACAGTTAGCCCAATGAACAGTAGCTGCCGACCAGATGTCAATCATGTGTGACCCCCATCGCATGACTGACATTTGAATTGGGTTTCCCCCTTTTTTTATAAAGTAATTTTTAAAGAGTCTTTCATGTACTGAGAGGGATAACAGCTTTAAGAACAGCAGTGAATATGACAGGTGGTGATTAAGTCTAAACACTCATAATGTTTCTCTTCTATTATTTATGTGAATGAAAAAGGAATTATGATCTTTTAGCCTTACTTTCATTCATTCATTCATTCACTTGGTTTTGGGAAAGAAAAACAAAGGGCTTTGAGTAACAGTTGTGGGAGAAAAAAAAAAGGAAAAAAAAAAGAAGCGGTAATGGCTGGGACACATTATGTGATATACCCTACAGATGTTGATCACTCATGTGTGTTCCCATCAATCCATCCATCCATCCATCTATCCATCCCTGTAGTCCACACTCTTCCTTGTCTTCTTCACTTCTCTCTTTGCACTCTCATCCCTCCCTCCTGCTCCCTCATTCTCTGTCCTCTTCCTCTTTCATCTCAGGCCAGACATGCCCAACTGTAGCCAATTAGCATTTTTCTCCCTCTCCTTTTCTCTTTCACTCCCCCTCTTCTCTTCCCCTCCGTTTTTTTGCCTTCTCTTCTCTCCTCTCTGTTTGTTGTGTAAATTAGATTTGGGGGCTCTAGACAGATTTTGTACTGTTTAAGCTCTCTCTTTTTTCTTCTCTCTTTTTCTTAACATGAATAAACCTGCTGGCAATTAAACATTTATGGAACTGGCATGCCCCCATTTATCCCATCTCAGTCTGTCTTTCTCTCTCTCTCCCACCATCTTTCCCTCTCCATTCACCTCTAACCCGCTTTTATCCCATTCTGTCACTCGCTCTTTCTTCTCGCGTTTTCACTCTTACGCTCACATTGTCTCCTGCCTCCTCACCTTTCAACACCTGCTATACAGGTCATCCAGTCCCTGCACTCATCCGTCCTCATCCTTTAGACATCCACATCTCTCTCTCTCTCTCTCTCTCTCTCTCTGGGTGGAATAGGGGAATGATTAGTGAGAACACATTCAGATTTTCCTTCCATGTGTCGTGCCAGTGAAACGCCCGTGTGCCCGCAGCATTTGGGACAGCTGTGCCAGGGAAGAAGTGGTGTTTGAGTGAGTGAGTGTGTGTGTGTGTGTGTGTGTGTGTGTGTGTGTGTGTGTGTGTGTGTGTGTGTGTGTGTGGGCATGCATGAGAGTGTGTGTGAGTTAAGGATAAGAAAGACCGGGGTTAAAAAGCAACTGAGCGTGATACAATACGCAGCACTTGCATAACACAAATGGGGAACTGTTTAGCGGGTTGTACAATGTGTTATGTTCTATGTTTGTTGTAGTGGATGCGCACATGCTCCCTTCTTACACATCACAGATGTTTGTGTACCGATCGTGGTTTATCAAGGTGTGTGCAGACGCATGTTAGTGTGTGTAGGCTATGTGTTTTCAGTCGTGGGAAATCTAATTCTGCTCTTGCAGCCCAGATGTGCTGCATGGTGCCATGAAACCTGACCCCCCCCCACCAACTATAGCAGCCCCCTCTCTTCCCTTGTCCTCCAAACCCGCCCAGAACTCTGCGTTAAGACACATGTGGAAACAATTCAGTCAATGCCCTGAGCAGGGTAGCCCTCACACACACACAAACAGACGTATACACACACTTCACTCATACATACACTCTCATACACACAAGATACACACTCATTTCACACTCACCCCTCTCATATGCTATGCACAGACATACACATGCCCACCATACGCTCACATGTTACTCTCATCTGTCCCCTGTTGAGGTGCTCATTGCATGGCATTTGACAGTGTGTTAACTCTACTGTGATCCTAAACTGCTATCAGGTTGTCTACACTCAATCAGTAAGTCATGTGTATCCCCGGGATAGCTCAGGGTTTATGGAGGAGGTGAGCAGGGGGCTACACTTTAAGAACAATGTGTGCAAAGGGGAGAGTAGATTTTTGAGGATGTTGTAACACTGTAATGCTAGTAGTGCTATAGTCTGTGATACCAGTGTGTTGTCTGCTGTATAATCAGGAGATGTGATATGAAGCAGAGGGAAAGATTGAGTTCTTTCTTGGATGGCCACACTATTATTGACACATATCTGGATGTCATTACTGAATATATAACTCAAAATGTGAAGAATTCCTCATTTGAACTCACCTTTAAAGAAACAGCAATCATTTTAGATTCAGTTGGTTCGTGGGTAAAAATATATTCTTACACGCCGCTGCAATTCCCTGGTTTTTAAACTATTTATAAAGGGTTGTTAAATAACCAATCTTATGTTTGTATTTATGTTTTTAACCTACCTTGACCTAAAGATCTGTTATCTTACTTTTTCTCAGACAAGGACCACACATGAAATCATATTTTAGCTTTATTTTAGCTATTTTTAGTACTGGTTGTTTGCAGTCTCATATTTACATTTAATTTTAAATCTAATAATCTAACTGTAGGCACTATTAGGCATTATGAATGTCGAAGTCTATTGCTTACCTTTAACACTTGTCGTGTTTTTTGTATTGATGAGCACACTGTGGCAAGAATAACAAAAACAACACTACTAGAATTCCGTTTAGGTGCATCAATAATAACCAAACAATTCCTACAGTATAATTGTTGTGGCTGTGCTGGCTGATATTGATATATATTCATTATATAAACCATCCTCTGTGTGTGCATTCTGGAATGCCACTATGACATTAAGAGAATTATGTTCAATAGAGTCATTCCAGTTCTAGAATAACTGTTTTTCTTGCTTTGATAATGATCTTTCAAACTGAACTCAACTGACCTGATGTGACTGGTTTTCATCCATTTTCACCAACCAAACTGTGCAACGTGACGCGAGCATCTCTCGGCTTGATTTGTTTGTGAATTAAGTTAGAGCAGGCAAAAATGTCTTTAGTTGAATAGCTGCCACGGTAAGTAACAGTTGAAAACTGATAACTAAAAAGTACTGTACTAAGCATGAAGAGAAAACATAAACAAAATAGGTTCCTTACACAAGGTTATATTTTCTTCACAGTGCTATATTGGCTTCAGAGTAACAGGATTTCTTGTGATTTCGCTAAGCAGCTTACATTCATATGTTTCTGGTTCTAGGTTTACCAGATTTGGGCAATGGTGTGGAGCCAAGTGAAGCTCAAGTAAGTAAAGCAAATGACAACCACCATAAGTGAGTGTGATAATCAAAGATAAACAATAAAGCAAACACACCATCCAAATTTACATACAATAATAATCACAATTAGACTTTTTTATAGAGGACATGTCACAGTAGGAAAAGGAAAAGCGTAAATAATAATATTAATGATGGCTGAATTCCATTTAGCTGCTTCAGTTTCGGGGCTCACTGTCATCATTAATAGCATTTGTAACATCTGTGCTTTTTCTTTCTAGTCATCATGTCTGCTGTGAAAAACACTATTTTTCATTCATACCATTTAATTGGAATTGCTTTGAAAGACTTTGGGTCCTATTCATTTATTTATCAGCTACTGACATTTGCATGCCCTGCAACACAAAAATAAACATGAACCCAGTAACAACGTTCATGTTTCAACTAAGTCACCTGTTGACGTCAGTATAGCGAAGGTTTTCTTGGAGCCAGCATCTAGTGGTGTTTACAGGTACTACACCTCAAGGCACTTTTGCAAGATCCAGCTGTGGTGATTGCTGCTTGACTCTGATGCAGTGTGTACTCTAAAATGAAAAAAAATATATATATATTTAGAGCACACAACGAAACCACTGAAACTTTGCTTCTTTCACCTGCAGTGTACGGTCATACACAGTTTGAAATGTGATTATCAAAGTGTGAGAAAGAGTGTGTGTGTGTGTGTGTGTGTGTGTGTGTGTGTGTGTGTGTGTGTGTGTGTGTGTCAGGTCAGGAGAACTCAGAGGCTGGGTTGTTTTTGATAGAGCCAAAGTGCAGAAACAAGCCCATTTCTGTAATTTAATATTTCACTGCCTTCACATCTGGAGCTGCATGTAAAAATGGAAAATAGAGGGGTGGGATATAAGACTGACATTGAGAGAGGGAGGAAGAAAGAGGAGAGAAAAAATACACCCTCCTCTCCTCTCCATAGTACACACATTCACAGCCTTCACTCACTCACTATGACCACATGCTTGTCTGCGCACACACTTTTTACGGTAACACAGGATGCATACTTGCTGCATGCACATATACTTCTTGTCTTTCGTTTTCTTTCTCCCTCTCAATCAGTCCCCCCCCCTTTTTTTTTTTTAACACACACATACACACACACACCACTCTGGGGTGACTGGTGTTGTAAGTTGGCGTGAGTGTGTAGGTGATCTGGGTGTGATTACTGCTTGGCTCTCCGACAGCTCTGATGATGACATTCAGTGCTTTGAGCTCCTCTGGCCTGGGCCCGCTCCAAACACAACCAGGCAGTACACTCTCTACCTCGCAACCAGGCATACATGTGGCCTAGATACTCCTACAACACACACTCGGTGTATGCTAGCTCATGTTCAGCTGCACATTCAGGTTCTGGTACGGGAGTGTGAAGTTCAGTTTTAAAAAAAAACAAACAAACAATCAAATTAAATGAATCTCTTTGTGTTTAAAGGTGAGGTATGATTTTCAAGGTTGCGTCAACTTCACTCTCTTACATACGCTCCATATTCCAACAACATAACAGTGATTTGTTATGTTGTTTACAAGAATAAGTGCAACCTGCTCTCGAGTCTGCTGCTGCTGCTCCCCAAATCTCTTCTATCTGTCTGTGTTGTCACCGCCTCTGTCTGTATTCCATTTGCTCCAAGTGTCTGTTTGCCTCATTTAAATGCCAAGCTTAGGGAGCAGCTGTGTGTTGGATTGTTGCTATCAAGACAGAGTCAACATATGTACACACACACACACACACACACACACACACACACACACACACACACACACACACCATTCTCTCAGTTGTGGGGCTTCATGCCCAGATTGTGTTAATCCTCTCTGTCCTCCACATATTTCTCTACACCCATCAACGTCAACGCCGCTTTGATGAAGACACACACACGCGCACACACTCACACACACACACACACACACACACACACACACACACACACACACACACACTTACTACTCTCCATCATTATCATTGTTTCAGCTGGAGAAGAGTCAGCGCTTTTGTTTGTAATTACAGGGGTTTGAAGTGAAAGGGAAGAATTTTCAAGAAGAGAGAAGAGGATGGATGGAAAAGGGAAAAAAGAAAGAGTAGGTCAGAAAAAAACACACCAGCATGTCTGTGACATATTAGTCACATTTTACCGTAATTGTTGTTCGACCCCATCCCACACTTGTAAAAAGAAGAAAAAAGAAATGCTTTGGGAATGTGCTTTGCAGTGGATGGCTTCCAAGGTTTTGTCTGGTGTGTGCTGTACAAAGGGCAAAAGGAGCTTTGTGGCTGCCTGGTATGGCTTTAAAAACATTACAGCTATGGGTAGAGGCCTGTTCCGCTTCCTAAGCCTGGGGCTTCAGTTAGGATTGACCCCATCAAAGCAGAATAGATTGTGCCATTTGTAGAGGTACTAAAGAGTCTTCAGCTGTAGTCTTTCAGTTTCCCTAAAATCAAAACGAATCCCTCAGTGCAAAACCCAAGATAAAGGAAACATGAAACCTAGTTGGTTCCCTTCCATCTGGACATGTGGTGATAAGCCAACCTGATGATCTTTAAGGCAGAAAAACCAATTGATTGATGGACTTTGATTGATTTACTTTTCAACAAACCTATCGATTCAACATCAGAAATGGTAAGCCTGCCTGTCAGAAGTGTAAGCTTGTTTGACTGAGGCACAGAAATGTTCAAAAACAACCCTGCTGAGTGATGACAGGCACGTGGCACACAGCAACATCCACACAGCTTGCAGCGATCCCTCAGGGTTCATAAAACACAAGCCTCGTTAAAGCCTGCGTCCCCACTGTGACGAGCAAGCACAGGTCACAGTTCAGGGAAAAGGGTCGTCATGAGAGGGCGAGGGAGACTTACTGTAGTAAACAATACTCGTCCCTCCCACCATTAATCCTTCCAGGTTTTTTTTGTTTTTTTTTATCATGTCAGTTTTTGCATCTGGTAAGCTTGTCTATGTCTTTCCATCCTTGATCCCTTGCTTCTTTACACACACACACACACACACACACACACACACACACACACACACACAATTTACACACACTCATGCCACATATTTCATGCAACGTCTTGGAAATGAGTGCTGCTTTCACTTGTTTATTTGTGCACTGGCACATTTATACAACAAGGAGAAACTGGTTATGCAAAAACGCTGCAACTCACGGCTGAAACATATGAACAAACTGCACAAACACACATCCTCACACAACTGCTTTCAAACTCATAGCTCTTGGGGAGGTGTGTGACCCATGTACGTCCTCTCCTGACTCCCAGTGTTGCCCAACAGGGAGTGTTTGTGTGGTATCCAAGGGCAACGGCTAGAGAGGGTGGGGGAGGCTGATGTAGAGAGGCAGGGCTGCAGCCACACTTTCTACTCTGGTTTGTTTGCATGTCTGATTGCTGTATGTCTGTGTGTGAGTGTGTGTGTGCCTGCAGAACATGCAGGTGGGCTCATGCACGATGTCATTGTGTGGCTATGTTTGTGTATGGCTGTGTGTGTGTGTGTGTGTGTGTGTGTGTGTGTTTGTGCATGCATGCGTGTACCTAAGCAGTGTGTGGAAAGTGTTGTTGTCTACAGACTAACTGTTACTGACAAGCACACACTGACTACTGGAGTCAAAAAGTTAAACGCACTCTATGCTCTTTTCTCTCCCTGGAGGCTCCCTCTTTCTGCCTCTCTAACTTTCTCTCCTCCCATTTTTATTTTCTATATTTTTCTCTCTGTCATACTCTCCTGCTTTTTCTCTCTCCCTGATGATTTCTTTCTTTTGCTCCCTCCTCCCTCCTGATGATTTTAGCAGAGGTGTGACTCATTGGGCATCGAGCCACAATGTCAGGTAGTGAGGGGAGGGCGGGAATGAGGTAGGGAGAGAGAGAGAGAGAGAGAGAGAGAGAGAGAGAGAGAGAAAGAGAGAGAGAATGAAGGGGGGAATGAGAGATGTTTTAAAAATGGTGAGGTATAGTGCAGGGGGGGGGTACGAGATATGCAAAACGGAGAAGAATGTGCAAGAGGGAAAGAGTGAGAATGAAAGAGGGAGACAGGGGAGAGGGAGGGGTGTACAGTCAGCACAAGGAAAACATAAAAAAGGAGGGAAATGAATAATTTCTGCAAACAGTTTCCGTCACGATTGACTTTTTTCCTCCTTGCATGTTTTCTCGATTGCTGCTCATGTTTTGGCCATGCAGCGTACTCTGTGAGCTGACCAATGTGTTTATGTGCAAACCCGTTCATGGGCAGGCCTCCATTCATGACTTTTTATGCTTTAAAGTAGCTAATTACCGAGGGGGTCATTAATATACACCCGCCTCCCCATAAAACGACTTGGAGGAAATAGAGAAGCGGAGGGAGGGAATGTTTGGGAGGAGGGTGTAGAGGATGAAGAGCTCTGTCAAGAGGAAGTGGAGGTATGGATGGGTGGAGATGAGGGACAAAAGAGGAGAAGCGGTGTGATTAAGAGGATTTGGTACGGAGAGGGTTACACAAGCACATTCATGTTCATGTGACTTGTCAATCAACTGTCTTTGTGGCCCCTAAGGCAGGGGTTCTCCACTCATCTCAGCCTTGGCACTCCCCCCACACACACACACCCACACACACCACAGACAGAGTCTTGGCTGATAATATGGACATTCGGGTATTTTCTTCCTTGTGATGAGACATTGTACTGAATGATTTTGTTTAATATGCCTTAAGGTTCAGGTCACCCTGAGGACACACAAGTACAGTTGCGCACACACACACACACACACACACACACACATACAGACAAACAAACACACACGCACTTGAGCTTTGACTTCTGTCCTCAGTAGACACTGCATTTGTGCCAGAGCCATGTCTCTGTCTCCTCTCTGTCTCCCTCTTCTCTTCCTTCCTCATGTTTTTCTTCCCTCCCCGAAATTTCAGATCGTCTTGTTGACAAATTACGAGGAATTATAAACATTAAATGATTAAATGTGACTGTGTCGACAGTGGGAATGATGATGGCTGTTGTTTTATTTCATCTACCTAAAACAAACGTTCCCATGATGTTACTTGTAGTCTTTCAGGTGTAGCTCAAACTAAAATCCCTGGAGCTTCTCGCAACACTGCCCCCTTCAGATCACTTCCTCTCACTGAACACGGCTCTAAGAAAATGAAACTGTTCTTGTATCTCTGCTTTACTTTGGACAGAACACAAGGAAGCATAGGTCAACAAACAGACAGTGAGCACTGCATAACTTCCGATGCATTTCAGCTTCTTGTAAATGTGCACACGCAACCCATAAAAACTATTATCTTTGCAAGTATTTTGGTGTGTTGCTGTTATTACATCTTGGCGTGCGTATGCACATTATTATTAATTGGAGATCGGCCTGATCCATCCAGTGCATTTCAGTGGTGGTGACAGAAGCACGGGGAAGATCAAAGTCATCCTGATAGATTGCTATCGCCACTCCCACCTGTTCCCTCTGGAATTTCCTCTCTTCACAGCATGTGTGCATGCGCATGCACGTCTGTTATGTCTATCAGACTGTTTGTGTTTCTGCATGTGTGCCTGAGTTTGCATCTGTTACCAGGTGGACGTGGACCTGTGTGTGAGTGTGTGTGTGTGTGTGTGTGCATGTGTGTGTGTGTGTGTGTGTGTGTGTGTAGTCTGTTTCAACACGTCTGCAACTTGCGGGAATCTTATAATCTGGAGCTGGAATATGTGCTCATGTCTGTGTCTGTCTAGCCCTGCTCCACCTCACTTTCTTTCTTTTTCTCTCTCTCTCTCTCTCTTCTCTCACTCTTTGACGGCTCTAATAAGTTCAGTAGATCAGGTTACACCCCTCAATACATGCCAACTTCTCCCTGTTTTTCTGTTCTTTCTCTAATTCTGTCTTCTCCCTTCTTTCTTTTGCCTGTTTCGTATAAATGCTACGTTTCACCCACAGCCAGTTTCTCACGAACATGAGGATACACACACACACACACACACACACACACACTAAGTGTGAGACATAGGACATGCACGCACTGTCTCTGCAGGCCTCTCAGGTTGCTGACATTTTCCATTTTTGCGCATATAAAGTAATAATAATAATATTAGTGGGTGTGACAGAGCAAGGGTCCATTCACTGCAACTGCCAGCCTCCTATAAATATCCCCCTTCTTCGGGGGAATCCGAGAAGCAGCAGAGACCTTCAGTTTACACAGCTGAGGAGCATGTGGACGAAACCCTCTATTCTCTCCCTTTCCCTCTTTTTCCTCCCTCTCCTTTCCCCCATCCCTGCTCTTCATTTTCCTATCACTTCAGCACTTGGTCTGCTACCGTGTGTCTTCTGATATTTTTCAGTTTTCTTCCTTTGTCTTCTCTTATCTCCTCTCACCTGCCTTCCTCCCCCATGATTTCTTGCACCTATCTTTCTATCTTGTGTGACCTCCCACCTTTCCTCTCACCCCAAGTCAGTCTTTCTGTTTATCTCCTGTGATGGATATTGTGGTGACACAGTGGGCAGAGTTCAGCAGGTTATTATGGAAACTGTGGAGAGTGATGAGGTGAGGCTAATTGCAGGTGGAAGTCACCTCACCCTCCCTTTCATATCACATCTGTGTTTTGTTGTCTTTTCACTTCCCTTTGCCTTCTGTCTTTCTCTCTGTCTAAGTAGTATTTAAGTATATACACACACACACACACACACACACACACACACACACACACACACACACACACACTACTATCTATCTATCTATCTATCTATCTATCTATCTATATATATATATATATATATATGTATAATGTATAACATATAGTGTGTGACAACCAGAGACATATAGGTGGAAATTGTACTCTGGCTTATCTTTTATTGGTCTTTAGCTCCTCCTAGTGGATTTTCTGTGTCAACGTTACAAAACGCATTTTATTTTCTTAAGAAGATGACGTCATCCTAAACTCAATCCGGGTATGCAATGAACTCGCAAGGTTTCACCTTTAGGATGTGCTGAAAGGTATAAATATTACACAGACAGTCACGTAGCGGGCTTTTGTTGTAAAATATAGTGAAAGAAGACCAAAGGAATAATAGGAATATGGAATATGGATATGAATTAAAGCATTTTCTAAAGGCTCAGCTGTGGTTTGTTTATGAGTTTAGTGAAGTTGTTCCTCTTCTGAATGCTCATTCATATGAAGTTTACGTATCACAAGTCAGTAAATAAAACGGAGCAAAGCGTTAAGCGGTCCGTCATCAGGTCTGAATTACCACATACACCACGTGATCTGTACGACATATTCAGGAAACTGTCCGCCCCTTGCTTCACTCTTGTTTCTGTCATTAATTTGCTCTGTGGTTATTCAAAGCCTGGTTCTTAAACGCATTGGTTAGTCTGCTTTTGAACTGAACCCCGGAAACAGACTAACCAAGCCAGTCATCGCCTTGTAGAGTAACTTGTTCACCTATTTATAGTTGTTGGACGGGTGTGGCTCTTGCATCGGTTTAGCTCAATGGTTACTTCGTGAAAACTTACATACTCTCTACACGGTCCGCAGGTTCTGTCAGCAGCTCCTTCGGGCCGCAGGAGTTCGACCATGGGCGCTGTCCGATGTTTTTTTTTTCTTGTTCCCTATAATGTTATTTATGTCAGAACTAGAAGCTAAAAACCATTATCATGACTATAAGTTGTGTTAGAAGAGATCATATCGTATGGTCTTGTTGTGATACTGTAACAAAGGAGCTTAAACACATACCGTGAACCAGCTCATAACTTTTGTAATTATATTTTTTCTATCATAATATCTCACTGTAATTCTTTCATTACTGTTACGGCCGTGTGGCTTAATGTTGAGAGCAGCGCAGACATACAGGTTTGTCTCCTGTAGAAGTCGCTGTAAAGTGTCTCAACTTGTTTCAGTGCCTTTAGGTTGGTGTTCTAATGGGTTCAGCCGCTCTCCATTACAGCATTAAGACTCCTTTAAAGAGAGGTAGCTCAGTCTATCAAGTGGTGGACATTTAAAATGCACTATTATGTGCTGGAATAGGCTATAAGGCCATAATATAAAAATTATGAAAACTTAATAAAATGGGCTGACTGTACTGATAAAGAAATGTAGGCTAGTCCGTTATTACCTTTACTGTAGGCAATCCATTCCGATAGGTATTCCTACACAATAAGCTACCTGATAAAATCCTGTTTTACTTCTCTTACCTCTTTTTATTTTACCGGTAGTCCATCTTAATGGACATTTCTATCAAACAGAAATTATATAAGTAGCTTTAAAACACTAGGTCAACCACAACTACTGGTGTAATCACCAATAAAAATACAAAAACCACAGCTAAGCCAACTACTAAATCCGCTGGTGCAACTAATCTTTATAGTGGGAGAGGTCACTAACATTAGTTTTTAATATGATTTAGTTTTGTTTTTTGTTTTTTTTCCGGGGACAGAGCGCACTCATCAAAAGAAAACAAAATAATCAGTAGTCTCCCACCTGACGTTGATCCTAAAAACAGAATAAGACCCGCTTATCGATTAAGGAGCAATACCCGGGTTAACGTGCAATTCACTTGATTATCATGTCATTCTTTCTAATTATCTATAACTTCTGCAACACCCAAATCTTTAAACTCATTACTATTTATTTAATTTCTGTCAGCAATACTGTGGAATATGTTTACATTTATGTTTAGATTTACATTTACTTTCTATATAGGCTCTTATTATCTTATTATATCTCTTAGGCTCTTATTATATTTCTATTTTCATTTTATTTTTACTTTTACTATATGTATATACCTATACATTCATTTCTATTATATATATTATATATAAGTACTACTTATGTGTGAGTATAAAACTGTAAACACAGTACAATACAGTAAAGTATTTCTGATTCTGATATCTTATAAAATTAACTTCTACAACGGAGAGTTATCACAAACACAACACACAACATAGCACCAATAAATAATTCCACAATAAAACAGATAGATGGATAGATACTTTATTTATCCCGAGGGAAATTCAAGAAAACATTCAAGAAACCAATCAACACGGAGATGAGACAATCAATCTGATTACAGAATGTGTACATGATGAACACCATATGATACAGTTGTTATGCCGATCAATATCCGGTAGATGGCGCACTAAGATCACAGATAAAAGACCAACAACACTACAGGCAATAAAGAAAGGCCTCTGATTGAGACAAATTGACAAACACAGAAAGTTAATTGACAAATCCTGATTGGTGCTTCGGGATATCTCAATTAATGAGCTTTTACTGCTGACTTTTTTTTAATTGAAGTTGATATATTAAGTGCTTGTGAGAGGCAAAGGCTGTCAGTGATTATATAATTGTATTTGTTACCATAAATTGATGTGGCCTGCTGTGCAGATTAATTGTCACATCCTCACCCTCTTACTTTGTTTATGTTCCGGGCCTAAAACTAAAACATTGTTTAAGTAAAACTCATTCATATACAGTCATGTTTTATGTTTAAAGTACATCAACTGTTTTTAATATTGGTATATGTTTTAACCTCACTTTGAGTCTTTCCAAATGAGCCTGATGAAGACTGGTTGATGAGTGGAGCTCCTACTATTACATGTCTTTATGTTTAAAAGTCCTTTATGTCTGAGTCTCTTTGATGACTTGGGTGACTCCAGCTATAATGGTTATACAGGCCGGATTAGTCATGGATCCTCAGAGCTTTCCTTCTGTGGGTTTTAATGTGTGGACCAAGGTCAACCATAGGTCAACACTTCAGGTCAAGTAGCATCTAGGAGCATTATGCAGGAGTGTTTTATATTTTTTATGATATACAGCTAATCCTCTCCTGAGTGGCTGAGCACAAGTGGTATACAGTATTAATCAGTGATAGTTTTATTTAAAAATATCAAAACTCTGAACAATGACACTTTGTATTGTGTAATAAATGTCACCTGCTTATAAAATAGATATTATAATCTATAATAAACAATTGATATATGCTCATGTTTGCTTGCTATCTTTGTTTAGCTGTATATCTATATTTGTATCTTCCTGTTAATTTGCTTTATGCACAGTTTATAAGTATACTAGGAACAACTCAGAATGTAATTCAAATCCCTTTGTTGTGTCAACATACTTGGCCTTGGCAAACCCACTGCTGTTGAGAGATGTCACTGAGATTACAATAGGCCTTCTTACATCCACACATTCATACACTATCGGACAGTAGCCAGCAGATGGCGCCACAAGATCACAGATGAAAATAAACGATCTGGTTGGCCTTCCTCGTGCATATTGTATATCAAATGAAACGCCTTTACCTTCTCAAATGAAACCTCTTATGGGGAAAAAAATAAGAAACATATGCTAATTCCTCTTTAAGCCAGTAAAGGAATAAATTAAAAGTTCAAACCATTAGTCCTTTCCCCTCCTTGATCCACCCACTGCCACCTTCTCATCTTGTGACACTTCAGAGTGGAGTAACAGGTCACGGTCAGGTGGTTGTTGAGCGGTAGTTCAGAGAAAGTAATGGCTGTCTTTCACTTGGACAATGGGGTGAGCGAGGCGATACGGGCGGATGAGACCGGCTTAATGCTCCGTGTAATGCATGTTAATGTAACAGGCACCGAGGGACCGCCGGCCGGAGTGCTTTGGGATTATTTATCACAAAACATTTGTATTCTTCCGTCGGAGAACGCTTGATCCCGGATAGCTGCACACTAATCCTTCACTCCGTTAATTAAAAAGAAGGGGAAAGCAATGGAACTGGTGGTAGTGATTTTTTTTTTCCTTTTCCAGAAATGTAATCATTTCTGGAGAAGCTTAACCATCTGCTTGAGGTTAAGTCTGCAGGCAGATTGTGTTTTCTGCTTATTTAAACCTGGGGATTTTAGGGTTTTTTTTTTCCTGGAAAGGGGAGGGTGTATTTCGGGGCTGCTTGTTGAAGAAGAGATAGGTCGGGGACAACGTTTCTGCCCAGGGAAAAGTATAAGTGATACTTATTATGTAACATCTTATTCCACAACGAGCATTTTCATCGTTGCACTTTTATTTTTTTACACAAGAATAAGTCGTGACCTTTGTTTTCCTCTCCCTTTAAATGCCAGACTGAACATAAATCATATCATTATTGATTCCTACAGTTATTATTTTCTAAGTAAGCTTAAAAGAGACATTTCACAAACAACCACTATCTTGAAGTATTCCCACCAGCCCCGTTTGTTTTGTTGTGAAGTGAAAAGATCACAACAACATCAGACATCCACGTCGCTTTGTTTCCCTGATCAATCTCACAGAGGACCCACCAGCGACACAGCTCTCGACAGAGGATGCAGTCCTCAGGTTTCAGGGGCAGTTTAACAGAAAGTGTAGCGTCTAGTGTAAAAGAAAACGCTGCCCCTAGGAAGCAGAAATATTTGTTTCTGGCTTCTTTCTCTCTCATCTCCTTCTTGCCTTTTTTTCTCCTTCTTTTTTAGTAGCTAACAAGCCCAGCGCTGCCCGGGGGCCAAAGCTCTGTCGTCAGTCCCAAGAAGAGACTTTCAGATTTCAAGCCACCGCTTTACATTAGGATGCCACTCGTGTCTGTCTGGAGACGAACCCGAATTCACAAAGGCATCCTTTAGTTTCTCTCTCCATCCCTCTCTCTGTGCTTCAGTGGTTGTCTAACTGACCAGGATTAACAGGAAAAAGATTAGATCTGAGCAAACATGTGGCGCACTCTAAAGAGGCCCGAGTTGTCCTCTTTGTCCTACAACCACCGTAGTGCTCAGTGGTGATACTTCCATCTACCGAGGTCACTTATAGTCAAAGATTTTAGTCCTCGAAAACATCCTCATCATTCATACTCGCCTTTTTCTGTCATCTCCGAGCTGTAAACACATCACCTATGGGATATTAATCCCCCCACTATAATACCTGATTAGAGACAAGTATGATTAAGGCTTTATGACATTGCTTTCATGTTGATTATGTTGATACATGTTCAGGCCAACTTAAGTGAATTAAACTCTTGTAATGCGCATTTGTATGAGCGTAACGCCGGCACGTGATTGTCACTAATCATTTTAGGCTCAGAAATGTAGCTCCCACTCATTTAAATATTGATTAAAATGGCATATCCTGACCCATCAAAGATTCTTTCTGTAAAACCCAATTTCGTGTGTGATGATTAATGGATGGGACTGTTTTTGCGATGTGGGCATTCATCTTCAAAGCGCTCTCATTAAAAAGCATTATAAAATCCCAGGAGCATACTGGCACTGGCCACCGGCCCATTTGAGGCAAAGCAAATGAGTGCTCAGGCCCGGTGTTTTTGTTTTTGTTTTTATGTGTCTGGAACCCCGGAAGAGCAGTTTATTCTTTCCTTAAGAGCTATAATGGGCGTAAGAATAAATCAAAGTAAAATAATGTTAGCTACCACTGCCCCCCCGAGCCTGGAGGGCACTGTGGTCATCATGACAAATCCTTGTCCATCCTCATCTGTTAAATGCAACCTAGAAAACGACACCCACAACACAATTTGTCCCCTAATCCAAATCTGGCTCTGACGTCTGGTGTCAAACTTACGCCTTCTCGTCTCTTTAATGGGTCAGAGGAACAGACATTGGGATCTGAAAGGGTTAAACGTCTACAGTAATTAGAGTCGCACTTCGCGTCGGCGTCCTCCAATACGGAGCTGCGAGAAGCTACGTCCACCCCCACTCTCTCTCTCTCTCTCTCTCTCTCTCTCTCTCTCAAACACACACATACACACGCGCGCGCCTCCCCACCAGTTCCTCCGAGTGTCTAATACACTGGAAAATCAAAGCGCGAGCCTCCCCCGTTCACACACCACCGGTGTTGCGCGTGGAGCACAACAGAGAGGGAGAGAGGTGCTTTCACTCTCCTCTCCTCTCCCGTCCCCTCAGCTTAACTATCCAGTAAAGTTATCGAGATATATGTTACAAACTTAGATCTGAAGATTTTTTTTGTCATTTGGGACAGCCTCTGTTTTCCTATGTACTTTTTGCTGTACAGCTGAATGGCTTTATGAGGCGAAAGATGTCTGGGTGAGGTGGTTTTACGCGCGCCGCTGAAATGGATCACAGACTCTCCAGAGGCAGTTGGGTACCGGTCACTGGACTAGTGATATGTCTGCTTCTGTGCGGGTGTGTAGTGGACCTGGTTCTTGCGCAAATTCGGTACTCCATTCCCGAAGAGCTGGAGCATGGAGCTTTTGTGGGCAACATCGCCGAAGACCTGGGCTTGGATGTGGCCAAGCTGTCAGCCCGTCGATTTCGTATAGTCTCCGGCGCAAAGAAACAGTATTTAGAAGTGAACTTGGAGAATGGCATTCTCTTCGTCAACGAAAAGATAGACAGAGAGGAGCTGTGTGAACGAAGCCCGAACTGCTTTTTACACTTACAAGTGGTCATTGAAAACCCATTAGAACTGTACAGAGTGGAAGTGGAGATTTTAGATGTCAACGACAACTCCCCCAGTTTCCCCTGGAGTGAGTTTAATCTTGACATCACAGAGTCCGCTGCGCCCGGCTCCTGTTTCCCGTTAGAGAGCGCACAGGACCAGGACGTGGGCACCAACTCTCTGCGCTCCTACCAACTAAGCGCAAACGAGCACTTCATACTGAATATCCAGACGCGCAATGATGGAAGCAAGTTTGCTGAGCTGGTGCTGGACACCCCTCTGGATCGGGAACAGCAGAAAAAGCACGAAATGGTTCTAACTGCTATTGATGGGGGGTCACCGGAACGCTCTGGGACGGCAGTGATAACTATTACAGTTTTAGACGCAAACGATAACGTGCCCGTATTCGACCGCTCAGTTTACCGGGCGAGCCTGGTGGAGAACGCACAGAGGGGGACGCTGGTGCTGAAGCTGAACGCCACGGACCTGGATGAGGGCTCGAATGGGGAGGTCACCTACGCATTTAGCGGACACGCACCCCTCAAGGTGCGTGAACTGTTCAACGTGGACCCGTACACGGGTGAAGTCCGAGTGAAGGGCGTTGTGGACTATGAGAAAGCCAGTGTATATGAGCTGTATGTGCAGGCAAAAGACAGGGGACCTTCGGCTGTGGCGGTACACAGTAAAGTGCTGGTAGACATCCTGGATGTGAATGACAATGCGCCCGAAGTCATCCTCACATCAGTGTCCACTCCTGTACAGGAAGACGCGCCACCGGGCACGGTGATAGCTGTTATCAGTGTCATGGACCGGGACTCGGGAGAGAACGGGAACGTTGACTGCCAAATTCCGAGCAACGTCCCCTTTCAACTCCATTCATCTTTTAAAAACTACTATACTCTGGTGACAAGCGAATTTCTGGACAGGGAAGCAGTGTCCGAGTACAACATCACCCTCACAGCCCGAGACTTGGGGTCTCCCTCGCTCTCCACAAGGAAAACCATCCTCGTTCAAGTGTCTGACATTAATGACAACCCCCCGCGGTTCTCTCAACCTTCATACACAGTTTATGTGACCGAGAATAATGCCCCCGGCGCTTCCATTTGCTCTGTAACAGCATTCGACCCCGATTCTAACCAGAACGCCTATCTGTCCTATTCTATTCTCGAGGGTCAGATTCAGGGCATGCCCGTGTCCACTTATGTCTCAATCAACTCTGACAACGGCAATATCTACGCACTGCGCTCTTTCGATTATGAGCAACTTAGAAACTTTCAGATTCTGGTTCAGGCGCAAGATGCTGGTTTCCCCCCTCTCGCCAGTAATGTCACAGTCAACGTCTTTGTCTTGGACCAGAACGACAATGCACCTGTCATTGTATCCCCGCTGCCCAAAAACGGCACCGTGGCCACAGAGGTGGTTCCGCGGTCTGTAGATGCTGGGTATCTGGTTACCAAAATAACAGCGTTAGACGCGGACGCAGGGCAAAACTCCCGGCTGTCCTATCAGGTGTTGCAGGCTACAGACCCGGGGCTGTTCAGTGTGGCTCTGTACACGGGCGAAATCAGGACTATCCGCCGACTAGTGGAAAAGGACGCAACAAGGCAAAGACTGGTAATATTAGTCAAGGACAACGGGCAGCCGCCGCTCTCCGCCACCGTCTCCATTGTCCTCACAGTGGTAGACAGCGTGCCGGAGTCGCTGTCAGATTTCGGAGACCTCACACTCAGCCCACAGCCCCCCTCAAACCTCGCTCTCTACTTGATCGTGTCACTGAGCACAATATCTTTAATATTCCTGGTGGCAATTATCGTGTTGGCTGCGGTCAAGTGCTACAAGGACAGGGAGACCCTGAGCGGGTACAACCTCCCCCCCTTCGCCTGCTGCTGTTGCGGAGGGTTTCAGCCCGAGCCGCCCCCGGAGGTGTTCAAAAAATCCAACCTCAACCTGCAGATTTCATCCGCGGCCAAAGTGCCCACGAACTGCATGGAGGTGAATGGAAACAGCAGTCTCTCACAGTCATACTGCTATAAAGTGTGCCTGACTCCCGAATCTGCCAAAAGTGACTTTATGTTTCTGAAGCCGTGCAGCCCCGGCAGCACACCGAGGAACAACGAGACGAAGAGCGCAGAAAACTCGTGGAACGCGCAAAGCCGGAGCGCATCTGTGAACAACGGAGCAACTACTCCCAATGAGGTACAGTGAAATCAGCGTACAGTATAACACACCAGAGCTTATGTTGCTCAGTTAAATCCTTCTGTTTCACTCACTGCCACAACAAAACCCATCTCACTTTTCTATCTGATAAAGAATCTAGACTGTGACATTCTCCCATGAAGGTCAAATCACGCATTCCAGACAAATTTAAAGTCAACTTGAGCAAAAAAAAAAACTAAACAAAGGGTTTATTTTCTTCTCTCTCTCGCGCGCGCGTTACTAAGTGTGTTACACAGTATGTTGTCTCGACTGTTCTTTGTTTTGTTTTTTTTATACTTGTGGCAATCATTCATCCCAATTGTGTAGCCTATGGTGGTGTTTTACACCCGGGAAATGAAATGAGACGATGTGAGATTAGATTTTAATTGCCATGTTAATGAAAGTGTAAAACCTATCTTGCGAGGAGCATATTCTGTGCGCTTACCGTGTCTTATCATCTGTATAGACTGGAGTGAGATATCAATTACTGCGTGAGAGGAAGAGCAGATGTAGTTCAAGTTGACACCTCTATTCAGTCTTGGTGACATTTCCAGATGCCTTCACGACACGTTTTCTGGGGGGGAAATACACGTGGAAAGAGCTTTTAATAATAATTTATGAATTGAATTATACTAGTATGTGTCCTGTGAGATGAATGTCCACATCAGCCACTGTCATTGCCACATACTTTTCATGCAGAGAGGGGACACACACCTGGTTACAGCACATCTACCTGAGTTTGAACAAAAAGTCAAGGTTATATACGTGACTGACAAGGTGAATGGCAGTTGTTTTAATTCATCTGCGCTTGTTTCAGACAATTCTTGTTCGACCAGTTGGGTTTGCGATACGCCTTCTTGTTCTCAAACTAACAATATAGGACAGATAACCTCACTAACTATGCCTCAAGGGCACAAGCACGGCAGAGCCATTATACTACACACAATGTGGCGTATTCGCAAGGGGGGGCTGTCCATTATTGATGAAAAATGGCAAATGGCCGGTTTTGGGGAGACAGGGGAGGACACCGAGAGGGGAGGGGGCAAGGAGATGGAGGGGGTGCAAGGACATGGCTGGACTGAGACGTGGGCCGCCTGTAGATCGGCCCCAGCGATGTCCTCTGAAGCCGAGGAGAGAGAGAGAGAGAGAGAGAGAGAGAGAGAGAGAGAGAGATGTGGCTTCATATTTGTCGAGCAAGGGTGGGGGAAAGGAGGGGTGTAATAGAAGGAGGGGGAAGGAAGGAGACAAGGAGAAAGAGAATTTACGGAGGCAGGATGTCTACACCAGTGTTTTCTAATTCTTATAGACGGGGCAGCAGACCGTAAATATGTGCGTATTGCTCATTTTCGCCTCCCTGTTTTTCATCAAAACGCAGAGGGACAAAGACTCAGAGTCCTGATACCAGACTCCACCAGGCAGACTGAGAAATGTCAGCTCGGTCACTGGCACATACACCTCTGGCCACAAGAGGGATTTCGAGGTCACAGTGATTGTTCTGCCTGCAGCTATGCTCCTTCAGGAGAAAGTGTCCTTCCTGCTGTTAATTGGTTCCCCTAATTCACCCAGTGGTGTCCCTCTGCGCACCCACGTGAGTCGTCGTGAGGTCGTCAGTGACACATTAAATCTCAAAGGCGAATCACGATGGAACTACTTGAGCATCACACAAAGTAAAGTACACGGGCCTGCTTAAGTTGATGAATTGAAGGTGAAAAGAGAGATTAAACACACACCCGAGCGTGTAAGACAGGCAGGACAGGTGCGCGCTGTGTATGCGTGCTACGCGTGTTGAGCTGTCTCGGGTTATATACAGCTGCAAGGACCGCAAACTTTTCAAGGCTCTCTGAGAGACTTTTAATTAAAAACCTTGCTCGAGGAGCATCAGGCAAATATTAATGTAAAATGATGCATAAAATCCACAAAACAATGACGTGTGTAATTTTCTTAATTTCCTCCCTGGCACGGTTTCCTTTGAAGATTAAAATCATGTTTCGTTTCATCCCGGTGGGGTTCTAATTGGTTTTGTGCGTAGTTGGCGAGGGGTGTATTTTGAATACCGATTCTAATAATACGCTTACGTCGCATTCTCCTTGTTAACAACTTTAAGTGAATTAATAGAGCGTGGAATCCATACTATGAGACTCAGACCCGGAATAAATATCACTCGGGTGCTCTCCTTAACCCCTCCCGCTGCGCTACAGAGGATAAAAGCAAAACTAAGTGACAGGCGAGTCGTAGCTGAAGGCGACAGCACCTCCGCTCTTCAACAGTTCCGTTCTGCCAAACATCCACAAGGTGGCAGTCACGGTCCATGTGAAAAGAGTAATGTCTCCATTTCAGGAGGAACACAAAGATAGACTGCTCCTCCTGTCAATTGACACTGACCTCTACTGAGTCAAGAGGACAGGATGAACAGGAACGTTTGTTGGTAAAACCGGTTTGATTGAAACTTATTCTGAAGAGAGACATTCCTCAAACTGAACAGTGACATTACAATACTATTACTTTACATGGGGATTGTGTCATTTTTATTAATGTTTTTTTTCCTTCTTTTTCCTACAGCTGAAGCAGCCAAACACAGACTGGACTCTCACAAAGAATCAGAATTCCTCCATTAAAAGGTACCGTTGTTGACTTTTGACAACCCAATATAAACATTTTTCTCAATATTATATTGTGTACAAGTATAATTCTCACATATTAACCTGAGGTATATACAGCTGACGTAAAAAAAAATCCCCCCAGTTAAAATGGATATACAATAGATATTGAATTTACCTACCAGTAAAGTATGTTGTCATTACAGACTGGTATCTTGTTTGCAGTTATAACTCTATCAACATGGATGGCACCCTCATGCGTAAGGCCATGCATGCAGACCCAGAAAACTACGTCACTTCCATGGCACCTGGACAGTACTGGACCTGGGGTACTCACATGAGAGGCATGAAAGGTAAGAGAGGGCAAACAGCTTTCATCAAAACACACATGTAGGGTTAAGTATGGATTTTTGTTTTTACAGCATGTACACCCAAACACGAGTATATGTCAGAGCACACCTCCATGCTTTTATTTAATGACATTCAATGGTTTCTCTTAATTGGTTTGTCGGTATAGTCTTATCTCACCTCCACTACCACTAACATAAGCAGGGTTATATTCATACTGCATCATTATGGGTCTACTTTTGTATTTTTGTTGCTGATCTCTTCTTTTGTTGTAGGTCACTGTTTATTGTGCAGATTGCAAAGCACTAAACAAAAAAAAAGTGCTTTGCAAATGAAAATAACACTACAGTAGTAAGTCAATATTGCATTAATAAGTAGTTGCTTCTCCTGTTACAGACTATAAGATGTCTCCTTCGACCAGTGGGGTCCCCTCTCGCCCCTGGACTCCTCGTTGCACACCACCTCCCCAACAGCAGCAGCCAATCCCCTCCCACCCCCACCCTCACCCTCACCCTCACCCTCACCCACCACCTGACTACCACCACAATGTGTACATCCCGGGGACACCATCAGGCTTTTGCACCCTGAGGCCCGCAGTGCAGCGAAGTGAGCTGGACGTCCATAATTCCTTCTCCACCTTTGGCAAGAAGCGACGTCTTCAGATGTCCCCCCAGGGAGAGGCTGCGATTATAAATAATGACCTGTACAATGACTGACTTATCAATGTCTGAGTGGATGATTAAAATGATGGATACTCTCATATGAAAAAGAGGAAGAGACCATTCAGTACATACATTAATGAACATATGATTTACAAGTGGTATGAAAAATACAGAGGGTGCAACAATTCACTCAGTGAAATAATGAATGAACAATCCATTTTGGCTAAAATGCTGAAGGAAATTTAAGTCTGATGGCTATTTATGTGACATGCCACAGTAACATGGCCAATGTATGCGTCTGCCTATTGTTATTATTATGATTATGATTATTATTATTATTTAGACAATCAAACTGGAGCAGCAATTACATCCATAATGTTTTGAAAAAGCATTAGTGGACAATAATTTTGCACATCCTTATGAATTTATATTTTTGGTTTTATGAAAAGTGTTTTCCTTTTGTATGTTTGTTTGCTAACAGAGCTTGTGTGAATATGACCAATAGTATGATAATGTATATGCAAGCTGCGACATGATGCAGACAACTGTAAAGACGGGGGATTTTCCCCACACATGTACTGTATACATTTATGAAAATAAAGTATTTTTTTCATATGGTCTTATTTCTCTTACACACACAGACATTCGTGGTGTGTTCTCAATCTAAAGTTCAAACCTCGCCTACACACACTGATACACGCACACATTTAAACAGAGATCGATTTACATGCATAAAGCATTTAGATGTACGTTTCCAAGATCTATGTTTAATTAGCTTGAGTCAATTATTTTGGGGTGAAAAAGTTCCACAGCTACTCTTACAAGGGTGGAAAGCTTTTCGCCTTGGTAAGCTGTTTTCCACGGTGAGGAATAAACATAGTAAAATGCTAACATATGCTAATTGGAGTGCTTGCATTTCCATTTGCCCGCAGAGAATAGTGAGGTTCATTAACTGAACAAACAGAACCTCCTCTCTCGAAATATCACTTTAATTAAGACCACGAACATGAATACAAGGCGTCAAGGGAAGGGGGGCTCAGCTCCAAATGCCACACCTGGATGGGAGCTAGGGGGCCTGTGACTTCTCTGTGTGCCCTTTTACATCTTACTTCTCAGGGAATTAGCTCATACTATCAACAGATGAGAGCTGGCCACTGGCCAGAAATGAGCAGGGTAATTAGGTCGTCCTATGGCTCAGATTGAAAATAATTCCGTTAATAAGGAAACGGGTGTCCGTAGAGAGCATGGGGGGAGCAGGCTAACCTTCTCTGCGGTAAGGTGATCCATAGGGACGGCTGAAGGGGCAGTCGTTTTTAGGTCAGCATGGCTTACTTTCAGATGAGTGAGGAATAGAGCTCTGTTCTTAATATAGAGTTGTAGGATTATTCTTACTCTCTGCTCCAAGAACGCCTGTAAAGTTATTTTAATTTCATTAAAGCAAACATATTCAGTAACATCAAATCCATGCCTTTACCTGGAGACCAATCCAAATAGGATTATTTCAGTTTCTTTTAAACTTCTGGTTTAAGCTGGTGAAATTTTAGTGAAATCATAGTGTGATTGGTGAAATTGTGCTTATAAAAGGTACAAAATCTCGGTTCTGTTACAGAACATGATAATATACACAGAACAGCTTGTGTCACTTCACTGGTTGGTCATCACATTGGGAACTGTCCACGGCCATGGTGCTGAAATTGTTTTGACTAGTGACTATTTTCCAGCCAGCTGCAATTTCTTAAGTTATCCACCAGAGGGCACATCTGACACTGCTTAATGAAAACTGGTGCAGTGTGTTGGATGAATGTTTTTGAGGCACCCCTCTTACTCTCCAGGACACACACACAAATCTTAAACCCACATTAGACACCCCTTAACTCCTACCCATGAGGTACTGAACTGGCTAACAAGTATAAAGCTTGCTTAGTAAATACATGGAAACCTACCAGGAAACAAGATGGTAATACAATAGGCATTAGAAAAGTACCCATGAGAAAAGGATAGTAAGTACAAAGTTATTACCTAGTAAGTTAACTGAAATGCACTAGGAAAGTAGATGGTGAAAATATCCTTACTTAGGATGTACCCTAATAAATGGTGAAGTACTAAGTACTTCAGTAGTACTAAGTGGTTATGTAGGAAGTACTTATTACACAAAAGAAAATATAATTTAATACTCGGAAAGAATATGGTAATTTGAGTTTTGAATCAAAAAACATTTTAAGGCGGACTATGTATATTGGGTTAGAAAGAACTGGGCATATGAATGGCTTTATTTACAGTCTTAGTATATGTTTGGTACACACAAAGTAATAATTTAGTACTATGAATGAGTATTTATTAAGGATTCTTTATTAATATTTGTGGGTACCATAATCTATAGCAATGCACCATATTTTATAAACTTGAATTTTGTATGCAACATCTTACATGTTACATTACACTAAATAATAACTATAGCTGTCAAATAACTGTAGTGGAGTAAAAACTACAATATTTCGGGCGGATAGCTCACCTGGTAGATCTGGCGGCCCATGTACCAAGACTGAGTCCTTGCTGCAGTGGCCATGGGTTCAAGTTCGACCTGCGGCCCTTTGCTGTGTGTCATGCTCTCTTTCTTTCCCCCCTTTCCTGTCACTCTTCAGTTGTCACTATCAAAAACCTTCAAAAATAAAAATAAAACAATAACACATATACATATATTTTACACTGAAATGTAGTACAGTGGCCTCAAAGTAATACAATAAAGTACATATATAAATAGTAAGTAGTAAGTAAGTAAGTAAGTAAGTAAATAAAGCAATAAAGTAATAAAGTATAAATAAAGTACCTGAAATGTATGCTTAGGTAAAGTACCTGAGTAAGTGTACTTAGTTACAGTCAATACTGCTTGGGGAAGCATCCCTGTATGACAAAGTATTATGGACAAATTAATTATATAAGTAATTTACCACATTCAAACAGGGTTCCCTGGTTTTTATTTTATATGGCAATCAAATACTAGATAAAATTGTACTAGTCACAATATACAGTATGTGCTTATGATGAGCATTTGCAACATCTTCTAACACTGGCATAGCAACAGATTCCCAGCAGAGGGCATCATTGAGTAAGAATCACTGAACACCAAATAAACAAGAGAGGAAGAGTAAGTTCATTGTGCTTTGTAGGTGGAGGAGGTTACCATTAAATAAGTCAAAACAATGTCAGACAGAAAAGGGGGGAGAAAAATAAACAAGGGTGTGCAGGTGGGAGGGGGAGAGAAACTTGCAGTTCTCTCTCTTTTCACACAAAACCACATGAAACAGCATAGTATAAGTACTACTCATCAAAATAAAATAAAAGTTCTGTTCTATATGATATATATATACATATACACTTATATAGATATAGATAGGTGGATAGATACAGCTACAAATCTGTGCTTTGTTTGTATTATAGAGTATAGGGTGTAAATTGGAACTGAATTCGACTAAAATCATTACACTGCAATAATTTACATATTTTCATTTGGAAATGAGAAGGTGTTTGTTTGGATCATATAATCTAAAAAAGTACTTGGATATGCACAGCTATACAGTATGGACATGACATCATCGAAGCTCCTATTGAAAAATAATACATCAAAACAAAGGGCAAATAAAAAACTGTTCGGTTCAGTCATATTCATGCACTTCATTGACAATAATTGAATATGATTTCTGCAATGTGTATATTTTTTGTTTATAAATAATACTTTTTTCACTGTACTGTTTATCCAGCTAAAACTTACAATTTGATTCATGATACAGGAGAATATCAAAACAAAACATCCAAATACTTTCTTAAAAGTGGTAATGACTGTATAGAAAATTCAATACAAAATAAAGAATAAAATATGCATTTTTTTTTAACAGAAGAACAATTTTGTACAAATGAGCCACTAAAAATGAAGGCTGAAGAGTAGGATATTAATGATAGGTCTGGATAGACAAGGTGGCCCTCAAAACACAGGAAGTCAGAATATGGCTCATCACCTCCAAGTTTTTCAACAACTAACCACTGTCGCACAGATAACAGCATATCAGCTTAACAACAATATCAACAGGATTTAACAACATGTAATTATGAGGCACTAGGATGTGTAATAAACTGGTAGAATAACTGAACAAGGACAGCAAAATGTCTGTTACCAGTATACTCTGTTAAAGGTCTGTTTTCCAGAATAAAGATGTGCAGAAGTTGTCGGAACACACGTGGAGTATCATATGCCTCCATGTTTTTTGGTAGCCTATGTGCCTGTCTGTGGAGGCTGTGTTCTCGTTCATAATGTAACAAACAAGAACTTTCTGAAGTTAGTTACAGGAAAACAACCAAGCAGGCTGATTGAGATCTTCAATATGTTGTAGAGACCAAAACCACAAACAAGAAGAAAAGAAAACAAGACACAAAAGCTAATACAAAAGATAACAAGGAGCGACTTCAACTTGGCAATGCTGTGTTGAACACTGAACTGAAACCACACAAGATATAGCAAAACCTCTGCACTATAATCATAATCTCAGGTAGGAGGAGAGTCGTTATTGCCCTCATCTCTCACCAGTGGTTGGATTTTTGAATAATAAAGTTGTCTGTGGGTCCTGATGTAAATCATGTGGGCAGAACCATAGAGCAACCCTGCACTGGTGGCTCATAAAGGGTTAAAAGCTCTGACATATAGCCAGTGGCAACTAAGCACAATCGTGAGGCTATTGTACTTTATGTGGATGTTTTACTTTATGCATCTACTCCACTACATTTCAGACAGTCTCTTGTAGTAGACGGGACAGGGACATGTAAAGAGTGCAATCTCTTTTTTTGGGCTGACTTAAGTTTAAACTGAATTTAAATTGTATTGTATGCTGCAGTTTTTTATGGGTGATGTAGAGATCACTGACAACAATCAAGGCCTGAAGTACAAAGACCTTAATTTGCTCCTGATTAAACTGGTTATATGTCAGTGTTGTTATTCATTTTGTATTGTAACAACTTTCACTGGTTTTTGTCTTTTGTAACCTGGATTAAAAACAACAATTGGGCAGTAGCCATTATTCAACTTTTTGTCCTTTGGCTCCTCTGTTTCATGTAAATGTGCACTTAGCAGCAGAAAAAGTCCCAAGTGAGAGGAATGCTATCAAACAGTGTTCAATACTGACTTAAAATGAAATATATTTCCAAACCTGTTTCCACACAGAACACCAAGCAATGGATTCAGGTAAATGGAAATACTAAATACTTTTCAGTTTGATTGCACAAGGGCATCCGGCTCATTTCATTTTAACATAATGTCAAAGCAATACCTGTCAAAAGCTAATCATGTCATTCACATGGATATGAAACTCAATTACATCATGTAATATCCCCCAGTTGATTTTCTATATCACTTAACCAGGAGTTGAAACTTATACAAGCATGCAATGGGCAAGAGGCAGGGTGCAAGCTGTCATTCTATAATAGGTCACACTGATACCTACACCACTGACATACACTGATCAGCCATAACATTATGACTATCTGGGCACCTTGGTGGTCATAATGTTATGCAGCCCAATACACAACAAACTGTGACACACTGTGTGTTCTGACACCTTTCTATCAGAACTAGCATTAACTTTTTCAGCAGTTTGAGCTACAGTTTGAACTCTGTTGGATCACACCACAGGGGCCAGTCTTCCCACCCCATGTACATCAGTATGCCTTGAACGCAGATGACCCTGTCTCCATTTCCCCTCTTTTCCTTCCTTGGACCACTTTTGTTCGGTACTGACCACTGCAGACCGGGAACACCCCACAAGAGATGCTCTGACCTAGTCGTCTAGCCATTTCAACTTGGCCCTTGTCAAAATCGCTCAAATCCTCATGCTGCCCATTTTTCCTGCTTCTAACACATCAACTTTGAGGACAA
Organism: Dicentrarchus labrax; assembly: GCF_905237075.1. Lineage (NCBI taxonomy): Eukaryota > Metazoa > Chordata > Actinopteri > Moronidae > Dicentrarchus > Dicentrarchus labrax. The sequence goes on along the minus strand of NW_026136713.1, from coordinate 10,663,511 downwards.
AATGTTCACTTGCTGCTTGATATATCCCACCCACTGACAGGTGTCATGATAACCAGATAATAAATGTTATTCACGTCACCTGTCAGTGGTTGTAATGTTATGGCTGATCAGTTTATTTTGCTATATAATAAAAGCATAAAATGCATTTATACATTGCTTATTTCCTTTAAGATTATTAGTTCTAAATGAGTTTTGAATGTCTTTGCTTTGAATGTTACTTTAAGGTTGTCAGCCTTAGTTAAGTTTCTTGAGCTTTGGTTCCTACCGGCCCATTGGAATGGTGCAAAATCCAGATGTCAGTGTCTGGACTAGATGGAGGCATCCACAATCAGCGATGATGTCCCAGACAGCAGATGAAGCAGCTACACGTTGTCAAAAATCAGCCTGCATACAAGTGTGCAATACAGTTATCATGTAGTCCTAAATGTTCCTGTTTCACTGCCCATCATATCAGACCAGGCTACATAAACAGCCCTCTGAAATAACTACAATAAACATTTCTTAAATAAATTTTTCCTTTTTTTATTTTGTTACTTCAATTTCAAAACAATACACTTTTGACATTTGACATTTTTACAGCACATAGCCTACAAATCTGCAGCTGTGCATGTTGCACTTCAGCCGACAGAGGTGGGCGGCACCTCATTACAAACAACCATACTTCACATCATCAGACACAGCGTTAAAGCCTCACTGCTTTTGCTTTACCACGTCTCAAAGCAGAAATAACACGCAATTCAACTGCATTGCAAAATCTTAATGCTAACCAGCTAGCTTCAGGTAGCTAACTTACCAGGATTACACACTTCCTCCTGACCAGCCACTCTACTGCTCAGTGGGTTTCTCTCTCCTTTCACCTCTTGGAAATGTTACGTTAGAAGTTTCTTATTTTACTCTCAAACACCTGTCTGAGCTGGGTGCTCTTCGGCTTGCGAGGCGTTTAGGGAACATCTGTAAATTGGGGCTACAGAAAAGAACCTGTTATATATAATCTGTTACAACTGCCTATCCTGCAGAGGGTCTGTCAAAACTAAACAGTAACACCTTACTGCTTAATATATGATTCAATCGATAACCCTGCAGGCAATATTTTAACTTTAATAATCCCTTTTTGAGGTCCACAGTTTGATTAAGCTCTATAGCAGCGTTTTAGTCTGTGGGGTTATTGGATTGCACTGGACTACTATATTGTAGGTGTACCCTAATGCCCCAAATAACATGTGTTACTACGTTGTCCACCTTGGGCATATGATAGTAGCCTACTACTGCTGGGTCAAGTCATGTGTTAGCAAATAGCTATGACTTCGGCTCAATGAATTTAAACATACTACCTAATTAAATAATCATTTTACATGTGTCACATATTTGGAAGCATCTCTCATCAGGAAGTGAGTTTCCTCTAACAAGCATTTACTATCTCAAATGTCCCCCGACCCCTAGGATGCTATCCTAGTAAAAATGTTCAACCTATAGACATTTACATGTCACTGTACTGTGAAAACGTATTGTTACTGTACTATGTGTTGTCTCTGTCACACGGTGTCACTGTTGACCACTAGTACATAATGCAGCTCTCTCCTCTAGTCATGACACACCCATTTGCAAAGGGTGTACGACACAGCTTTCTGGAAGATATGTTTTTTTATCTTTACGTGAACAACACGACCCTCAGATATGTCCTCAGAGATTTAGTCTGATCTCAAAAATCAACAAAAATAACACGTTTTTAGAATCTGGAGTTCTGTTTTCTGCAGACGAAAGGATGGATCTCTGGGCCACTGTCTTTGTCCTGTGTGCAGTATGGCCCAGCGCTTTGTCTGTGACACGGTACTCCATAGCCGAGGAGATGGAGAGGGGCTCTGTTGTGGCTAATCTCGCTGCGGATTTGGGACTTGAGCTTGGAGGTTTGGCACAACGAGAGGTAAAACTTGATATCTTCCATAACAAGAAATATCTAGATGTCAATAAAAAGACAGGGGAGTTGTATATCGTTGAAAAGATGGACAGGGAATATCTTTGTCCGACGAAAACAACATCCTGTTTTCTAAAGCTTGATGTTATCATAGAAAGTCCCTTACGTATTTTCAACATTGAACTTGGAATAACGGACATAAATGATAACGCTCCACATTTTCGACGAGACCGGGTAGAGCTTGACGTTTCAGAATCGGCAACACCAGGAGAGAGATTCTCCCTGCCTAATGCTGTGGATCCAGATGTTGGTATAAATACAATTAAAACATACAAACTCAGTGTCAGTGAACATTTCACCATCGAGATCCAGACGGGCAGTGATGGGACCCAATATGTTGATTTGGTATTGACCAAGTCTTTAGACAGAGAGGAGAATGCTGTTCATAATTTAATACTGACTGCTGTGGACGGCGGGGTCCCTGTGCGCTCCGGCACTGCCAATATTATTGTTAGGGTGCAGGATACAAACGACAATCCTCCTCGGTTTGACAAGCAGACTTACTCAGTTAATATGACAGAAAATTCTCCGATAGGAACCGTAGTGATGAGGCTTAACGCTACAGATCTTGACGAAGGTCTAAATTCAGAGATAGTGTACTCATTCACCCTTTATACTTCCGAAAAAACCCAAGATGTCTTTGCATTAAATGCTAACACAGGTGAGATTACCGTGAAGGGTACTATTGACTATGAAGACATGAAATTGTATGAGATGCACATTGAGGCCAGAGACAAAGGGACACATCCCTTACTGGGGCAGTGTAAAGTAGTCGTCCACGTGATGGATATGAATGACAATTATCCAGAAATTACCATACAGTCTGTTAAAAACACAGTGGACGAAAACATTCCAGTAGGAAGTGTCATTGCACTGGTAGGAATAAGCGACAGAGACACTGGCGATAATGGAAAAGTGAGCTTATCCATAAATGAAAACCTGCCTTTTATTCTTAATAAGTCATCAGATAGACCGATGCATTACAAGCTCATAGTGTCTGAACCCTTGGACCGGGAATCAGAGCCTGAATATGACATCACACTCATTGTGACAGATGCAGGGACGCCTCCCTTATCTGATAATGAAACTATACATCTGCATCTATTGGATGTTAATGACAATGCGCCACAATTCCCTCTGTCATTTTATACTATACGTGTGATGGAGAATAACGCACCTGGGGCCTTGCTCAGTTCCCTCACTGCGTTTGACCCTGACCTCCATGAAAACCAGTATCTAGTTTATTTCATCCTAGAGAAGGAGATAGCCAACACCTCCATGTCCATGTTGTTCTCCATCAACCCAGAGAACGGTAATCTTTACGCACTGAAAACTTTTGACTATGAGATCGAGAAGGAATTTCTTTTCCACATCGAGGCCAGAGACTCTGGCTCTCCTCCACTCAGCAGTAACGTGACGGTCCACATCATCATAGTGGACCAGAACGACAACGCTCCGGTTATTGTCTCTCCGTGGCGCGCCCATGGCTCTGTGGTGGAGGAAAAGATCCCCAGATCCACAGATAAAGGCTCTCTGGTTTCCAAGGTGATAGCCTTAGACACCGACTCGGTGCACAACTCTCGGATTACCTACCAGTTTCTCCAGGTGACTGACGCCACCTTGTTCAGTCTGGACCAATACAACGGAGAGATCCGAACTATGAGGATGTTCAGTTACAGAGATCCGCGCCACCAGCGACTGGTTGTTATTGCCAAGGACAACGGGGACCCTGCTCTCTCTGCCACAGTCACCATCAAGCTGTCCACAGTGGAGACTGCTGTTAAGGCCTACTCTGACATGACTGAGGTGCCTCTAGAATACGACATCTTTTCAGACCTGAACCTTTATTTGGTCATCGGTCTGGGCTTGGTGTCATTTCTCCTGCTGATCACCATATTGGTCACCATTGTGCTCAAGTGTCAGAAACCTAAACCCAGCAAAGCGGCTCCTCCCTGCAGGAACAGTGTGATCAGTGAGAGGAACTCCACCATCGCAGACTCCACTCTGGTCTCCAACGATGCCTACTGGTACAGTCTGTTTCTAGCAGAGACCAGGAAAGGAAAGCTGGTGGTTAGACAGCCTGTGCCAAAGGGCTCCAGATACATCGTGTCCAGTATACCAAGAGGCACAGGACTGACTGACACTAGTGACTCAGCACCTTCTACACTGCAGGTAAGAATACGATGTACACATTTGTTTTTCTATTGATCAAATAATGCCATTTAATTTTTCACTATACCATAACTTTGGTAAAATAAATCATTAAGTAAAGAATGTCTGCAGCGGCTTAATCTTAAACTAATTTCTTACTTGTGAACACCTGGGTGTCTTTAGCTACTATATCACAGTTGTGAGATCTGGTAATATGCAAAGAGTGGCGCTGTTTACTCGGAAAAAATCCCAGACCATGAACGCCATGACAGTGAATCTCAGTCGGTGAGGCATACATTGAAACAAACGGACAGCTCCGTGGTGCTGAAACTCGAACCAGTGTCAAGCAGCACTGCTTAGCTGTTAATTTCGACTAAATCTGTTTGGGATTTTAACTTCACAAATATGTTTTGATCGAGCTCGAAACAGCGATTTTCCACTAGCGGAAAAATGTATTTTATCGGCTGAAGCAGTTCTAACGTTGTACCGGCGCACAACAATGGGGTCCTTTTTAACAATGCAGTCCTACAAAAGGTACGTGCTACTCGTTATTATTTTTTCTTTCGTTGGTAACATATCATCTTCAGTGACTCATTATTCAATACCGGAGGAAATGAAAGAAGGATCAGTTGTAGCAAACCTTGCTACCGATCTCAGCTTGGATGTTAAAACACTGAATCAGAGGAAGATGCGTCTGGACATCATTGCAAATAAGAAATATCTGGATGTGAACAAAGAGACTGGTGAACTGTATGTTGTTGAGAAGATTGACCGAGAATATATATGTCCTGCAAAGTCATCTTGCTATCTCAGACTAGAAGTGATACTAGAAAACCCACTACGAATCTTTAATATAGAACTAGAAATTTTGGATATGAACGACAACGCCCCGCAGTTTCGAAGAGACGCCATACATTTAGATATATCTGAAGCTACACCAAAAGGAGAGAGATTCTCTCTCAGCAATGCAGTTGATCCCGATGTTGGAACTAATTCAGTGAAAACATACCATCTGAGTGAAAGTGAACATTTTAATATTGAAGTTCAGACCGGAAGGGAAGGGTCAAAGTTTGCTGATTTGATATTAAAAAATAGTTTAGATCGAGAGCAGCAGGCAGTTCATAATTTAATACTCACAGCTGTAGATGGAGGCACACCTGCTCGTTCTGGTACTGCAAGTGTTATTGTTCATGTTTCAGACACTAATGACAACGCTCCTGCATTTGACAAAGTGAGTTATAATATAAAAATAATGGAAAATTCTCCCATAGGAAGCCTTGTTATTCATCTTAATGCAACAGACTTAGACGAGGGGTCAAATTCTGACATAACATACTCATACAGTTTATATACATCAGAGAAAACACAAGAAACATTTCATCTGAATCCTTCGACTGGTGAAATTACTGTTAAAGGAATGTTAAATTATGAAGATTTCAAGATTTATGATATGGAAGTTATAGCAGCAGATAAAGGAGCCAATAGTTTATCAGGACAATGTACCATAAAGATTCTGGTTGAAGACATGAACGACAACCACCCAGAAATATCTATTAAATCATTTCAGAGTCCAGTCAATGAAAACATAGAATTAGACACAGTGATAGCAGTAGTTAGTGTCAGTGACAAAGACTCAGGAGACAATGGAGTGGTTGATCTTCATATTCCAGATAATATGCCTTTCAAACTGAGGGAATCCTCTGATAACTATTATGAATTAGTAGTGTCAGAGCCGTTAGACCGCGAGAAGGTCCCAGAATATGACATCACGTTCACTGTTACAGACAGAGGTTCTCCTCCTTTATCTGACAATGAAACTATGACGTTAGAACTGCTGGATGTTAATGACAATGTTCCACAGTTCCCTCTGTCATTTTATACTATACGTGTAATGGAGAATAACGCACCTGGGGCCTTGCTCAGTTCCCTCACTGCGTTTGACCCTGACCTCCATGAAAACCAGTATCTAGTTTATTTCATCCTAGAGAAGGAGATAGCCAACACCTCCATGTCCATGCTGTTCTCCATCAATCCAGAGAACGGTAATCTTTACGCACTGAAAACGTTTGACTATGAGATCGAGAAGGAGTTTCTTTTCCACATCGAGGCCAGAGACTCTGGCTCTCCTCCACTCAGCAGTAACGTGACGGTCCACATCATCATAGTGGACCAGAACGACAACGCTCCGGTTATTGTCTCTCCGTGGCGCGCCCACGGCTCTGTGGTGGAGGAAAAGATCCCCAGATCCACAGATAAAGGCTCTCTGGTTTCCAAGGTGATAGCCTTAGACACCGACTCGGTGCACAACTCTCGGATTACCTACCAGTTTCTCCAGGTGACTGACGCCACTTTGTTCAGTCTGGACCAATACAACGGAGAGATCCGGACTATGAGGATGTTCAGTTACAGAGATCCGCGCCACCAGCGACTGGTTGTTATTGCCAAGGACAACGGGGACCCTGCTCTCTCTGCCACAGTCACCATCAAGCTGTCCACAGTGGAGACTGCTGTTAAGGCCTACTCTGACATGACTGAGGTGGCTCTAGAATACGACATCTTTTCAGACCTGAACCTGTATTTGGTCATCGGTCTGGGCTCGGTGTCATTTCTCCTGCTGATCACCATATTGGTCACCATCGTACTCAAGTGTCAGAAACCCAAACCCAGCAAGGCGGCTCCTCCCTGCAGGAACAGTGTGATCAGTGAGAGGAACTCCACCATCGCTGACTCCACTCTGGTCTCCAACGATGCCTACTGGTACAGTCTGTTTCTAGCAGAGACCAGGAAAGGAAAGCTGGTGGTTAGACAGCCTGTGCCAAAGGGCTCCAGATACATCGTGTCCAGTATACCAAGAGGCACAGGACTGACTGACACTAGTGACTCAGCAGCTTCGACACTGCAGGTAAGAATACGATGTTCACATTTGTTTTTCTATTGATCAAATTATGCCATTTAATTGTTCTACTATACCATAACTTTGGTAAAATAAATCATTAAGTAAAGAATGTCTGAAGCGGGTTAATCTTAGACTAATTTGTTACTTGTGTACACCTGGGTGTTTTTAGCTACTATATCACAGTTGTGAGATCTGGTAAAATGCAAAGAGTGGCGCTGTTTACTCGGAAAAAATCCCAGACCATGAACGCCATGACAGTGTATCTCAGTCGGTGAGGCATACATTGAAACAAACGGACAGCTCCGTGGTGCTGAAACTGGAACCAGTGTCAAGCAGCACTGCTTAGCTGATCATATCAACGGAATCTTTTGGGGGTTTAAATTGCACAAAAATCTTTTGATCGGGCTCGAAACAGCCATTTTCCAAGAGCAGAAACATGTATTTTATCGGCTGAAGCGCTTCTAACGTTGTACCGGCGCACAACAATGGGGTCCTTTTTAACAATGCAGTCCTACAAAAGGTACGTGCTGCTCGTTATTATTTTTTCTTTCGCTCGAAACATATCATCTTCAGTGACTCATTATTCAGTACCAGAGGAAATGAAAGAAGGATCAGTTGTAGCAAACCTTGCTACCGATCTCAGCCTGGATGTTAAAACACTGAATCAGAGGAAGATGCGTCTGGACATTATTGCAAATAAGAAATATCTGGATGTGAACAAAGAGACTGGTGAGCTGTATATTGTTGAGAAGATTGACAGAGAATACATTTGCAATACAAAATTATCTTGCTACCTAAAATTGGAAGTAATACTAGAAAACCCATTACGAATTTTTAATATAGAGATAGAAATTTTGGATATGAACGACAACGCCCCACAGTTTCGAAGAGACGCCATACATTTAGATATATCTGAAGGGACACCAAAAGGAGAGAGATTCTCGCTCAGCAATGCGGCTGATCCTGATGTCGGAACAAATTCAGTGAAAATGTACCATCTAAGTGAAAGTGACCATTTTAATATTGAAGTTCAGACTGGAAGAGATGGGTCAAAGATTGCCGAATTGATCTTAAAAAAGAGTTTAGATCGAGAGCAGCAGTCAATTCATAATTTAATACTGACAGCTGTAGATGGAGGCACACCTGCTCGTTCTGGCACTGCAAGTGTTATTGTTCATGTTTCAGACACTAATGATAATGCACCTGTATTTGACAATATGAGCTACAATATAAAAATAATGGAAAATTCTCCCATAGGAAGCCTTGTTATTCATCTTAATGCAACAGACTTAGACGAGGGGTCAAATTCTGACATAACATACTCATACAGTTTATATACATCAGAGAAAACACAAGAAACATTTCATCTGAATCCTTCTACTGGTGAAATTACTGTTAAAGGAATGTTAAATTATGAAGATTTCAAGATTTATGATATGGAAGTTATAGCAACAGATAAAGGAGCCAATAGTTTATCAGGACAATGTACCATAAAGATATTGGTTGAAGACATGAACGACAACCACCCAGAAATATCTATTAAATCATTTCAGAGTCCAGTCAATGAAAACATAGAATTAGACACAGTGATAGCAGTAGTTAGTGTCAGTGACAAAGACTCAGGAGACAATGGAGTGGTTGATCTTCATATTCCAGATAATATGCCTTTCAAACTGAGGGAATCCTCTGATAACTATTATGAATTAGTAGTGTCAGAGCCGTTAGACCGTGAGAAGGTTCCTGAATATGACATCACGTTCACTGTTACAGACAGAGGTTCTCCACCTTTATCTGACAATGAAACTATGACGTTAGAACTGCTGGATGTTAATGACAATGTTCCACAGTTCCCTCTGTCATTTTATACTATACGTGTAATGGAGAATAACGCACCTGGGGCCTTGCTCAGTTCCCTCACTGCCTTTGACCCTGACCTCCATGAAAACCAGTATCTAGTTTATTTCATCCTAGAGAAGGAGATAGCCAACACCTCCATGTCCATGCTGTTCTCCATCAATCCAGAGAACGGTAATCTTTACGCACTGAAAACGTTTGACTATGAGATCGAGAAGGAGTTTCTTTTCCACATCGAGGCCAGAGACTCTGGCTCTCCTCCACTCAGCAGTAACGTGACGGTCCACATCATCATAGTGGATCAGAACGACAACGCTCCGGTTATTGTCTCTCCGTGGCGCGCACACGGCTCTGTGGTGGAGGAAAAGATCCCCAGATCCACAGATAAAGGCTCTCTGGTTTCCAAGGTGATAGCCTTAGACACCGACTCGGTGCACAACTCTCGGATTACCTACCAGTTTCTCCAGGTGACTGACGCCACTTTGTTCAGTCTGGACCAATACAACGGAGAGATCCGGACTATGAGGATGTTCAGTTACAGAGATCCGCGCCACCAGCGACTGGTTGTTATTGCCAAGGACAACGGGGACCCTGCTCTCTCTGCCACAGTCACCATCAAGCTGTCCACAATGGAGACTGCTGTTAAGGCCTACTCTGACATGACTGAGGTGCCTCTAGAATACGACATCTTTTCAGACCTGAACCTGTATTTGGTCATCGGTCTGGGTTCGGTGTCATTTCTCCTGCTGATCACCATATTGGTCACCATCGTGCTCAAGTGTCAGAAACCCAAACCCAGCAAAGCGGCTCCTCCCTGCAGAAACAGTGTGATCAGTGAGAGGAACTCCACCATTGCAGACTCCACTCTGGTCTCCAACGATGCCTACTGGTACAGTCTGTTTCTAGCAGAGACTAGGAAAGGAAAGCTGGTGGTTAGACAGCCTGTGCCAAAGGGCTCCAGATACATCGTGTCCAGTATACCAAGAGGCACAGGACTGACTGACACTAGTGACTCAGCAGCTTCTACACTGCAGGTAAGAATACGATGTACATGTTTGTTTTTATATTGATCAAATTAAGCCATTTAATTGTCCTACTATACCATAACTTTGGTAAAATAAATCATTAAGTAAAGAATGTCTGCAGCGGGTTAATCTTAATCTAATTTCTTACTTGTGAACACCTGGGTGTTTTTAGCTACTATATCACAGTTGTGAGATCTGGTAATATGCAAAGAGTGGCGCTGTTTACTCGGAAAAAATCCCAGACCATGAACGCCATGACAGTGAATTTCAGTCGGTGAGGCAAACATTGAAACAAACGGACAGCTCCGTGGTGCTGAAACTGGAACCAGTGTCAAGCAGCACTGCTTAGCTGTTAATTTCGACTAAATCTGTTTGGAATTTAAACTTCACAAATATGTTTTGATCGAGGTCGAAACAGCAATTACCCAAATGAGAGGAAAAATGTATTTTATCGGCTAAAGCGCTTCTAACGTTGTACCGGCGCACAACAATGGGGTCCTTTTTAACAATGCAGTCCTACAAAAGGTACGTGCTGGTCGTTATTATTTTTTCTTTGGTTGGCAACATATCATCTTCAGTGACTCATTATTCAATACCCGAGGAAATGAAAGAAGGATCAGTTGTAGCAAACCTTGCTACCGATCTCAGCCTGGATGTTAAAACACTGAATCAGAGGAAGATGCGTCTGGACATTATCGCTAATAAGAAATATCTGGATGTGAACAAAGAGACTGGTGAGCTGTATATTGTTGAGAAGATTGACAGAGAATACATTTGCAACACAAAATCGTCCGCTTCTTGCTATCTCAGACTAGAAATAATACTAGAAAACCCAGTACGAATTTTTAATATAGAGGTGGAAATTTTAGATACAAACGACAACGCCCCACAGTTTCGAAGAGACGTCATACATTTAGATATATCTGAAGCGACACCAAAAGGAGAGAGATTCTCGCTCAGCAATGCAGTTGATCCTGATGTCGGAACTAATTCAGTGAAAACGTACCATCTGAGTGAAAGTGACCATTTTAATATTGAAGTACAGACCGGAAGAGATGGGTCAAAGATTGCCGAATTGATCTTAACAAAAACTTTAGATCGAGAGCAGCAGTCAGTTCATAATTTAATACTCACAGCTGTAGATGGAGGCACACCTGCTCGTTCTGGCACTGCGAGTGTAATTGTTCGTGTTTTGGACACAAATGATAATGCACCTGCATTTGACCAAGTGAGTTATAATATAAAAATAATGGAAAATTCTCCCATAGGAAGCCTTGTTATTCATCTTAATGCAACAGACTTAGACGAGGGGTCAAATTCTGATATAACATACTCATACAGTTTATATACGTCAGAGAAAACACAAGAAACATTTAATCTGAATCCTTCCACTGGTGAAATTACTGTTAAAGGAATGTTAAATTATGAAGATTTTAAGATTTATAATATGGAAGTTATAGCAACAGATAAAGGAGCCAATAGTTTATCAGGACAATGTACCATAAAGATATTGGTTGAAGACATGAACGACAACCACCCAGAAATATCTATTAAATCATTTCAGAGTCCAGTCAATGAAAACATAGAATTAGACACAGTGATAGCAGTAGTTAGTGTCAGTGACAAAGACTCAGGAGACAATGGAGTGGTTGATCTTCATATTCCAGATAATATGCCTTTCAAACTGAGGGAATCCTCTGATAACTATTATGAATTAGTAGTGTCAGAGCCGTTAGACCGCGAGAAGGTCCCAGAATATGACATCACGTTCACTGTTACAGACAGAGGTTCTCCTCCTTTATCTGACAATGAAACTATGACGTTAGAACTGCTGGATGTTAATGACAATGTTCCACAGTTCCCTCTGTCATTTTATACTATACGTGTAATGGAGAATAACGCACCTGGGGCCTTGCTCAGTTCCCTCACTGCGTTTGACCCTGACCTCCATGAAAACCAGTATCTAGTTTATTTCATCCTAGAGAAGGAGATAGCCAACACCTCCATGTCCATGCTGTTCTCCATCAATCCAGAGAACGGTAATCTTTACGCACTGAAAACTTTTGACTATGAGATCGAGAAGGAGTTTCTTTTCCACATCGAGGCCAGAGACTCTGGCTCTCCTCCACTCAGCAGTAACGTGACGGTCCACATCATCATAGTGGACCAGAACGACAACGCTCCGGTTATTGTCTCTCCGTGGCGCGCCCACGGCTCTGTGGTGGAGGAAAAGATCCCCAGATCCACAGATAAAGGCTCTCTGGTTTCCAAGGTGATAGCCTTAGACACCGACTCGGTGCACAACTCTCGGATTACCTACCAGTTTCTTCAGGTGACTGACGCCACCTTGTTCAGTCTGGACCAATACAATGGAGAGATCCGGACTATGAGGATGTTCAGTTACAGAGATCCGCGCCACCAGCGACTGGTTGTTATTGCCAAGGACAACGGGGACCCTGCTCTCTCTGCCACAGTCACCATCAAGCTGTCCACAATGGAGACTGCTGTTAAGGCCTACTCTGACATGACTGAGGTGCCTCTAGAATACGACATCTTTTCAGACCTAAACCTGTATTTGGTCATCGGTCTGGGCTCGGTGTCATTTCTCCTGCTGATCACCATATTGGTCACCATCGTGCTCAAGTGTCAGAAACCCAAACCCAGCAAGGCGGCTCCTCCCTGCAGGAACAGTGTGATCAGTGAGAGGAACTCCACCATCGCAGACTCCACTCTGGTCTCCAACGATGCCTACTGGTACAGTCTGTTTCTAGCAGAGACCAGGAAAGGAAAGCTGGTGGTTAGACAGCCTGTGCCAAAGGGCTCCAGATACATCGTGTCCAGTATACCAAGAGGCACAGGACTGACTGACACTAGTGACTCAGCAGCTTCCACTCTACAGGTAAGAGTCCAAAGCACACATTTATTTATACTGATCTTTTCTCGACATTGGGTGACATGTCCTATTACATTGTCAGTAAGTTTCAGATGTTATGGTCATAGTGTTTAAACTACTCTGATTTTTCTTTTGAGAAATACTCAGTTTTAACTCACATTGATAATAACAAACGAATTTTAAAGTGCACAATGTTAAACGCTGTCAAAAGAATCTTCCAAAAATATAAAGGGTGGCGCTGTTTTGTTAGTAAAATGGCAGGCTATGAACGCCATGATAGTGAATCGTTGTCTTGAGGGCAGATCGTGAAACAACCGGACAGCTCCGTGGTGCTGGAACTACACTGTGACAACGCGCTCCCCGTTTTTAACGGTGAAATAACCTCGGGATTAAAACTGTGAATATGTTTGCAATCGAGACAGTTACATCAGAATTTAATATTACTGGAAAAACGCATTACAACGCTTGAAGTGCAGTACAGCCGCTCACAACAATGGGGTTGTTTTTAACAATGCAGTCCTACAAAAGGTACGTGCTGCTCGTAATTATTTTTTCTTTCGTGGGCAACATATCGACTTCAGTGACTCATTATTCAATACCAGAGGAAATGAAAGAAGGATCAGTTGTCGCAAACCTTGCTACCGATCTCAGCCTGGATGTTAAAACACTGAATCAGAGGAGGATGCGTCTGGACATTATCGCTAATAAGAAATATCTGGATGTCAACAAAGAGACTGGTGAACTGTATATTGTTGAGAAGATAGACAGGGAATATATTTGCACTACAAAGTCGTCCGCGTCTTGTTACCTGAAATTGGAAGTGATACTAGAAAACCCATTACGAATTTTTAATATAGAGATAGAAATTTTAGACATGAATGACAACGCCCCACTTTTTCGAAGAGACGCCATACATTTAGATATATCTGAAGCGACACCAAAAGGAGAGAGATTCTCTATCAGCAATGCAGTTGATCCTGATGTTGGAACTAATTCAGTGAAAACGTACCATCTGAGTGAAAGTGAACATTTTAATATTGAAGTTCAGACTGGAAGAGATGGGTCAAAATTTGCCGAATTTATCTTAAAAAAGAGTTTAGATCGAGAGCAGCAGTCAGTTCATAATTTAATACTCACAGCTGTAGATGGAGGCACACCTGCTCGTTCTGGTACGGTCAGCATCATTGTTCATGTTTCAGACACTAATGACAACGCTCCTGCATTTGACAAAGTGAGTTATAATATAAAAATAATGGAAAATTCTCCCATAGGAAGCCTTGTTATTCATCTTAATGCAACAGACTTAGACGAGGGGTCAAATTCTGACATAACATACTCATACAGTTTATATACGTCAGAGAAAACACAAGAAACATTTCATCTGAATCCTTCCACTGGTGAAATTACTGTTAAAGGAATGTTAAATTATGAAGATTTTAAGATTTATGATATGGAAGTTATAGCAACAGATAAAGGAGCCAATAGTTTATCAGGACAATGTACCATAAAGATTCTGGTTGAAGACATGAACGACAACCACCCAGAAATATCTATTAAATCATTTCAGAGTCCAGTCAATGAAAACATAGAATTAGACACAGTGATAGCAGTAGTTAGTGTCAGTGACAAAGACTCAGGAGACAATGGAGTGGTTGATCTTCATATTCCAGATAATATGCCTTTCAAACTGAGGGAATCCTCTGATAACTATTATGAATTAGTAGTGTCAGAGCCGTTAGACCGTGAGAAGGTTCCTGAATATGACATCACGTTCACTGTTAGAGACAGAGGTTCTCCTCCTTTATCTGACAATGAAACTATGACGTTAGAACTGCTGGATGTTAATGACAATGTTCCACAGTTCCCTCTGTCATTTTATACTATACGTGTGATGGAGAATAACGCACCTGGGGCCTTGCTCAGTTCCCTCACTGCGTTTGACCCTGACCTCCATGAAAACCAATATCTAGTTTATTTTATCCTAGAGAAGGAGATAGCCAACACCTCCATGTCAATGCTGTTCTCCATCAATCCAGAGAATGGTAATCTTTACGCACTGAAAACGTTTGACTATGAGATCGAGAAGGAGTTTCTTTTCCACATAGAGGCCAGAGACTCTGGCTCTCCTCCACTCAGCAGTAACGTGACGGTCCACATCATCATAGTGGATCAGAACGACAACGCTCCGGTTATTGTCTCTCCGTGGCGCGCCCACGGCTCTGTGGTGGAGGAAAAGATCCCCAGATCCACCGATAAAGGCTCTCTGGTTTCCAAGGTGATAGCCTTAGACACCGACTCGGTGCACAACTCTCGGATTACCTACCAGTTTCTCCAGGTGACTGACGCCACCTTGTTCAGTCTGGACCAATACAATGGAGAGATCCGGACTATGAGGATGTTCAGTTACAGAGATCCGCGCCACCAGCGACTGGTTGTTATTGCCAAGGACAACGGGGACCCTGCTCTCTCTGCCACAGTCACCATCAAGCTGTCCACAGTGGAGACTGCTGTTAAGGCCTACTCTGACATGACTGAGGTGCCTCTAGAATACGACATCTTTTCAGACCTGAACCTGTATTTGGTCATCGGTCTGGGCTCGGTGTCATTTCTCCTGCTGATCACCATATTGGTCACCATCGTGCTCAAGTGTCAGAAACCCAAACCCAGCAAGGCGGCTCCTCCCTGCAGAAACAGTGTGATCAGTGAGAGGAACTCCACCATCGCAGACTCCACTCTGGTCTCCAACGATGCCTACTGGTACAGTCTGTTTCTAGCAGAGACCAGGAAAGGAAAGCTGGTGGTTAGACAGCCTGTGCCAAAGGGCTCCAGATACATCGTGTCCAGTATACCAAGAGGCACAGGACTGACAGACACTAGTGACTCAGCACCTTCTACACTGCAGGTAAGAATCCAGTGTACACGTTATTTTTTCTATTGATCAAATTATGCCATTTAATTGTCCTACTATACCATAACTTTGGTAAAATAAATCATTTAGTAAAGAATGTCTGCAGCGGGTTAATCTTAAACTAATTTATTACGTGTGAACACCTGGGTTGTTTTAGCTACTATATCATAGTTGTGAGATCTGGTAATATGCAAAGAGTGGCGCTGTTTACTCGGAAAAACATCCCAGACCATGAACGCCATGACAGTGAATCTCAGTCGGTGAGGCATACATTGAAACAAACGGACAGCTCCGTGGTGCTGAAACTCGAACCAGTGTCAAGCAGCACTGCTTAGCTGTTAATTTCGACGAAATCTTTTGGGGGTTTAAATTGCACAAAAATGTTTTGATCGAGGTCGAAACAGCCATTTTCCAAATGAGAGGAAAAATGTATTTTATCGGCTGAAGCGCTTCTAACGTTGTACCGGCGCACAACAATGGGGTCCTTTTTAACAATGCAGTCCTACAAAAGGTACGTGCTGCTCGTTATTATTTTTTCTTTCGTTGGTAACATATCATCTTCAGTGACTCATTATTCAATCCCGGAGGAAATGAAAGAAGGATCAGTTGTAGCAAACCTTGCTACCGATCTCAGCCTGGATGTTAAAACACTGAATCAGAGGAAGATGCGTCTGGACATCATTGCAAATAAGAAATATCTGGATGTGAACAAAGAGACTGGTGAACTGTATATTGTTGAGAAGATTGACAGGGAGCATCTTTGCCCGACAAAGTCTTCCGCGTCTTGCTACCTGAAACTGGAAGTGATACTAGAAAACCCAGTAAGAATCTTTAATATAGAAGTGGAAATTTTGGATATGAACGACAACGCCCCGCAGTTTCGAAGAGACGTCATACATTTAGATATATCTGAAGCGACACCAAAAGGAGAGAGATTCTCTCTCAGCAATGCAGTTGATCCTGATGTTGGAACTAATTCAGTGAAAACGTACCATCTGAGTGAAAGTGAACATTTTAATATTGAAGTTCAAACTGGAAGAGATGGGTCGAAATTTGCCGAATTAATCTTAACAAAGATTTTAGATCGAGAGCAGCAGTCAGTTCATAATTTAATACTCACAGCTGTAGATGGAGGCACACCTGCTCGTTCTGGCACTGCGAGTGTAATTGTTCGTGTTTTGGACACAAATGATAATGCACCTGCATTTGACCAAGTGAGTTATAATATAAAAATAATGGAAAATTCTCCCATAGGAAGCCTTGTTATTCATCTTAATGCAACAGACTTAGACGAGGGGTCAAATTCTGACATAACATACTCATACAGTTTATATACGTCAGAGAAAACACAAGAAACATTTAATCTGAATCCTTCCACTGGTGAAATTACTGTTAAAGGAATGTTAAATTATGAAGATTTCAAGATTTATGATATGGAAGTTATAGCAACAGATAAAGGAGCCAATAGTTTATCAGGACAATGTACCATAAAGATTCTGGTTGAAGACATGAACGACAACCACCCAGAAATATCTATTAAATCATTTCAGAGTCCAGTCAATGAAAACATAGAATTAGACACAGTGATAGCAGTAGTTAGTGTCAGTGACAAAGACTCAGGAGACAATGGAGTTGTTGATCTTCATATTCCAGATAATATGCCTTTTAAACTGAGGGAATCCTCTGATAACTATTATGAATTAGTAGTGTCAGAGCCGTTAGACCGTGAGAAGGTTCCAGAATATGACATCACGTTCACTGTTACAGACAGAGGTTCTCCTCCTTTATCTGACAATGAAACTATGACATTAGAACTGCTGGATGTTAATGACAATGTTCCACAGTTCCCTCTGTCATTTTATACTATACGTGTAATGGAGAATAACGCACCTGGGGCCTTGCTCAGTTCCCTCACTGCGTTTGACCCTGACCTCCATGAAAACCAGTATCTAGTTTATTTCATCCTAGAGAAGGAGATAGCCAACACCTCCATGTCCATGCTGTTCTCCATCAATCCAGAGAACGGTAATCTTTACGCTCTGAAAACCTTTGACTATGAGATTGAGAAGGAGTTTATTTTCCACATCGAGGCCAGAGACTCTGGCTCTCCTCCACTCAGCAGTAACGTGACGGTCCACATCATCATAGTGGACCAGAACGACAACGCTCCGGTTATTGTCTCTCCGTGGCGCGCCCACGGCTCTGTGGTGGAGGAAAAGATCCCCAGATCCACAGATAAAGGCTCTCTGGTTTCCAAGGTGATAGCCTTAGACACCGATTCGGTGCACAACTCTCGGATTACCTACCAGTTTCTCCAGGTGACTGACGCCACCTTGTTCAGTCTGGACCAATACAACGGAGAGATCCGAACTATGAGGATGTTCAGTTACAGAGATCCGCGCCACCAGCGACTGGTTGTTATTGCCAAGGACAACGGGGACCCTGCTCTCTCTGCCACAGTCACCATCAAGCTGTCCACAGTGGAGACTGCTGTTAAGGCCTACTCTGACATGACTGAGGTGCCTCTAGAATACGACATCTTTTCAGACCTGAACCTGTATTTGGTCATCGGTCTGGGCTTGGTGTCATTTCTCCTGCTGATCACGATATTGGTCACCATTGTGCTCAAGTGTCAGAAACCTAAACCCAGCAAGGCGGCTCCTCCCTGCAGGAACAGTGTGATCAGTGAGAGGAACTCCACCATCGCAGACTCCACTCTGGTCTCCAACGATGCCTACTGGTACAGTCTGTTTCTAGCAGAGACCAGGAAAGGAAAGCTGGTGGTTAGACAGCCTGTGCCAAAGGGCTCCAGATACATCGTGTCCAGTATACCAAGAGGCACAGGACTGACAGACACTAGTGACTCAGCAGCTTCTACACTGCAGGTAAGAGTCCAGTGTACATATTTTTTTCATGTTGATCTTTTCTCGACATTGGGTGACATGTCCTATTACATTGTGATTAAGTTTCAGAGGTTATGGTCATAGTGTTTAAACCACTCCGATTATTCTTTTTATAGATACTCAGTTTTAAGTCACATTGATAATAACACGAATTTTAAAGTGCACAATGTTAAACGTCGTTAAAAGAGTCTTCCAAAAATATAAAGGGTGGCGCTGTTTTGTTAGTAAAATGCCGGCCTATGAACGCCATGACAGTGAATCGTTGTCTTGAGGGCAGATCGTGAAACAACCGGACAGCTCCGTGGTGCTGAAACTACACTGTGACAACGCGCTCCCCGTTGTTAACGGCGAAATATCCTCGGGATTAAAACTGTCTGAATATGTTTGCGATCGAGACCGTTACATCAGAATTTAATATTACTGGAAAAACGCATTTCATCGCTTGAAGTGCAGTACAGCCGCACACAACAATGGGTTCCTTTTCAACAATGCAGGCATACAAAAGGTACGTGCTGCTCGTTATTATTTTTTCTTTCGTTGGTAACATATCGACTTCAGTGACTCATTATTCAATACCGGAGGAAATGAAAGACGGATCAGTTGTCGCAAACCTTGCCACCGATCTCGGCTTGGATGTTAAAACACTGAATCAGAGGAAGATGCGTCTGGACATTATCGCTAATAAGAAATATCTGGATGTGAACAAAGAGACTGGTGAACTGTATATTGTTGAGAAGATTGACAGAGAACATTGCCTAACCAAGATGTCAGCATCGTGCTATATTAAGCTGGAGGTAATACTTGAGAATCCACTAAGAATATTTAATATAGAACTCGAGATTCTGGATATCAACGACAACGCCCCGCAATTTCGAAGAGATGCAATACATTTAGATATATCTGAAGCAACGCCCGTTGGAGAGAGATTCTCTTTGAGTAATGCAGCTGATCCTGATATTGGAACTAATTCAGTGAAAACGTACCATCTGAGTGAAAGTGAACATTTTAACATTGAAGTGCAGACGGGAAGAGATGGGTCAAAATTTGCCGATTTGATCTTGACTAAGAGTTTAGATAGGGAGGTACAAGCTGTTCATAATTTAATACTGACAGCCGTAGATGGAGGTAGGCCTGCTCGTTCTGGTACTGCAAGTGTAATTGTTCATGTTTCAGACACTAATGACAACGCTCCTACGTTTGACAAAGTCAGTTATGATATAAATATATTGGAAAATTCTCCAATAGGAAGCCTTGTTATTCATCTTAATGCAACAGACTTAGACGAGGGGTCAAATTCTGACATAACATACTCATACAGTTTATATACATCAGAGAAAACACAAGAAACATTTCATCTGAATCCTTCCACTGGTGAAATTACTGTTAAAGGAATGTTAAATTATGAAGATTTTAAGATTTATGATATGGAAATTATAGCAACAGATAAAGGAGCCAATAGTTTATCAGGACAATGTACCATAAAGATTCTGGTTGAAGACATGAACGACAACCACCCAGAAATATCTATTAAATCATTTCAGAGTCCAGTCAATGAAAACATAGAATTAGACACAGTGATAGCAGTAGTTAGTGTCAGTGACAAAGACTCAGGAGACAATGGAGTTGTTGATCTTCATATTCCAGATAATATACCTTTCAAACTGAGGGAATCCTCTGATAACTATTATGAATTAATAGTGTCAGAGCCTTTAGACCGTGAGAAGGTTCCTGAATATGACATCACGTTCACTGTTACAGACAGAGGTTCTCCTCCTTTATCTGACAATGAAACTATGACGTTAGAACTGCTGGATGTTAATGACAATGTTCCACAGTTCCCTCTGTCATTTTATACTATACGTGTAATGGAGAATAACGCACCTGGGGCCTTGCTCAGTTCCCTCACTGCCTTTGACCCTGACCTCCATGAAAACCAGTATCTAGTTTATTTCATCCTGGAGAAGGAGATAGCCAACACCTCCATGTCCATGCTGTTCTCCATCAATCCAGAGAACGGTAATCTTTACGCACTGAAAACTTTTGACTATGAGATCGAGAAGGAGTTCCTTTTCCACATCGAGGCCAGAGACTCTGGCTCTCCTCCACTCAGCAGTAACGTGACGGTCCACATCATCATAGTGGACCAGAACGACAACGCTCCGGTTATTGTCTCTCCGTGGCGCGCCCACGGCTCTGTGGTGGAGGAAAAGATCCCCAGATCCACAGATAAAGGCTCTCTGGTTTCCAAGGTGATAGCCTTAGACACCGACTCGGTGCACAACTCTCGGATTACCTACCAGTTTCTCCAGGTGACTGATGCCACCTTGTTCAGTCTGGACCAATACAACGGAGAGATCCGGACTATGAGGATGTTCAGTTACAGAGATCCGCGCCACCAGCGACTGGTTGTTATTGCCAAGGACAACGGGGACCCTGCTCTCTCTGCTACAGTCACCATCAAGCTGTCCACAGTGGAGACTGTTGTTAAGGCCTACTCTGACATGACTGAGGTGCCTCTAGAATACGACATCTTTTCAGACCTGAACCTGTATTTGGTCATCGGTCTGGGCTCGGTGTCATTTCTCCTGCTGATCACCATATTGGTCACCATCGTGCTCAAGTGTCAGAAACCTAAACCCAGCAAAGCGGCTCCTCCCTGCAGGAACAGTGTGATCAGTGAGAGGAACTCCACCATCGCAGACTCCACTCTGGTCTCCAACGATGCCTACTGGTACAGTCTGTTTCTAGCAGAGACCAGGAAAGGAAAGCTGGTGGTTAGACAGCCTGTGCCAAAGGGCTCCAGATACATTGTGTCCAGTATACCAAGAGGCACAGGACTGACAGACACTAGTGACTCAGCAGCTTCCACTCTGCAGGTAAGAATCCAGTGTACACATTTGTTTTTCTATTGATCAAATTATGCTACGTAATTGCCCCACTATACCATAACTTTAGTCAAATAAATCGATCAACTACATTAAGTAAAGGAATTTCTGCCGCGGCTTAATCTTAAACTAATTTCTTACTTGTGAACACCTGGGTGTTTTTAGCTACTATATCATAGTTGTGAGATCTGGTAATATGCAAAGAGTGGCGCTGTTTACTCGGAAAAAATCCCAAACCATGAACGCCATGACAGTGAATCTCAGTCGGTGAGGCATACATTGAAACAAACGGACAGCTCCGTGGTGCTGAAACTGGAACCAGTGTCAAGCAGCGCTGCTTAGCTGATAATTTCAACGGAATCTTTTGCGGGTTTAAATTGCACAAAAATCTTTTGATCGAGGTCGAAACAGCCATTTCCCACGAGCGGAAACATGTATTTTATCGGCTGAAGCAGTTCTAACGTTGTACCGGCGCAACACAATGTGGTCCTTTTTAACAATGCAGTCCTACAAAAGGTACGTGCTGCTCGTTATTATTTTTTCTTTCGTTGGTAACATATCATCTTCAGTGACTCATTACTCAATACCGGAGGAAATGAAAGAAGGATCAGTTGTAGCAAACCTTGCTACCGATCTCAGCTTGGATGTTAAAACACTGAATCAGAGGAAGATGCGTCTGGACATCATTGCAAATAAGAAATATCTGGATGTGAACAAAGAGACTGGCGAGCTTTATATTGTTGAGAAGATTGACAGAGAATACCTTTGCAACACAAAATCATCTTGCTATCTAAAAATGGAAGTGATACTAGAAAATCCAGTGCGAATTTTTAACATAGAAGTAGAAATTTTGGATATGAACGACAACGCCCCGCAGTTTCGAAGAGACGTCATACATTTAGATATATCTGAAGTCGACACCAAAAGGGAGAGAGATTCTCTCAGCAATGCAGTTGATCCTGATGTTGGAACTAATTCAGTGAAAACGTACCATCTGAGTGAAAGTGAACATTTTAATATTGAAGTTCAGACTGGAAGAGATGGGTCAAAATTTGCCGAATTTATCTTAAAAAAGAGTTTAGATCGAGAGCAGCAGTCAATTCATAATTTAATACTGACAGCTGCAGATGGAGGCACACCTGCTCGTTCTGGCACTGCGAGTGTAATTGTTCGTGTTTTGGACACAAATGATAATGCACCTGCATTTGACCAAGTGAGTTATACAGTATAAAAATAATGGAAAATTCTCCAATAGGAAGCCTTGTTATTCAACTTAATGCAACAGACTTAGACGAGGGGTCAAATTCTGACATAACATACTCATACAGTTTATATACGTCAGAGAAAACACAAGAAACATTTCATCTGAATCCTTCCACTGGTGAAATTACTGTTAAAGGAATGTTAAATTATGAAGATTTCAAGATTTATGATATGGAAATTATAGCAACAGATAAAGGAGCCAATAGTTTATCAGGACAATGTACCATAAAGATTCTGGTTGAAGACATGAACGACAACCACCCAGAAATATCTATTAAATCATTTCAGAGCCCAGTCAATGAAAACATAGAATTAGACACAGTGATAGCAGTAGTTAGTGTCAGTGACAAAGACTCAGGAGACAATGGAGTGGTTGATCTTCATATTCCAGATAATATACCTTTCAAACTGAGGGAATCCTCTGATAACTATTATGAATTAGTAGTGTCAGAGCCATTAGACCGTGAGAAGGTTCCTGAATATGACATCACGTTCACTGTTACAGACAGAGGTTCTCCTCCTTTATCTGACAATGAAACTATGACATTAGAACTGCTGGATGTTAATGACAATGTTCCACAGTTCCCTCTGTCATTTTATACTATACGTGTAATGGAGAATAACGCACCTGGGGCCCTGCTCAGTTCCCCCACTGCCTTTGACCCTGACCTCCATGAAAACCAGTATCTAGTTTATTTCATCCTAGAGAAGGAGATAGCCAACACCTCCATGTCCATGCTGTTCTCCATCAATCCAGAGAACGGAAATCTTTACGCACTGAAAACTTTTGACTATGAGATTGAGAAGGAGTTTCTTTTCCACATCGAGGCCAGAGACTCTGGCTCTCCTCCACTCAGCAGTAACGTGACGGTCCACATCATCATAGTGGACCAGAACGACAACGCTCCGGTTATTGTCTCTCCGTGGCGCGCCCACGGCTCTGTGGTGGAGGAAAAGATCCCCAGATCCACAGATAAAGGCTCTCTGGTTTCCAAGGTGATAGCCTTAGACACCGACTCGGTGCACAACTCTCGGATTACCTACCAGTTTCTCCAGGTGACTGACGCCACCTTGTTCAGTCTGGACCAATACAACGGAGAGATCCGGACTATGAGGATGTTCAGTTACAGAGATCCGCGTCACCAGCGACTGGTTGTTATTGCCAAGGACAACGGGGACCCTGCTCTCTCTGCTACAGTCACCATCAAGCTGTCCACAGTGGAGACTGCTGTTAAGGCCTACTCTGACATGACTGAGGTGCCTCTAGAATACGACATCTTTTCAGACCTGAACCTGTATTTGGTCATCGGTCTGGGCTCGGTGTCATTTCTCCTGCTGATCACCATATTGGTCACCATCGTGCTCAAGTGTCAGAAACCCAAACCCAGCAAGGCGGCTCCTCCCTGCAGGAACAGTGTGATCAGTGAGAGGAACTCCACCATCGCTGACTCCACTCTGGTCTCCAACGATGCCTACTGGTACAGTCTGTTTCTAGCAGAGACCAGGAAAGGAAAGCTGGTGGTTAGACAGCCTGTGCCAAAGGGCTCCAGATACATCGTGTCAAGTATACCAAGAGGCACAGGACTGACTGACACTAGTGACTCAGCAGCTTCCACTCTGCAGGTATGAAAAAATACCAATTAAATATCTGATTGACAAAGATATTCCCCAAGCACATCCATCAAAAATAGCCATACATAAATGTGGGAATCATAGAATGTCTTAACAGTTCCCGTTTGGTCCTTGCAAAATTGAAGATTCTGACTTCATATTCTTTTCCGGACCTACACTTTAAGTATGTGTACGCCATAGATACCAAACTCTTAAAACTACCATCTTCATACAGGCAGCAAAGTTTACATCCAGATCTCATTTAAATTTCAACACCATCCATGGTAACACTTTTTTGTGAGGGTACATGAATTATCATGACTTCATACATGGCTTCATGTATGAAAAAGGGTGAATTCATACATGTTATACTTCATGAACTGCCAGGAAAATGAACAGTATTCCATGAAATAACAATATGTTGATTAATACAACGACTAAGTTAATTCAATCATTATGATTTCTGATTGATCAATTATTTTAATATCTTCTCCACATGCAAGTCTATAAAACTGACCAGTTACAGCAGTGCATGTGTATTTTATTGTATTTGAAGTGCTGTAATCAAGATTAACTGAGAAGCAATCTTTCATTACCTCATCATGTCTGTGGCCCTCAATTAAAGTGGTGACCTGGTCTGTCTTCGAGACTGATCAACAATGTATGATTCATTTATTATTATTATTATTATTATTATTATTATTATTATTATTATTATTATTATTATTATTACTACAACAACAACAAATTATTTGACAATAAATTGCAGGGGTACATACATTCCAACTGAGGAAAAAAAAAAAATTTAATACATTTAACTTAATATTCTACTTTTGGGCATTTTACCCAGGCATTACTGTTGAAGTGACCTTTTACTTCTTTGTGAATAAAGCAAATATAGAAAGATCTTATACTTCTGATCTATTGTACATTTTGTGCAAATTCAGTGACCTTAGTATCATTTTCCCAAACCAATCCATTACTGCTTAATAACTTTACTTTTATGGCACCATTAATATGTTATTCATCAGTTTTAAAGACGAGCCAGGTCAGCACTTTATTTGAAGTTACATAAACATGATGAAGTCATGGAAAAGTAATACTTAGGTAATCATGATTACAACACTTGGAATTCAACAGAATGCATATGCACTACTGTGATTAGTCCGTTTTTTTGGCCTGTCTCTTTAACTGCAGACCTACCTATTAAGGATAAATTAATATCTTATTAGCTCAGAAATAATGATTCTTGAAAATAAGGTATTTTTTTTTGCATTAAGTCACTCATGAGATACTGTTCATTCTTATACATTCCTGATAGTTAATGAAGTCTGAATTCATTCTTTTCCATGCATGAAGTCATGATAATTTATGTACCCTTACAATAAAGTGCTACCTAACTCCTTAATTCTTCTAACATTAGATACATCACTGCATATTTGCAATTCATGCCCCTTCCATAAATCTGTTCTTCTCTCACACGGTAGGTAGGCAAAGCTTAAATTCGATACTGCATAGGTCATGAGTCAACTGTGTGCTGCATGTGCTTACATAACTCACGCGAAAATCGATTAGAATAAAGCCCTACGCGTGATAACTAACCTTCTTCTTTTTAAAAAAAAATTGCTTACCATTTTGGAATGGTTTTACGCACACAAATCGGCGCGTAAAAGTCAAACACATCATGTATTTGCAATGATAGAATAGTATGTAGAATGTGTGAAATTAAAATATAACTGAATAATATTTAATTTAAATACTTTTAAAAACAATACAAATAAATAAATAAAACTTGGAGCTGTTGCCCGAAAACAACTTGAAAACTTGAGATCATAAACCAGTAAAAAACAGGCCAAATGTATGATTTTAATTTTACCTTAAACTAAATTTCAAATTTAACTCACTATTTATCTTTGTCTAACGAAACCTTGACACCACCGATATTTTACAATGTGCTACGGTCCCTGAAGGACTATTCACGTCGCTGCTCTCCACAAAAACGTACTCACTGGTGAAGTCATCGTTCTCCCGTTAATTCATTGGACGCTGGGCGGGCAGACATATTCAACGCAAACCTCTGCTGATACCAGCATAAAGAAACGTTTTCTTTTAAGACCGTCGACTTTGATCATTGAATAAAAGGACGGTTTCTCTTTTTTTCTGCTACAACATTACATTCAAAGGCTTTAAATACGGATTCTATTAATGGCTCGTCAACTTCGACAGTATTCCCGGAGAGGGTACGTTTCAATATTTCTCTTTCTTTCTGCCATCATGAACACGGCATACACCGTCACCCATTATTCTGTTCCCGAAGAAATGGAGGAAGGATCTGTTGTTGCAAATTTAGCAACTGATTTGGGATTAGACGTGAAGACTCTGAATAAAAGGAAAATGCGCATCGACGTTGTGGGCAATAAGAAATATCTTGATATCAACAAAGACACAGGAGAGCTGTTCATTTTGGAAAAGATAGACAGAGAGTTTTTATGCCCTTTGAAGACTACATCGTGCTTTCTCCGATTAGACGCTACGATTGAAAATCCAATACGAATGTTTAATATTGAGGTGGAAATAACGGATATTAACGACAACGCTCCCCATTTTCGACGAGGAACGATGTATTTGGACATCTCTGAATCAAGCCCCGTTGGAGAAAGATTCTCATTGAATAATGCTGCAGACCCAGATGTTGGAACAAATTCTGTGAAAAATTACCACCTGAGCTCAAGTGAACATTTCTCTATTGAAATTCAGACCGGAAGAGACGGAACAAAGTTTGCAGATTTGATTTTAAAGAAAGCTCTAGACAGAGAGCAGCAGGCTGTTCATAATCTAATACTGACTGCAGTGGACGGCGGAGTGCCCACGCGCACAGGTACAGCCAGCATCGTTGTTCGCGTGCTTGATGTGAACGACAACGCCCCTTCATTTAATGAAGACAAATATGTCGTAGATGTGATGGAAAATTCCCCGATTGGCAGTCTAGTAATCAAACTAAACGCCACAGATTCAGATGAAGGGTCTAATTCTGATATTGTTTATTCATATAGTTTGTATACATCAGAGAGAACGCAACAGGTGTTTAATCTGAATCCAGAAAATGGTGAAATTAGAGTGAAAGAGATGATAAATTATGAGGATATTAAGCTTTTTGAAATGGAAGTTATTGCAAGTGATAAGGGGCCTAACTCCTTATCTGGACAGTGTAAACTCACAATACAGGTGACAGATATGAATGACAATCATCCAGAAATATCAATTAAATCATTTCAAAGTCCGATTAAAGAAAATGAACCAATAGACACAGTGATAGCAGTAGTAAGTGTCAGTGACAAAGACTCAGGAGACAATGGAGTGGTTGATCTTCATATTCCAGATAATATGCCTTTCAAACTGAGGGAATCCTCTGATAACTATTATGAATTAATAGTGTCAGAGCCTTTAGACCGTGAGAAGGTCCCAGAATATGACATCACGTTCACTGTTACAGACAGAGGTTCTCCTCCTTTATCTGACAATGAAACTATGACGTTAGAACTGCTGGATGTTAATGACAATGTTCCACAGTTCCCACTGTCATTTTATACTATACGTGTGATGGAGAATAACGCACCTGGGGCCTTGCTCAGTTCCCTGACTGCGTTTGACCCTGACCTCCATGAAAACCAGTATCTAGTTTATTTCATCCTAGAGAAGGAGATAGCCAACACCTCCATGTCCATGCTGTTCTCCATCAATCCAGAGAACGGTAATCTTTACGCACTGAAAACGTTTGACTATGAGATTGAGAAGGAGTTTCTTTTCCACATCGAGGCCAGAGACTCTGGCTCTCCTCCACTCAGCAGTAACGTGACGGTCCACATCATCATAGTGGATCAGAACGACAACGCTCCAGTTATTGTCTCTCCGTGGCGCGCACACGGCTCTTTGGTGGAGGAAAAGATCCCCAGATCCACAGATAAAGGCTCTCTTGTTTCCAAGGTGATAGCCTTAGACACCGACTCGGTGCACAACTCTCGGATTACCTACCAGTTTCTCCAGGTGACTGACGCCACTTTGTTCAGTCTGGACCAATACAACGGAGAGATCCGGACTATGAGGATGTTCAGTTACAGAGATCCGCGTCACCAGCGACTGGTTGTTATTGCCAAGGACAACGGGGACCCTGCTCTCTCTGCCACAGTCACCATCAAGCTGTCCACAGTGGAGACTGCTGTTAAGGCCTACTCTGACATGACTGAGGTGCCTCTAGAATACGACATCTTTTCAGACCTGAACCTGTATTTGGTCATCGGTCTGGGCTCGGTGTCATTTCTCCTGCTGATCACCATATTGGTCACCATCGTGCTCAAGTGTCAGAAACCCAAACCCAGCAAGGCGGCTCCTCCCTGCAGGAACAGTGTGATCAGTGAGAGGAACTCCACAATCGCAGACTCCACTCTGGTCTCCAACGATGCCTACTGGTACAGTCTGTTTCTAGCAGAGACCAGGAAAGGAAAGCTGGTGGTTAGACAGCCTGTGCCAAAGGGCTCCAGATACATCGTGTCCAGTATACCAAGAGGCACAGGACTGACTGACACTAGTGACTCAGCAGCTTCCACCCTGCAGGTATGGGACAAAACACCTATTTAACTTGTGACACATGCAGATATACTTAGTGATTATTCGTCAAGTTCACTCATAAGTTACCACGGCAGTCATGGCCTTGTTCTTATGATATAACTTGAGCATTTGTAGTCTCCTCTAACCGTGCAACACAAGTAAAAATGTAATTGTTGCCATAAACAATGTGATGTCTTACTACACTCACTGGCAGCTATTTTTTTTTCTAATTTCATAAACTTCATTATCTAATTTGGTAAATAATATATACTCTCCTTTTCTTTGTTATTTCAGCCTGGATATTTCAGCATACATTAGGTAGTGGGAGATTAAATTAGACGAGATGGAGGCATAATGAAATTGTATTAAGTAAAAATTAACTTTCAGACGCAATTATTAATGATACACAAACCGAGACATTTATTTAATCACGTTTGGCATTGTTTTTACGCACAGACTACCGTGCGTAAAAATGCGCACATTACAGAAAGAAGATACCGTGATATAAACTCTTTGCATTTACAATCACCGTGTAGACGCGTGACAACAAACAAACAAATAAAACGTTCGTAATAAAATGTAAATATATAATTAAGGGAATGTGAATGTTACTTAACAGGTTTTCAGTTTTCCACGTCTTAACCAAGGAATAACACTTTAAAAGTCAGAGTTGAACACGTCGCCAAAAGACATTTCCAGCTTCTTAAACTGTGATTAAAATTCACTCGCGCTCTGCCTTCGTCTAAAACAACATCATTTTTTTTTTCAGTTGCAAAGGCACACATAAGACTACTTTCGTCGCTGCTCTCCAAGAAAACACGCTCACTGATGAGGTCATCGTTCTCGCGATAGTTTATTGGAGGAAGGACAGTCAGAAATATTATGCCATGGGCGTCTAAGCATGAAGGAGCGTTTTCTTGTACGATCCTCGTCTCGTTTGTTCACTCACCAAGAGAGCGGGTTATCCGCGTTTCAGCAACTTCCAAGTCTTTAAATACGGAATCTGTACGATGGCGCATCACATCCGACTATTGTTCGCCAGAGGGTACGTTTCAATATTTCTCTTTCTTTCTGCCATCATGAACACGGCATACACCGTCACCCATTATTCTGTTCCCGAAGAAATGGAGGAAGGATCTGTTGTTGCAAATTTGGCAACTGATTTGGGATTAGACGTGAAGACTCTGAATAAAAGGAAAATGCGCATCGACGTTGTGGGCAATAAGAAATACCTTGATATCAACAAAGACACAGGAGAGCTGTTCATTTTGGAAAGGATAGACAGAGAATTGCTGTGCCCCTTAAAAACCACTACATACTGCTTTCTAAAGTTGGACGCTACGATTGAAAATCCAATACGAATGTTTAATATTGAGGTTGAAATTATGGATATTAATGATAACGCTCCTCATTTTCGACGAGGAACGATGCATTTGGACATCTCTGAATCAAGCCCCGTTGGAGAAAGATTCTCATTGAATAATGCTGCAGACCCAGATGTTGGAACAAATTCTGTGAAAGATTACCACCTGAGCTCAAGTGAACATTTCTCTATTGAAATTCAGACCGGAAGAGACGGGTCAAAGTTTGCAGATTTGATTTTAAAGAAAGCTCTAGACAGAGAGCAGCAGGCTGTTCATAATCTAATACTGACTGCAGTGGACGGCGGAGTGCCCACGCGCACAGGTACAGCCAGCATCGTTGTTCGCGTGCTTGATGTGAACGACAACGCCCCTTCATTTAATGAAGACAAATATGTCGTAGATGTGATGGAAAACTCCCCGATTGGCAGTCTAGTAATCAAACTAAACGCCACAGATTCAGATGAAGGGTCTAATTCTGATATTGTTTATTCATATAGTTTGTATACATCAGAGAGAACGCAACAGGTGTTTAATCTGAATCCAGAAAATGGTGAAATTAGAGTGAAAGAGATGATAAATTATGAGAATATTAAGCTTTTCGAAATGGAAGTTATTGCAAGTGATAAGGGGCCTAACTCCTTATCTGGACAGTGTAAACTCACAATACAGGTGACAGATATGAATGACAATCATCCAGAAATATCAATTAAATCATTTCAAAGTCCGATTAAAGAAAATGAACCAATAGACACAGTGATAGCAGTAGTAAGTGTCAGTGACAAAGACTCAGGAGACAATGGAGTGGTTGATCTTCATATTCCAGATAATATGCCTTTCAAACTGAGGGAATCCTCTGATAACTATTATGAATTAGTAGTGTCAGAGCCGCTAGACCGTGAGAAGGTTCCTGAATATGACATCACGTTCACTGTTACAGACAGAGGTTCTCCTCCTTTATCTGACAATGAAACTATGACGTTAGAACTGCTGGATGTTAATGACAATGTTCCACAGTTCCCTACTGTCATTTTATACTATACGTGTAATGGAGAATAACGCACCTGGGGCCTTGCTCAGTTCCCTGACTGCCTTTGACCCTGACCTCCATGAAAACCAGTATCTAGTTTATTTCATCCTAGAGAAGGAGATAGCCAACACCTCCATGTCCATGTTGTTCTCCATCAATCCAGAGAACGGTAATCTTTACGCACTGAAAACGTTTGACTATGAGATCGAGAAGGAGTTTCTTTTCCACATTGAGGCCAGAGACTCTGGCTCTCCTCCACTCAGCAGTAACGTGACGGTCCACATCATCATAGTGGACCAGAACGACAACGCTCCGGTTATTGTCTCTCCGTGGCGCGCCCACGGCTCTGTGGTGGAGGAAAAGATCCCCAGATCCACCGATAAAGGCTCTCTGGTTTCCAAGGTGATAGCCTTAGACACCGACTCGGTGCACAACTCTCGGATTACCTACCAGTTTCTCCAGGTGACTGACGCCACCTTGTTCAGTCTGGACCAATACAACGGAGAGATCCGAACTATGAGGATGTTCAGTTACAGAGATCCGCGTCACCAGCGACTGGTTGTTATTGCCAAGGACAACGGGGACCCTGCTCTCTCTGCTACAGTCACCATCAAGCTGTCCACAATGGAGACTGTTGTTAAGGCCTACTCTGACATGACTGAGGTGCCTCTAGAATACGACATCTTTTCAGACCTGAACCTGTACTTGGTCATCGGTCTGGGCTCGGTGTCATTTCTCCTGCTGATCACCATATTGGTCACCATCGTGCTCAAGTGTCAGAAACCCAAACCCAGCAAGGCGGCTCCTCCCTGCAGGAACAGTGTGATCAGTGAGAGGAACTCCACCATCGCAGACTCCACTCTGGTCTCCAACGATGCCTACTGGTACAGTCTGTTTCTAGCAGAGACCAGGAAAGGAAAGCTGGTGGTTAGACAGCCTGTGCCAAAGGGCTCCAGATACATCGTGTCCAGTATACCAAGAGGCACAGGACTGACAGACACTAGTGACTCAGCACCTTCCACCCTGCAGGTATGGGACAAAACACCTATTTAACTTGTGACACATGCAGATATACTTAGTGAATATCCATCAAGTTCACTCATAAGTTACCACGGCAGTCATGGCCTTGTTCTTATAATATAACTTGAGCATTTGTAGTCTCCTCTAACCGTGCAACACAAGTAAAAATGTAATTGTTGCCATAAACAACGTGATGTCTTACTACACTCACTGGCAGCTATTTTTTTTCTAATTTCATAAACTTCATTATCTAATTTGGTAAATAATATATACTCTCCTAAATAGATTTGCTTTGTTATTTCAGCCTGGATATTTCAGAATACATCAGGTAGTGGGAGGAGAAATTAGACGAGATGTGGGCATAATGACATTGTATTAAGTAAAAATTAACTTTCAGACGCAATTATTAATGATACACAAACCGAGACATTTATTTAATCATGTTTGGCATTGTTTTTACGCACAGACTACCGTGCGTAAAAATGCGCACATTACAGAAAGAAGATACCGTGATATAAACTCTTTGCATTTACAATCACCGTGTAGACGCGTGACAACAAACAAACAAATAAAACGTTCGTAATAAAATGTAAATATATAATTAAGGGAATGTGAATGTTACTTAACAGGTTTTCAGTTTTCCACGTCTTAACCAAGGAATAACACTTTAAAAGTCAGAGTTGAACACGTCGCCAAAAGACATTTCCAGCTTCTTAAACTGTGATTAAAATTCACTCGCGCTCTGCCTTCGTCTAAAACAACATACATTTTTTTTCAGTTGCAAAGGCACACATAAGACTACTTTCGTCGCTGCTCTCCAAGAAAACACGCTCACTGATGAGGTCATCGTTCTCGCGATAGTTTATTGGAGGAAGGACAGTCAGAAATATTATGCCATGGGCGTCTAAACATGAAGGAGCGTTTTCTTGTACGATCCTCGTCTCGTTTGTTCACTCACCAAGAGAGCGGGTTATCCGCGTTTCAGCAACTTCCAAGTCTTTAAATACGGAATCTGTACGATGGCGCATCACATCCGATTATTGTTCGCCAGAGGGTACGTTTCAATATTTCTCTTTCTTTCTGCCATCATAAACACGGCATACTCCGTCACCCATTATTCTGTTCCCGAAGAAATGGAGGAAGGATCTGCTGTTGCAAATTTGGCAACTGATTTGGGATTAGACGTGAAGACTCTGAATAAAAGGAAAATGCGCATCGACGTTGTAGCCAATAAAAAATACCTTGATATCAACAAAGACACAGGAGAGCTGTTCATTTTGGAAAGGATAGACAGAGAGTTCCTTTGCCCTTCGAAAACAACTACATCCTGCTTTCTTAAATTAGACGCTACGATTGAAAATCCAATACGAATGTTTAATATTGAGGTGGAAATAACGGATATTAACGACAACGCTCCTCATTTTCGACGAGGAACGATGCATTTGGACATCTCTGAATCAAGCCCCGTTGGAGAAAGATTCTCATTGAATAATGCTGCAGACCCAGATGTTGGAACAAATTCTGTGAAAGATTACCACCTGAGCTCAAGTGAACATTTTGCACTCGAAATTCAGACCGGAAGAGACGGAACAAAGTTTGCAGATTTGATTTTAAAGAAAGCTCTAGACAGAGAGCAGCAGGCTGTTCATAATCTAATACTGACTGCAGTGGACGGCGGAGTGCCCACGCGCACAGGTACAGCCAGCATCGTTGTTCGCGTGCTTGATGTGAACGACAACGCCCCTTCATTTAATGAAGACAAATATGTCGTAGATGTGATGGAAAATTCCCCGATTGGCAGTCTAGTAATCAAACTAAACGCCACAGATTCAGATGAAGGGTCTAATTCTGATATTGTTTATTCATATAGTTTGTATACATCAGAGAGAACGCAACAGGTGTTTAATCTGAATCCAGAAAATGGTGAAATTAGAGTGAAAGAGATGATAAATTATGAGAATATTAAGCTTTTCGAAATGGAAGTTATTGCAAGTGATAAGGGGCCTAACTCCTTATCTGGACAGTGTAAACTCACAATACAGGTGACAGATATGAATGACAATCATCCAGAAATATCAATTAAATCATTTCAAAGTCCGATTAAAGAAAATGAACCAATAGACACAGTGATAGCAGTAGTAAGTGTCAGTGACAAAGACTCAGGAGACAATGGAGTGGTTGATCTTCATATTCCAGATAATATGCCTTTCAAACTGAGGGAATCCTCTGATAACTATTATGAATTAGTAGTGTCAGAGCCATTAGACCGTGAGAAGGTTCCTGAATATGACATCACGTTCACTGTTACAGACAGAGGTTCTCCTCCTTTATCTGACAATGAAACTATGACGTTAGAACTGCTGGATGTTAATGACAATGTTCCACAGTTCCCTCTGTCATTTTATACTATACGTGTAATGGAGAATAACGCACCTGGGGCCTTGCTCAGTTCCCTCACTGCGTTTGACCCTGACCTCCATGAAAACCAGTATCTAGTTTATTTCATCCTAGAGAAGGAGATAGCCAACACCTCCATGTCCATGCTGTTCTCCATCAATCCAGAGAACGGTAATCTTTACGCACTGAAAACGTTTGACTATGAGATTGAGAAGGAGTTTCTTTTCCACATCGAGGCCAGAGACTCTGGCTCTCCTCCACTCAGCAGTAACGTGACGGTCCACATCATCATAGTGGATCAGAATGACAACGCTCCGGTTATTGTCTCTCCGTGGCGCGCCCACGGCTCTGTGGTGGAGGAAAAGATCCCCAGATCAACCGATAAAGGCTCTCTGGTTTCCAAGGTGATAGCCTTAGACACCGACTCGGTGCACAACTCTCGGATTACCTACCAGTTTCTCCAGGTGACTGATGCCACCTTGTTCAGTCTGGACCAATACAACGGAGAGATCCGGACTATGAGGATGTTCAGTTACAGAGATCCACGCCACCAGCGACTGGTTGTTATTGCCAAGGACAACGGGGACCCTGCTCTCTCTGCCACAGTCACCATCAAGCTGTCCACAATGGAGACTGCTGTTAAGGCCTACTCTGACATGACTGAGGTGCCTCTAGAATACGACATCTTTTCAGACCTGAACCTGTATTTGGTCATCGGTCTGGGCTCGGTGTCATTTCTCCTGCTGATCACCATATTGGTCACCATCGTGCTCAAGTGTCAGACACCCAAACCCAGCAAGGTGGCTCCTCCCTGCAGGAACAGTGTGATCAGTGAGAGGAACTCCACCATCGCTGACTCCACTCTGGTCTCCAACGATGCCTACTGGTACAGTCTGTTTCTAGCAGAGACCAGGAAAGGAAAGCTGGTGGTTAGACAGCCTGTGCCAAAGGGCTCCAGATACATTGTGTCCAGTATACCAAGAGGCACAGGACTGACTGACACTAGTGACTCAGCACCTTCCACTCTACAGGTACAAATGTCTGCTGATTTTACCACATTACAGATGTATTGCAATGGGATTTTGTGGTTTTGCAGTACATAGATATATAAGATATAAGTAAAAGACAATCAAAACAAAAGAATAGCGATAATACATTCTGCCTTTGAAACAAATAGAAAGTATTAGAACATTTCTAAATTAAATAATGAATACATTTTTTTAATGTATCAAAGCAGATAAAAGAGAAAACCAACAACAAAATCACTAAATCAGGATAAAAGTCCAGGGTGCCCTGATAGCTCATCAGGTTGATGACCCACTGCAGAGGCCATGTTTTCAACTCTGACCTGTGGCCCTTTGCTGTGTGTCATCTCTCTCTCTCTCTCTCTCTCTCTCTCTCTCTCTCTCCCCTTTACTGTCAGGGGGGATCTTCAACTAGCACTGTACTGTTCACAGTATTTAATAACACACAACAAATGTTTGCTGTACCTCTGATGTCGGTGTTTGTGTCTTGCACTAAGTATACTTACTGATTTAAATGTTCACGCGTACGTGACGTCTTCACACATTGGCTTACCGTTACATACTGGAAAAACAAAGTTTCACTTCGATCAAACTGTACAAAATTCCTTTAAAATGTCTGTCGCTGTCTATCTCCTAAAATATTATTAATAGCCCGACTCCCAATATCACCTATATCATTTGACCAGTGGAAAATGTCTCCTGACCATGTTAAAAAATCCACCAGAAAATGGTGAAATTTATGATTTGAATAAACAGCAAAGTAACACCAGTGGAATGACAGTTCATAGCAACCGACCGGGAGAAACAATGACACCTCTGCTTCATAAAATATCCTGCTGCTCTAAGCTTCTTCTTTCATTTCTACATCGGTATGTGGCTAATATATCAATGGGATGGTTGTGTCTTCGTTGTTGTATTCACTGCAAATGAAAATACCATCAAGTCTAAAGCCGAACAGACACACAAACACAAAAAGCTCATACAAGACATTTTTCAAAGTAAAACTGCGCGAGTAAAGATTATTTTGATGAATAATCTGATCATCTTCTTGTCATTCATGGCCACTGTTTTCTTCAAACATACATGCATGCCTTGTCCAGTTTTTCTCTGTTCTGACAGCAGTTTCTCAGCACACATAAGCTCTGCTCCCTGTGTGGTGAAGGTCTCCTGGGACTGTGAATAGTCAAAGATGGAGCTCAGACTATGCAGCATAGGAGAGTCAGGAAACATGCCAGCACTTTTCTGTGCTCTGCATGACGACAGTACTTATCTATATATATAATGCTGAATCCACTGACTGTTTTCCAGCGTCAGTGTCATTTGATCATTTAACGTAAGTTGATACCATGAATGTTGATCTATCTATCTATCTATCTATCTATCTATCTATCTATCTATGATGGTAAGTATGCTGCTGGAAGGACAAACAATTATATATCTAAATGTAAAAATGTGACTGTAACAAGCTGCATTATCTTTTATAAAGGGTCATACTAACCATGCTTAATCTGTGGTACTTGTCAAAGATAATATTTCATTCATAGTGCCTCCACACCAACTCTGTGATCATAGGATACATACACAAATAATCCTATTTCTGTGCTTGCAATGACCTGACCATTGAATTGCTTGTTTTTTTTTCTTCCCACTCTAAAGTACCCTAAATGAGGGAAGTCCACTCTGCAGCTGGAGGTATGCAGGAGTCTCACTCCCCCGCCCCGGATGCCCTTTTAATGAATGATGATTTCTGTGTTTGTTTTGTTCTCAGTGGATTTTTCTTTGATTATTGTTTCATTTTTCTTGGAGAAGGAGATTTTTTAATTGCAAAGGGTCACTGAGCTGACATCACATGCAGTTTGCCAAATCTCCTGTGTTAACCTCTTAATGCTTACATTTAGATTACTGTTACACATATTACAGTCTCATTCCTAAAGCCCCCTAAAACGTGTCCAAGAATCTAACTCCCACAGTAAACTTTTTGTCAGTATTTCAGGATTATGTCCCCTCCCTTTATTTGTTTATACAGTTTGACAGGCCTCATACTAATATGGCTTTAAAGATTTTGATTGGCTTCAGGGAACAGACATTAATAATCATCATGGATAATATACTGAGTCTGACTATCTGTGGTCAGTTCTACAGATAAGATAAAATAATATTAAAACATTAATAACAGCCTGTCCTAGTCACTAGTGAACAAAGTGAGCTTTAAGTATAGCCAGTTACTGAACCACACAGCTGCCTCCTAGGCTCATAGAGAATTAACCTTTAAGTACAAAACTAAAACATCAAGATGCTGCTCCACCTGAAGGTCACTGATCACAGTTCTAAAAACTCCTTTACTTCAACTAACAATGTTGCTGGCTTTGCTTTCTTCACAACCTGGCTTTTGCTGTTAATAGATGTCAAGACAATATTAATATGTCTTTAATTGAATCACTATGTTCTCAAAAGCATACTGTGCATGTGATGATTAATTTGTGTACATCCCCTACTGACCCATCACTAATAGATTAGGAGCATATCCTATTTTTGAATGTTTATAAGTGGGAATGGACTTTGCTGTTTCTGTATGATTGTGCTGGTTAAAATTGTAATTCTAGTGTTACTGACTTCCTCACCGCACAGACACAGAATAACACTTTTGAATTTTCTGTCTGCTGTAGTGTGAAATGTGACCTAATTCTTTGTACAGGAGAGACGGAAAGTGAAACCAGTCACCCAGTTACCTAGCAACCACTCTCCTTCACATAATCTTGGAGCATGGTATTCATTGATAGACCCGCCCACCTCACCACTACATGTTCAAGGATCCCCTTCACCCACTCTGTCTTCTGCCTGAAGCCCCTGTCTGAGTGGCAGACGTCAGCTGCATGAGATATGTCAGTTTGGCCAGTCAGTGCTGTGGTTCTTTTCCAGATTTGTCTAATTATCTTGTCTCCTTGGCAGGCATCCACCACCAGCAGCAGCAGTTCCACATAAGGCCACATCTTCAGCTGTGTACTGGATTGACGGAGCATCACAGAGGAAAGGAGAAACCCCTGCCCATAAACCCCCACCCATGTCCACCCTGCTCAGTCTGATGCTTAGTCCTCACTATGTGTAGTTATCATGCTATGACACCAAATGGACTATGGTGGCTAATCAATGACACAATCCTCCCCCTCTCTTTCTTTAAGCACACGAAAAACCAGTCAACAAAGCCTTTTTGTCCATTCAATATGCATGATAAGACTGCATGGCTTCAACCACACTCCAAGACCTTCAAACAAAAAAAGATTTCAAGAGGACATACTCACAAAGAAGCAGACTGTACGTAAAATTGATATTTAAAGAAGCCTCAACATGGACTATTAGAGTGGACACAGGAATGTTGAAATGCCTTTAAGAGACTGTTTTCCCTCTCTAAAAATGAAACATATGTTGGATATTACATTTTTGACCTCTGTGTTTTGTCTTGCTCCATAACAGCATTGATGTATAATATACAAGTTATGTAAGAAGTGAAAGAGCACAATTAAGTAAATGTCAGAAAAGCATCAACCTGCGATTTTAAAGTATGAAACAAAAGGGGATCAGTATTTTATAAATGTGGTAGCTCTTAGTAGTTTTATGTTTTGTACTTGATGTTGTGCTTTATATGTGAGCTAGGCCTAAGTGTATGAATGAGAGTGCTAAGAGATTAAGTTAACCAGTACATCAAACAGATCAAAGTGAAGCTTTAGTTATTACGTATCTGCCTTTCAGTTGTTTTTGCATGGATCAATCAAAATACTTTAAATATTTTATGATATTTAGCAATCCATTTTCATACGCATCACTGTTTAGTACCTTTCAAAACAAGATAGCAGACTACATTTTAATGGGACAACAATGAAGAAGTTCAAAAGCATACTACATTTGTCCTAAACTGTAAGATCTTCAGAGAGGGTTCACTATCTGTAATCTCATTAGGTGAGAGGAAAATAGCTGGCAGCACTGGGACCTTTCTGTGCATTCAGAAAGTTAGTCAGTTTAAAGTGTACAGTGTGCTTGAATGTTATTTTCAGTCGGATATTTCTGGAGAATATGAGTCTAGGGGGTTGAACTGAACACAAGTGAACAGATGGAGTGTTTGAGGATTGGATTGAATAATATCTCTTTATGACTACTGTATATACATAATATACATGACCATGTACTTTAACTTTTTTATTTTTAAAGCCAAACTCTGGATGTTCTTTAATTTCAATGTCTTATGAGATCGTGTAACAAGTTGAAAACTCAGAACTGAACATGAAGACTTAATGTTTACTTTACAATATTGAAACAACATAGCTGTGGTTGATTTCAGCCAATGAAAGCTGTGCTCATGTGTATTACTGACTACTCTATGTATCTGCATAATATGCAACACATAAATATGGATACAGATATGACTGACATATATGATATGTCTGTATCTATATGCCTTTCTTTTTCAATATTAATATACTGAACTGTTTAAGGTGAACAAAAACAGTGGAACTCTTGTGCCGTCAGATTTGAGCCAATTCGTATGTGAAACATTAAAATAATGCTGTAGTGTAGTCAAACTCTTAAGCACAGCTCACATTGCATTACTTATAACCTTGTAATGTTTTACAGGCAAACACAAGTAAGTACGTTTGTACAGTGGTACTTTTATGGTGCAATATGTAGTAACTTGTGTAATGTGAGCTTACTGTCTGCTATATTCTGGTCTGTACAATCTATTAAATACAAAAAGAAAACAGAACAACAAACTTAATGATGGACTTCTGGATCTCTTGATTTTAGCTTTTAAAGGTATAACGGGTATAAGCTTTGGGACGGCTGCATCGTTTTATTACTTCTAAAGAAGATTGGTGTCAATATCCTAGATATAGTCATGTTATCTATTTGTTATGACAGTTAAAGGCCTACTGTACTTCATTATAAAGCCCGTCCCATCCTTGTCAGCTAGATAAGTAACTTAAGTTTCACTTCACTTAATGTGCCATTTTAAAAGATATTGCGATAATTTCTGAAACAAACAGAATGATCAGTGTGATTTTCCTGTCAGGGTAATTTTATGGAACAGTATTCTGCTTGAATGCATGCATTGTAGTACAGTTTGTGAAAATGTAAATGTAATATAAGCTTGTATAATCAACTCATGGAGAAGACTCTAAAATGTCATAAGTCAGCTTTTACTTTAATGTGGCACATTCTCTAAATCTAACACTGTCATGTAGCCTGGTGTCGTAAATATAAAATGCCAAAAGATCCTGGTTTTCAATACTGAGGGACAAGTTGTATGCGTATATAGATGCTTCCTTGCTGTACTAGACAGACATTTTTATTTAAGATCAGAAAATCTTACTTTGACGGTATAGCAGGCAATGTTTGTGTTAGTACCCTATCAGATAATATGATATACAGTAGCATTCAAGTTATTGGAGTATTGAGTCAGTCAACCACGTCTTCCACACTGCTTCAAGAGCACAAGTAATAATTCAGGACTTTTCCACCACTGGAATGTAAGTATTTGTTAAAATGAAAGATTCAGTGTTTGTCATATGTGAGTTCTATAACACATAAATAATAAAGACAAACAGAGATGTATAAAATATTATGTAGTAATGAGTTTTGCATATTGTACATGAATTACTGGTCTGTGCTATCTGACTGCTTAACTGGGCTGCGTTACTTAACTTATGCATCCTAAAATGTTTCATTCATGATATGATAATAACAAAATACCTGCCTGAATGCAATCAGACTGTAATTATCTTTACCTTTCTATACTTATTATTTAGCAAAATAATCAATTGGCTTTATTTGAAAAGGTCTCTTTGAGTCCGAAAAATCAAAGAGTTCAAATGTTCACATAGGCTGAAAATTCTGTTTCTGCTTCCACCTAACGGTCAGTGGAACCTGTGGCACACTCTGCCGCAATCCCAATGGTATTGTGGCATTGCAGTAACATTACACTTACTGAGTGTGGTGCTAAGTGCACAAGAGTGTAACTTTAACACTAAGCATGGCTAAAGTAAATAGTGTTAGGAGGAAAACGTGTATCCAGTCAAACGTTTTTAGCTGAAGTTCTTTTTTTCATTGTTTCTTTTTTTAGTAATCACTTATTTCTTTTTGACAGACGGAGGATCACTAAGGGTTGCAATTGCAAAAACTATGTAATGGCCAAGGGTTGTAGTCCAGTTTAGGTTTAATAGAGTTTTTGAGCAATCATTTAAGGAAGTCCATGACAATACCTTTCTAATGAATGGTGTCAGTGGAAACTGGCTCCAGCTATGTGCTCCTTCTGGGCTGTCTTCACTGATCACAACTAGCACATTCGCCATGTGTGAGGACATCATGACCATCATTATCCTGAAAAGAAACACAGTGTTAACATTTAGGGGAAAAGAGTAACCACTGTATGTCTGAAGTGAAACTCTAAATAAAGTCTAATGAAAAGGTCACAAAATAGAAAAGTTTAAATAGCATAATGAGTGTGTAGTTATAATACTGAAATATATTTTATTACAATATAATACAAAAAATCCTCAGTAGGCTTGGTTATGTGTCTGTTTTGCAGACACTGCATGTTTGCAGGATTTCTTTTTTAACTGAGGGCGGAATAATGAGTGCATCTGTCTGCGTTTGTGTATGCACACACATGACCTCATCTCCCCAGAGAGATGAGATCATAGGCAGAGCTTGACATTCATTTTCATTCATTTAATATCCCAGACACCCTAAAATGTTACTGTTAATTTTATATATTTTATATTTATAATATGATAAACATTTACTTTCTCATCGCCTCTTAACTGTGAGAGGAGACTCTCACACTGCCTGTTGTCTGCTGCCCTGGTCCACTGGCAGACTAGCACACTAATACATGACACAACAATGCACCAATGTGGAACAAAACACTAGAACAGTCACCAGCTGGCCCTAGTAGCTAACACATGTGCACCATAGATCAAGCTGCACTGTTTCCTATGTATTAGTATATATCCAGGGTCTGCTTTTGCTATGGATATTTTCTTGAATAATAAGAGAAAATTTTGATTTTAAGGGTGATATTTTATATGTGTTTCTTTAAGAAGTATTGCCTGGGCTGCAAATAAATGCCATTCCTCTGATATCTGCATTACAACATATTTATTGTAAATAAACCATGAGGGAGGGATATGACTGTGAGGGGGAATATGTATTGTAAATGGTTTAAAGAATGAACAGCATCAGGGCAGGTGGATACAGCTGACTTTCTTTGTCTGCAGCATTCACAGCTCCTGCAGCCCTCCCCCTCTGCTTCCTTCCTTCCTGGGCTCTGCTTGCTTTCAGCACCATGGACAGTGACCCGCCTGCGGGAGCTGCGTTGCCATGGCGACGTGCTGTCTGTTCGCTGGAGCTCGCGGTGTGCTCTGAAGCTGCCTGTACTTTAATATTCAGACATGCCCCCACTCCGCTTCACAGTGCGGCATCTGCAGCTTGCACACATCAGATGAGCATTTTTTGTAAAAATAAATATATATATATATATATTATCGTTACCCCTGACTACCGAGGGCTGTTCATAATGGAAATGAGGTGCTTTCAGACAACATGGTAGCATTGGTGTAAACGATGACGACAGAAATGGGCGGAGGTGTTGCAGAATGCGGCAGCGATTGAGCACGCGCACGTATTGGCCTAATTCAAGAACCAATACGTAGTCGTAGCATGTGGGAGGGGTGCATGGATTTGGGGCGTTTACTATATAGGTCACTTTCCTGTTTCCTATTTGCCGTTAGTGCAATCGTTATGTTTTCTTATCCATAATGTATTCAATATTGTCCCACGCGCTGCTGCAGTGTAGTAATGCTCCTCTATGCGGCAAGAGGCAGTCAATGTCAATGCAGAGCAGACCACGAGTGGGCTCATCGGAGGTGCACATGCAGGTTAAATCCATGAGATGTCGCTGCACACCTCTGCAACAAGACGAAGGAATGTGGGAGTGTGCTGAACAGAACATAGAGTTTGAGCAGACAGAATGTGAATGCCAACAGCTTTACCTACATTAACACCATAATAATAATAATAATAATAATAATAAA
This sequence comes from Dicentrarchus labrax, assembly GCF_905237075.1. Classification (NCBI taxonomy): domain Eukaryota; kingdom Metazoa; phylum Chordata; class Actinopteri; family Moronidae; genus Dicentrarchus; species Dicentrarchus labrax. Next base: position 10,619,628 of record NW_026136713.1, on the reverse strand, counting down.
AATAGCACTTATAATACGGGTCTGTCATTTTCGAATAATTTATTAACAGTTTTTGTTTTTAATACGTTTGATGGAAAGAACTGTAGGTGTAAGCCCAAAAAGAACAATATCTAATGTTGCACTTAGTTGCCAATAGTTATTCTCTGAAATGTCTTTAGAAAAAATAGAACTGGTATTTACTTTCTCTATAAATAGGTTAAAGGGGAGGTTACCTTTCACATCTACTGTGAATTAAAGGTTGACAACAGTGATTTTGTGAATTATTAATGATATATATTTACTGGATTAACAACACAATTTAAAATAGGATATTTCAGACATTTTGGAAAGAAAAGCCTTGCTCTCCGATTTAACTTTGAGACAGCCCAATTTGCTTGAGATGTGAAGATGATCATGGGACACTTATTCATTTCTTATGGGAATGTCCCAAGTGCAGAGTTTATGTTTAGCTATTCATGAAATATATAGGCAGATTATAGTCCAAAATATTCCTTACACGGATTTCACTCACAGTAATTATGTTGGGGAGGAAGATCATTGTTGAAGAGTGGGAATTTGTTGATTTACCTCCGTTCTCTCAGCTTGGAATTGTAACAGCTTAAGATAAATTTATTTAGTAATCAGGTAGATATTTATAGTCTGAAATGAAACAGTTACTTTTATCACATTAAAGTCCCGTGAACCTAACCTGTCAGGGTGTCCGAGGTGGTCATAATGTTACAGTTGATCAGCGTATATATACATACATACATACATACATACATATATACATACATTTGTATGTATGTAAATGATTAAATGAAAAGTATTTTTTCTGTTCCTACAATTGTCCATAAATGATGTTACTGACATATATGTCACTTATAGGACCCAACCTTCAACAGGCACACGGATTTTACAATAAGCCTATAGGCTACAGTACATCTGCATTTATGAATGCATGTATTTGTAAATGGAGGGTAATATTTCAGCAAACTCACATACGGAAGAAAGCGTATTATCGTCATCGCACCATGCTTACAGTGACAATGGGTGGTGCTGTTACACCATATATCCCCACAGTTGTTGTGTGTGACGGGGAATCTTTTTTTTTTTTTTTTTTTACATGTGCATTCAGTAACAACCGAAAGCGACGGGTGGAAAGAACGGACTAAACAACCTCCAGTCTTCAGTCAGAATGATGGTTCCCGCAGACCATTATTTTTTTTTTGCAGTACGAGGAAACTGAAAACATCCAGAAGCATTTGTTGACGGATTTAAGACGGTTAATTAAAAGGTTTTTGCTCAACAATGGCGATAACGGGCATCAAAGGACGGTGGCTGGACGTGTGGATTTCTTTTTGTCTGGCTCTGCTGATTGTGGCTCATTTGGAAGGAATATCTGCTCAAATACGGTATTCTATTCAGGAAGAATTAATAATAGGCACGGCAGTTGGAAATGTAGCTAAAGACCTCGGATTAGATCTTGGAAGATTGATGGACAGGAATCTTCGTGTAGTGTCAGGAACAAAGCAGGATCTGTTTAAGGTAAACCCGAGAGATGGAGTTTTGTTAGTGAACCAGAGAGTAGATAGAGAGGAGCTGTGTGCAAAAACGGTTCCCTGCATCACAAATTTGAAAGCAGTCGTGGAAAATCCTCTCGAGATGCACCAAGTAGTAGTCGAGATACTCGATGTGAACGACAATTCGCCGAAATTTCCTGAAGAAAACTACACATTGGAGGTGCTGGAGTCCGCTGTAGTTGGATCTCGATTTCAGATGGAAGGGGCACACGACTTGGATGTTGGTTTGAATTCCTTACAGGCATATAAGATAAATCATAACCAGTATTTTCGCCTGGAAACCGAGGAATTTGGAGAGGATGGAAAGGTTCCATTTCTAATTTTACAGCGACCTTTGGATAGAGAACACGCCGCTCAACACCGGTTACTATTAACAGCTACAGATGGAGGAAAACCATCAAAATCGGGTACTATTAATGTCACTGTTATTGTATCGGACGTTAATGACAACTCACCAGTGTGTGACAAACAGAAATACACCATAACGATAAAGGAAAACGCACCTGCAGGAACATTTCTGCTGACAGTAAATGCATCTGACCCGGATGAGGGGCTGAACGGTGAGATCGAATATTCTTTACGGAGTAAACTCAGAGGACTCTCATCTGAGCCCTTTGATTTGGATAGTAAAACCGGCAAACTAACGGTGAAGGGAGGCCTTGATTACGAAGAAAAACAAGTCTATGAGATTAAAGTACTGGCTGCGGACAAAGGGGCCGTATCCCTCTCCACACACTGCAACGTGGTTGTCAGAGTGGAAGACGTGAACGACAATTATCCCGAAATAGACATCACATCCCTTTCAAGTCGAATTCCAGAGGATGCTCCACCTGGCACGGTTGTGGCGTTGATGGGTGTGACGGACCTTGACTCAGGTGTAAACGGACAGGTGGTCTGCAGTGTGCCCGGCCATTTACCTTTTGACTTAAAGCCATCCCCTGACGGACAGTCATACTCTTTGGTCACCAAGGACAACCTAGATAAGGAAACAATACATATGTATAATATTACTATAACTGCTAAGGATTTAGGAAGCCCGGCCCTGTCGTCTACAAAGGTAATACATGTAGATGTGCTTGATGTGAACGATAATAGTCCTTTGTTCACTGAAAGTCCATATACTTTTTATGTACCTGAAAACAACAAGGCCGGAATGTCAATTTTTTCAGTGAGCGCCACAGATGCTGATGGTGGTGAAAATGCCGCAGTCGCGTATTCACTTAACCGTAAGACTCCAGGGCCCACTGTAACCTCCTTTTTAAACGTAAATGAAGCCAATGGCACAATATCCGCACTAAAAAGTTTTGACTTTGAAACTCTGAAAACGTTCCAGTTCCAAGTTGTTGCCTCAGATTCTGGAACTCCGTCACTAAGCAGCAACGTCACAGTGAACGTGTTCATTCTGGATCAGAACGACAACGCTCCAGTCATCCTGTATCCAGTCAGCTCCAACGGTTCTGCTGAAGGTGTGGAGGAGATTCCCCGCAATGTGAACGCAGGACACTTGGTGACTAAAGTCAGAGCCTATGACGCTGATATAGGATATAACGGCTGGTTACTGTTTTCACTGCAGGAAGTTACTGACCACAGTCTCTTTGCTTTGGACCGCTATACAGGACAGATCAGAACACTTCGCTCATTCACAGAGACAGACGAGGCCGAGCATAAACTGGTCATACTGGTGAAAGACAATGGGAACGTTTCACTCTCAGCAACAGCTACTGTGAATGTCAAACTTGTGGAGCCCAAAGAGGCGTTTGCAGCTTCTGATGTTAAAAGTGCAACAAAGGATGAGGAGGGGAATGATGTGACTTTCTATCTGATGATAACTTTGGGCTCAGTTTCAGTACTTTTTCTGGTCAGTATCATCGTGCTGATTGCAATGCAGTGCTCTAAATCTACAGACTATACTTCTAAATATCTACAAGAGCCTAATTATGACGGGACACTGTGTCACAGCATCCAGTACAGATCTGGAGACAAACGGTACATGTTAGTTGGACCCAGGATGAGTATAGGATCTACTATAGTGCCGGGCAGCCATGCGAATACACTAGTGCTCCCTGACAGGAGGAGGGCATCTGGAGAGGTAAGCTCATATTTATTTTTAATTGAAATTATTTTTCCTGCGCTCACAGATCATTTATTGCAGGTTGTATTACAGCCATTATTTCGAAACGGATATGATTCCCTGTCTTTACTAGGTAGACCAAAAGAACTGAGTTGTTTTCTCAGTGTTTCTCTTTAAAATTTGTTTAACTGCTAACACAACCCTGGCATTGTCCATGGTGCTGACGTGTATTATATTGGTCACATTGAGGCCATATTCAAATTAAGTTTATATGACTTTTTAATAAGCAATACTTTCAGGGAAACCCAATGGCATAGTTCGTAGCGCTGTCCATGGTGCTGATAATCAGGCTTGGGTATATTGTGCTGTTTTGACCCCGCTGGTTTTAAAATGTGTGTCCATGGTGCTGGAATTTTGTTTCCTTTTTTCTTATGTTGTTTTTGTTGTTGTTGTTGTTTGTTTGGCAACACAATTAATAACAATTAGATCTTAGAGAACAGTCACTGTTAAAGTTTGTATTCCGCCTTCTGTCACATACAGCCACATGTTTTGTATTAATCAACGTGAATCCATAGTTTATTGAACAAAATAGAGCTTTGGAACATATTTACAATGTGTGTCTCTTCTATCCCGCCTCGATTACATAAATAATAATTAAAAATAATTGTTGATGGGGCCACGTGTCATTTAACGATGCATATAATTGCAGGTGTAAGATCGAAAAACTGTGCAGAGGCTGTGAACTTTTTGACACGTGTTTTGTCCTACGCACACACAGACATGAAAAGCAAAAAAATATTCAACCACTTTCCTTCGGACACAATAGTGAAAAAAACAAAATTTCTTCCAAAAATGCTGCTGTTTTGTGTCGGAAAACTGTGGGGCTCAACTCTGAACCAGCGTCTACTCACTGCAGCAAAGTTTCTTTAAGTGTCGGCTGAAGTCTGTCTGTCTTAAGACACATGCGTAGTTCACTACAAGCATAGCTAACATTTAGTTCATTGGCTGGAAGAGGCGGACCTGAGCATCCTCCACACAGTAAGACTGGGGGGCGTTTTAGCTCATCAGCTCATCACATGTCCTTTACTACTGGACTATGGGCAGCATGGAGGCATATAGCAGTCGACTGTAATAGAGAAGGAGGTATTGAAGTAAAACACTTGTGATTTAATATCGTATTGTAGCCCACGGGCCACATGGTGTCAGTGTGGCCTAATGGTTGTGTTGCTTATTCTGCACAGGCCCTGCCCATCTATAGATCATATCTGATGGAGGTGCTATGCTGACGGAGTACACATCGTATAGGCTATGTATCAAGTAATATGAATAGCGGTTAATATTTATGTGTGTAAGCTTCTATTTGAGAGTCGTGAAATGGATCTAATTAGACTGGTTCGATAAGCAATTGGATTACTATATTTGCCCCAAAGAAAGCCTTCATTTTTTGTTTGCTTCACAATGGGAGATCGAGGACAAAGGCGCCGAGTGAACTGCTGGCTGGTTGCTGGGATTTTGTTGCTGTGCTTTGGTGAGCGGATTTTGGCCCAGTTAAGATACTCTGTTCCAGAAGAAATACAAGTGGGATCGCCTGTTGGAAATGTTGCAAAGGATTTAGGCCTTGACATTAGCACCTTGACAGACAGGCGCTTTCGTATTGTTTCGGGGCCCAATCACTCTCTTTTTCAGTTAAATCAAAACAATGGAGTGTTGTACATTGGAAAAACGATGGACCGAGAAGAGCTCTGTGATGGAACCAAGGTTTGTTTGATAAACCTGAAAATCGTTGTTGAAAGCCCACTGGAAATACACTACGTTGGCGTTGAAATAACGGATGTTAATGACCATTCACCGACTTTTCCTGAAAGCGAGCAGCGACTGGAAATTGCGGAGCATACTCCTCCAGGTACTCGTTTCCAAATCCATGCGGCTAGAGATCCTGATGTCGGTGCACAGTCAGTTCGATTATATAAGTTGAGCCAAAATGATTTTTTTGATATTGAAATCATAGACAGCGAGGAGGACAAGATACCGTTTTTAGTGCTGAAAAAGCCTATGGATAGGGAGCAAAAGGCAGAGCACTGTTTAGTGTTAACGGCTCTTGATGGAGGCAGTCCGTCGAAATCTGGGAGTCTTAATTTAACTATAACTGTGCTAGATGCAAATGATAATCGCCCTGTTTTCAGCAAAGATATATATACTGTGTTATTAAATGAAAACGCCCCGATAGGAACTCTTGTAATACAATTAAACGCCACAGATTTAGATGAAGGTTTGAACAGCGAAATTGAATACATGTTTGGAAAAACACAAAAGAAAAAAGTGCAAGACACATTTGAATTAGACAGCGTCACTGGGGAGATTCGAGTGAAAGGAAAAGTGGACTTTGAGGACACGGAGATTTATAGACTAGATTTACAGGCTTCAGATAAAGGCCAGCCACCTTGGACGGCCGAAAGTAGAGTTGTGATAAAAATTAAAGATGTGAACGACAATAAGCCAGATATTGAAGTAACATCATTGATCAAATGTAGTCCCCGAGGATTCAAAGCCTGGCACCGTTATCTCCCTCATCAGTGTTACGGACAGAGATTCGGGGGTTAACGGAAAAGTCATCTGTAAAATCTTAGATGATGTTCCGTTTGATTTAACACCATCCATTGAGGAAAACATGTACTCTCTTGTCACAAAGGGGCGTTTAGACCGAGAAATTGTATCCCATTATGACATCACAATAACGGCTACTGACTGTGGTGAACCTCCACTTTCCACTGCAAAAACCTTGAGTGTCCAGGTGTCTGATGTAAATGACAACAGACCAGTTTTCAGTCAGAATCCATTTGAACTTTATTTGGTAGAAAACAATGCCCCAGGCGCATCAATATTTTCTGTAAGTGCTGCTGATAATGACTTGAATGAAAATGCAGCAATAACATATCACATTGTGAGAGGTGATGGGCTGACATCTTTCCTGAATGTCAATTCGGACAACGGGCAAATATCCGCTCTAAAAAGTTTTGACTTTGAAACTCTGAAAACGTTCCAGTTCCAAGTTGTTGCCACAGATTCTGGAACTCCGTCACTAAGCAGCAATGTCACAGTGAACGTGTTCATTCTGGATCAGAACGACAACGCTCCAGTCATCCTGTATCCAGTCAGCTCCAACGGTTCTGCTGAAGGTGTGGAGGAGATTCCCCGCAATGTGAACGCAGGACACTTGGTGACTAAAGTCAGAGCCTATGACGCTGATATAGGATATAACGGCTGGTTACTGTTTTCACTGCAGGAAGTTACTGACCACAGTCTCTTTGCTTTGGACCGCTATACAGGACAGATCAGAACACTTCGCTCATTCACAGAGACAGACGAGGCCGAGCATAAACTGGTCATACTGGTGAAAGACAATGGGAACGTTTCACTCTCAGCAACAGCTACAGTGATTGTCAAACTTGTGGAGCCCAAAGAGGCTTTTGCAGCTTCTGATGTTAAAAGTGTAACTAAAGTTGATGAGGAGGACAATGTTACATTTTACCTGATCATAACCCTGGGATCGGTTTCAGTACTTTTTCTCATCAGCATCATCGTGCTGATTGCAATGCAGTGCTCTAAATCTACAGACTATACTTCTAAATATCTACAAGAGCCTAATTATGACGGGACACTGTGTCACAGCATCCAGTATAGATCTGGAGACAAACGGTACATGTTAGTTGGACCCAGGATGAGTATAGGATCTACTATAGTGCCGGGCAGCCATGCGAATACACTAGTGCTTCCTGACAGGAGACGTCCATCTGGAGAGGTAAGCCTATGTTTCAATTTTAATTGAAGCTGTTTCATGCACTCACAGATCATTTACTGCGGGTTACCTTAATATTATTTCCCCTTAACAGATATGATTACCTTTAGAAGCACATCACAAGCACATGGGAAATAATGTTTACTGTGTAGAGAGAAAAAGAGCTGACATGTTTCACGACGTTTTTATAGTCTTATCAATGATCCTTTATGTCTGTCTTGAAATTAGTTCAAGTGATCAGGCTGCTAACATGACACGATATTTCGTGGCGCTATTCATGGTTTACGTCCTAGTACTGTATAAGGTGTTGAAGTGCAGTTTATTGGTCACATTGTGGGGATATTTAAGTTGGGTTTTACGTTTCCGTTCGGAAATGACTTCTTAAAAAGTTTTTAAAAGTTTTGCTTTCTTAAAAAGGAGGAAAGCTATACGAAAATGACAGCATATTCTGTAACGCTGTCCGTGGTGCTGACTATCCCACTCAGTTATATTGTTGCGATTTTCATTTATTCATAGATTTGAAAGATCAAACATTTTTGTTATTTGAGGCATTACTTTTTGTATTCTAGCCCATTTACTACAAATAACTGCGTTCTTACTACTACTACTACTACTACGTTTTAGAAGTCCGGATGTATCTTGTCCACCGTAAAAATCCAGTGGTTCCTATTAATTTGCATTATGAAAGTCTATTTGCACACCCTTCAAACTTGTTCGAGTCATGCTATCCATTACTATGCCTTCAGTCTGCAAAGGTCTCTCCAAAGTAACATTTTTGTAAAGGGAATTCAGCAAACACTTTTTTTTAAATACTCCATTGCCATGAAGACATAATGTAAAACTCACAAACATTAATTCAGACATGATTTTCACACAACATAAGCAAGTTTCAAAGTATGTTAATTAGTGTCATGTATTTGTTCTTACTGATCCAGGAAGCTAGTTTCCCTTAATTTCTATATAGTTTGATTTAAATCGGCAACTTTTTGCTTTCAAAAACGGTCAGCAAAAACAGAAATTATTTAAGGAGCTAAAATATGCAAACATATTGATATGATTTATGTCGCTGCTTGCCATAAAAGGAGGTCATTATGCGCCCAGTCCACAAGGTGTCAGTGTCATATCAGCATCAACTGTTGTGTTATATACATTGGCCCTGCCCCTTCAGAGAGGTTTTGTTCAGGTCGACAGAGAAGAGGTAGTACGTTCAACAGAGAGAGTGTTGCCGTTGTTGTATTTTTACATAGATCATTTAAAAAAATGGAATATTTTCAAACTGTATATTTTGAGGCTTAGGCTTTTACCTTTTTTTGTAAGGACCTTTGACTGGAAATAATAATAATAATAATACAAACTGAAACGATGGGAGCCGGAGGACAAAGAAGAGGAATACAATCCTGGTGGTTAGCCATCCGTTTTTCTGTGATGCTCAGCTGTGTGGAGTGGGTTTCAGCTCAGATAAAATATTCAGTTCCAGAGGAAGTAAAAGTGGGATCCGTTGTTGGAAATGTCGCCAAGGATCTAGGATTGGACATCAGTTCGCTGCAGGAACGACGGTTTCGTATTGTTTCGGGAACTAAAGATGCTCAGTTTGAAGTAAATCAGAACAATGGCGTCTTGTATGTGCATAAGAACATCGATCGAGAGGAGCTTTGTGAAAGCGTTTCTCCGTGTTTAATGAACATAAAAATGGTAGCTGAGAACCCCATGGAAATACATTATGTTGGAGTTGAAATCATAGATGTAAATGATAATTCACCAAGCTTTCAAGAGGAAGAAAAAATATTAGAAATTCCTGAGTCCATTGTTCCTGGCAAACGTTTCCAGTTACCAACTGCGCACGATCCAGATGTTGTCACCAATACTGTGCGTGTGTATAAATTAAATCAAAACGAATATTTTAGTATACAAATCCGAGAGAGAGGAGAGGACAAGATACCATTCTTAGTTCTACAAAAGTCTCTGGATAGAGAAAAGCACCATGAGCACAGATTGATTCTGACAGCAGTTGACGGTGGAAATCCACCGAGATCAGGGACACTTAATGTCACAGTTATAGTTCTCGATTCCAATGATAACCATCCTACATTTACACAAGAAGTGTATTCAGTAACAGTACCTGAGAATGTAGCTGCAGATACAAGTGTTATTAAGGTAAAGGCAACTGACGTGGATGAGGGCCCAAATGGAGAAATTGAATACTATTTCGGTGGTGAACTTGACCGGAAGATATATGATGTGTTTAGCTTAGATAAAGACACCGGTGAAATTCGAGTAAAAGGAGAAATTGACTTTGAGAAGGTTGACGTTTTTAAGTTAGACGTCCATGCAACTGACAAAGGACAGCCTCCAATGACTACCGATTGCAGGGTGATCATTAAAGTGCTCGACAAAAACGACAACAAACCTCAAATAGAAGTAACATCCCTGTTAAACATGGTGGCTGAAGACTCAAAACCTGGGACTGTGGTTTCCCTTATTAGTATTACAGACCAAGACGGCGGTTTAAACGGTAAAGTAATATGCAGTCTTTCGGATAATGTGCCATTCGATTTAAAACCATCTTTTCAAGATAATATGTACTCATTAGTTTTGAAACAGCATTTAGATCGAGAATCAGTTTCGCATTATGACATCAAAATAACAGCTACAGACTGTGGTCAGCCTCCTCTGTCTACATTCAAAACTCTAAGTATTGATGTATCAGACGTGAATGATAATGTCCCAGAATTTTTGCATAATCCAATTGAACTTTATCTGGTAGAAAATAACGTGCCTGGAAACCCTATATTTTCTGTTACTGCTACAGATAAAGACTTAAATAAAAATGCAGCTTTAACTTATCATATAGTTAGAGAGGAAGGTAGTCAAATAAAAATTGCAGCATTTTTAAATATCAATTCAGATAATGGACAAATATCGGCGCTAAAAAGTTTTGACTTTGAAACTCTGAAAACGTTCCAGTTCCAAGTTGTTGCCTCAGATTCTGGAACTCCGTCACTAAGCAGCAACGTCACAGTGAACGTGTTCATTCTGGATCAGAACGACAACGCTCCAGTCATCCTGTATCCAGTCAGCTCCAACGGTTCTGCTGAAGGTGTGGAGGAGATTCCCCGCAATGTGAACGCAGGACACTTGGTGACTAAAGTCAGAGCCTATGACGCTGATATAGGATATAACGGCTGGTTACTGTTTTCACTGCAGGAAGTTACTGACCACAGTCTCTTTGCTTTGGACCGCTATACAGGACAGATCAGAACACTTCGCTCATTCACAGAGACAGACGAGGCCGAGCATAAACTGGTCATACTGGTGAAAGACAATGGGAACGTTTCACTCTCAGCAACAGCTACTGTGATTGTCAAACTTGTGGAGCCCAAAGAGGCTTTTGCAGCTTCTGATGTTAAAAGTTCAACTAAAGTTGACGAGGAGGACAATGTTACATTTTATCTGATGATAACTTTGGGCTCAGTTTCAGTACTTTTTCTGGTCAGTATCATCGTGTTGATTGCAATGCAGTGCTCTAAATCTACAGACTATACTTCTAAATATCTACAAGAGCCTAATTATGACGGGACACTGTGTCACAGCATCCAGTACAGATCGGGAGACAAACGGTACATGTTAGTTGGACCCAGGATGAGTATAGGATCTACTATAGTGCCGGGCAGCCATGCGAATACACTAGTGCTTCCTGACAGGAGGAGGGCATCTGGAGAGGTAAGACTTTACAAGTAAACGCCACTGCTCTTTGCCTGGTTGTGACTGCTGTCCATGGTGCTGATTGCAAAAGTAGGAAGTTGGTGGTGTTTCTGTTGAATTTTCTAGAAGTCAGTGTGGACCTTGTAGTTTAAATACTAAGCTACATTTGACTGAAAAACACACTACATATGAGCCTGATTGTGACTGCTTTCATAATGACTATTAGAAATACTATTGTTTTACAAATTAAGAACTTTAGCGAATAAGAATCTTGCCAAAAATAAGTAATCTATAGAAATGCTGCTTCTCACACACAAAACACACACACACACACACACACACACACACACACACACACACACACACAGAGAGAGAGAGAGAGAGAGAGAGAGAGAGAGAGAATAACAATCACTGTAGAAACTTTCAAGATCTTGTTTGTCCATTCGTATTGTTCTGCGAATATACTGTTGTACTGACTAATTTCACAACTGGAAGTTACTAACCATGATTTGACAAATAAATTATATTATTGAAAATGATATAAGTACTTTCCTTTGGTAACCTCCTGGTGTCACTGCAACATTGGGAAACGATAGAAGACGTTGTCCCTCCCCTGAAAATGCTTTTGTTTGTCATCTAGAGCAGGACAGGCATTTGAATCAAGCACGCCAGCGGAGGGATTGATGTTGTGTATTTTGTAAATATGCGAGCATCAACAACTTGGACATAGAGATTTTTTGTCGCAGCATTTCTTGTGTTTCCTCTTAGTTGCAGTATAATGATGGGGCTCGACAGACAAAGTCAAACGAGAGGGTATTATTTGTTTGTGTTTCATTTGGCTTTACTACTATCTTTCGGAAAGCACGGTTTTGCTCAAATAAGGTACTCTATTCCAGAGGAGGTGAAAGAAGGAACTACTGTTGGAAATGTTGCTAAGGATCTTGGCCTTGACATCACCTCTTTGATTGACCGACGGTTCCGTGTTGTTTCTGGATCTAAAGAGACATTTTTCGAGGTAAACCAGGACAATGGCGTTCTCCACGTCTATAAGAAAATCGACAGAGAGGAGCTATGTCATGGTAATGGTGCTTGCATAATAGAGCTAAAAATTCTTGTTGAAAACCCTTTGGAAATGCACCATCTTGTTGTAGAAATTACTGACGCAAATGATCACTCTCCTAGTTTTCAGGAAAAAGAACAAACGTTTGAAATATTTGAACAAACATTACCTGGAAGACGATTTCAGCTGCACACTGCTCGTGATCCTGATGCTGGAATTAATTCTATTCGTACATACACTTTAACACCAAATGAACATTTTGAAATAGATATCCGCCAAAGCGATGAGGATAAAATACCATTTTTAGTGCTGAAGAAAACGTTGGACAGAGAACAAAAGGACAGACACACGCTGCTGGTTACAGCAGTTGATGGAGGTAAACCTCCAAGATCAGGGACCCTAAATGTTTCCATCATTGTTCTTGACAGTAATGATAATCGCCCAATGTTTACTCAGGAGATTTATCAAATTTCAATAAAAGAAAATGTTCCAGTCGGTACTTCAGTATTTAAAATGAATGCGACGGATCCCGATGAAGGCATCAATTGCGAAATTGAATACAACCTTGTTAAGACTCTTAAGAAAAAAGTCTATGACATTTTTGAATTGGACAAATTAACAGGAGAAATTAGAGTAAAAGGAGTGGTAGACTATGAAGAAAACGACGTTTATAAACTCGATGTTGAGGCATCCGATAAAGGAACACCTCCACTGACAGGTGAGTGTAGAGTCATTATAAAAATCATAGACGTCAATGACAATCCACCAGAAATAGAAGTTACATCACTTTCAAATACAGTGTCTGAAGACTCAAAACCTGGAACGGTTATTTCACTACTTAGTGTAACGGATAAAGACTCCGGTGTTAATGGAAAAATAATAACAAGCATAACGTCAGACGTGCCTTTCGAATTAAAACCTTCTTATAAGGAGAACATATATTCAGTTGTTACTAAGGCTTTTTTGGATCGAGAGGAGGTGTCACATTATGAAATAACAATAAAAGCTACTGATTGTGGTGAACCTTCCTTATCTACGTTTAAAACACTGAATATTCAGATAGCAGATGTAAATGACAACAGTCCACATTTCGAACAAAATCCATTACAGTTTTACCTGGTAGAAAATAACGTTGCTGGAGCGTCGATATTCTCTGTAAGCGCAAAGGACAATGATGTGAATGATAATGCAGCCATTTCTTATCATATTGCTAGAGGGAATGACGTAACAACATTCCTAAATATAAACCCAGATAATGGACAGATTACAGCGCTAAAAAGTTTTGACTTTGAAACACTGAAAACGTTCCAGTTCCAAGTTGTTGCCTCAGATTCTGGAACTCCGTCACTAAGCAGCAACGTCACAGTGAACGTGTTCATTCTGGATCAGAACGACAACGCTCCAGTCATCCTGTATCCAGTCAGCTCCAACGGTTCTGCTGAAGGTGTGGAGGAGATTCCCCGCAATGTGAACGCAGGACACTTGGTGACTAAAGTCAGAGCCTATGACGCTGATATAGGATATAACGGCTGGTTACTGTTTTCACTGCAGGAAGTTACTGACCACAGTCTCTTTGCTTTGGACCGCTATACAGGACAGATCAGAACACTTCGCTCATTCACAGAGACAGACGAGGCCGAGCATAAACTGGTCATACTGGTGAAAGACAATGGGAACGTTTCACTCTCAGCAACAGCTACTGTGATTGTCAAACTTGTGGAGCCCAAAGAGGCTTTTGCAGCTTCTGATGTTAAAAGTTCAACAAAGGATGAGGAGGGGAATGATGTGACTTTCTATCTGATGATAACTTTGGGCTCAGTTTCAGTACTTTTTCTGGTCAGTATCATCGTGTTGATTGCAATGCAGTGCTCTAAATCTACAGACTATACTTCTAAATATCTACAAGAGCCTAATTATGACGGGACACTGTGTCACAGCATCCAGTACAGATCTGGAGACAAACGGTACATGTTAGTTGGACCAAGGATGAGTATAGGATCTACTATAGTGCCGGGCAGCCATGCGAATACACTAGTGCTCCCTGACAGGAGGAGGGCATCTGGAGAGGTAAGACCTTGAAATGAATGTGATATATAATACATTTAAATGTATTCCGTTCTGTCATTGCTTTGTAGTCAATGGAGTATTTTCTTTTTTGTCACTTTTCTAATGCCCCTAGTACACAGAACACTACCACACACCTAAAGTCAAATTCAACCATATTACAGTCTGATCAAGTGCGATGCTTAATATTTGGGTTTATCTAGAGATACTGTGTTCACCAGACGGTGTTTGTGGTTTCCATAGGAAGAGATATGCGAATCAATGTGACAAATGGCTTAGTTTATTTGCTTCACTGTGTGGGCAAGAGGCTCACTGCTCCACAGTTGTGTCCATATACTTTACTTACCACTTGTTTGTCATTTGCAAACCTATATGTAAGCAAGGCGAAAAGCCAACATTTAAAATAGATACAATAGTTTATTTTTTGTCCTCTGTTTAATAGACAACTCTCTGCTGTCCACTTTATTGAGATTATTTGGTTTAATCTTCCAAATTTGACAGCACATAAGAACTGGAAATTGTGTTTTTTTAGAATTTGGATACATGTTTTTGGAAATATGACAGACACTTGGCCAACATTTGAAAAGGAAAGTTGCTGGTTTTTCAGTTGATTTGTACACAAGGCCAAACTACTGTCCTTAAGAAAACACAGGGAAAGGGTCTGATTCAGATCTCTGTCCATGGTGCTCAAACGCAATTGATTCTTTTGTTCATACAAAACAGTGCACAAAGAAGGTTAATTGAAGTAACTAAGTCAATTAACTACAATATTTTAAAAGGCTCAACTAATAAAGGTCTTCCATATCATCTAGAGACATTCTGAGCATATTTTGCTTACCAAACAATGTGAACAGATTGATCGGCTGTTTAAAAGCTGAAATCTGCATTGTGCATAAGAGCTCTATTGGATAGAGATTTGTTTTTAAATAAAAGAATAAAACCTTGTACTTTCGCAGTGACCTCTAGGTGTCAGTGTTACATAGGGAAACCATAGCAAACGTTGTCCGTCCCCTCACAAAGCTTTTGTTTGCCCCCTGAAAAAAGCAGAGAAGGCATTTGAACTGAGCTCTCCAACCGATGGAATCGTGCTTTACTATTTATAATTTTGTGACACACAATGGCTTTGATATAGACATTTATTGCTGCAACGGACTTTTGTGTATTAATGTCTTTTTGGATAACGACGGGGACCGACAGACAAAGTAGAACAATGGTTTGCTCATGGTTTCCTTTTCATTTGGCTCTACTGTTGTTTGTCGGAAAACGGGCTTTGGGAGAAATAAGGTACTCTATTCCAGAGGAGGTGAAAGATGGAACTGCTGTTGGAAATGTTGCGAAGGATCTTGGCCTTGACATCACCTCTTTGTTTGACCGACGGTTCCGTGTTGTTTCTGAATCAAAGGATGCATTTTTTGAGGTAAATCGGGACAATGGTGTTCTGTATGTCCATAAGAAAATCGACAGAGAGGAGCTCTGTCAGGGCAGCGGTGCCTGTCTAATGGATCTAAAAGTCATAGTCGAAAACCCTTTGGAAATTCACTACGTAGTTGTAGAAATCACTGATGTAAATGATCACTCTCCTATTTTCCCCGAAAAAGAACAGAGATTTGAAATATTTGAACAAATATTACCCGGAAGACGATTTCAGCTGCACACTGCTCGTGATCCTGATGCTGGAATTAATTCTATTCGTACATACACTTTAACACCAAATGAACATTTTGAAATAGATATCCGCCAAAGCGATGAGGATAAAATACCATTTTTAGTGCTGAAGAAATCTTTAGACAGAGAACAAAAGGACAGACACACGCTGCTGGTTACAGCAGTTGATGGAGGTAAACCTCCAAGATCAGGTACACTGAATGTTTCCATCATTGTTCTTGACAGTAATGATAACCGCCCAATGTTTACTCAGGAGATTTATCAAATTGAAATAAAAGAAAATGTTCCAGTCGGTACTTCAGTATTTAAAATGAATGCGACGGATCCCGATGAAGGCATAAATAGCGAAATTGAATACAACCTTGTTAAGACTCTTAAGAAAAAAGTCTATGACATTTTTGAGCTGGACAAATTAACAGGAGAAATTAGAGTAAAAGGACCAGTGGACTATGAAGAAAACGACGTTTATAAACTCGATGTTGAGGCATCCGATAAAGGAACACCTCCACTGACAGGTGAGTGTAGAGTCATTATAAAAATCATAGACGTCAACGACAATCCACCAGAAATAGAAGTTACATCACTTTCAAATACAGTGTCTGAAGACTCAAAACCTGGAACAATGATCTCTCTCATCAGTATGAAGGACAAAGACTCCGGTGTTAATGGAAAAATTATTACAAGCATAACGTCAGACGTGCCTTTTGAATTAAAACCTTCTTATAAGGAGAACATATATTCAGTTGTTACTAAGGCTTTTTTGGATCGAGAGGAGGTGTCACATTATAAAATAACAATAAAAGCCACTGATTGTGGTGAACCTTCCTTATCTACGTTTAAAACTCTCAGCATTCAGGTATCAGATGTAAACGATAATAGACCACAATTCTCTCAAAGTCCATTACAGTTTTATCTGGTAGAAAATAACGTTGCTGGAAATTCAATATTATCTGTAAGCGCAACGGACAAAGATATGAATGATAATGCAGCTATTTCATATCATATTGTGAGAGAAGGGAGTCAAAATGGAATAATGTCGTTCCTAAATATAAACCCAGATAATGGACAGATTACCGCACTAAAAAGTTTTGACTTTGAAACTCTGAAAACGTTCCAGTTCCAAGTTGTTGCCACAGATTCTGGAACTCCGTCACTAAGCAGCAACGTCACAGTGAACGTGTTCATTCTGGATCAGAACGACAACGCTCCAGTCATCCTGTATCCAGTCAGCTCCAACGGTTCTGCTGAAGGTGTGGAGGAGATTCCCCGCAATGTGAACGCAGGACACTTGGTGACTAAAGTCAGAGCCTATGACGCTGATATAGGATATAACGGCTGGTTACTGTTTTCACTGCAGGAAGTTACTGACCACAGTCTCTTTGCTTTGGACCGCTATACAGGACAGATCAGAACACTTCGCTCATTCACAGAGACAGACGAGGCCGAGCATAAACTGGTCATACTGGTGAAAGACAATGGGAACGTTTCACTCTCAGCAACAGCTACTGTGATTGTCAAACTTGTGGAGCCCAAAGAGGCTTTTGCAGCTTCTGATGTTAAAAGTTCAACAAAGGATGAGGAGGGGAATGATGTGACTTTCTATCTGATGATAACTTTGGGTTCAGTTTCAGTACTTTTTCTCATCAGTATCATCGTGCTGATTGCAATGCAGTGCTCTAAATCTACAGACTATACTTCTAAATATCTACAAGAGCCTAATTATGACGGGACACTGTGTCACAGCATCCAGTACAGATCGGGAGACAAACGGTACATGTTAGTTGGACCCAGGATGAGTATAGGATCTACTATAGTGCCGGGCAGCCATGCAAATACTCTAGTGCTTCCTGACAGGAGACGTCAATCTGGAGAGGTAAGCCCACGTTTCAATTTTAATTGAACCCAGTTTTGTTGCACTTACAGGTCGTTTACTGCTGGTTACATTAAGATAATTTCCCCCTCACATATATAATTACACATATAAGCATATCAGTGACACATAGCAATTAATGTTTACAATGTACAGCAAAAATATATTAAATCTCGTTTTCAGTTTAGTCTCATCAGTGGCACTTTATGCCGCTCTTGAAACTAGCAAATGTGTTCCGGATAGTAACATGACCACGTGTTTTGTGGTGTTACCCAGGATTTATATCTTACCACTGTCCAAGGATTTGAAAAAGGATTTAAACGTTGGAATTTAAGTTCACGCTGGGATATATTCTTTAAGCAATACCTTTAGGCCACTTCACGAGGAAATCCATAGGCGACCAACCTAACGGCATATTTTGTGGTACTGTCCATGGTGCTTACAGTCACGCTTGGTTTTATTGTACTACTTTTCAAGTCAAAATTTAAGTTTAGGTTTTAAACTTGATGTGTTTCATTTCTGGATTTCAAGGCCAACCCTTTGGTTTGTATTTGAGCGAATCATCTAAAAATCACAATGTCGACTTAGCACTGCGTTTTTATAAATCTGTATTTCTGTCGTCAACCGTTCTAGGAACCCTGTGGTTTCGATTCTTTTGCATTTTATAAGTCTATTAGCACCTTTAAAACTTAATTGAATTATGCTTCCCATTACAGTATCTCCAGTCTTCAAATGTCTCCAGAGTAACCTTTGAATAATTTCAGTGCTTACTGTGCTTATCCCGCATTGCTACGATTGATCCCGAAACCTTAATGGTGCTTAAGGGCTCTATTGGATGGATTTATTTTAAATAAGATTATAATAGATTTGTTTTCCACTGACCTCTGGGTGTCAGTGTTACATAGAGAACCTATTAGGAAAAGCTGCCCCTCCCCTCACAAAGCTTTTGTTTGCCCCTTGAAAAAAAGCAGAAAAGGCATTTGAATCGAGAACTCCAACCGATGGAATCGTGCTTTACTCTTTGTACATATTTGACTCATAACGGCTGTGATACAGACATTTATTGTAGAAACGGGCTTTTGTGTCAAACAAATCTGTTGGATAACGATGGGAATCGAAAGGCAAACTAGAAGACGTTTCTTCTCATGGCTTGCTTTTCATTTGGCTCTGCTGTTGTTTGTCGGAAAACGGGCTTTGGGAGAAATAAGGTACTCTATTCCAGAGGAGGTGAAAGATGGAACTGCTGTTGGAAATGTTGCGAAGGATCTTGGCCTTGACATCACCTCTTTGTTTGACCGACGGTTCCGTGTTGTTTCTGAATCAAAGGATGCATTTTTTGAGGTAAACCGGGACAATGGTGTTCTCTATGTCCATAAGAAAATCGACAGAGAGGAGCTCTGTCAGGGCAGCGGTGCCTGTCTAATGGAGCTAAAAGTCATAGTCGAAAACCCTTTGGAAATTCACTACGTAGTTGTAGAAATCACTGATGTAAATGATCACTCTCCTACTTTCCCCGAAAAAGAACAAATATTTGACATTGCTGAGCATACATTACCAGGGAGGCGATTTCAGCTGCACGCTGCTCGTGATCCTGATGCTGGAATTAATTCTATTCGTACATACACTTTAACACCAAATGAACATTTTGAATTAGATATCCGGCAAAGCGATGAGGATAAAATACCATTTTTAGTGCTGAAGAAATCTTTAGACAGAGAACAAAAGGACAGACACACGCTGCTGGTTACAGCAGTTGATGGAGGTAAACCTCCAAGATCAGGTACACTGAATGTTTCCATCATTGTTCTTGACAGTAATGATAACCGCCCAATGTTTACTCAGGAGATTTACCAAATTGAAATAAAAGAAAATGTTCCAGTCGGCACTTCAGTATTTAAAATGAATGCGACAGATCCCGATGAAGGCACCAATAGCGAAATTGAATACAACCTTGTTAAGACTCTTAAGAAAAAAGTCTATGACATTTTTGAGTTGGACAAATTAACCGGAGAAATTAGTGTAAAAGGACCAGTGGACTATGAAGAAAACGACGTTTATAAACTCGATGTTGAGGCATCTGATAAAGGGCAACCACCTTTAACGGGTGAATGTAGAGTGATTATTAAGATAAAAGACGTCAACGACAATCCACCAGAAATAGAAGTTACATCACTGTCAAATACAGTGTCTGAAGACTCAAAACCTGGAACAATGATCTCTCTCATCAGTATGAAGGATAAAGACTCCGGTGTTAATGGAAAAATTATTTCAAGCATAACGTCAGACGTGCCTTTTGAATTAAAACCTTCTTATAAGGAGAACATATATTCAGTTGTTACTAAGGCTTTTTTGGATCGAGAGGAGGTGTCACATTATGAAATAACAATAAAAGCTACTGATTGTGGTGAACCTGCCTTATCTACGTTTAAAACTCTCAGCATTCAGATTTCAGATATAAATGACAACAGTCCACATTTCGAACAAAATCCATTACAGTTTTACCTGGTAGAAAATAACGTTCCCGGGACGTCAATATTCTCTGTAAGCGCAAAGGACAATGATGTAAACGATAATGCAGCTATTTCTTATCATATTGCCAGAGGAAATGATGTAACAACATTCCTAAATGTAAACTCTGACAATGGACAAATATCCGCACTAAAAAGTTTTGACTTTGAAACTCTGAAAACGTTCCAGTTCCAAGTTGTTGCCACAGATTCTGGAACTCCGTCACTAAGCAGCAACGTCACAGTGAACGTGTTCATTCTGGATCAGAACGACAACGCTCCAGTCATCCTGTATCCAGTCAGCTCCAACGGTTCTGCTGAAGGTGTGGAGGAGATTCCCCGCAATGTGAACGCAGGACACTTGGTGACTAAAGTCAGAGCCTATGACGCTGATATAGGATATAACGGCTGGTTACTGTTTTCACTGCAGGAAGTTACTGACCACAGTCTCTTTGCTTTGGACCGCTATACAGGACAGATCAGAACACTTCGCTCATTCACAGAGACAGACGAGGCCGAGCATAAACTGGTCATACTGGTGAAAGACAATGGGAACGTTTCACTCTCAGCAACAGCTACTGTGATTGTCAAACTTGTGGAGCCCAAAGAGGCTTTTGCAGCTTCTGATGTTAAAAGTGCAACAAAGGATGAGGAGGGGAATGATGTGACTTTTTATCTGATGATAACTTTGGGCTCAGTTTCAGTACTTTTTCTGGTCAGTATCATCGTGCTGATTGCAATGCAGTGCTCTAAATCTACAGACTATACTTCTAAATATCTACAAGAGCCTAATTATGATGGGACACTATGTCACAGCATCCAGTACAGATCTGGAGACAAACGGTACATGTTAGTTGGACCCAGGATGAGTATAGGATCTACTATAGTGCCGGGCAGCCATGCAAATACACTGGTGCTCCCTGACAGGAGGAGGACATCTGGAGAGGTAAGACTTTAAAAATATAGTTTTATACAAAATGTTTACAAGTATAGTTCATTGTTTGTGTTTTCCTCCAATATTCTTATCATGTCTCTAAAGCATTTTGGATAGTGAACAGCAACAAATATAACTCACAAGAAACTCAAATATGTCTTGTTGAGTGTGTCGCTTTTTTATTCGGATTCCAACAGATTACTTTGAGTTCCTACTATCTCATTTGTCATAGAAAGTGCTCATTGACAGAAAAAGAGGTGTAAAAATGCAAGTAAGTTAATGCAGGATGTGGCTGTATAGCTCCATCTGCAACAGCAACTGTGTGCTCTGCTTTCCTCTGAACGGTTGTGTCTCTTGTTCATACAAATATAGACTTGAAAAAATGAAAGAGCTCATCTTTGTAAAAAGGAACAAGTCTTTGTTCCTGACCTGTGATAGCTGTCCATGGTGCTGAAATTAAAAGATCACTGTTTTCCAGCAAAACTGAGCCTGTATTGGGGGAATATGTATATGAGCAGTGAGTTTTTGACAGTTTGTTCTCAAAACATTCAAATTTCCAATAAATAACTCACTGGAAAGTTTGTAGATGTTGGAGTGTTTCTATTGAGTTGTTCGGTATTGACTTGTTTTAATAATGTGCAAAGACTTCTGACTTGTGGTGGTGATGAAAGGCATGGACCCTCACACAGCAATGCAATATTAGAATAAAAACACGATTAATATATAATTTTATGACCAATTAATAAGCCTATTGGACACGCCATCTAGAAGAATACATCGTTTAAAACTTGTTTTATTGATCAGGGAGCGCAAGAAGAGAGAGGGGGAGACACAGCTAGAATAATGCTAAAAACCTGAAGCTTTTCAAAGTACGTTACACCTCAGTTTCTGTTCTAGAAATACTTTGTTTCAAAGAAAGAATATGTACTAAAGTTTGTTCTCAGTAATTACCTCTGGGTGTCAGTATTACATTGGGAAACCACAAACGACTTTGTCCCTCCCCTCATGAACCTTTTGTTTGTCAGTAGAGCAAAGACAGCACTTGAATAAAGCACACCAGTCGAATAAATCACGTTGTCTGTTCTGAAAAAATGCGATATTTTGCGGATTGGACATAAATAATTGTTTGTGCATTAGGGGCCTCCTGTGTGTTTGTTGGATAACGATGTGGACCGACACAAAAAACCGAACAAGGAACTACTGCTGGTTTGCTTTTCATTTGGCTCTACTGCTGTTTTTCGGAAAACAGGCTTTGGCTCAGATAAGGTACTCTATTCCGGAGGAGGTAGAAGAGGGAACCGTTGTTGGAAATGTTGCGAAGGATCTTGGCCTTGACATCTCCTCTTTGACTGATCGACGGTTCCGTGTTGTCTCTGGAAGCAAGGACGCTATTTTCGAAGTAAATCAGAATAATGGGGCATTGTACGTCTACAAGCATATTGACAGAGAGGAGCTCTGTCAAGGCAGCGGTGCTTGTCTAATGGAGCTAAAAATCCTTGTTGAAAACCCTTTGGAAATACACTACGTGATTGTAGAAATTACTGATGTAAATGATCACTCCCCAAGTTTTCCTGAAAGAGAACAGATATTTGAAATAGCTGAGCATACATTACCAGGGAGGCGATTTCAACTACACACTGCTCGTGATCCCGATGCTGGAATTAATTCTATTCGTACATACACTTTAACACCAAATGAACATTTTGAAGTAAATATCCGTCAAGGCGATGCTGGTAAGATACCATTTTTAGTGCTGAAGAAATCGTTAGACAGAGAACAAAACGAAAAACACACGCTGCTGATTACAGCAGTTGATGGAGGTAAACCTCCAAGATCAGGTACACTAAATGTTTCTATCATTGTTCTTGACAGTAATGATAACCGCCCAATGTTTAGTCAGGAGATTTATCAAATTTCAATACAGGAAAATGTTCCAGTCGGTACGTCAGTATTTAAAATGAATGCGACGGATCTCGATGAAGACACTAATGGGGAAATTGAATACAGTCTTGGAAAAACCTTGAGGCGGAAAGTCTATGACATTTTTGAATTGGATAAATTAACAGGAGAGATAAGAGTCAAAGGACCAGTGGACTATGAAGAAAACGACGTTTATGAACTGGACGTTGAGGCATCGGATAAAGGAACACCTCCATTAGCGGGTGAGTGTAGAGTCATTATAAAAATCATAGACGTCAACGACAATCCACCAGAAATAGAAGTTACATCACTGTCAAATACAGTGTCTGAAGACTCAAAACCCGGAACAGTTATTTCGCTGCTTAGTGTAACGGATAAAGACTCCGGTGTTAATGGAAAAATTATTTCACACATATCGAATGCCGTGCCTTTTGAATTAAAGCCCTCCTACAAAGAAAACACGTATACAGTTGTAACGAAGGCTTTTTTGGATCGAGAGGAGGTGTCAAATTATGAAATAACAATAAAAGCTACTGATTGTGGTGAACCTCCTTTATCCACTTTTCAGACTCTCAGCATTCAGATATCAGATGTAAATGACAACAGTCCACATTTTGAACAAAATCCATTACAGTTTTACCTGGTAGAAAATAACGTTCCCGGGACGTCAATATTCTCTGTAAGCGCAAAGGACAATGATGTAAACGATAATGCAGCTATTTCTTATCATATTGCCAGAGGAAATGATGTAACAACATTCCTAAATGTAAACTCTGACAATGGACAAATATCCGCACTAAAAAGTTTTGACTTTGAAACTCTGAAAACGTTCCAGTTCCAAGTTGTTGCCACAGATTCGGGAACTCCGTCACTAAGCAGCAACGTCACAGTGAACGTATTCATTCTGGATCAGAACGACAACGCTCCAGTCATCCTGTATCCAGTCAGCTCCAACGGTTCTGCTGAAGGTGTGGAGGAGATTCCCCGCAATGTGAACGCAGGACACTTGGTGACTAAAGTCAGAGCCTATGACGCTGATATAGGATATAACGGCTGGTTACTGTTTTCACTGCAGGAAGTTACTGACCACAGTCTCTTTGCTTTGGACCGCTATACAGGACAGATCAGAACACTTCGCTCATTCACAGAGACAGACGAGGCCGAGCATAAACTGGTCATACTGGTGAAAGACAATGGGAACGTTTCACTCTCAGCAACAGCTACTGTGATTGTCAAACTTGTGGAGCCCAAAGAGGCTTTTGCAGCTTCTGATGTTAAAAGTGCAACAAAGGATGAGGAGGGGAATGATGTGACTTTTTATCTAATGATAACTTTGGGTTCAGTTTCAGTACTTTTTCTCGTCAGTATCATGGTGCTGATTGCAATGCAGTGCTCTAAATCTACAGACTATACTTCTAAATATCTACAAGAGCCTAATTATGACGGGACATTGTGTCACAGCATCCAGTACAGGTCGGGAGACAAGCGGTACATGTTAGTTGGACCCAGGATGAGTATAGGATCTACTATAGTGCCGGGCAGCCATGCGAATACACTAGTGCTCCCTGACAGGAGGAGGGCATCTGGAGAGGTAAGACATTAAAAATAAAGGTTTTATCTGCTATCTTCAAAAGCATACAGTTCATTTTTTCCTTTTGCGTGACATCTTCTTTTTATCATGTCTAAAGCATGTTGCACAGAAAAGGGGGCCATATATATATATATATATACATACATACATATATATACATATATATATATATATATATATATATATATATATATATATATATGTATGTATGTATGTATGAATGTAGTGTGGTGCATCCTGCACAACTCTTAACTGGTTTCTTAAGTTCCTTTTGAATTATTACAGAGTGCTCATTTGTGTAGTAAGAGAGTAATAACAGAGTAATCATAGTGGGTTTGGGAGAACGTATGGGCAGTACGATTGTGGCAGTCTCATAATATACCAACTTTAAACCAACAACTGATAAAAAAAACTTTGAACAAGTAGAAGTGCTTTTGTTGAGTGTTTTGAGCAGTACGAAATGGACTTCGCTGTCTTAACAGTGACCTTTGAATTGCTTTTGTCATCAGAAGGAAAGTCTGTATGACTTCTTGTGATTGCTGTCCATGGTGCTGAAATGCACGAACATGTCAAACAGATTATGCAAAGCGCATTGAATAGTGCTACGATCATGATAAATAAACCTATATTAGAAGTGAAAAGCGTCAATTAATACACCATATGGAGGTGCGTCACATCACACTCTCTGATTTGTCCGTGGAAGGAGAGAGAGAAGAGGAGAGAGAGAAGAGGAGAGAGACGGTGTATACTGTAAAATAGAACAATGATTACATAAAATTATATTGGAGTTATTATGTTATTTCAAGGATTTACACCAGTGTTTACTAGTAGGTTTTTGTTTATTTTTTAAATAATGTCACGTAGTAAACTTTGCTCTTGGTGATCACCTCTGGGTGTCACTATTACATCGGCAAATTGTGGACGACTTTGTTCCTCCCCTTTCAAGGCTTTTGTTTCCTCCTGAAATAGGCAGCGAAGGCATAGGATAAAACGACCAGCCGATACAATCACGCTTTCCGTTTTGCTATTATGCGATACTCAGCAGGATGAACATAATAATTGTTTGTTGAAATAACAGCCTTCGGTCTGTGTGTTTGTTTGATAACGATGTGGACCGACACAAAAAAACGAACAAGGAACTACTGCTGGTTTGCTTTTCATTTGGCTCTACTGCTGCTTTTCGGAAAACAGGCTTTGGCTCAGATAAGGTACTCTATTCCGGAGGAGGTAGAAGAGGGAACTGTTGTTGGAAATGTTGCGAAGGATCTTGGCCTTGACATCTCCTCTTTGACTGATCGACGGTTCCGTGTTGTCTCTGGAAGCAAGGACGCTATTTTTGAAGTAAATCAGAATAATGGGGCATTGTACGTCTACAAGCATATTGACAGAGAGGAGCTCTGTCAAGGCAGCGGTGCTTGTCTAATGGAACTAAAAATCCTTGTTGAAAACCCTTTGGAAATACACTACGTGATTGTAGAAATTACTGATGTAAATGATCACTCTCCAAGTTTTCCCCGAAAGAGAACAGATGTTTGAAATAGCTGAGCATACATTACCAGGAAAGCGATTTCAACTACACGCTGCTCGTGATCCTGATGCTGGAATTAATTCTATTCGTAGATACACTTTAACGACAAACGACCATTTTGAAGTAGATATCCGCCAAAGCGATGAGGATAAAATACCATTTTTAGTGCTGAAGAAAACGTTGGACAGAGAACAAAAGGACAGACACACGCTACTGGTTACAGCAGTTGATGGAGGTAAACCTCCAAGATCAGGGACCCTAAATGTTTCCATCATTGTTCTTGACAGTAATGATAATCGTCCAATGTTTACTCAGGAGATTTATCAAATTTCAATAAAAGAAAATGTTCCAGTCGGTACTTCAGTGTTGAAAATGAATGCGACGGATCCCGATGAAGGCATAAATAGCGAAATTGAATACAGCCTTATTAAAACTCTGAAGAAAAAGGTCTATGACATTTTTGAATTGGACAAATTAACTGGAGAAATTAGAGTAAAAGGAGTGGTAGACTATGAAGAAAACGAAGTTTATAAACTCGATGTTGAGGCATCCGATAAAGGAACGCCTCCACTGACAGGTGAGTGTAGAGTCATTATAAAAATCATAGACGTCAACGACAATCCACCGGAGATAGAAATAACGTCACTGTCAAATACAGTGTCTGAAGACTCAAAACCTGGAACAATTGTTTCTCTCATCAGTGTGACCGATAAAGACTCCGGTGTTAATGGAAAAATTATTACAAGCATAACCTCAGACGTGCCTTTTGAATTAACGCCCTCCTACAAAGAAAACACATATTCAGTTGTTACTAAGGCTTTATTGGATCGAGAGGAGGTGTCACATTATGAAATAACAATAAAAGCCACTGATTGTGGGGAACCTCCCTTATCTACGTTTAAAACATTGAATATTCAGATAGCAGATGTAAATGACAACAGTCCACATTTCGAACAATCCCCTTTACAGTTTTATCTGGTAGAAAATAACGTTGCTGGAAAGTCAATATTGTCGGTAAGCGCAAGAGACAAGGATTTGAATGATAATGCAGCTATTTCTTATCATCTTGTTAGAGAAGGGAATAAAAATTATTTTATGTCGTTTCTCAATATAAACCCAGATAATGGACAGATTACAGCGCTAAAAAGTTTTGACTTTGAAACTCTGAAAACGTTCCAGTTCCAAGTTGTTGCCTCAGATTCTGGAACTCCGTCACTAAGCAGCAACGTCACAGTGAACGTGTTCATTCTGGATCAGAACGACAACGCTCCAGTCATCCTGTATCCAGTCAGCTCCAACGGTTCTGCTGAAGGTGTGGAGGAGATTCCCCGCAATGTGAACGCAGGACACTTGGTGACTAAAGTCAGAGCCTATGACGCTGATATAGGATATAACGGCTGGTTACTGTTTTCACTGCAGGAAGTTACTGACCACAGTCTCTTTGCTTTGGACCGCTATACAGGACAGATCAGAACACTTCGCTCATTCACAGAGACAGACGAGGCCGAGCATAAACTGGTCATACTGGTGAAAGACAATGGGAACGTTTCACTCTCAGCAACAGCTACTGTGATTGTCAAACTTGTGGAGCCCAAAGAGGCTTTTGCAGCTTCTGATGTTAAAAGTGCAACAAAGGATGAGGAGGGGAATGATGTGACTTTTTACCTGATGATAACTTTGGGCTCAGTTTCAGTACTTTTTCTCGTCAGTATCATCGTGCTGATTGCAATGCAGTGCTCTAAATCTACAGACTATACTTCTAAATATCTACAAGAGCCTAATTATGACGGGACACTGTGTCACAGCATCCAGTACAGATCGGGAGACAAACGGTACATGTTAGTTGGACCCAGGATGAGTATAGGATCTACTATAGTGCCGGGCAGCCATGCGAATACACTAGTGCTCCCTGACAGGAGGTCTGCGACTTCAGAGGTAAGACGTGTTTAAATATATTTTTTTTTTACTTCTGTCTTTGTATTTATTTATTGAACACATCTCCTGTTGCTAGCTATGCCGTGAGTGTTTTGGTACTGAGGAAGTGAACATGTTTTTGACGTCCTTGTATTAACTTTCAAATACATATGTGGCACATGGAATAAGATTTCATTATACTTATATAGCCAGTTACCTTATTGTAACATTTTATCTTATAATATACTGCTACAATTTGTTCTGAAATGTATTATTGCACTCGCCAATAGGTGGCAGTATAAGCTGTCTGTGACACTGAGTAGCAAGGCAAATAGAATAAGAGAAGAAGAAGATGCTCTCGGTCAGTGTGTGTGTGCGAGAGCTGCTGAAGTACCTACAGTTTGTTTGTAAGTTTCACCTGTCCCGCCGGTGAAGCAATAAACTCTACGTTTTCTACACCACTGATGTCGTCAATGTGTGCAAGCGGTGTAACACATACTGTAGAAAAGAAATGTACAATATCGTGAGTAATCCTCCCTAAAGTGTGAGGCGATTAATTTAATTTGCGGTGACTATTGAATTGCCTTTTATGTACATTGTTTGGCTTTAAGATTATATTGTCAGCAGCAGTTGAGATAAATCTGTGTTTGTGGAAGAATCGCATGGTGGCACTAAACAACCAGAAATACGCATCACATCGGTTCACAGTACATTAGGTCTGTGAGACTGCCTCTGAATCATTCAGGAGGGCAGACCCTTATCCTCCCAATGTAAATGTATTTGAACAGTTTTCTCGTCCATACCGAGCGCATTGTAAGACGTGGATTTTCTTCCCCTCAATCGATGGATATATAACCAGCCTGCAGATTATTTGGTATTTTCTAGATTTATCCATAGGCAGCAGACAATGGAACAAAGAGGACAGCACTCCTGGCGACAAGGAAGGAAATGGGTCGCCCTTGTGCTGGCTTGGAGTTTAATTTTCGGCAAGGCATCGGGACAAATAAGATATTCTATATCAGAAGAGATTAAAGAAGGGACTGCTGTTGGGAATATAGCAAAGGATCTGGGAATAGATCCAAATATAATGAAAACAAGGGGGTTTCGTATTGTGTCTGGATCCACCGAGCCCCTTTTCCAGGTAAACGAAAATGATGGCATTTTATACGTAAATCGTAATATTGACCGAGAGGAAATATGCCAGCGGACCAATGTATGTTTGATAAACCTTAAAACCGTACTAGAGAACCCACTGGAGATACATTATGTTGCAGTAGAAGTGTTAGACGTGAATGACCATTCGCCCTCTTTCCCGGAGAACAACAAAAGGCTAGAGATTTCAGAATCCACTCTACCGGGAACCAGATTCCAGTTGCATGCTGCTCTCGATCCAGATGGTGGTGTGAATTCCGTTCAACATTATAAACTGAATCAAAATAATAATTTTCGACTGGAAGTGAAAGATCGTGGGAAAGATGGCAAAGTGCCTATTTTACAATTACAAAGCCCATTAGACAGAGAGGTCTCTAGCAGCCATAGACTACTGCTTACAGCCCTGGATGGGGGTAAACCTCCTAAAACCGGTACCATGGAGATATTTATAGACGTTTTAGATGTGAATGACAATGCGCCAGTTTTTACAAAAGATATATATTCTGCAGAGATAAATGAAAATTCACCAATTGGAACAACAGTGATACGAGTAAATGCCACTGATATGGACGACGGTTTAAATGGAGATGTTAGCTATTCCTTTGGTAATGTAAACAATAAGGTGCGGGGGCTGTTCGATGTTGACCCTAGCACGGGTGAAATAACTGTGAAGGGACAATTAGACTACGAAGTGGATGACAGTTACGAGATAGATATCCAAGCGTCTGACAGCGGTGCTATTTCTTTTAGAACGGATAAGAGTGTTACTGTACATATCAAAGACATAAATGACAATGCACCTGTAATTGAGGTCACGTCACTGTCTAACAAAATTTCAGAGAATTCCAGACCAGGAACGACAGTAGCACTTATCAGCATTACCGATTTGGACTCTGGAGTGAATGGAAAAGTTATCAGCTTTGTTAAAGACGATGTCCCTTTCACACTATCGCCTTCAATACAGGATAACATGTACGCGGTCGTGACAAAGTCACAGCTTGACAGAGAAAATAAATCAATTTATGATGTGACAGTAATCGCGAAAGATGCGGGTGAACCAGCATTAACATCTGAAAAAACCTTGAGAGTTGTTGTATCTGACGTAAACGATAACAGTCCAGAGTTTTCAATGAGCCGATATAATTTTTATGTCACTGAGAATAACCCCCCGGGAGCGTCGGTATTTTCTTTAATCGCGTCTGATCGTGATGAGGGAGATAGTGCTCTTATTTCCTATCATATACTCAGAGATGGAGGTTATGAAAATAAAGTGACAACATTTCTTAACATCAATCCCGATAATGGAGATATTTTGGCGCTAAAAAGTTTCGACTTTGAAACACTGAAAACGTTCCAGTTCCAAGTTGTTGCCTCAGATTCTGGAACTCCGTCACTAAGCAGCAACGTCACAGTGAACGTGTTCATTCTGGATCAGAACGACAACGCTCCAGTCATCCTGTATCCAGTCAGCTCCAACGGTTCTGCTGAAGGTGTGGAGGAGATTCCCCGCAATGTGAACGCAGGACACTTGGTGACTAAAGTCAGAGCCTATGACGCTGATATAGGATATAACGGCTGGTTACTGTTTTCACTGCAGGAAGTTACTGACCACAGTCTCTTTGCTTTGGACCGCTATACAGGACAGATCAGAACACTTCGCTCATTCACAGAGACAGACGAGGCCGAGCATAAACTGGTCATACTGGTGAAAGACAATGGGAACGTTTCACTCTCAGCAACAGCTACTGTGATTGTCAAACTTGTGGAGCCCAAAGAGGCTTTTGCAGCTTCTGATGTTAAAAGTTCAACAAAGGATGAGGAGGGGAATGATGTGACTTTTTACCTGATGATAACTTTGGGTTCAGTTTCTGTACTTTTTCTCGTCAGTATCATCGTGCTGATTGCAATGCAGTGCTCTAAATCTACAGACTATACTTCTAAATATCTACAAGAGCCTAATTATGACGGGACACTGTGTCACAGCATCCAGTACAGATCTGGAGACAAACGGTACATGTTAGTTGGACCCAGGATGAGTATAGGATCTACTATAGTGCCGGGCAGCCATGCGAATACACTAGTGCTTCCTGACAGGAGGAGGGCATCTGGAGAGGTAAGACTTTTAAATGCAAATATTTCAAAACATGTTTACGAGCAAACGCTTCCTATTTGGCTGTGATTGTGTACATACTTAGACTAACAAATTTCCAAAGCCTCTTTATATAATGACCCTTTCAACAGTAACATTTTCAGAACACGTGAACGTCAAAACATATGGGCCAAGTGTGACGTTCCCTGCTCGGACCTGTGTCACAGTATTTCAATTTCTGTTACCCCTTTTGCTGTTCTGTTTTTCACAGAAGTTAGTACTGTTCGACTGTGTCTAAAAGAGTTGCACGTCTGCCAATCAGCATAATAATAATATATAGATTGTCCTTGTTTCTTTGATATTGCTTACTGTTCTCCTAGCCCATATTGTGTATCTGTCTTGTAAACGTCTATAGACCTTTATGAGTATCGGGCGTATTTCAAATTGATGGAATGAATTATTGTCTCTCATTGTAAAGACGTATTAGGAACAGTCGTAATAACTGTAGCCTATTTTTTTAGCTAAGTGTGGCCAAAACGTTTCGACATGGACCTGCCAATTCAATTTCAGACAAAACCCTCCCGACACTCGCTGTTGGTATTATGAATGCATTTGTTTCAGCATTTTTAAACGGGCTTAATAACTAACCACAGAACTTGTTGGTTAAGGATATTGGTTATGTAATGAACCGTGGTCGCTGTCCATTGTACTGAAATACACCGGCTTTACTATTCTCAGGCAAAAGAGGGTGAACGGGTAAACGTGTCGAATAGTAATATTTAATCAGAGCACTTAATTTGCATTACAGCCTTAGCTTCATTTGTGTTGATTTTCCGAATGAAATTCTTCAGTCAAATTTAAGCAATACTGATAAAACGGTTTCTCCACTTTTGCCTTGCTCTTTTTAAGTAGATTTGCTGACAACATTTATAAAGCAGTACGCCATTATACAGTTTAAACTGACATAAAATGTTGTCCTCTTGGTGTCAGTGTAACATCAAGGAGGCCATGTAGGACTTCGTCCCTCCCATAGCAAAGCTTTTGTTTGGTACCTCACTACAGAGAATACATTTCATGCAAGAACGGGAGTCGGATGAGACCGTGTGCTGCGCGGATATAGAAAACGGATTTGCTGCAGGACCAGATTCCTGTGTGTTTCTGTGTTGGATAAAAATGGGGAGTGAAAGACGATGTCGATCAAGTGACTACGGTTGGTTTGCTTTTCGGTTTTCCTTACTGCTGTTTTTCGGCAGACAGGCTTTGGCTGAATTGAGGTACTCTATTCCAGAGGAGATGAAAGAAGAAACTGTTGTTGGAAATGTTGCCAAGGATCTTGGTCTGGACAAAACCTCTTTGGTTGATCGACGGTTCCGTGTTGTGTCTGGATCTAAGGACGCTTTTTTCGAGGTTAACCCGGACAATGGTGCCTTACAGATCCATAAGAAAATCGACAGAGAGGAGCTGTGTCAGGGAAGTGGTGCATGCTTAATGGAGCTAAAAATTCTTGTAGAAAACCCTTTAGAAATGCACCATATTGTTGTAGAAATCACTGATGTAAATGATCACTCCCCCAGTTTTCCTGAAAAGGAACAGAAATTTCAAATAGCAGAGCATACATCTCCGGGAACTCGTTTTCAACTACATGCGGCCCGTGATCCTGATGCCGGAGTGAACTCGATTCGTACATATACATTAACGGCAAATGAACATTTTGAAATAGAAATCAGTCAAAGTGATGAGGATAAAATGCCATCTTTAGTTCTGAAGAAATCTTTAGACAGAGAACAAAAGAACAAACACTTGCTATTTGTTACAGCGGTTGATGGAGGTAAACCTCCAAGATCGGGTACGCTAAATGTTTCCATCATTGTTCTTGATGTTAATGATAATCGTCCAATGTTTAGTCAGGAAACTTACCCAATAGAAATATATGAAAACGCCTCAGTTGGTACTACTGTTACAAGAGTGAATGCAACAGATCCAGACGAAGGGACAAATGGGGAAATAGAGTACAGCCTGAGCAAAGCGTTAGCACGTAAAGTTTACGACATCTTTGAATTGGATCGTTTAAGTGGACAAATTAAGTTGAAAGGGAAGTTGGATTTTGAGGACTCTGAGATTTATAAACTAGATATTGACGCGTCGGACAAAGGAACACCTCCATTAATAGGAGGGTGTAGAGTCATTGTAAAGATAAAAGACGTCAATGATAATCCCCCAGAAATAGAGGTCACATCACTGTCAAATACAGTGTCTGAAGACTCAAAACCTGGAACAGTTATTTCACTTATTAGTGTGACGGATAAAGACTCCGGTGTAAATGGAAAAATTATCTCACGCATAACTAATGACGTGCCTTTTGAATTAAAACCGTCCTACAAGGAAAATATATATTCAGTTGTCACGAAGGGGTTTTTGGATCGAGAGGACGTGTCACATTATGAAATAATAATAAAAGCCACTGATTGTGGTGAACCTCCTTTATCCACTTTTAAAACTCTCAGCATTCAGATTTCAGATATAAATGACAACAGTCCACATTTCGAACAAAATCCATCACAGTTTTACCTGGTTGAAAATAACGTTCCCGGGACGTCAATATTCTCTGTAAGCGCAAAGGACAATGATGTGAACGACAATGCAGCCATTTCTTATCATATTGCTAGAGGAAATTATGTAACATCTTTCCTAAATGTAAACTCTGAAAACGGTCAAATATCCGCACTAAAAAGTTTTGACTTTGAAACTCTGAAAACGTTCCAGTTCCAAGTTGTTGCCACAGATTCTGGAACACCGTCACTAAGCAGCAACGTCACAGTGAACGTGTTCATTCTGGATCAGAACGACAACGCTCCAGTCATCCTGTATCCAGTCAGCTCCAACGGTTCTGCTGAAGGTGTGGAGGAGATTCCCCGCAATGTGAACGCAGGACACTTGGTGACTAAAGTCAGAGCCTATGACGCTGATATAGGATATAACGGCTGGTTACTGTTTTCACTGCAGGAAGTTACTGACCACAGTCTCTTTGCTTTGGACCGCTATACAGGACAGATCAGAACACTTCGCTCATTCACAGAGACAGACGAGGCCGAGCATAAACTGGTCATACTGGTGAAAGACAATGGGAATGTTTCACTCTCAGCAACAGCTACTGTGATTGTCAAACTTGTGGAGCCCAAAGAGGCTTTTGCAGCTTCTGATGTTAAAAGTACAACAAAGGATGAGGAGGGGAATGATGTGACTTTTTATCTAATGATAACTTTGGGTTCAGTTTCAGTACTTTTTCTCGTCAGTATCATCGTGCTGATTGCAATGCAGTGCTCTAAATCTACAGACTATACTTCTAAATATCTACAAGAGCCTAATTATGACGGGACACTGTGTCACAGCATCCAGTACAGATCGGGAGAAAAACGATACATGTTAGTTGGACCCAGGATGAGTATAGGATCTACTATAGTGCCGGGCAGCCATGCGAATACACTAGTGCTTCCTGACAGGAGGAGGACATCTGTAGAGGTAAGATTTCAAGAGCAAATGCTGTGTGTTCTATTTAAATGTGTGTCACATTATTTGAGGTTCGTGCATTTGTGACGTCTTATTCAGCACGTTTCAACTACGTTCAGAAATGTCTGAGACAGATGTTATTGTGTCCTCTGTTTTAAAAACGAATACATGCAAGTTTGCCTGCTTACTATAATATTGGGTCAGCTTTCTACTTCGGTTGCCAAGATCCTCTGTTTGATGCGCAATTTTATTTTAGCTCCTCCTTTTAATCGACTCTCTTGTACACGCGCTTACACTTGAAGTAGTTATGAACACAAGATTTGTTTGTGTTTAATGTAATAAATAATCCATACCTTCCAGTGGGAGAACAGAAAAGCAAATGTCTTACTTAGATTTAGCCTCTTTTCGGAACGTGTCGGTTTTGTTCCATCAGTAATGTTAATGAAATTTAATATAACACCTGGCTACACTGGTATACTGTTAGTTATTTCTATTGGTAGTACTCATGTCTGTTATTCAAAAGGCTTCATCATTAATGAGATAAATAATATGGTTGATACAACAAAAATGTTGCAAGACTGCTAAGAATTGCTATCCACGGTGCTGAAATGCAGTGACTTTTAGGCAAGAATATGAGCAGAGCTAAACAAAAACATATTCTCAAAAGGTTAGTTTTTCTTTTTTTTTTTCTCTTGCAGTTAAATTTATATTGCCACGTAGAAAGAACTGTTTATATCATTGTCGAGTATGGTACATCACTACTTCATACTGTTTGGTTTTTGTCTATTTGGGTCAGAGACAGCAATAACAAGTACATAGCTCTAAGAATGTTGGAACCCTCTCCATAGCATTGTGGCTTTGTGATCATGTTGTTTCTTTACAAACTGATTTATTTCCACTTCTTTTACAATATGGTGGAGTTTCTGAGCATAGTATATACCCTGGTATGCAATTAAACGACTTTAAATCGTCTAAAATGATGTCCTCTTGGTGTCACTGTTACATCAAAAAGGCCATAAACGGCTCTCCGTCCCTCCCCTAAGAAAGCTTTTGTTTTGCGCCACACATCAGAGGATACATTTTATTTGAACATGCCAGTCGAATGAGACGTGCGGTGTGTTTTCTTAGAAATGCGATACTAATCGCGTCGGATATACACATTTTATTTGTTGTATAGACAGGGCCCCTGTGTCTTGTATAACGATGGGGAACGAAAGACGATTTCGATCAAGCGAATACTGTTGGTTTGTTTTTTATTTTGCCTTTCTGCTGTTTTTCGGAAGGCAGACTTTGGCTGAATTGAGATATTCTATTCCAGAGGAGATGAAAGAAGGGAGTGTTGTTGGAAATGTTGCCAAGGATCTTGGTCTGGACAAAACCTCTTTGATTGATCGCCGGTTCCGTGTTGTGTCTGGATCTAAGGACGCTTTTTTCGAGGTAAACCCTGACAATGGTGCCTTACAGATCCAAAAAAAAATCGACAGAGAGGAGCTGTGTCAGGGAAGTGGTGCATGCTTAATTGAGCTGAAAATCCTTGTTGAAAACCCTTTAGAAATACACTATGTAGTCGTGGAAATAACTGACGTAAACGATCACTCCCCTGGTTTTACTGAAAAGGAACAGCAATTTCAAATAGCGGAACATACATCTCCGGGAACGCGATTCCAGCTACATGCGGCCCGTGATCCTGATGCCGGAGTGAACTCTATTCGTACATATACATTAACGGTAAATGATCACTTTGAAATACATGTTAGTCAAAGTGATGAGGATAAAATACCATTTTTAGTTCTGAGAAAGTCTTTAGACAGAGAACAAAAGAACAAACACTTGCTATATGTTACAGCGGTTGATGGAGGTAAACCTCCAAGATCAGGTACGCTAAATGTTTCCATCATTGTTCTTGATGTTAATGATAATCGTCCGGTATTTAGTCAGGATACTTACCAGATAGAAATATATGAAAATGTCCCAGTTGGTACTATTGTTACACGAGTGAATGCAACAGACCCAGATGAAGGGACAAATGGGGAAATAGAGTACAGCCTCAGCAAAGCATTAGCACGTAAAGTTTACGACATATTTGAACTGGACAGTTTAAGTGGACAAATTAAGTTGAAAGGAGCGTTGGACTTTGAGGACTCTGAGATTTATAAACTAGATGTTCAAGCATTGGATAAGGGAACACCTCCATTATCAGGACGGTGTAGAGTTATAGTAAAGATAAAAGATGTCAATGATAATGCCCCAGAAATAGAAGTTACGTCACTGTCAAATACAGTGTCTGAAGACTCAAAACCTGGAACAATCATTTCACTTATTAGTGTAACCGATAAAGACTCCGGCGTAAATGGAAAAATTATCTCAAGCATAACCGAGGAAGTTCCTTTTGAGTTAAAACCTTCTTACAAAGAAAACACATATTCAGTTGTCACGAAGGGGTTTTTGGATCGAGAGGAGGTGTCACATTATGAAATAACAATAAAAGCCACTGATTGTGGTGAACCTCCTTTATCTACGCTTAAAACACTAAATATTCAGATAGCAGATGTAAATGACAACAGTCCACATTTCGAACAAAATCCATTACAGTTTTACCTGGTAGAAAATAACGTTGCTGGAGCGTCGATATTCTCTGTAAGCGCAAAGGACAATGATGTGAACGACAATGCAGCTATTTCTTATCATATTGCCAGAGGAAATGATGTAACATCTTTCCTAAATGTAAACTCTGACAATGGACAAATATCCGCACTAAAAAGTTTTGACTTTGAAACTCTGAAAACGTTCCAGTTCCAAGTTGTTGCCACAGATTCTGGAACTCCGTCACTAAGCAGCAACGTCACAGTGAACGTGTTCATTCTGGATCAGAACGACAACGCTCCAGTCATCCTGTATCCAGTCAGCTCCAACGGTTCTGCTGAAGGTGTGGAGGAGATTCCCCGCAATGTGAACGCAGGACACTTGGTGACTAAAGTCAGAGCCTATGACGCTGATATAGGATATAACGGCTGGTTACTGTTTTCACTGCAGGAAGTTACTGACCACAGTCTCTTTGCTTTGGACCGCTATACAGGACAGATCAGAACACTTCGCTCATTCACAGAGACAGACGAGGCCGAGCATAAACTGGTCATACTGGTGAAAGACAATGGGAACGTTTCACTCTCAGCAACAGCTACTGTGATTGTCAAACTTGTGGAGCCCAAAGAGGCTTTTGCAGCTTCTGATGTTAAAAGTTCAACAAAGGATGAGGAGGGGAATGATGTGACTTTTTACCTGATGATAACTTTGGGTTCAGTTTCTGTACTTTTTCTCATCAGCATCATCGTGCTGATTGCAATGCAGTGCTCTAAATCTACAGACTATACTTCTAAATATCTACAAGAGCCTAATTATGACGGGACACTGTGTCACAGCATCCAGTACAGATCGGGAGACAAACGGTACATGTTAGTTGGACCCAGGATGAGTATAGGATCTACTATAGTGCCGGGCAGCCATGCGAATACACTAGTGCTTCCTGACAGGAGGAGAACATCTGGAGAGGTAAGACATTAATATGTAGGAAATGTGGTGTTTTCTATTTAGATGTCTATCACATTTTTGAGGTTTGTAGACTTGTGGTGTCTTATTCAGTATGTTCCTACTACGCTCAGAAATGTATGCAACATACGTGATTGTGTCCTCTGTTTCAAAACAACAGTTGTAAGTTTGCCAGTTTATTTGATTGTTGGACTCAGCTTCCTGCTTCTGTTGGCAAGAGATGCTGTCTGATGCACAGTTTATCTTAGCTCCTCTCATCCACTGACTGTTTTATAGATACCTATACACTCTCGAAGCTTTTATGAACATCATTTGTGTTTCTCTATAATGAAATAAATTATCCTTCTCTCCCAGTGGGAGAACAGAAAAGCCAAGCCTTATATTTAATTGTAGATTTGGGCAAAGAGCTATGCCACTGACCGTCTATAATTGAAATACAATTCCTCGCACTAACTCTCTGCACTGATATACTTTTAGTTATTTTGTGTTAGTAGCACATACCATCATTGTGCAAAATGCATCATAATTAATGTTCAAGAGACTGATGAATGTAGTCTCAATCATCCGACCTACAACAGTGTGTCCCGACCCCTTCATGCACTCGTAGCATGGCTGTGGCTAACAAGCGAACAAGTTAGTGTTGGAGAAAAACGTGAGCTCAATGAAGCAAATTAAGCAGTAGAAAGTTGTAAGCAGCAAGTGTTTACCAGTCTACCGAGTGTTTTCCACTCCTTTGGATTAACTGTGTGCGTGGATGTAACAAATAAGTTTATACTTTTTCTGTCTTTGTGGTAATGTGTAGGATTATATGAACACTTTGTTATCTAAACCAAGCTGAGCTTATTAAGTTTCTAATGAATAAAGTAATCTTTGTTGTGTAAAGAAATGTAGCTGTTACATTTCACCAGTTCATTCACATTGTAATAGACACTTGAATTTGAGCTTTAATTTCCCAAGTTAACCTACTGCTCATTAAAGGGAGAATGTGGGCACAGTCGTGATAATATTGTAGAGGAGAGATATATATTTAGCTGTTTCCAGGTGTTTGATGTGGTTGTGATGTAGATTCAGTTTGGTGTGTTCCTATTGTTCTTCTTAGAACTTAGATGTGCATTATTACATGCTAGTATGTATATGAATGCTAGTAATTTGACAGCGTTAGGTGTTTTTTTCTGAATGTAAAGGTGTCTATTACCTATAATATTGATATTGATATATCACGTTTATCTGAATGTGCCATCCTTAAGTAATGCTGTGCATTAAGGTTAGTAATGGCAATCATGATTTATCTCTGTGGTTCTTATGTTCCCTTGTAGACCACACACACTCCCTGCCACTGGTAAAAGGAAGTTCTGTGTCTTCTATGTTTGGCACCCTATTTCAACGGCTATCCTACTTGAACCATATAATCTCACCTACAATTAAGGACACAAATACTGTGGTTAAGACAGAAAGAAGCTGCAAGGATGCTTAAAATTGCTGTCCATGGTGCTGAAATCCATTGACTTTACTATTTTGAAGCCACAATATGGACAAAGCTAAATACACATAATAATTGGGTTAGAGTCTTTTTTTCTCTTAGACTTAATTTATATTGCCATTTAAAAGTATTAACCATTTAAATTCTTCCTACTGGGTCATTTTAATGTGTTGCAGAGATAGCAATAACAAGTACATAGCTCTAAGAATGTTGGAGCATTGTCCATAGCATTAAGCGTCTGTGATCATGTTTTTTTTTTTTTCATAAACTGCTTTTTCTTTGCTTCTTTTGTGACATCTCCAGGTGGATTTTCTGAGCAAAGTATATACAGTAGTATGCCATTTTAAAAACAACAAATCGTATTAAATGTAGTCCTCTTGGTGTCACTGTTACATCAATAAGGCCATGAATGACTCTCAGTCCCTCCCCTAACAAAGCTTTTGTTTGATACCTCACATCCAGGGATACATTTGATTTGAGCATGCAAGTCGAAGGACACCGTGTTGTGTGTTTTCTAAAGATGCGATTCTAAAAGGGGCAGACATACACATTTAATTTACTGCATAGACAACCTCATGTGTATGTGCTGTTGGTTAACAATGGAGAGTGAAAGACGACAGCGATCAAGCGACTTCGGTTGGTTTGTTTTTCGGTTTTCCTTACTGCTGTTTTTCGGAAGGCAGGCTTTGGCTGAATTGAGGTACTCTATTCCAGAGGAGATGAAAGAAGGAAGTGTTGTTGGAAATGTTGCCAAGGATCTTGGTCTGGACAAAACCTCTTTGATTGATCGACGGTTCCGTGTTGTGTCTGGATCTAAGGACGCTTTTTTCGAGGTAAACCCTGACAATGGTGCCTTACAGATCCAAAAAAAAATCGACAGAGAGGAGCTGTGTCAGGGAAGTGGTGCATGCTTAATTGAGCTGAAAATCCTTGTTGAAAACCCTTTAGAAATACACTATGTAGTCGTGGAAATTACTGATGTAAACGATCACTCCCCCAGTTTTTCTGAAAAGGAACAGCAATTTGAAATATTTGAACATACATCACAGGGAACGCGATTCGATCTACATGCGGCCCGTGATCCTGATGCCGGAGTGAACTCTATTCGTACATATACATTAACGGCAAATGAACATTTTGAAATAGAAATCAGTCAAAGCGATGAGGATAAAATGCCATCTTTAGTTCTGAGAAAATCATTAGACAGAGAACAAAAGAACAAACACTTGCTATATGTTACAGCGGTTGATGGAGGTAAACCTCCAAGATCAGGTACGCTAAATGTTTCCATCATTGTTCTTGATATGAATGATAATCGTCCAATGTTTAGTCAAGATACTTACCAAATAGAAATATATGAAAATGTCCCAGTTGGTACTACTGTTACAAGAGTAAATGCAACAGACCCAGACGAAGGGACAAATGGGGAAATAGAGTACAGCCTGAGCAAAACGTTAGCACGTAAAGTTTACGACATCTTTGAACTGGACAGTTTAAGTGGACAAATTAAGTTGAAAGGAGCGTTGGACTTTGAGGACTCTGAGATTTATAAACTAGATGTTCAAGCATCAGATAAAGGAACACCTCCATTAACAAGCCGATGTAAAGTCATAGTAAAGATAAAAGATGTCAATGATAATGCCCCAGAAATAGAACTCACATCACTGTCAAATACAGTGTCTGAAGACTCAAAACCTGGAACAATTATTTCACTTATTAGTTTAACGGATAAAGACTCCGGTGTAAATGGAAAAATTATCTCACGCATAACCGAGGAAGTTCCTTTTGAG
This sequence comes from Dicentrarchus labrax, assembly GCF_905237075.1. Classification (NCBI taxonomy): domain Eukaryota; kingdom Metazoa; phylum Chordata; class Actinopteri; family Moronidae; genus Dicentrarchus; species Dicentrarchus labrax. The sequence goes on along the minus strand of NW_026136713.1, from coordinate 10,577,880 downwards.
TTAAAACCTTCTTACAAAGAAAACACATATTCAGTTGTCACGAAGGGGTTTTTGGATCGAGAGGAGGTGTCACATTATGAAATAATAATAAAAGCCACTGATTGTGGTGAACCTCCTTTATCCACTTTTAAAACTCTCAGCATTCAGATATCAGATGTAAATGACAACAGTCCACATTTCGAACAAAATCCATTACAGTTTTACCTGGTAGAAAATAACGTTGCTGGAGCGTCGATATTCTCTGTAAGCGCAAAGGACAATGACGTGAAAGACAATGCAGCAATTTCTTATCATATTGCTAGAGGAAATGATGTAACATCTTTCCTAAATGTAAACTCTGATAATGGACAAATATCCGCACTAAAAAGTTTTGACTTTGAAACACTGAAAACGTTCCAGTTCCAAGTTGTTGCCACAGATTCTGGAACTCCGTCACTAAGCAGCAACGTCACAGTGAACGTGTTCATTCTGGATCAGAACGACAACGCTCCAGTCATCCTGTATCCAGTCAGCTCCAACGGTTCTGCTGAAGGTGTGGAGGAGATTCCCCGCAATGTGAACGCAGGACACTTGGTGACTAAAGTCAGAGCCTATGACGCTGATATAGGATATAACGGCTGGTTACTGTTTTCACTGCAGGAAGTTACTGACCACAGTCTCTTTGCTTTGGACCGCTATACAGGACAGATCAGAACACTTCGCTCATTCACAGAGACAGAAGAGGCCGAGCATAAACTGGTCATACTGGTGAAAGACAATGGGAACGTTTCACTCTCAGCAACAGCTACTGTGATTGTCAAACTTGTGGAGCCCAAAGAGGCTTTTGCAGCTTCTGATGTTAAAAGTTCAACAAAGGATGAGGAGGGGAATGATGTGACTTTTTATCTAATGATAACTTTGGGTTCAGTTTCAGTACTTTTTCTCGTCAGTATCATGGTGCTGATTGCAATGCAGTGCTCTAAATCTACAGACTATACTTCTAAATATCTACAAGAGCCTAATTATGACGGGACACTGTGTCACAGCATCCAGTACAGATCTGGAGACAAACGGTACATGTTAGTTGGACCCAGGATGAGTATAGGATCTACTATAGTTCCAGGCAGCCATGCGAATACTCTAGTGCTCCCTGACAGGAGGAGAACATCTGGAGAGGTAAGCTGTTTTTTATTGCCGAAACTATTTTTCATTTATTTTTTGATGTTAATATATCTCTTTATTATCTTCATGGCTTAACTGTTGTTTGAGGAATGACTCTACGTGCAAATCTGAGTCCAACGTCGCTGTCCATTGTGCTGAACCAACACGCTATACTATAGTACTGTCTTGTTCTTGATGAAATCGCCAGTAATACATCAAATGAGCTTTATCTTTAGGTGTGTTGTATTTGTTGAAGAACACATTTACTGTAAAGTGATCACTTGGTGTCAGTATGTGAGTAGAAAAGTGTTTCAAGAAAGGCCTTTTGTCAGCGATATAGGCCCTCCCCTTTGTGGGATGGGTTTTCACATTTCAGTAGTGGTTGTATGCTTAACACACACAGCGAATATTCAGCACCTGCGATACTGAAAATACACTGGAAACTGTACATGTTATTTTCGGTCTATCTATTTTTCATTTGATAAAAAAATCGTCATTGTGACTCTTCGGGATACATTTTTATCTGCTAGTTATGGGGCAGAACGGACTTGGAGCATCGAGACGGCAATGGCGATGGATCGCTTTCATTGTTTCATTAATTTTGCTGTGGAGCAGCGCTTCGGCGCAGATAAGATATTCCATCGCTGAGGAAGTTAAAGAAGGAACTGTTGTTGGAAATATAGCGAAGGATTTGGGATTAGAGAAGAACACACTGAAAGAGAGAGGATGTCGTATTGTTGAGGGTTCAACGGAGTCATTTTTTCATGTAAACCAGAACGATGGAATACTGTATGTTGACCATATAATTGACAGGGAGAAGGTTTGTGAACGGAGCAGTGTATGCTTGATCAACCTAAAAACAGTGCTGGAAAACCCCCTTGAAATTCATTATGTGACTGTGGAGGTGCTGGATGTGAACGACCACTCTCCCACCTTCTCAACAAAAGAGTCGCGTCTCGAAATTTCAGAGTCAGTTTTACCAGGTTTGCGCCTCCAGCTGCAAGCAGCACACGACCCTGATGTCGGCCAGTTTTCGGTACAGGAGTATAAACTTAGCCCTAATGATCATTTTCGTTTGGAAGTCAAAGATCGTGGAAAAGACGGGAAAATACCGATATTGGTTTTACTCAAGACGTTAGATAGGGAAACAAAGAGAAGTCACAAATTGCTTCTTACAGCTATTGATGGAGGGAAACCAAGTAAATCTGGAACAGCTGAAATTACAGTTGACGTCTTAGACGTCAATGATAATATGCCAGTTTTCAACGAAGACACATACTCGGTACTTTTGGAAGAAAATGCTCCCATTGGCACAACAATTATAAAAGTAAATGCTTCTGATTTAGATGAAGGATCCAATGGGGAGATTACATATGCATTAGGCAAGAATGTGAATAACCGAATACGTGAACTATTTCGTATAGATGAGAATACGGGTGAAATTATAGTTCAAGATCTGATAGACTTTGAAACAGAGGAAAGTTATGAAATTGATATACAGGCATCTGATAAAGGATCTGCTCCTCTGAGAACAGACAAAAGTGTGTTGGTCAATATTGTTGATTTAAATGATAACGCCCCTCATATAGAGGTCACATCATTTTCGAGGGCAATACCAGAGGATGCAAGACTGGGGACCACTGTGGCGTTGATCAGTGTTCTTGATAAAGACTCAGGTCTTAACGGGAAAGTTATTTGCTCATTTAATGAAGACGTTCCGTTCAAATTATCACCTTCAACACAAGACAACATGTATGCTATAGTCACAAAATCGCCCCTAGATAGAGAGAAGCATTCCGTATATGATGTTACGATTGTTGCAAAAGATGCAGGTGCGCCATCATTGTCTTCTGAAAAAAGCATTAGTATCGTTGTATCAGATGTAAACGATAACAGTCCTGAGTTTTCAGCGAGCCCTTACACGTATTATATTACTGAGAACAACTCTCCGGGGGCGTCACTGTTTGCTGTGAGGGCATCAGACCACGATGAGGGTGATAATTCTCGTATTTTATATCACATTTTAAGAGATGGAAAAGAGAATAACAAACTCAATTTATTAAATCTTAATGTGGCCTGGTCAAGAATGATGAGACCGTACACAAATAAAATTATTTTTGTGGGTTCTTTTATTTCCCGACTGAGCTTAATAAAGAACAGCATTAATATTGTTTCTTGAGGATTTAGGACAGATATAACAAAACGGAATGATAACTTTTCCCTATTCCTTGTCTGGCAACAAGCATCTGCTTTAACAGTTCTCCTTAGCAGTTGATGAACAATGGTGTATGTAGACTACCCCCAGCTACAGTTACCAGGCTCAAACTCATACAGCTTCATTTACTTCATTAAACTGAACTTCAGACATTAGCTAACTCTAGACAACAGTAGTGGCACCTCTCTAAATAAAGAAAATAAAAACATTTGTTAAGCCACGTAACTCATAGTCACTTCAACATAAAATACTTCAATTGCATGAGAAATATAAAAATACATTCAATACAAAATATTCTCTCCATTTACATATTCTTACAATTCAGAAACAATTTAGTAGTACAATTAACTCACTTTCACTCCAGTGTGCAGCCTGTGTTCCAAGACACACACCTGGAATTCAACACGCATATATCTCCCCTCTAAATTAGGCAGAAAACATACAAATGGACATAGCTTATTTAATCAGTCAGCATACATTGAAATGAGATAATTCTGTTTATACATGTGCTTTATCATTACTCACGCTAACCCCGCTGTTCAGTGTTGCCCTCAGCGTGGCGGAGATACGCACACAAACTCATTTACAGATCTACAGAAATCGTCAGGAATACAAAATCATCATTTTCGGGGCAATACCAGCCTTAAGGCTGCAAGACTGGGGACCACGTGGCGTTGATCAGTGTTCTTGATAAAGACTCAGGTCTTAACGGGAAAGTTATTTGCTCATTTAATGAAGACGTTCCGTTCAAATTATCACCTTCAACACAAGACAACATGTATGCTATAGTCACAAAATCGCCCCTAGATAGAGAAAGCATTCCGTATATGATGTTACGATTGTTGCAAAAGATGCAGGTGCGCCACTCATTGTCTTCTGAAAAAGCATTAGTATCGTTGTATCAGATGTAAACGATAACAGTCCTGAGTTCTTTTCCGCGAGCCCTTACACGTAATATATGCCTGAGAACAACTCTCCGCGGGAAAAAGAACGTCACTGTTTGCTGTGAGGACATAAGCCCACGATGAGGGTGATAATTCTCGTATTTTATAGCACATTTTAAGAGATGGAAAAGAGAATAACAAACTCAATTTATTAAATCTTAACATCAACTCTGAAAATGGAGATATTATGGCGCTAAAAAGTTTTGACTTTGAAACTCTGAAAACGTTCCAGTTCCAAGTTGTTGCCACAGATTCTGGAACTCCGTCACTAAGCAGCAACGTCACAGTGAACGTGTTCATTCTGGATCAGAACGACAACGCTCCAGTCATCCTGTATCCAGTCAGCTCCAACGGTTCTGCTGAAGGTGTGGAGGAGATTCCCCGCAATGTGAACGCAGGACACTTGGTGACTAAAGTCAGAGCCTATGACGCTGATATAGGATATAACGGCTGGTTACTGTTTTCACTGCAGGAAGTTACTGACCACAGTCTCTTCGGTTTGGACCGCTATACAGGACAGATCAGAACACTTCGCTCATTCACAGAGACAGACGAGGCCGAGCATAAACTGGTCATACTGGTGAAAGACAATGGGAACGTTTCACTCTCAGCAACAGCTACTGTGATTGTCAAACTTGTGGAGCCCAAAGAGGCTTTTGCAGCTTCTGATGTTAAAAGTGCAACAAAGGATGAGGAGGGGAATGATGTGACTTTCTATCTGATGATAACTTTGGGCTCAGTTTCAGTACTTTTTCTCGTCAGTATCATCGTGCTGATTGCAATGCAGTGCTCTAAATCTACTGACTATACTTCTAAATATCTACAAGAGCCTAATTATGACGGGACACTGTGTCACAGCATCCAGTACAGATCGGGAGACAAACGGTACATGTTAGTTGGACCCAGGATGAGTATAGGATCTACTATAGTGCCGGGCAGCCATGCGAATACTCTAGTGCTCCCTGACAGGAGGAGGGCATCTGGGGAGGTGAGTAAATATTTATATTTGCTATACATGCGGATTGAAGGATTCCTTTCGTCATTACTATCTCAAACCATGGTGCTGAAATTGTATTTAGATTCAACTCACACACGAGGAACTTTCTCATTCAAAACCCTTACGACATAGTGCCATTTATTATTGATCATGATAACGTGATAAAATGCATTCTCGCACACATTCACAGGGTGGCAGTATCTTTTCAGTATAACGCCTGGCAGGGTCTCAGAACAGGATACACATGAGTCCGCCCCTACTACGTTCAGTCTGGTTAGACGACAGTTAGCGGAGAGACTTGGAATAAGCGCACGGTCACTGTTTATTGAGCTTTTTCAAAAATACATTTCAAGGATACATACATATATTTCAGGCTGTGATGGATACACTCATTTAAAGAAGTGGAGAATGATGGACGCGTTTGGATTCCTACTTTTACCACAAAACATGAGACAAAGAGGATGGGAGACAAGGCGACAGCGACCACATTTGCTCGCCGTTCTGATTTTGCTTTTATTTTTCAGAGCAGCATCGGCACAGTTGAGATACTCTATATCTGAAGAGCTCAAAGAAGGAAGTTTTGTTGGGAATATAGCTAAAGATTTGGGAATTGACCGGAATTTGATGAAGCAGAGGGGATTTCGTATTATGTCCGGCTCGACTGAACCTCTTTTCATGGTGAATGAGAATGACGGGGTTCTTTATGCGAACCAGAAAATAGACCGAGAGGAAGTATGTAAGGAGAGCAGTGCATGTTTAATTAACCTTAAAACTGTTCTCGAAAACCCACTGGAAGTACATTATGTCACCGTGGAGATAACAGATTTGAACGACCACTCTCCCACATTTCCAGAAAAAACAAAGAGGCTAGAGATTTTTGAATCTGCCTTGCCAGGAGCACGATATCAGTTGCAAAATGCTCACGACCCAGATGGCGGCGCAAACTCTGTCCAACAGTATAAAATCAGTCAGAATGACCATTTTCGTTTAGAGATTAAAGATCGCGGGAGAGATGGTAAAACTCCAATTTTACAATTACAGAGACAGCTTGACAGAGAGGCCAGACGTAATCATACACTGGTGCTGACGGCTATAGATGGAGGGAATCCCCAAAAGACAGGCACAGTTGAAATATACATAGATGTTCTTGATGTTAATGACAATATGCCAGTGTTCACCAAAGACACATATTCAGCCGTGCTACAAGAGAACGCTCCAATCGGCACAACAGTCATCCAAGTTAATGCAACAGATCTGGACGACGGTGCCAATGGGGAAGTTGTTTATTCATTTGGCAGTGATGTAAAAGGTAAAATTCGAGAGCTGTTTGATATCGACTCTGTTACTGGGGAGATAATAGTGAAAGGTCGTGTGGACTTTGAGGAGCAAGACAGTTATGACATTGATATACAGGCCTCTGATAAGGGAACAATTCCATTCAGAACAGATAAGAGTGTTATCATTAAAATTGGAGACACAAACGATAATCCTCCTGAGATAGAAGTGGCTTCCTTGTCAAGTGCCGTTTCAGAGGACTCTAGACCGGGGACAACCGTAGCGCTTATAAGCATTACTGATTTAGACTCTGGGATGAATGGCAAAATAATTAGCTATGTCGCAGAAGAGAGCCCTTTTACATTAACTCCATCAATACAAGATAACATGTTTGCTGTTGTCACTAAGTCACAACTGGACAGGGAACAACAATCAAGATATGATATTACAGTAATCGCTAAAGACGCAGGTGAACCAGCCTTAACATCCGAAAAGACTATAAGCATGTTTGTGTCGGATACGAATGACAACAGTCCCAAGTTTTCGACGAGCCCCTATACATTCTACATCTCGGAAAATAACCCCCCAGGAGCGTCTATATTTTCTGTAAGAGCGTCTGATTGTGACGAGGCGGATAATGCTCTCATTTCGTATCATATTCTCAGGAACACAGGTTATGAAAATAAAGTTACTTCATTTCTCAACATCAACTCTGAAAATGGAGATATATTGGCGCTAAAAAGTTTTGACTTTGAAACTCTGAAAACGTTCCAGTTCCAAGTTGTTGCCACAGATTCTGGAACTCCGTCACTAAGAAGCAACGTCACAGTGAACGTGTTCATTCTGGATCAGAACGACAACGCTCCAGTCATCCTGTATCCAGTCAGCTCCAACGGTTCTGCTGAAGGTGTGGAGGAGATTCCCCGCAATGTGAACGCAGGACACTTGGTGACTAAAGTCAGAGCCTATGACGCTGATATAGGATATAACGGCTGGTTACTGTTTTCACTGCAGGAAGTTACTGACCACAGTCTCTTTGCTTTGGACCGCTATACAGGACAGATCAGAACACTTCGCTCATTCACAGAGACAGACGAGGCCGAGCATAAACTGGTCATACTGGTGAAAGACAATGGGAACGTTTCACTCTCAGCAACAGCTACAGTGATTGTCAAACTTGTGGAGCCCAAAGAGGCTTTTGCAGCTTCTGATGTTAAAAGTGCAACAAAGGATGAGGAGGGGAATGATGTGACTTTTTATCTGATGATAACTTTGGGCTCAGTTTCAGTACTTTTTCTCATCAGCATCATCGTGCTGATTGCAATGCAGTGCTCTAAATCTACAGACTATACTTCTAAATATCTACAAGAGCCTAATTATGACGGGACACTGTGTCACAGCATCCAGTACAGATCTGGAGACAAACGGTACATGTTAGTTGGACCCAGGATGAGTATAGGATCTACTATAGTGCCGGGCAGCCATGCAAATACACTAGTGCTTCCTGACAGGAGGAGGGGTTCTGGAGAGGTAAGATCAATAGTTTGACTCTTTCTCTACTGTAAGTTTTTTGTCTAATTTTGTGTAAATAACATTAGCTCAGATTTATACATTCTAATTTAATTACATGCACTTGAGTTTTAAGTTAGTGAACCTATCACTAATTGTTTTCTGATCTACTTGATTCATGTCCACTGATATGAAGCAAACAATCCTGACTTACTTCATGACAAACACCCTTATAAGATAAATGAGAAGAGCCTGCTTTAATACATTTATCAGACTAATATTTTCCAGATTACATTAACCTTACATTTAGCTTGTTTTGTGAAAATGTTGATATTAAACTGATATCAGTGAGAAAGTGTGGCAACTCGTGTGCATGAGTTATGTTGACTGTTTCAATAGCAACAAGATGTGGATGCAAACTGAGTTGTAATATCTTTGCAAGGAGAACTGCTGTGCCTTAATTGGCTCCATCATAGCTTTCAGATGTCTGGTACCAAAATGGCTGGAATGTTTTTTCTTCATTTAACTCCCTGCTACTTAAATAATGATATTTGTACCAGAATAAATACTTTCACAAATGCAATAGTATCCATCTACAGGTGGTGTACTCCTAAAAATGCCCTGGTTTGGCAGAGTGCATGTTGTCGCTGTCCGTGGTGCTGAAACATTGTTTAGCAAGTCCCTTTTACTGGGCAAAACGCGAAACTCTCATTTAAAGCATGGTAATAATGGTAATATAGTGCAATGCATGAGTTAATGTTCCCATGGACAATTTGTCTCACGAATGTGTATTTTACCTCCTCTGTGCTTTGTATGTGGCGGCCGGAGAAGCCGTTTTTCCATTGTTAAAAACATTTTGTTATTATTTTAAATACAGTACTGCAGTGTGGTTCTCGATCACTTGGTGTCAGTATATTATCAAATAATGCTTCCACATGTTCTCGTCATAGTCACAAGACCCATCCCTTTCCTCTAAAACCCATCACGGACGGAACCTTTTCCGTGCTGACGGCTTGAATATACAATTTAGCTTTAATAAATTGTATTGCTCTGTTTGGTTGGATTATGGCAACGAATGTGACGGAGGATTTTACATCATTATAGCACATTGAAATCTATTTTTATTTTAAATGTTTCATCTTCACATCATGGAACAAAGACGGCGCCGGCCATGGAGAGAGCAGACAAAGTGGGTTGCCTGTATGATGGTTTTGGTTACGTTTTGGAGCAGAGCTTCGGGACAATTCCGATATTCCATCTCTGAGGAAGTGAAAGAAGGAACCATTGTTGGAAATATTGCTAAGGATTTAGGTCTTGATAAGTCCACACTGAAAGAGAGGGGTTACCGCATTGTGTACGGTACAACAGAGACGCCTTTTCGAGTAAATCAAGACGACGGTATCTTGTATGTGAACCGAAAAATTGACAGGGAAGAAGTATGCGAACGAAGCAAGGTTTGTGTAATCGACTTAAAAGCCGTTTTAGAAAACCCCCTGGAGGTCCACTATGTAGCAGTGGAGATTTTGGATGTAAATGATCATGCACCGAGCTTCCCCGAAAATGAGAAGATGTTAGAAATTTCAGAATCTGCTTTACCAGGAGCACGATTTCAATTAAAAGGTGCGCGTGATGCTGACAGCGGTTCCTTTTCCGTTCAACAGTACAGGTTGAGTCATAATGAACATTTTCGGTTGGAAGTCAAAGATCGCGGTGAAGACCGCAAAACCCCGAGTTTAATTCTTCAAAAGCCACTGGACAGAGAATCTGTCAAAACCCATGTGTTACTTCTGACAGCCATTGATGGAGGTAAACCTCCAAAGTCCGGTAACATGACAATAATTATTGATGTGTTCGATGTCAATGATAACACCCCAGTTTTCACTCAGGAATCCTATACAGTGCAGCTGAAAGAAAATTCTCCTCTTGGTACAACTGTTATTCAGGTTAATGCAACAGATTTGGACGAGGGTTCAAATGGTGAGGTTGTATATTCATTTGGCAATGACGTGGATGCACAAACAAGTGCACGTTTTAATTTAAATTCAGTGACTGGAGTGATTACTGTGGCAGGGTCTATAGATTTTGAAGAATGTAGCAGATACGAAATTGACATCCAGGCATCCGACACAGGTGCAGCTACACTAGCTACAGACAAGAGCGTTATTATACATATTGTTGACGTGAATGACAATGCACCAGAGATTGAAGTGACATCTTTTTCACATGCGCTCCCGGAGGATTCAAAACCAGGAACAACAGTGGCTTTGATTAGTGTCAAAGATTCGGACTCCGGTCTTAACGGAAAAGTTTTGTGTTACATAAACCGAGACCTACCTTTTACAATCACTCCATCGTTACAAAATAACATGTATTCTCTGGTCACTAAATTACTTTTGGATCGAGAGCAGCAGTCACAATATGAGGTAACAATTGTTGCTAAAGATGCAGGTGAACCATCCCTAACGTCTGACAAAACTATAAACATTGTTGTATCAGATGTGAATGACAACAGCCCAGTGTTTTTACAGAACCCATATACTTTCTACATAACTGAAAATAACAACCCGGGAGCGTCTATTTTGTCGGTGACAGCCCGTGATGATGACGAGGGAAGTAATGCTCTTATTTCGTATCATATTTTAAGGAATAAGGGAGGAGAAAATCTGCTTGCCTCCTTTCTAAACATAAACTCTGAAACTGGAGATATATTGGCGCTAAAAAGTTTTGACTTTGAAACTCTGAAAACGTTCCAGTTCCAAGTTGTTGCCACAGATTCTGGAACTCCGTCACTAAGCAGCAACGTCACAGTGAACGTGTTCATTCTGGATCAGAACGACAACGCTCCAGTCATCCTGTATCCAGTCAGCTCCAACGGTTCTGCTGAAGGTGTGGAGGAGATTCCCCGCAATGTGAACGCAGGACACTTGGTGACTAAAGTCAGAGCCTATGACGCTGATATAGGATATAACGGCTGGTTACTGTTTTCACTGCAGGAAGTTACTGACCACAGTCTCTTTGGTTTGGACCGCTATACAGGACAGATCAGAACACTTCGCTCATTCACAGAGACAGACGAGGCCGAGCATAAACTGGTCATACTGGTGAAAGACAATGGGAACGTTTCACTCTCAGCAACAGCTACAGTGATTGTCAAACTTGTGGAGCCCAAAGAGGCTTTTGCAGCTTCTGATGTTAAAAGTTCAACAAAGGATGAGGAGGGGAATGATGTGACTTTCTATCTGATGATAACTTTGGGTTCAGTTTCAGTACTTTTTCTCGTCAGTATCATCGTGCTGATTGCAATGCAGTGCTCTAAATCTACAGACTATACTTCTAAATATCTACAAGAGCCTAATTATGACGGGACACTGTGTCACAGCATCCAGTACAGATCTGGAGACAAACGGTACATGTTAGTTGGACCCAGGATGAGTATAGGATCTACTATAGTCCCGGGCAGCCATGCGAATACACTAGTGCTCCCTGACAGGAGGAGGGCATCTGGAGAGGTAAGATGTTTTGGATGTTTTTTCCCCCCATCCCCTTTATACTTAAGACTTTGAGTAAAAGGTTTTGTCATCATTATGAGAGATGAGAAGGACCCTCTAGTGGTGACATTTCTCTCTCCAAATACAGGCTACACCTTCCTGACATTCAACCAGTAATTAAAACCATTATGAATTTTGTAATTTCTCTGATTTTGTACCGCAACAAACTTGAAAGAAGAAAAAGCCTTTCCAATGTTGGGATATCTTGCCTCTAAACATCTATGTAACTAAATATTTCAACGCTTGGTGTCAGTGTACTTCAGTGATTCTGTGCATCTGGTGGCACTTTACGTCACGAGCTGTATTTCGACGAGCCCTTGCATTTTTCTCAAACAGCAAACCTGAGCGTAACACCGCGATTGGCAGCAACGAGTCTCTTTATTTTAAGCAGTTTTGTACAAACAAATCTGTGGCATCGTTTAGGAACATGAGGCATTAAGTCTCATTGACATCACGACGTAGTTACTGGACTGTGTTTTATCGCCTTCAAGTCATGGAACAAAGAGGATGTAGAGAGCGACAGTGTTGGTTTGCCTTCATGGTTGTTTTGGATATTCTATGGAGCGGAGCTTCTGCACAGATAAGATATTCGATATCTGAGGAGGTTCAAGATGAAACCGTCGTCGGGAATATAGCCAAGGATTTGGGATTAGATAAGAGTGCACTCAAAGACAGAGGATATCGCATTGTAACAGGCTCTACTGAACCCCTGTTTCACGTGAATCAAAATGATGGCATCTTGTATGTGAAAAGAAGAATAGACAGGGAGGAGGCGTGCGACCGGAGCAGTCCATGTTTGATAAATCTGAAAACCGTGCTAGAAAACCCGCTGGAGATCCACTACGTGGTAGTGGAAATACTTGATGTAAATGATCACTCGCCGGTGTTTCCGGAGAAAGAGAAAAGGCTTGAGATTTCTGAGTCAGCCTTACCAGGAGCGAGATTTCAACTACAGGCTGCGCGCGACTCTGATGTAGGCCAGTACTCCATTCAGCAATATAAACTCAGCCATAACGAATATTTTAGATTAGAAGTGAAGGACAGAGGCGAGGACCGTAAAGTGCCATTTTTAGTTCTGCAGAAGCAGCTGGATAGAGAGACAGCCGGGAAACTTAAGCTACGTTTAATAGCCGCTGATGGAGGAAAACCATCGAAGTCTGGCTCTATAGAAATAATTGTGGATGTCCTTGATGTTAATGACAACTCCCCGGTGTTTACCAATGAGCTGTATTCTGCTTCACTAAAAGAAAACGTTCCTGTTGGCACTTTAGTGATTCAGGTGAATGCCACAGATTTGGACATGGGTGCAAATGGCGAAATAATATACTCATTTGGTAACGAAGTTGATTCAAAATTAATGGATGTCTTTAGTATAGACGCAAACACCGGTGAAATTAAAGTGACCGGTCAGATAGATTTTGAGGAAAGTAAAAGTTATGAAATTGACATTCAGGCGTCCGATAAGGGACCAGTTCCACTAACAACTGACAAAAGTGTGATGATAACTGTTATTGATGTGAATGATAATGCACCCGAGATAGAAGTGACATCTTTTTCTAGCTCTATCAAGGAGGATTCAAAGATAGGAACTACAGTTGCCCTGATTAGTGTCAGTGATTTAGACTCTGGAATCAATGGTAAAGTAATTTGCATAATTAAAGAAGATGTCCCTTTTACGTTATCTCCATCATTGCAAGAAAACATGTATGCGGTTGTAACCAGGTCGCAGTTGGACAGGGAAATTATTTCACAATTTGACGTCACAATTATTGCAAAAGACACAGGAGACCCTGTATTTTCAACTGACAAGACCATAAGCATAGTAGTATCAGATGTAAATGACAACAGTCCACGGTTTTTGTCAAGTCCATATGTATTTTATATCACCGAGAATAACATTCCCGGAGCCTCAGTATTTTCAGTAAAAGCCTCTGATCGTGATGAAGGTGATAATGCTCTCATTTCATATAATATTTTGAGAGAAGCCAGCAGGGATACTAAATTGGCCTCATTTTTAAATATAAACTCTGATAATGGAGATATTTTGGCGCTAAAAAGTTTTGACTTTGAAACTCTGAAAACGTTTCAGTTCCAAGTTGTTGCCTCAGATTCTGGAACTCCGTCACTAAGCAGCAACGTCACAGTGAACGTGTTCATTCTGGATCAGAACGACAACGCTCCAGTCATCCTGTATCCAGTCAGCTCCAACGGTTCTGCTGAAGGTGTGGAGGAGATTCCCCGCAATGTGAACGCAGGACACTTGGTGACTAAAGTCAGAGCCTATGACGCTGATATAGGATATAACGGCTGGTTACTGTTTTCACTGCAGGAAGTTACTGACCACAGTCTCTTTGCTTTGGACCGCTATACAGGACAGATCAGAACACTTCGCTCATTCACAGAGACAGACGAGGCCGAGCATAAACTGGTCATACTGGTGAAAGACAATGGGAACGTTTCACTCTCAGCAACAGCTACTGTGATTGTCAAACTTGTGGAGCCCAAAGAGGCTTTTGCAGCTTCTGATGTTAAAAGTGCAACAAAGGATGAGGAGGGGAATGATGTGACTTTTTATCTGATGATAACTTTGGGCTCAGTTTCAGTACTTTTCCTCATCAGTATCATCGTGCTGATTGCAATGCAGTGCTCTAAATCTACAGATTATACTTCTAAATATCTACAAGAGCCTAATTATGACGGGACACTGTGTCACAGCATCCAGTACAGATCTGGAGACAAACGGTACATGTTAGTTGGACCCAGGATGAGTATAGGATCTACTATAGTGCCGGGCAGCCATGCGAATACACTAGTGCTCCCTGACAGGAGGAGTGCACCAGGAGAGGTAAGACACATTTAAGTCCAAACTGTGAGGTGACTCAGTGTATTGTTTATTGTATTAACATATCAACTATGTCTCCCGGGGTAATGTCTTGCATTGCAGGGCACTGCATTTGATGCTTTGTTTACAATTCAAAGTTGCGGACGAGCGAATGAAAGCTGACTTATGTCCGGCTGGATATGAAAAAGTAAGCTACCACCGCATATAATTGCAGGATGTCAGTGTGAAAAATCTACTCAAGTCGACTCAGCACTGTTAAATATCCTGTTAACATATATCAATGCCTTAATCGAAAGGTTATACGGAACTGCAACACATAGCTATAGCTGTCCTTGGTGCTGAACGTGTTAGTCTAATTTTCTGATACTAATATCGTTATGACAGCGTCCTAATTCACATAACAATAATCATAGTATGTAAACAATATTCACTTGTGTTGTGTAAGCTTTTTCAAAGATATTGTATTTCCACCATTTCTGAAGGTTTGTGGTCGCTTGTTTTGTCTAAGCAACCTCCTGATCTCTTCTCTTTCCATACAATTAACAACTTTTCTCAGAGGTTCGCTGTGTCCTAATGTGAAATACATCCTTAAATTTTCTGCACTGGGTATTAAGGTCGCATGGTGTCAGTGTAATGCAAAAAGTCAGCGTTACACGAGCTTGTCGTCATTGCCGTTTGGTCCCACCTCCTGCATTGTTACTTCGATACTGGCAGGATCGTTTCTTTGCTTATTTGGTGTACATGGTCAGTGTGCCCCAATTTATGGATAAATAGGAAATGCATAAATATTTATAGATAGTAAAGAGTTTGATTCTGTCTATAGAACGCAGTTATAGTGCTTGTGATGGATTACTGACTTCGGGTTTAACCATGGAACAAAGAAGATGCGAGCAACGGAAAATGCGAGGATATTTGGTCGGCTTTGTGGTTGCTGTGCTGTTGTGGAGCGTGGCCTCGGCGCAAATACGATACTCAATCTCCGAGGAAGTTAACGAAGGAACTGTGGTTGGAAATATAGCAAAAGATCTGGGATTAGATAAAAGCACACTGAAAGAAAGAAAGTATCGGATTGTTTCTAGTAATGCGGAGCCGCTTTTTCACGTAAATCAAAACGATGGCATCCTGTATGTGAGCCGGAAGATTGACAGAGAAGAGGTGTGCGCGCAGAGCAGTACGTGTTTAATAAATCTGAAAACAGTGCTCGAAACGCCACTGGAGGTGCACTATGTTAGAGTTGAAGTTCTGGATATTAATGACCATTCTCCCAGTTTCACAGAGAAAGAGACAACGTTGGATATTTCAGAGTCTGCGTTGCCCGGAGCACGATTTCAGCTAAAAGCCTCTCGGGATCTAGACAGTGGTCATTTCTCCGTGCAGCAATATAAACTTAGCCCCAACGATCACTTCCGTTTGGAAGTTAAGGATAAAGGAGAAGATGGTAAAATACCAATATTGGTTGTTCAAAAATCTTTGGATAGGGAGACTGCAGGAAGCCACTCATTAGTGCTGACTGCGCTGGATGGAGGTAAACCTCCGAAATCTGGCGAAATTACTATTATAGTAAATGTTTTAGATGTTAATGATAACGCACCTGTTTTCTTGAAAGATGTTTATTCTGTGATGCTCGATGAAAATGCTCGACTAGGTACAACAGTCACACAAGTTAATGCAACTGATTTGGATGAAGGACCAAACGGAGATGTGGTTTACTCATTTAGCAAGAGTATGAATCAAAATATATTAAACCTGTTTGATATCAATCCATTAACAGGTGAGATCACGGTTAAGGGTTTAATAGACTATGAGGAGAAAGAGAAATATGAAATTGAAATTCAAGCATCCGATAAAGGTTTGGCTCCTCTAACAACAGAAAAAAGCGTAATTATAAAGATAGTTGACGTTAATGATAATGCCCCTGAGATTGAGGTTACCTCATTTTCAAGTTCAATCCCTGAAGATTCCAGACCTGGAACTACAGTTGCCCTAATCAGTGTGAATGACTTGGACTCTGGACTCAATGGAAAAGTTATTTGCTCAATAGGTGAGGATGTTCCATTTTCTTTATCGCCATCTTTACAAGACAAAATGTATTCATTAGTAACCAAATATCCTCTGGACAGAGAGAAACAGTCACAATATGAACTAACAATAATTGCAAAAGACGCTGGTCAACCACCATTATCATCTGAAAAGACAATTAGCGTTGTGGTGTCAGATGTGAATGACAACAGTCCACAGTTTTTACTGAGTCCATATACTTTCTACGTCATAGAGGGAAATGTGCCAGGAGCCCCTGTGTTTTCTGTGAAAGCTTTTGATCGTGATGAGAACGACAATGCTCTTATATCCTATCATATTCTCAGAGATGGAAGCCAAGAAAATAAATTGGCTTCATTTCTAAACATTAACTCTGAAAATGGAGATATTTTGGCGCTAAAAAGTTTTGACTTTGAAACACTGAAAACGTTCCAGTTCCAAGTTGTTGCCTCAGATTCTGGAACTCCGTCACTAAGCAGCAACGTCACAGTGAACGTGTTCATTCTGGATCAGAACGACAACGCTCCAGTCATCCTGTATCCAGTCAGCTCCAACGGTTCTGCTGAAGGTGTGGAGGAGATTCCCCGCAATGTGAACGCAGGACACTTGGTGACTAAAGTCAGAGCCTATGACGCTGATATAGGATATAACGGCTGGTTACTGTTTTCACTGCAGGAAGTTACTGACCACAGTCTCTTTGCTTTGGACCGCTATACAGGACAGATCAGAACACTTCGCTCATTCACAGAGACAGACGAGGCCGAGCATAAACTGGTCATACTGGTGAAAGACAATGGGAACGTTTCACTCTCAGCAACAGCTACTGTGATTGTCAAACTTGTGGAGCCCAAAGAGGCTTTTGCAGCTTCTGATGTTAAAAGTTCAACAAAGGATGAGGAGGGGAATGATGTGACTTTCTATCTGATGATAACTTTGGGTTCAGTTTCAGTACTTTTTCTCATCAGTATCATCGTGCTGATTGCAATGCAGTGCTCTAAATCTACAGACTATACTTCTAAATATCTACAAGAGCCGAATTATGACGGGACACTGTGTCACAGCATCCAGTACAGATCTGGAGACAAACGGTACATGTTAGTTGGACCCAGAATGAGTATAGGATCTACTATAGTGCCGGGCAGCCATGCGAATACACTAGTGCTCCCTGACAGAAGGAGGGCATCTGGAGAGGTAAGGCACATTTAAATTTAAACAAGCATGTTGTTTTTGTATTTAAAAAAAATTAAATACAAGCAGGTAGCCAGATTATATTTTCTCAATATGTGAGGCAAGCTTTCATATCCAACTAACAATAACTGGAAAAATGTTTGTCACATCTGTTGGATTTGATGGAGCTGAGCTGTTCTGGTGTTTTAAATCATTTTCCTATGCGGAAAGTACATTTTTAAGTGACTGTTAGAGTTTGGCAATTAATGCAAATAGTTGATAGAGATTAGGGAAACATTGTGGTCTTACATTGACACTAACTCGTCAGTAAATGTAAATCCATATTTTCTATTAGTTGCTTGTGAAGGACATTTGTAGCAGACTCAGAGTTGTATAAAAACTGTGGCATTTTGCAGAATATTTGATTTGTTTAAGACACACATACATATATACTGCACTGTATGATTTCTATGGTTTTGCAATGTATGGTGTTGAATCCATTGGCTGGTGTATGGTTTTACATTGGAGGTGTAATTCTTTGTTGTTTTAATGAGACTCTTCTATTTCATGGGTTGACCTGGGCATGGTTGAACTTCAACAGTGATTTTATAATGTTACAAGTAATTTCTAGTGGATGAATTTTGTCACTAGTTTGAAAACTCTCATCAGTATTCTGACTTCTCTTATATACAGCTTTGACTTTTGGCACTGTTTGCTGTTTTCCACTTCTTGCAAGCCATGATGTGATTGATGCTTGTTGGTCTTTACTTTACAATGTCAAGATATTTTTTTTTCTATTACATTATTGTTTTTCTTTTCATACTGTCTTCGTGTTTTATATTTTTACATCTACATCTACATCTTTACACATGTAGGATATTTAAAAACTGTGGATGTTAAAAGGGTGTAGTTACAGTTCAGTTAAAGTGCCTTTATTTGAGAGGAATTCTATTTCCAATAAAGGAGAGCTGACTGACTGCAGATACATGAGGGTGCTGCATCAGAGGTATCACTATATGCACATTGTACTCAGCCATAAATAGCACATATTGAAAACTGAAGTTTCTCGTTTAAATGGGTACAATGTGGCAGCATGGAAAAATAAATTATGCTGGAATTTATGGTGCACAATTGTACAATGAACCTGAAATAGAATTATCAAACTTTAACTAAGTATAGCTAGATTCAGCTGCAGTTAAGTTGTAATCGCTGTCCGTGGTGCTGAACGTGTTTGGTCTTATTTTCCAGTATTTGTTTATTAAATACCACCAATATTAAATAACAAAATGAATATTCTGTGTGAATTAATTCACAGAAGTTCATTGAAGGTAATATATAACATTTGAAAATTATCTGCATAATCCTCAGAACGTTTTGAAAGGCATTTGTTTTCCAGCTTTTTTTGAAGGAAATGTTTTATTTAGTTTACTGAGGAGTCCACCTACTCCTCTTCTCTTTCCAGTTACTCGACTATGTTTGGTCAGAGATTCGCGTAGCTACCAATCGATTTACCATTCACCAATGTGCTACAAACCTTTTCACTTGTCTGAAGCGAGATGGTGGTCGCATGGTGTCAGTGTAATGTAAAAAATCAGCAATACATGAGCTTGTCGTCATTCCATTTTGGTTCCTCCTCTTGAGAGCATTTCCCTTCCATATTAGTTCAGCCTTTCCTGTGCTTACTGTTGCCTTCGTGAATACCCTGTTTGCAAGTATTTCTGGCTGTGTAGGCAAAGAGTAAATATTTACATACAGGAAAGTGTTGGATTCTGTTTTTTGTTTTTTGTTTTACAACGCATTTACAGCTCCTGTGATGGATTAATGATTTCTTCGGGTTTAACCATGGAACAAAGAAGATGCAAGACGCGAAGGGCGAGGGGATATTTGGTCGGCTGCGTGGTTGCCGTGCTTTTGTGGAGCGTGGCCTCGGCGCAAATACGATATTCAATCTCCGAGGAAGTTAACGAAGGAACTGTGGTTGGAAATGTAGCAAAAGATCTGGGATTAGATAAAAGCACACTGAAAGAAAGAAAGTATCGGATTGTTTCTACTAATGCGGATCCCCTTTTCCACGTAAATCAGAACGATGGCATCTTGTATGTGAACCGGAAGATTGACAGAGAAGAGGTGTGTGTGCATAGCAGTACATGTTTAATTAATCTGAAAACAGTGCTAGAAAACCCACTGGAGGTCCATTATGTTGAAGTTGAGGTGCTGGATATTAATGACCATTCTCCCAGTTTCTCGGAAAAAGATAAAAGGTTGGAAATTTCAGAGTCTGTGTTGCCCGGAGCACGATTTCAGCTAAAAGCCTCACGGGATCCAGACAGTGGTCATTTCTCCGTGCAGCAATATAAACTTAGCCCCAACGAGCACTTCCGTTTGGAAGTTAAGGATAAAGGAGAAGATGGTAAAATACCAATATTGGTTGTTCAAAAATCTTTAGACAGGGAGACTGCAGGAAGTCATTCATTAGTGCTGACCGCGCTGGATGGAGGTAAACCTCCGAAATCTGGCGACATGAATATTGTAGTAAATGTGTTGGATATTAATGATAATGCGCCTGTTTTCACTAAAGATGTTTATTCTGTTATGCTAAATGAAAATACTGCAGTAGGTACAACAATTATACAAGTTAATGCAACTGATTTAGATGACGGCACGAACGGAGATGTAGTTTACTCATTTAGCAACAGTATGAATCAAAATATATTAAACCTGTTTGATATCAATCAATTAACAGGTGAGATCACGGTTAAAGGCTTGATAAATTATGAAGAGAAGGACAGATATGAAATTGAAATAGAAGCATCAGATAAAGGTTTTGCTCCTTTAACAACAGAAAAAAGCGTAATTATAAAGATAGTTGACGTTAATGATAATGCCCCTGAGATTGAGGTTACCTCATTTTCAAGTTCAATCCCTGAAGATTCCAGACCTGGAACTACAGTTGCCCTAATCAGTGTGAATGACTTGGACTCTGGACTCAATGGAAAAGTTATTTGCTCAATCGGTGAGGATGTTCCATTTTCTTTATCACCATCCTTAAAAGACAAAATGTATTCATTAGTTACCAAATCTCCTCTGGACAGAGAGAAACAGTCACAATATGAACTAACAATAATTGCAAAAGACGCTGGCCGGCCGTCACTTTCGTCTGAAAAGACAATTAGCGTTGTGGTGTCAGATGTGAATGACAACAGTCCAGAGTTTTTACTGAGTCCATATACTTTTTATGTCACCGAGGGAAATGAGCCAGGAGCCCCTGTGTTTTCTGTGAAAGCTTTTGATCATGATGAAAACGACAATGCTCTTATATCCTATCATATTCTCAGAGATGGAAGGGAAGAAAATAAATTGGCTTCATTTCTAAACATTAACTCTGAAAATGGAGATATTTTGGCGCTAAAAAGTTTTGACTTTGAAACTCTGAAAACGTTCCAGTTCCAAGTTGTTGCCACAGATTCTGGAACTCCGTCACTAAGCAGCAACGTCACAGTGAACGTGTTCATTCTGGATCAGAACGACAACGCTCCAGTCATCCTGTATCCAGTCAGCTCCAACGGTTCTGCTGAAGGTGTGGAGGAGATTCCCCGCAATGTTAACGCAGGACACTTGGTGACTAAAGTCAGAGCCTATGACGCTGATATAGGATATAACGGCTGGTTACTGTTTTCACTGCAGGAAGTTACTGACCACAGTCTCTTTGCTTTGGACCGCTATACAGGACAGATCAGAACACTTCGCTCATTCACAGAGACAGACGAGGCCGAGCATAAACTGGTCATACTGGTGAAAGACAATGGGAACGTTTCACTCTCAGCAACAGCTACTGTGATTGTCAAACTTGTGGAGCCCAAAGAGGCTTTTGCTGCTTCTGATGTTAAAAGTGCAACAAAGGATGAGGAGGGGAATGATGTGACTTTCTATCTGATGATAACTTTGGGCTCAGTTTCAGTACTTTTTCTCATCAGTATCATGGTGCTGATTGCAATGCAGTGCTCTAAATCTACTGACTATACTTCTAAATATCTACAAGAGCCGAATTATGATGGGACACTGTGTCACAGCATCCAGTACAGATCAGGAGACAAACGGTACATGTTAGTTGGACCCAGAATGAGTATAGGATCTACTATAGTGCCGGGCAGCCATGCGAATACACTAGTGCTTCCTGACAGGAGGAGGGCCTCTGGAGAGGTAAGAAATTTTAAATAACGTTGTTCTTTCCCTACATAGTTTTATTTGAAGCTTTGGCGTTTCTGTTATTTCATTTTAAATAAGTGAACCTCGACAATGATGACATAACAGGTGAAAGGACACTGACTATCTTAAGTTCCTTAGGTTGGTCATGAGTTTGAAAAGCTCAATTAATAAACTGTTTTGTCTTGAAAAAGAGCTGATTTTACGCACTGGTTCCCTAACTTTATTTTATGTTGGACCAGTACTAAACACATGTAGGTTTTGTTTTTTTATTTAATTGGTCTTCTTTCTCTACTGGCCTTTCATCTTTTCCATGTTTTGTATGTGTGGGGTATTTTTTGAAACTATGATGTAATTGTCAACTGAGTAACTACCTGTGCGTAATTATGTGAGGTGAATCATGACACAAGCCAAAAAGAGCTGACTGAATTTAGACACAGTTGTGCGCTGCATTAGCACGCGGTTACTGGAAGGGTGTCATTGATTTTTGTCTACTTAGGAAAGATCATTGCATTGCTAACAAAGAAACTTGAAATGAAATGATAATACTATCGTCAAACGTAGCTGGATGGAGTTAAAGTTCGTGGGGGTCCCTGTCCTTGGTGCTGAACGGGAATGCTCCGATTGCCTGGTATGTGTTCATTAATTGTAAACAATATAGTAAACGACTCAATGACTTTATCTGTGTTTAGTTAATCTTTTGATATGTTCCCATTGTTGGGTAGAATCTTATCGACTATTTTGGTAAGCTTTATCTTTATGGAAATTAGGTTGATTAAGTGAGCAGCCGTTACATCTACTGTAATTCAACTATATGGCCACTGTTTTGACATAAAACAAACGATCTACTATTCAGCTGAAGTGCTCCTGGCTTTTGATTTTCTGCAGTTAGAATCAAGATCGCATGGTGTCACTGTAATATTAAAACGAAGCATTACAAGAGCTTGCCACCACGTCATTTTGGTTCCACCTCTTCGGAGAGTCCTCAACTCGTTATTGTCGCAGCCGTTTCTAAGCTTACTGCTGCCTTTGGAAATAGTATATTTGCCCTCATGCCTGTCGTTGTAAGAAGAGGATATATATTTTGACTAATCGGAAGTGTTGGATTCTGTCATGATAACGCAGTTATTCTTTTTGTGACGGATTACTGATAATATTGGGTCTAAAAATGGAACAAAGAAAAGACGACAGACGAGGGGCGAGAAGATATTTGGTCGGCTGTGTGGTTGCTGTGCTGTTGTGGAGCGTGGCCTCGGCACAAATACGATATTCAGTCTCCGAGGAAGTTAACGAAGGAACTGTGGTTGGAAATATAGCAAAAGATCTGGGATTAGATAAAAGCACACTGAAAGAAAGAAAGTATCGGATTGTTTCTAGTAATGCGGATCCGCTTTTCCACGTTAATCAAAACGATGGTATCCTGTATGTGAGCCGGAAGATTGACAGAGAAGAGGTGTGCGCGCAGAGCAGTACGTGTTTAATAAATCTAAAAACAGTGCTTGAAACGCCACTGGAGGTTCACTACGTAGCAGTGGAAGTACTGGACATAAACGATCATTCTCCCAGTTTCCCAGATAAAGAGAAACCGTTGGAGGTTTCAGAGTCTGTTTTACCCGGAGTGCGTATTCCGCTACAACCCGCTCGAGATCCAGATGGCGGTCCTTTTTCTGTTCAGCACTATAAACTCAGCCACAACGATCACTTCCGTTTGGAAGTTAAGGATAAAGGAGAAGATGGTAAAATACCAATATTGGTTGTTCAAAAATCTTTGGATAGGGAGACTGCAGGAAGCCACTCATTAGTGCTGACTGCGCTGGATGGAGGTAAACCTCCGAAATCTGGCGACATGAATATTCTAGTAAATGTTTTGGATATTAATGATAACACACCTGATTTCTGTCAAGATGTTTATTCTGTGATGCTCAATGAAAATGCTCCAGTAGGTACAACAGTCGTACAAGTGAATGCAACTGACTTAGATGACGGCACAAACGGAGAAGTAGTTTACTCATTTAGCAGTATTGTGAATCGTAAATTATTAAACCTTTTTGATATTAATCCATCGACAGGTGAAATAACTGTGAAAGGTTTAATAGACTATGAGGAGAAGGACAAATATGAAATTGAAATTCAAGCATCAGATAAAGGTTTCGTTCCTCTAACAACAGAAAAAAGCGTCATTATCAAGATAGTTGACGTTAATGATAATGCCCCTGAGATTGAGGTTACCTCATTTTCAAGTTCAATCCCTGAAGATTCCAGACCTGGAACTACAGTTGCCCTAATCAGTGTGAATGACTTGGACTCTGGACTCAATGGAAAAGTTATTTGTGCTGTAAATGAGGATGTTCCGTTCACCTTGTCACCATCTTTACAAGACAAAATGTATTCATTAGTAACCAAATATCCTCTGGACAGAGAGAAACAGTCACAATATGCACTAACAATTACTGCAAAAGACGCTGGTCAACCACCATTATCATCTGAAAAGACAATACGCGTTGTGGTGTCAGATGTTAATGACAACAGTCCAGTGTTTTTATTGAGTCCATATACTTTCTATGTTACCGAGGGTAACCATCCAGGATCTTCTCTTTTTTCTGTTAACGCTTTTGATCATGATGAAAACGACAATGCTCTTATATCCTATCATATTATCAGAGATGGAAGGGAAGAAAATAAATTGGCTTCATTTCTAAACATTAATTCTGAAAATGGAGATATTTTGGCGCTAAAAAGTTTTGACTTTGAAACTCTGAAAACGTTCCAGTTCCATGTTGTTGCCACAGATTCTGGAACTCCGTCACTAAGCAGCAACGTCACAGTGAACGTGTTCATTCTGGATCAGAACGACAACGCTCCAGTCATCCTGTATCCAGTCAGCTCCAACGGTTCTGCTGAAGGTGTGGAGGAGACTCCCCGCAATGTGAACGCAGGACACTTGGTGACTAAAGTCAGAGCCTATGACGCTGATATAGGATACAACGGCTGGTTACTGTTTTCACTGCAGGAAGTTCCTGACCACAGTCTCTTTGCTTTGGACCGCTATACAGGACAGATCAGAACACTTCGCTCATTCACAGAGACAGACGAGGCCGAGCATAAACTGGTCATACTGGTGAAAGACAATGGGAACATTTCACTCTCAGCAACAGCTACTGTGATTGTCAAACTTGTGGAGCCCAAAGAGGCTTTTGCTGCTTCTGATGTTAAAAGTTCAACAAAGGATGAGGAGGGGAATGATGTGACTTTTTATCTGATGATAACTTTGGGCTCAGTTTCAGTACTTTTTCTCATCAGTATCATGGTGCTGATTGCAATGCAGTGCTCTAAATCTACAGACTATACTTCTAAATATCTACAAGAGCCTAATTATGACGGGACACTGTGTCACAGCATCCAGTACAGATCTGGAGACAAACGGTACATGTTAGTTGGACCCAGGATGAGTATAGGATCTACTATAGTCCCTGGCAGCCATGCGAATACACTAGTGCTCCCTGACAGGAGGAGGGCATCTGGAGAGGTAAGGCACATTTAAACATGCGTGTTGTGTGTTGTTTAGTTTAGTTTTTTCCCCAAAATTGCTTGGAGGTATTACTATTTGAGGTAACACTAGGGGATATTTGAGTTTGTTTTTATCCAGATTATAAACTGGAATTGGTATTCAAGATGTTCTCATGTGTTAAATCATTTTCCTATATGGAAAGTACATTGTTAAGTGATTGTTAAATGTTGGCAAATAACACAAATAGTTGGTTGAAATTAGGAAAACACTGTGGTCTAACTCGCGTCAGTGAACGTATATTTTTATTTAATTTTAGTTACATTTGAAGGAGATTTGTAGCAGATGAAGATTTTTTTGTTGCAGACTATTTCATTTGTTTATTTGCTTTAGACACTCATGTACGTAGGATTTGTTTTCCAAGGTATGGAGTTGAATCCATGGGTTGATCTGTGGTTTTACATTGCAGGTGTGATCATTTTTTATTTTATTTTATAAATTAACCGGGGCATGGTTAAACAAAAATATTAACTGAGCATTTCATGAGTACTTTGTAGTTAATAAAGTTTGTCAGTTGTTTGAAAAGCACCACCAGCAGTCCGCCTTCTCTTATATACAGCTTTAACTGAATGCACTGTTGTTATTTTCCACTTCTTGCAGGCCATAAGGTTTTGATGTTTTTTATTGTTCATTAATTTATTCTTTTTCTTTTCATACTGCTTTCATATTTGGTTTTTTAATAGCATTTTTATAAGTGTAGGATAATTAAAAAATGTGGATATCATAAAGGTGTTGTTACATTTGAGTTGTAGCTTGTGTAGCTTGTGCGCTGAATTGAGAGATATCCTGCTTCCAACAATGGAGAGGTGACTGACCCAAGATACATGAGCGTGCTGCATCAGTGGTATCACCATACACACTATATTATAAACTTAAGTCTCTTGTTTACATTTGAACATTGTCATATAGCATGGAAACAGAAATTATGCTGGATTTTATTGTGTATGATTGTACAAGAAACCCGAAATAGAGATAGAATTATAATACTTTCTGGAGCTAGACTCACTGAGTAAGTTGTAGTCTCTGTCCATGGTGCTGAACATGTTTGATCTCATTTTCCAATATCTATTGAGAAAAAAGGAAAAATTACATGATCTAGTATAATCAATTCACGAAACTTAATTGGAGAAAATAAATAATAGCTGCCAGTGTTTTGCAGAATAAACAACACAGTCCGAAAGACATTGGTTTTCCTTCAAATAAAGCTGTCTTTGAAGGAAATTTTGAGTTTGATAGTTTACTGAGGAGTCCACCACCTCCTCTCCTGATTCCAATTACTCGACTTTGTTTGGTCAGAGATTTGCGGCAGCTACCAAATGATTTACCATTTATCAAATGTGCTACAAAACTTTTGAATTATGTGCAACGAGACGTTTGGCCACCTGGTGTCAGTGCAATGTAAAGTGAGCAATACGTGAGCTTGGAGTCTTTGTAGTTTGGTTCCTCCTCTTGAGAGCATTTTCACTTCCATATTAGCACAACCTGTTCTGTGCTTACAGTTGCCTTCGTGAATACCCTGTCATGGTAGCCAGTTTTTCTTGCTATGTAAGAAAGGATTGCTTTAAAGGTTGAATATTTAGTGCTGGATTCTGTTTTTGAAGACGTATCTATAGCACATGTAATGGATTACTGAGGATTTCGTGTTTAACCATGGAACAAAGAACATACGAGTCTCGAAGGGAGCGAGGATATTTGGTCGGCTTTGTGGTTGCTGTGCTGTTGTGGAGCGTGGCCTCGGCGCAAATACGATATTCAATCTCAGAGGAAGTTAATGAAGGAACTGTGGTTGGAAATATAGCAAAAGATCTGGGATTAGATAAAAACACACTGAAAGAAAGAAGGTATCGAATTGTTTCTACTAATGCGGATCCCCTTTTCCACGTAAATCAGAACGATGGCATCCTGTATGTGAACCGGAAGATTGATAGAGAAGAGGTGTGTGCGCAGAGCAGTACGTGTTTAATTAATCTGAAAACTGTCCTGGAAAACCCGCTGGAAGTACATTATGTTGAAGTTGAGGTGCTGGATATAAATGACCATTCTCCCAGTTTTCCAGAAGAAGAGAAAGCGTTGGAGATTTTCGAGTCTGTGTTGCCCGGAGCACGATTTCAGCTAAAAGCCTCACGGGATCCAGACAGTGGTCATTTCTCCGTGCAGCAATATAAACTTAGCCAAAACGATCACTTCCGTTTGGAAGTTAAGGATAAAGGAGAGGATGGAAAAATACCAGTACTGATTGTTCAAAAATCTTTAGACAGGGAAACTGCAGGAAGTCACTCATTAGTGCTGACTGCGCTGGATGGAGGTAAACCTCCGAAATCTGGTAATATGAATATTGTAGTAAATGTGTTGGATATTAATGATAACGCGCCTGTTTTCACAAAAGATGTTTATTCTGTGATGCTCACTGAGAATACTGCAATAAGTACAACAATCATACAAGTCAATGCAACTGATTTAGATGACGGCCCGAACGGAGATGTAGTTTACTCATTTAGCAACAGTATGAATCAAAATATATTAAACCTGTTTGATATTAATCCATTAACAGGTGACATCACGGTTAAGGGTATAATAGACTATGAGGAGAAGGAAAAATATGAAATTGAAATAGAAGCATCAGATAAAGGTTTCGTTCCTCTAACAACAGAAAAAAGCGTCATTATCAAGATAGTTGACGTTAATGATAATGCCCCTGAGATTGAGGTTACCTCATTTTCAAGTTCAATCCCTGAAGATTCCAGACCTGGAACTACAGTTGCCCTAATCAGTGTAAATGACTTGGACTCTGGACTCAATGGAAAAGTTATTTGTGCTGTAAATGAGGATGTTCCATTTGCTTTATCGCCATCTTTAAAAGACAAAATGTATTCATTAGTAACCAAATCCCCTCTGGACAGAGAGAAACAGTCACAATATGAACTAACAATTACTGCAAAAGATGCTGGTCAACCACCATTATCATCTGAAAAGACAATTAGCGTTGTGGTGTCAGATGTGAATGACAACAGTCCAGAGTTTTTATTGAGTCCATATACTTTCTATGTTACCGAGGGTAACAATCCAGGATCTTCTCTTTTTTCTGTAAACGCTTTTGATCGTGATGAAAACGACAATGCTCTTATATCCTATCATATTCTCAGAGATGGAAGCCAAGAAAATAAATTGGCTTCATTTCTAAATATAAACTCTGAAAATGGAGATATTTTGGCGCTAAAAAGTTTTGACTTTGAAACTCTGAAAACGTTCCAGTTCCATGTTGTTGCCACAGATTCTGGAACTCCGTCACTAAGCAGCAACGTCACAGTGAACGTGTTCATTCTGGATCAGAACGACAACGCTCCAGTCATCCTGTATCCAGTCAGCTCCAACGGTTCTGCTGAAGGTGTGGAGGAGATTCCCCGCAATGTGAACGCAGGACACTTGGTGACTAAAGTCAGAGCCTATGACGCTGATATAGGATATAACGGCTGGTTACTGTTTTCACTGCAGGAAGTTACTGACCACAGTCTCTTTGCTTTGGACCGCTATACAGGACAGATCAGAACACTTCGCTCATTCACAGAGACAGACGAGGCCGAGCATAAACTGGTCATACTGGTGAAAGACAATGGGAACGTTTCACTCTCAGCAACAGCTACTGTGATTGTCAAACTTGTGGAGCCCAAAGAGGCTTTTGCAGCTTCTGATGTTAAAAGTTCAACAAAGGATGAGGAGGGGAATGATGTGACTTTTTATCTGATGATAACTTTGGGCTCAGTTTCAGTACTTTTTCTCGTCAGTATCATCGTGCTGATTACAATGCAGTGCTCTAAATCTACAGACTATACTTCTAAATATCTACAAGAGCCGAATTATGACGGGACACTGTGTCACAGCATCCAGTATAGATCTGGAGACAAACGGTACATGTTAGTTGGACCCAGGATGAGTATAGGATCTACTATAGTGCCGGGCAGCCATGCGAATACATTAGTGCTCCCTGACAGGAGGAGGACATCTGAAGAGGTAAGGCATAGTTAAAGAAGCTCTCCATCCCTAAAGAATTAAAGTCATATTGAAACATTGGGCAAAGAAATCGGGTTTTAACCGAGAAAAAGCTTTTGATGAGTACATTCATATTTCATATTTCAGTTGGTTTTTTTTTACATAATTTGTATTGGTTATGAAAGCTGTGTCTGTGTCTTATGGTCATTGTTTTGTTTTTACAGCACTTACTGTTTACTGTATATGCTTCCATGGGCGAAACAGATTGGAACTCCTATTGTCTTTCTTTTAGTACGGTTTGTCCACCTACCTATTTTTTTTACTCCAGGAATTGTTTTTAAAATACAGGTGTAACTGATGTGCAACTATATATTCTCGGGTGTAACTACATGAGGAGAATCATTCTTCAGACAAACAAAATCCGAGTGACTTCAGATAAATGAGTGGACTCCATCCTCACGTCTTTACTATACGTAAACTTCTGTAAGCCATAGAGACAACGAAATAGGATATTTATTTATTACATTATTAGAATACTTGAAATGGAATCCTATCACCAAATGTCTGTTACCGTAAGTGTTCATTAGTTATACTAAACCAGTGACTTTATTCTTCGGTTTTTTTATGTGAATTAATCACATGAAGCAAATGTATCCCCACGTATTAGGCCGAATATTCTCAACATTTATAAAAAGTTTGTTTAGAAACGAGGCTTAGCGTTGGGAGTGAGAAGATTCCCCACCCCAGTATTTTTGTATACCTTTACAAAATAATAATAATAATAATAATAATACATTTTATTTATAAGCGCTTTTCTAAATACTCAGACACTTTACATAAAAAAACACAAAAGCAGCCAAACAAGATCAAATAGTAAAACATTAAGATAAAATAATCATATTTATAATTAAACACGCACAAACACACGATATACCATTCAGCTAAAGTGCTGCTGGCTTTTGGTTTTCTGCAGCCAGAATTAAGATCGCAAGGTGTCACTGTAATGGAACAAAGCAGCATCACATGTGCTTGTCGTCAGTCCATTTTGGTTCCACCTCTTCATAGCTTCCTCAGTCCGATGTTCACACAGTCGTCCCTGAGCTCACTAATGGATTTGGAAATACTGTTTACTCTCATGTCTTTTGTTCTAATAAGGGAATAACTATTTTCACACATGGGAGTGGTGTATTCGACCATTGCAATGCAGTTTTGTCCTTGTGAATGATTACTGACGACATCGGGTTTAATCATGGAACAAAGAAGATGCGAGACGCGAAGGGCGAGAGGATATTTGGTCGGCTTTGTGGTTGCTGTGCTGTTGTGGAGCGTGGCCTCGGCGCAAATACGATATTCAATCTCAGAGGAAGTTAACGAAGGAACTGTGGTTGGTAATATAGCAAAAGATCTGGGATTAGATAAAAGCACACTGAAAGAAAGAAAGTATCGGATTGTTTCTAGTAATGCGGAGCCCCTTTTCCACCTAAATCAGAACGATGGCATCCTGTATGTGAGCCGGAAGATTGACAGAGAAGAGGTGTGCGCGCAGAGCAGTACGTGTTTAATAAATCTAAAAACAGTGCTAGAAAACCCCCTGGAGGTACACTATGTTGAAGTGGACGTGCTTGATATAAATGACCATTCTCCAAGTTTCCCAGAGGAAGAGAAACGGTTAGAAATTTCTGAGTCTGTGTTGCCCGGAGCACGATTTCAACTGAAACCTTCACGGGATCCAGACAGTGGTCCTTTCTCCGTGCAGAAATATAAAATTAGCAACAACGATCATTTCCGTTTAGAAGTAAGGGATAAAGGAGAGGATGGTAAAATACCAATCTTGGTTTTGCAAAAATCTTTGGATAGGGAGGCAGCGGAAAGTAACTCATTAATACTGACGGCACTTGATGGAGGGAAACCTCCAAAATCTGGCGAAATGAATATTCTGGTGAAAGTTTTGGATGTAAATGATAACACACCTGTTTTCTCGAAGGATGTTTATTCTGTTACGCTCTCTGAAAATGCTCCAGTGGGCACCACTGTCGTCCAAGTAAATGCAACTGATTTGGATGAAGGTCAGAATGGAGAGGTGTATTACTCATTTGGTAACAGTGTGAGTAATAAGTTATTTACTCTTTTTGATATAAACCCATCAACAGGCGAGATAATTGTCAAAGGTCTGATTGACTATGAGCAAAAGGACAAATACGAAATTGAAATTCAAGCATCAGATAAAGGTCTCGCTCCTCTAACTACAGAAAAAAGTGTCATTATCAAGATAGTTGACGTTAATGATAATGCCCCTGAGATTGAGGTTACCTCATTTTCAAGTTCAATCCCTGAAGATTCCAGACCTGGAACTACAGTTGCACTAATCAGTGTGAATGACTTGGACTCTGGACTCAATGGAAAAGTTATTTGCTCAATAGGTGAGGATGTTCCATTTGCTTTATCGCCATCTTTAAAAGACAAAATGTATTCATTAGTAACCAAATCCCCTCTGGACAGAGAGAAACAGTCACAATATGAACTAACAATAACTGCAAAAGATGCTGGTCAACCACCATTATCATCTGAAAAGACAATTAGCGTTGTGGTGGCAGATGTTAATGACAACAGTCCAGAGTTTTTATTGAGTCCATATACTTTCTATGTCACTGAGGGAAATGAGCCAGGAGCCCCTGTGTTTTCTGTGAAAGCTTTTGATCGTGATGAGAACGATAATGCTCTTATATCCTATCATATTCTCAGAGATGGAAGCCAAGAAAATAAATTGGCTTCATTTCTAAATATAAACTCTGAAAATGGAGATATATTGGCGCTAAAAAGTTTTGACTTTGAAACTCTGAAAACGTTCCAGTTCCAAATTGTTGCCACAGATTCTGGTACTCCGTCACTAAGCAGCAACGTCACAGTGAACGTGTTCATTCTGGATCAGAACGACAACGCTCCAGTCATCCTGTATCCAGTCAGCTCCAACGGTTCTGCTGAAGGTGTGGAGGAGATTCCCCGCAATGTGAACGCAGGACACTTGGTGACTAAAGTCAGAGCCTACGACGCTGATATAGGATATAACGGCTGGTTACTGTTTTCACTGCAGGAAGTTACTGACCACAGTCTCTTTGGTTTGGACCGCTATACAGGACAGATCAGAACACTTCGCTCATTCACAGAGACAGACGAGGCCGAGCATAAACTGGTCATACTGGTGAAAGACAATGGGAACGTTTCACTCTCAGCAACAGCTACTGTGATTGTCAAACTTGTGGAGCCCAAAGAGGCTTTTGCAGCTTCTGATGTTAAAAGTTCAACAAAGGATGAGGAGGGGAATGATGTGACTTTTTATCTGATGATAACTTTGGGCTCAGTTTCAGTACTTTTTCTCATCAGTATCATCGTGCTGATTGCAATGCAGTGCTCTAAATCTACTGACTATACTTCTAAATATCTACAAGAGCCGAATTATGACGGGACACTGTGTCACAGCATCCAGTACAGGTCGGGAGACAAACGGTACATGTTAGTTGGACCCAGAATGAGTATAGGATCTACTATAGTGCCAGGCAGCCATGCAAATACTTTAGTGCTCCCTGACAGGAGGAGGACATCTGGAGAGGTAAGCTATTTATTTTAAATACACTGGCTTGTTTCCACTGTTCAGTCAATCGGTTGCTGAATATACCTCATATGTCTCTTTGCTTGGCATCATAATATAGTTTTGTGAAGTGTGGCACTTGACTTGAGTAGTTCTCAGCTGTAATTTGACTAATCCTATCGGTCCTTTTATTCATAGTAGTACCTTTAACAACAGCTGCTAGTATAAGTTGACATCAGTTGTTTTTGCTATTGACTTGTCTCCTCTAATACTGGTGTTTTTCACTATACTCTGAAAATCTTAAGTCAGTATGGACAGTTTGCAAAGTGTTGAACATTGTGCAATTTCAGTTGAACCATAATATGGTTTAAGTTTTCAATTATGAAATATAAAGTCACACATGTGGCTGGGCAGTTATAGCTGGTGTTATTCGCTGTCCATGGTGCTGATACGTTTTTTTTTTCTCATGTCTTGAGATTCCTGTTAATACATGTTACCACTCATTTGTTAAATGCAGTTACCTCATACTTTTTTGTTCATAAATATTTAACGAATGAAATTCAAAGTTATTATATGGAAGCATCAAACATTTTGGGCGGATTTGATGTCTCCATCTTCAGTCAAAAGTAATATAATTTGTTTGGTCACTTGAAGGAATCTCCTCACCTGCCACCCACAATGCATAGGGGCAACGTAAATAAACATAAAACTTTGCCACTCTGCAATAAAAATAGCTGAAGAAACTTTAATTTCCTTGTAGTGAGCACAGAGATCGCATGGTGTCAGTGTGTTAGGAAAATAATGGCCATAGCTCATCGTCACTGGATTTAGGTTCCACCTCTTTTTAGCCCTCTCAGTTCGATACTGGCAGAATCGCTTGTTGGCTTTCTGCTGCCTTTATACACACTACCGTGTTTTTAACATTTTTTAAATAGAACGAACATTTACATACCCAGATATGTTGGATTGATTGCCTACAATTTACCCCGTGAGGAGTCGATAACAGTTTTATTTGTGATAATGGAACAAAGAGGACGCGAGGTAAGGAGGGCGAGAAGACGGTGGATCGGCTTCGTGGTTGCGGTGCTTTTGTGGACTGTAGCCTCAGCCTCAGCGCAATTGAGATATTCCATCTCTGAGGAAGTTAACGAAGGAACTGTGGTCGGGAATATAGCAAAGGATTTGGGATTAGACAAGAGCACGTTGAAAGACAGGAAGTATCGCATTGTTTCTAGTGGTATGGAACCTCTTTTCCATGTAGATCAGAATGATGGCATCCTGTACGTAAGCCGGAAGATTGACAGGGAAGAAGTATGTGAGCGAAGCAGCACCTGTTTGATAAATCTGAAAACAGTGCTAGAGAATCCACTGGAGGTGCACTATGTTGGAGTGGAAGTACTGGATATAAACGATCATTCTCCCAGTTTCCCAGAGAAAGAGAAAACGCTGGAGATTTCAGAGTCCGTGTTACCCGGAGTGCGTGTTCCGCTAAAAGCAGCTCGAGATCCAGACGGTGGTCCCTTCTCTGTTCAGCACTATAAACTCAGTCACAATGACCACTTCCGTTTAGAAGTGAAAGATAAAGGAGAAGATGGTAAAATACCAATATTAATTGTGCAGAAATCATTAGACAGGGAAGCAGCAGGAAGTCACTCATTAGTGCTGACTGCGCTGGATGGAGGTAAACCTCCGAAATCTGGCGACATGAATATTCTAGTAAATGTTTTAGATGTTAATGATAACGCACCAGTTTTCTCTAACGATGTTTACTCCGTGATGCTCGATGAAAATGCTCCAGTTGACAAAATAGTCGTACAAGTGAATGCCACTGATTTAGATGACGGTCCGAACGGAGATGTAGTTTATTCCTTTAGCAACAGTGTGAGTCATAGATTATTAAACTTGTTTGATATTAATCCATCGACAGGTGAAATAACAGTTAAAGGTTTAATAGACTATGAGGAGAAGGACAAATATGAAATTGAAATTCAAGCATCAGATAAAGGTTTGGCTCCTCTGGCTACACAAAAAAGCGTCATTATCAAGATAGTTGATGTTAATGATAATGCCCCTGAGATTGAGGTTACCTCATTTTCAAGTTCAATCCCTGAAGATTCCAGACCTGGAACTACAGTTGCACTAATCAGTGTGAATGACTTGGACTCTGGTCTCAATGGAAAAGTTATTTGTGGTGTAAATGAGGATGTTCCGTTCACTTTGTCACCATCTTTACAAGACAAAATGTATTCATTAGTAACCAAATCTCCTCTGGACAGAGAGAAACAGTCACAATATGAACTAACAATTACTGCAAAAGATGCTGGTCAACCACCATTATCATCTGAAAAGACAATTAGCGTTGTGGTGTCAGATGTTAATGACAACAGTCCAGAGTTTTTATTGAGTCCATATACTTTTTATGTCACTGAGGGTAACCATCCAGGATCCTCTGTGTTTTCTGTGAAAGCTTTTGATCGTGATGAAAACGATAATGCTCTTATATCCTATCATATTCTCAGAGATGGAAGGGAAGAAAATAAATTGGCTTCATTTCTAAATATAAACTCTGAAAATGGAGATATATTGGCGCTAAAAAGTTTTGACTTTGAAACTCTGAAAACGTTCCAGTTCCAAGTTGTTGCCACAGATTCTGGAACTCCGTCACTAAGCAGCAACGTCACAGTGAACGTGTTCATTCTGGATCAGAACGACAACGCTCCAGTCATCCTGTATCCAGTCAGCTCCAACGGTTCTGCTGAAGGTGTGGAGGAGATTCCCCGCAATGTGAACGCAGGACACTTGGTGACTAAAGTCAGAGCCTATGACGCTGATATAGGATATAACGGCTGGTTACTGTTTTCACTGCAGGAAGTTACTGACCACAGTCTCTTTGCTTTGGACCGCTATACAGGACAGATCAGAACACTTCGCTCATTCACAGAGACAGACGAGGCCGAGCATAAACTGGTCATACTGGTGAAAGACAATGGGAACGTTTCACTCTC
Source organism: Dicentrarchus labrax (assembly GCF_905237075.1). Taxonomy (NCBI): domain Eukaryota; kingdom Metazoa; phylum Chordata; class Actinopteri; family Moronidae; genus Dicentrarchus; species Dicentrarchus labrax. Next base: position 10,541,860 of record NW_026136713.1, on the reverse strand, counting down.
AGCAACAGCTACTGTGATTGTCAAACTTGTGGAGCCCAAAGAGGCTTTTGCAGCTTCTGATGTTAAAAGTTCAACAAAGGATGAGGAGGGGAATGATGTGACTTTCTATCTGATGATAACTTTGGGTTCAGTTTCAGTACTTTTTCTCATCAGTATCATCGTGCTGATTGCAATGCAGTGCTCTAAATCTACAGACTATACTTCTAAATATCTACAAGAGCCTAATTATGATGGGACACTGTGTCACAGCATCCAGTACAGATCTGGAGACAAACGGTACATGTTAGTTGGACCCAGAATGAGTATAGGATCTACTATAGTGCCAGGCAGCCATGCGAATACATTAGTGCTCCCTGACAGGAGGAGGGCATCTGGAGAGGTAAGCTATTTAATTTAAATACCCTGGCTTGTTTCCACTGACAGCGTTCAGTCAATCTTTTGCTGAATATACCGCATATGTCCCTTTGCTTGGCATCATAATATAGTTTTGTGAAGTGTGACACTTGACTTGAGCAATTCTCAGCTGTAATTGGACTAATCCTATCTGTCCTTTAAATCATAGTCGACCTATACCAACAGCTGCTTGTATAAGTTGACATATATGATTACACCTCTGTTTGTTTTGCTATTGACTAATATCCTGGTTTTTCACTATACTCTGAAAATCCTATGTCAGTATTAGAACATACCGAGATTTATTAAATAACAGTTTGCAAAGTGTTGAACATTGTGCAATTTCAGTTGAACCATAATGTGGTTTGAGTTGTCAATGATGTAATATAAAGTCACACATGTGGCTCGGACGAGTTATAACTGATGTTATTCGCTGTCCATGGTGCTGATACGTTTTTTTTTTCTCATGTCTTGAGATTCCTGTTAATACATGTTACCACTCATTTGTTAAATGCAGTTACCTCATACTTTTTTGTTCATAAATATTTAACGAATGAAATTCAAAGTTATTATATGGAAGCATCAAACATTTTGGGCGGATTTGATGTCTCCATCTTCAGTCAAAAGTAATATAATTTGTTTGGTCACTTGAAGGAATCTCCTCACCTGCCACCCACAATGCATAGGGGCAACGTAAATAAACATAAAACTTTGCCACTCTGCAATAAAAATAGCTGAAGAAACTTTAATTTCCTTGTAGTGAGCACAGAGATCGCATGGTGTCAGTGTGTTAGGAAAATAATGGCCATAGCTCATCGTCACTGGATTTAGGTTCCACCTCTTTTTAGCCCTCTCAGTTCGATACTGGCAGAATCGCTTGTTGGCTTTCTGCTGCCTTTATACACACTACCGTGTTTTTAACATTTTTTAAATAGAACGAACATTTACATACCCAGATATGTTGGATTGATTGCCTACAATTTACCCCGTGAGGAGTCGATAACAGTTTTATTTGTGATAATGGAACAAAGAGGACGCGAGGTAAGGAGGGCGAGAAGACGGTGGATCGGCTTCGTGGTTGCGGTGCTTTTGTGGACTGTAGCCTCAGCCTCAGCGCAATTGAGATATTCCATCTCTGAGGAAGTTAACGAAGGAACTGTGGTCGGGAATATAGCAAAGGATTTGGGATTAGACAAGAGCACGTTGAAAGACAGGAAGTATCGCATTGTTTCTAGCGGTATGGAACCTCTTTTCCATGTAGATCAGAATGATGGCATCCTGTACGTAAGCCGGAAGATTGACAGGGAAGAAGTATGTGAGCGAAGCAGCACCTGTTTGATAAATCTGAAAACAGTGCTAGAGAATCCACTGGAGGTGCACTATGTTGGAGTGGAAGTACTGGATATAAACGATCATTCTCCCAGTTTCCCAGATAAAGAGAAAACGCTGGAGATTTCAGAGTCCGTGTTACCCGGAGTACGTGTTCAGCTAAAAGCAGCTCGAGATCCAGACGGTGGTCCCTTCTCTGTTCAGCACTATAAACTCAGTCACAATGACCACTTCCGTTTAGAAGTGAAAGATAAAGGAGAAGATGGTAAAATACCAATATTAGTTGTGCAGAAATCATTAGACAGGGAAGCAGCAGGAAGTCACTCATTAGTGCTGACTGCGCTCGATGGAGGTAAACCTCCGAAATCTGGCGACATGAATATTCTAGTAAATGTTTTAGATGTTAATGATAACGCACCAGTTTTCTCTAACGATGTTTACTCCGTGATGCTCGATGAAAATGCTCCAGTTGACAAAATAGTCGTACAAGTGAATGCCACTGATTTAGATGACGGTCCGAACGGAGATGTAGTTTATTCCTTTAGCAACAGTGTGAGTCATAGATTATTAAACTTGTTTGATATTAATCCATCGACAGGTGAAATAACAGTTAAAGGTTTAATAGACTATGAGGAGAAGGATAAATATGAAATTGAAATTCAAGCATCAGATAAAGGTTTGGCTCCTCTGGCTACAGAAAAAAGCGTAATTATAAAGATAGTTGATGTTAATGATAATGCCCCTGAGATTGAGGTTACCTCATTTTCAAGTTCAATCCCTGAAGATTCCAGACCTGGAACTACAGTTGCCCTAATCAGCGTGAATGACTTGGACTCTGGACTCAATGGAAAAGTTATTTGTGCTGTAAATGAGGATGTTCCGTTCGCTTTGTCACCATCTTTACAAGACAAAATGTATTCATTAGTAACCAAATCCCCTCTGGACAGAGAGAAACAGTCACAATATGAACTAACAATTACTGCAAAAGATGCTGGTCAACCACCATTATCATCTGAAAAGACAATTAGCGTTGTGGTGGCAGATGTGAATGACAACAGTCCAGAGTTTTTATTGAGTCCATATACTTTTTATGTCACAGAGGGAAATGAGCCAGGATCCTCTGTGTTTTCTGTTAAAGCTTTTGATCGTGATGAAAACGATAATGCTCTCATATCCTATCATATTATCAGAGATGGAAGGGAAGGAAATAAATTGTCTGCCTTCCTAAATATAAACCCAGATAATGGACAGATTACAGCGCTAAAAAGTTTTGACTTTGAAACACTGAAAACGTTCCAGTTCCAAGTTGTTGCCACAGATTCTGGAACTCCGTCACTAAGCAGCAATGTCACAGTGAACGTGTTCATTCTGGATCAGAACGACAACGCTCCAGTCATCCTGTATCCAGTCAGCTCCAACGGTTCTGCTGAAGGTGTGGAGGAGATTCCCCGCAATGTGAACGCAGGACACTTGGTGACTAAAGTCAGAGCCTATGACGCTGATATAGGATATAACGGCTGGTTACTGTTTTCACTGCAGGATGTTACTGACCACAGTCTCTTTGCTTTGGACCGCTATACAGGACAGATCAGAACACTTCGCTCATTCACAGAGACAGACGAGGCCGAGCATAAACTGGTCATACTGGTGAAAGACAATGGGAACGTTTCACTCTCAGCAACAGCTACTGTGATTGTCAAACTTGTGGAGCCCAAAGAGGCTTTTGCAGCTTCTGATGTTAAAAGTATAACTAAAGTTGATGAGGAGGACAATGTTACATTTTATCTGATCATAACCCTGGGATCGGTTTCAGTACTTTTTCTCATCAGTATCATCGTCCTGATTGCAATGCAGTGCTCTAAATCTACAGACTATACTTCTAAATATCTACAAGAGCCTAATTATGACGGGACATTGTGTCACAGCATCCAGTACAGATCTGGAGACAAACGGTACATGTTAGTTGGACCCAGAATGAGTATAGGATCTACTATAGTGCCGGGCAGCCATGCAAATACACTAGTGCTCCCTGACAGGAGGAGGGCATCTGGAGAGGTAAGCTATTTATTTTAAATAACCTGGCTTGTTTCTACTGACAGTGTTTGGTCAATCTTCCGCTGAATATAACGCATATGTCTCTTTGCTTGGCATCATAATATAGTTTTGTGAAGTGTGGCACCTGAGTTGACCAGTTCCCAGCTGCGAATAAACTAATACTGTCTGCCCTTTTCATCATTGTTGTATCTTTCATAGCAATCTGAATAGCACATATACACAGATTAACGTCAAACAATAGTAAATCATTAGTTACATAAACACACACACTTTTGTTTGGAGGAATAAGCTTTGCTTTTGAGGGTGCCCTTAGTAAAATGCAGCAGGTGTTCCTGATTAACATGTTAATTCCATGTTGCTTAATTTCAAGGGCTACTTACATCACAGAATTTACTCGCCTACATTAGTCAATACCGAATCCATACATGTGACATTTTACATCCATGAACGCACTAAGGTCAAATCTATTTTAGAACAAGTATATAATTGTGGGTGTTGTGTTTCTCCATCTCATCTCCCCAACATCATGTTGATTTGTTTTTGCATACACACAAGGCTGTATTCTTGTTTGACAGTTGGAGATATACAGTATATAACGTTCAAGTATGTCGGCATTGTGTCAGAACATATGTACTGTAATATATGCCACGCTTTTGAGTGCAGCAGGAAGGGTCGCTGTCTGTGGTGCTGAAAATTGAAATGTAACAGAAATAAGGACTTCTTATAGTAGTCTAGATTCTTCAAAATAATAGTTTTTAAGAGGGAAGTGATCGTGACTTGAGTCCATTGCTTACCCAAAATGACTGTTGAAGCAAATCTTTCTTGATATGAACCCGTTGTTTGCCTTTTTGTTGTTGTATAAACTTTTAATTTTATTGTATATTTTAGTTAAACAGTGCTGCAATAACGTTCTGGATCGCATGGTGTCGGTATAATGGCAAATGGTATCTCTATAACTTTTCGTCATCACCATTAGGTCCAACCCTGTATTTCGGCATTACGTGTAAAGGGCTTGAACACGAAAGTAGCTGTGTACAATTCCTAGGGCTGTCTTGGTGATGGAGCGCAGTTTTCAAAGGAATAAGGCTGATTATTATTTTTCAACCATACATTCATAAATCCGGGATTTGTTTTTTAATACGTAATGGAACAAAGCGGCCGACAGGCATGGATAGAGCGATGGAGATGCGTCGTCTACATGGTGGCTTTGGTAACGTTTTGGACCGAAGCCTCAGCTCAGATCAGATATTCAATCTCCGAAGAGGTGAAAGAAGGAAGTGTTGTTGGAAATATCGCGAAAGACTTAGGAATTGACAAGGCTACGCTGAAAAGTAGAGAGTATCGCATTGTTGGCAGTTTAACGGAACCCCTTTTTCGTTTGAATCAGGACGACGGTATGCTGTATGTCAGTAGGAAAGTGGACAGAGAAGAGATCTGTGAACGAAGCAACGCATGTGTAATCAACCTTAAAACAGTGCTAGAAAATCCGCTGGAAATCCATTACGTGGCCATAGAGGTGCTGGATGTAAACGACCACTCCCCCGTCTTTCCAGAGAAAGAGAAACGACTGGAGGTATTTGAATCGACATTACCGGGAGCAAGGTTCCAGCTCCAACCTGCGCGCGACCCCGATGGCGGCCAGTTTACTGTTCAGCAGTATAGACTAAACCACAACGATCACTTTCGTTTGGAAGTTAAGGAGAGAGGCGAAGACCGCAAGATGCCCTTTCTGATTTTACAGAAGCAGTTAGACAGAGAGGTGATGAGAGAGCACAAGCTAACGCTTACAGCTATTGATGGTGGGAGGCCGGCGAGGTCTGGAACAATAGAAATATTAATTGAGGTGCTTGATGTTAATGACAATTCGCCGGTTTTTACAAAAGATGCATATTCGGCTATTCTAAATGAAAACTCGGTCCCTGGCACGTTAGTTATTCAGGTTAATGCCACTGATCTGGATGAGGGTGCAAACAGCGAAATTGTTTACTCATTTGGAAAAGAAGTGGATATACATTTGCAAACAATATTTAACATAGACCCGGTAACGGGCGAAATTAAAGTGACAGGCGTAATTGATTTTGAAGAAAATCAAAGTTATGAAATTGATATACAAGCTTCAGATAAGGGCACTATACCTTTTTCCACAGACAAAACTGTATTAATAAAGGTGATTGACCTTAACGATAATGCTCCAGAGATTGAAGTTACATCATTTTCCAAATCAGTTCCGGAGGATTCTAGAGTTGGAACAACAGTAGCTTTGATCAGCGTCAATGATTTAGATTCAGGCCCTAATGGGAAGGTTTCTTGCTTTATACGTGAGGACGTTCCTTTCACTATATCTCCATCCTTGCAAGATAATATGTACGCCATAGTGACCAAATCACAACTGGACAGAGAAGAAAAGTCTTTTTATGAACTTACAGTTGTTGCAAGGGACACTGGTGAGCCATCACTCTCATCTGAAAAGACAATAAGTGTGGTTGTATCGGATGTGAACGATAACAGACCACAGTTTTCACTGAGCCCATATACATTCTATATTACTGAAAATAATGACCTAGTATCACCAGTATTTTCAGTTAGGGCATCTGACCTTGATGACGGTGATAATGCTCATATTTCATATCACATTCTGAGAGACAACAGTGGACATAGTATTGGTCTTTTTTTAAATATAAACTCTGAAAATGGAGATATTTTGGCGCTAAAAAGTTTTGACTTTGAAACTCTGAAGACGTTCCAGTTCCAAGTTGTTGCCACAGATTCTGGAACTCCGTCACTAAGCAGCAACGTCACAGTGAACGTGTTCATTCTGGATCAGAACGACAACGCTCCAGTCATCCTGTATCCAGTCAGCTCCAACGGTTCTGCTGAAGGTGTGGAGGAGATTCCCCGCAATGTGAACGCAGGACACTTGGTGACTAAAGTCAGAGCCTATGACGCTGATATAGGATATAACGGCTGGTTACTGTTTTCACTGCAGGAAGTTACTGACCACAGTCTCTTTGCTTTGGACCGCTATACAGGACAGATCAGAACACTTCGCTCATTCACAGAGACAGACGAGGCCGAGCATAAACTGGTCATACTGGTGAAAGACAATGGGAACGTTTCACTCTCAGCAACAGCTACTGTGATTGTCAAACTTGTGGAGCCCAAAGAGGCGTTTGCAGCTTCTGATGTTAAAAGTGCAACAAAGGATGAGGAGGGGAATGATGTGACTTTTTATCTGATGATAACTTTGGGCTCAGTTTCAGTACTTTTTCTCATCAGTATCATCGTGCTGATTGCAATGCAGTGCTCTAAATCTACAGACTATACTTCTAAATATCTACAAAAGCCTAATTATGACGGGACACTGTGTCACAGCATCCAGTATAGATCTGGAGACAAACGGTACATGTTAGTTGGACCCAGGATGAGTATAGGATCTACTATAGTGCCGGGCAGCCATGCGAATACACTAGTGCTCCCTGACAGGAGGAGGGCCTCTGGGGAGGTAAGACATTTCTTGTGAAAATACTGTGACAGTGGTATTTATTTGTTCATTCATTAATTAGTTAATTCAATGCTCCTACTGTTTGCTTGGCATAGTTTTGTGAAGGAGGTCACTTGATTATTACCTTTCAGTTCTAAGCTGCAATTTGAATCATCCTTCATGTCCTGTTAATCATAGTTAAGTCATAGTTGTACCTACAACAACAGTGGCTAATGATGGTTGATGTATGTGGTCATTTGTCTGTTTATTTACTAGTCTCCTGCTTTTCACTATAGTCTGAAAAACACATATCAGTATTACAAAATGACTCTGATACATAAAAAGAAAAAAAGTTTGCAAAGTGTTGAACATTCTGCACTTCAACTTGGACCACAATATGGTTTGAGCTTTCCGGTCTTCTGTGATGTAATATAAAGTCACACATGTGGCTGGGCTGGGTTACAGCTGGTGTTATTCGCTGTCCATGGTGCTGATACGTTTTCTCTCATGTCCCATGTCCTGTCAAGCCAAGGAGATAAGAGGTAATTTCTGTATTGTATTAATAGATGTATGGAGGTTATTCTCGTTTATAGTATTACTAATAATATAGGTTGTATTTATCTAATCAAGTCACGTCTCCTTCAGGTATATCATCTGCCCCTTCCGTTATTTCTGACATGATATGGAGTTCACTTATTTTTCCTTTTATGCTTGCATCCTCAGCAGGCAACGAAAACCACTGCAAAAAGCACAGAAATATATATATATATATATATATTGTCATTGAAAGTGTACCTGCATTGTATAGTCAGAACGCATGGTGTCACTGCTTGTGAAAATCGAGCCACTCTGGGTTGGCTTTAACATCCTCTACGTCAGTAGTTTGGTGCTATTTCGCGACAGGCTGCGCTTATGCTTTAGGGCGATGTCTTCACATGTTTGACTCGTTCACCAGCATTTTTCAAATATCGTGCAATTGTTATTTTTGGTTTAAAATGAGTGTTGCTGTGTAGACTCACGTTTTACTCTCCATCTTTTATATTCGTTTTCTTTTTTTTTTAAATCCAATATGGCACAACGAGGATGCAGGGCATGGCTGGAGCGCCTGGTCGTTCTCATTGTTTGTTTGAATCTTACTTTTGATTTTGCATCGGCACAGCTACGATACTCTATTCCCGAAGAGCTTACGGTGGGTGCTGTTGTTGGGAACATCGCTAAAGATTTAGGGCTGGATATCAATACCCTGAGCGCTAGAGGATTTCGCATCGTTTCTGGATCAACCGAACCTCTGTTTCAACTCAACACTAATGGCATCTTACATGTTAACCGAAAAATAGACAGAGAGGAGGTATGCGAACGGATCAGTACCTGCATGATCAACCTAAAGACTGTACTGGAGAACCCCTTAGAGGTCCATTACGTTGCCATAGAAGTTTTGGATGTCAACGACCACTCTCCCACCTTCTCCGAAAATGAGACGCATTTACAGATATCAGAATCCACTTTACCTGGGGCACGATTTCAACTACAAGGCGCCCGTGATCCAGATAGTGACATGTATTCTATTCAACTGTATAAGCTCAGTCAGAATGATCATTTTCGACTGGAGGTTAAAGATAGAGGAGAAGATGGGAAAATTCCTGTTTTATATTTGCATAAACCGCTGGACAAAGAAACGGCAAGAAGTCATAGATTACTGCTGACAGCCGTTGATGGAGGGAAGCCTGCTAGGTCGGGAACGATGGGAATTATCGTTAATGTTTTAGATGTAAATGACAACATGCCAGTTTTTGTTAAAGACTCATATACTGCGGTGCTTAAAGAAAATTCACCTATTGGCACCACTGTCATGCAGGTAAATGCCACAGATTTAGACGATGGTTTAAATGGGGAGGTGGTTTATTCATTCGGCAATAATGTAAATAATAAATTACGTAAACTTTTTGAAGTTGACGCCAAAACTGGTGAAATTATTGTTAAAGGACTGATAGACTTTGAAGCAAAAGACAGGTATGAAATTGAAATTAAAGCTTCTGATAAAGGACCAGTTCCTCTAGCAACAGAAAAAAGTGTTATAATAACTATTGTGGACCTGAATGACAACGCACCTGAGATAGAGGTGACATCCTTTTCAAGTGCAATTCCTGAGGACTCCAAACCTGGAACAACAGTAGCGTTGATAAGTGTGAATGATAACGATTCAGGTATAAATGGAAAGGTAATCTGTTATGTAAGTGAGGATGTCCCTTTTACATTAACACCGTCTTTACAAGACAATATGTACTCTATCGTCACCAAATCTCTGCTGGATAGAGAACATCAGTCCAAATATGATGTTACAATAATTGCTAAAGATGCAGGTGAACAAACTTTGTCATCTCAAAAGACAATAAGTGTGACCGTATCGGATGTGAATGATAACAGTCCAGTGTTTACAACAAATCCGTACACCTTTTATGTTATAGAGAACAATGTTGCAGGAGGCTCTTTATTTTCAGTGAGTGCTCAGGATTCTGATGAGGGTGATAATGCACTCATATTATATAACATTCTAAGAAATGGGGATGAACACAAAAAGTTGACATCTTTCCTAAATATAAACTCTGAAAATGGAGATATTTTGGCACTAAAAAGTTTTGACTTTGAAACTCTGAAAACGTTCCAGTTCCAAGTTGTTGCCTCAGATTCTGGAACTCCGTCACTAAGCAGCAACGTCACAGTGAACGTGTTCATTCTGGATCAGAATGACAACGCTCCAGTCATCCTGTATCCAGTCAGCTCCAACGGTTCTGCTGAAGGTGTGGAGGAGATTCCCCGCAATGTGAACGCAGGACACTTGGTGACTAAAGTCAGAGCCTATGATGCTGATATAGGATATAACGGCTGGTTACTGTTTTCACTGCAGGAAGTCACTGACCACAGTCTCTTTGGTTTGGACCGCTATACAGGACAGATCAGAACACTTCGCTCATTCACAGAGACAGACGAGGCCGAGCATAAACTGGTCATACTGGTGAAAGACAATGGGAACGTTTCACTCTCAGCAACAGCTACTGTGATTGTCAAACTTGTGGAGCCCAAAGAGGCTTTTGCAGCTTCTGATGTTAAAAGTTCAACAAAGGATGAGGAGGGGAATGATGTGACTTTCTATCTGATGATAACTTTGGGCTCAGTTTCAGTACTTTTTCTCATCAGTATCATTGTGCTGATTGCAATGCAGTGCTCTAAATCTACAGACTATACTTCTAAATATCTACAAGAGCCTAATTATGATGGGACACTGTGTCACAGCATCCAGTACAGATCTGGAGACAAACGGTACATGTTAGTTGGACCCAGGATGAGTATAGGATCTACTATAGTGCCGGGCAGCCATGCAAATACACTAGTGCTTCCTGACAGGAGAAGGGCCTCTGGAGAGGTAAGAAATATCACTTTATTTCAAGGTGGTTCTGGTAGGAATGCTTGTGATAGATGAGATGCAGATCCTCATGATTAAATGTGCCAAAAATACTGAAACACACCACCTTTTCAGAATAATAATAGAAATGGACCACAGACATAAAATTAATGCCTGGGGGAAATTAAGAGGTTTTGTGTTGTTGTGAGACTGCTGGTTTACAGATGTTGTATGGTTGGGCTCTCATACAGCCTACATTGATTTGTAAATTACACATAAGACCGCAGTTATTATGATGTGTTGTCCCGGTGCCACAGTGAATGATACAACATTGTGAAATATACAGATTTTTTTGTTGCCTATGTGGATTCTTGGTATACTGACTAACTTTGACTATTAATAATTGAAACTGTACTGCGCCCTAGTAAACCATAAACTGGTTGGGAAACATAAATGCAAGGTTAAACTTGAACTAAACTATGAAATAAGGAAGTTTACCCTTTGTGTTAGCTTATCCTTAAACATCAAAAGTCTCATTTGCTAACAGTAGTATAAAGGAAAGCTTGCCCAGACAACTAGTGATGAAGTTGATCCTAACATCTTCCTCATTTGAGTTTCTGCATCTGGTCCTGCCCGTCTGACAAATGTCCAGAGTCATTGAAAGGACATGTTACTATATACATTTGCACTTCATTTTTAGAGTAGAGAAATTGTGGTCTGTGAGGTTTGCATGCTTGTGCACACATATATGTGTTTTTCCTCTATGACCATATCTATTAGGGTTGTTACGTGTGTGTAAAGCGAGTAACTGTCCGACTGACATTGTTACTTGTGGTCTGTGCTCGCTGATATAGCTGAGGTGATTCAGTGAGCCATGAATGGCTGCAGCTAAGAGAGAGGGGGGGGGAGAGAGCCTGCGGCTGGTGTGCAGTGAATCACAATGTACAGCCAGTCAGGTGGGGTTGGAGCACTTTGCTTCAACAGAGATCTTCATTCATTACAGAACTGCAAAGCAGCAAGGTTACTGGTTTTGATTTGAATGGCTTTTTATTTTTGAAAAATACCAGGCAGCGATGTAACCGTGTAAACGGTGTATACCGTTTATGTCTATATATATATATACACACACATACATACATACATACATACATACATACATAGATAGATATATTCTATACACTAGCCTATGTACAGATTATTCCCCTTTGACTGACTAAAAAATAGGTCATATTCTATCACATGTGTGAAGGTCTGCATGCTAGGCTTGTGGGCTGATTCTCTGTTGAACACTGTGCGTTGCCCATAGCAACACATGATGAGGAGAGCCACCTCTCTGAGTCTACTGGTTTCACAGACAAGCATGCGCTCAGCGGTCATAGCAACAGCAGCGGAAGAGGATGAGGGAGAGAGGGAGGGAGGGAGGGAGGAGGGAGAGAGCAGTAGCGGAGGGGGGAGGGGAAGTGGCTTTTGTATGGCTCATCTAGACACCTCACAATATTTAATGAAAATGGGTTTATTTAGATAAAAACACATGGATTATATCAGTGAAATCTCCATTGTAAATCAGGCAACAGATGGTGCAGATATAGAAGCAATAGTGAAGGCGGGAATAGTTGAGCTTCTAATTAGATATTTTATAGTGTGGAGATAATCTTTTCTCTCAAACAACTGGGTCAACCTTAGATTTACTACCTAGAAAATGTCGGAAAAACATGTATTTTAAACTGTCATTAAGTGTGTCTTTGTTGAAAAGTTGATGGCATATTTCTGACCCACTGAGCAGCATATGAAGTAAAGCAGTGAGCCAGAATGGAGTATGAATGCAGGAATGGAAAGGATCAGTTCAAATTCAGAGTAAGGTAGCAGCTCGGCTTTATGAAGGAGTAGCTCAACACAGTTTCTCTGCAGTTCCTCTGACCAGTTTTATTCAATGATCTACTAGACAGCAATGACTACCTCTCCGTGTGTATTTGTGCATGCATATTTTATGTGCACATGTTTGTGTGTGAGCTAAAAGTGTGTGAGACATCATGTGTTCTGCAATACAGCAGCAGTGCTAAGCAGTGCCTGGACAGCAGATGCCCAGAAAATATTTATTGATGTGATTAAAAATGAGTGCATCTCATTAAACCTAAAAAGTGCAGGGTGGTGTCAGTGGATCACATTGTTTTTCTCCTGTTTCACTGTGAGTTGGTCGTATGTGGGTAGGAGTAGCCTCTTACAGAATTGTATATCACTGCACTTTTGTTACATTGCCATTTTTGGGAGAGAAAAAACAGAGGCGAGAACAGGAGTAAATTAATTGAAAGTAGGTTCATGAGCTGCATTCAGAATGCATGCACATGTGATGTGGCTTGGTCCACTGATGTAGCAGCATGTTAGTACTTCTATTGTTTGTAACTAGGTGCTTTTGATTTAGATTTAAAGATTACAGTACAGAACACTACAATGAATACAGCGTGTCTATCATAGTATATTTTCACTCTGTATGCTCTCTTTGGCGGGGGTGTGGCTGCTTGCTCCAGTGGCTTTGTCTGTCTGCCTGGCTGGCTCAGCAGATCAGTGCAATTGTGTTTGCATGCTGAGTGTCTGCACTGAAAACCATTCACAGTGCAATGAACCTTGTTGTGTGTCTGTGTATGCTGTCTTTGTTAAGAGGGTGAGAGCATTTGCCTCATTAAACTATATTCAGTGTCACAGGAAGAGAGGGTAAGAGGACAAGCTAAATGTCAGAGAGAGAGGAGGAGGAGACACAGCTGTCACAGCTAGACTGTTTGTACTGTTGTTTCAGCAGCTTGAGATGAGGGACCTTTTTTATGTGGCTACTCCTCTCCCTGTGTCACACTCTTGTCCTTGGTTTCTAACTTTTTCCTGCATCTACCTCCCTGACCAATTTACCTGGATTTTATGTAAACCTTTCAAAATTTGTCCTGTTGTATGGTCTCATTTTTATTTCACTGTTAATGTTCAACTTCTCCTGCAAAACTGCATTCCTGATCTTTGGTGTTTTTTGTTAGATAATGCAATGTCAATGTTACTCTATGAAACACCATTCCTTGCAGTACTCCATGTTCCATTCTGCCTCTGCTCTGCTCTGTTTTGTTTCAATGGCAATTTTATTTATAGAGCACATTTCACTGCATGGAAACTCAATGTGATTTAAATTGAAATACAAAATATAAAGATATAAGCATAAGTCGAGGCACTGTTTCATGCAGCAGTCTGCTTTTCCAACCTCTGTTTATGGAGCTTCACTCTCTGTTTCCTCACTATTTATCTCCTTCTTCTTTACCCTCCATATTGATATCACTCTCAGTTTTCCCCCTCCCCCATCCCAGTCTTGGCCTCCTTTTTTCTGCTTTTATGTCTCTGTCCTTCGTTTCCTCTTTCATATGCCACCCTTTTCTGTCTCGCTATCGTTTTCTGTCTTCTCTTTCTGTAGTCTATCTCCTCTCTCGTGTTGCCACATGCTCTTTAGCTCTGTGTTGCTGTTCCTCATGCCTGTAGGGTTGTGGCTGTGGATGCTGCATGTGCTGTTGTGTGTCAGTAGGGCACATTCTCTCTTATTGCTCCAGCTTTGTTGGAGGATGGCGCCACTCACATTGAGGTCAACAGCAGTGATGGTAATCTAATTTACACACACAGTAGGGTACAACGAAAACAGCTACTATATTTATGTTCACACTTCACACACACATGCTTGTGCTCATACACACACACATCACACATACTCTCATATGGTTAATCCACCTTACTGAAAGGCACTTTCACAGCAGAAAGGGGGCTGGATGGATAGAGGGAAAGACATGCAGAGAACAAGAAAACAGAGCATAAGGAGAGCATGCTTCCTTGGAGATATAGTGCCTCGCCGAGAGAACAAAAGACACCTCCACTGTGAGACAATTATATCAATCAAAGCCCTGTGCCAAAAATCTTCTGTCCTGCATTGAATAAAAATAGAATATCATAAGGTTATATCATGTGCTGTCTGTGATTGACATTTTGGTCATTAATTTTGTGTAATTACACAGATAATACATCTGTTTAATGCCATGGCTAAATATAGCTTATGCATGCTTATTCTCTCTTGCTCTATATACTACATTGAATGAATGCATGGTTGTCCTAGCCAGATTCCATCTGTGCCCATATCTCTACCGTTGTACTTTGCAAACTTTAAGTCTCTATATACTATGTTCTTCTTCCTGCTCTAATCTGTCCTGTAAACAGTGTCTTCCATTGGTCAATAATTAGATAGATTATATTGCATTCGGCTCTCTTTTCCCATCTTCATTTCAGTTTCCTATTAGAAAAAAACAATCACAAGCATCCAGTCTGGCGAACAAGCACCATGCATGATTTAAAACACCGAATTGTGGAAGCAGATAATTAGTTGTGTATATAATGTTCATAAGTATAATTTTTCCCCCTTCAGCAGGATATATAACAAGAGAACACGCAGACTTATGTCTGCCACTGCCCATACTGATTTCTCAAAGAACCCTGAAATTTTTGTTTCTCCTGTACTGGCACAGCACACAAATAGTGTACAGCTAGGTCTGGCAGTGAAGATCATTTGCTTGTTATTAAGATATAACCATACTGGGTTTACCATACTGGAGTATTAGTAAACTTTTTTATCCTTTATCTAGTATTTTTTAATCAGCAGTCACTTACAGTTGACAAGGTAGACTGAAGAGGTATTTTTCACTAATTAAGTTAATGTGTCCCAGGGAATGGAGGAAAGGAAGTGGTACATCAACTTTGGTTGTTGACTATTATATTGGTATTGTGTTGTTCAGTAATTAAATAAAAACCTGCTGTTGTGGTGGCAGAAAAATCAGCAGCAGACATAGGATATTTTATTGAATGTAATAAAAGCCTGAGTAAATTCTGCAGATAATAAACAGTCAAAGAAAAGAGACAGCTCCTTTTATACAGTTTGAATATGAGAGCAATAAGCACACAAAAGCAACAGAAAGCAAATTGACATCCAATGTCCATATCTAGAACTTTGCCTGGTTCACTGGAACATAACAGGAAACTCCATTTGCACAAAGTTGAGCCAGAGGTAAAGTATTACATAACCTAATGGAGTCTTGGTTACAGGAGGTTATATGAGTATTGTGTGAACATATACCACACTGTTTTACGTTCCATTGTATTACAACAAAACAGTCCAACAGTTTATTGTCTGTGCTGGTACAAGATGTACTCTATCTGTGTGTTCATGTGCTGGTGAGTGTGTTTACTACACATTTTGTTAGTGAATCAGGAGGTTGTTATTGTGAATGTCAGCAAGCATAGGGACTGCTGCAGTGCAGCGTATAGACTATATGGTCAATAAGCTGTTGTGCATCTCTGTGTGGTGCTGTACTCTAAACTGCAGAGTGACAGAGAAGGACTGGACAAAAAAGGGCCACGTCTCTTCTCTATATCAAGTTCGACAAACTGTGAATTACTTTTTTTTTTTTTTTTGAGTTGTACGGTGTCCTCGAGTGCCCAGAGAGGTGCCTCTAATAATTTAATGTATTATTATTATTATTTATTATTTCTCTGTATTATAGCACTTAAATTCTGTGAATCTATTCTAACCACTTCATTATGCTCACACAGAACAGAAAACTGTCTGTTTTTATAATGGGGACTATTGCAGATGTAATAAATGTTTTTGCCTCTAGGTTACAGGGCAAAAACAGAGGCAGTGGGCCAAATATTTTATTGTGAGCTACATTCATAACTGTGGGCCAAGACTCCCTGGCACAGCTCCTTTTGCTCTTGTCATTTGTCCTAGAACACGATGAGACTGGTTCAGAGCCATGTGTGGCTTTGATCTGAATTGGTTCAGGCTAGTCACTACTCTTAAGTATATGGGTCAAACCTGGTACTTCCATGTTCATAAAGAGACTGTCCAGCAAGTCTTATCTAGTTACCGCTATTAGAAAAGATTGATAGTAAATATATTTTTAAAAATCGATACAATTATTTTTCTGTCTCACTCTCACTGCCTCCCTCTCCTCTGTCATGCCTGGTATTATGTGAGTAAGTCTGAACCCCTTCTCTTCTCCACCACTCGGTTATATAAGCCCTCAGTTTCATTATGTCTCTGTACATTGACTCATGGCTGTGTGGATGAGTCCTATAGGTTGGACCTTGCCACTTTCGTTGCAGAATCACTCCACTGTAGCTGAATCAAGGCACTGAGGTCTTTCTCCGGGGTGTAAACGTGGTCTACTTCCATGAGAATTAACAACATTGCACTAATGAAAGCCCCTCGTGTACACTATCTTCATGTGTCAGTTTAAATGTAAGCTGGATGATATGAGCTTAGCTCAGGTTGCTGCATTATGCTGATGCTCTCTTTATGTTTTAAATGTCACTTAATGTAATAATTTACCAGCAATAATAATATTAAGAACAGTGTTAAACAACATGTGGGCCTACCTATACATCTGTTTGTCTGATGTAATAACCAGTGCTTGATAGCTTCATTAAGTGCAGTTAGCCATGTGCTATGTTTAATTTTTTTCTTTTTTTTTCTGAATCAACAGAGATCCGAACAGATGTAGGTCTGCACTGCTCTTGTTTGGCATCAGTGCTCATACAGCCTCAACATCTGCTGCTGTACTTAGGTCATCACTGCATGCCTGGAGGATTGAACTGACTGAGGGGTCAGGGCAAGGATGCATGCAAGACAGCCAGCTATTATGTGGAAAACTAGTGGATACACAGTTGGTTGAAAATCAACTTTGAGTTCAGCCTGTTGATAACCTAAAGAAATGTCCAGTTTCCTGAGACCATTCCTAAGATGTATATGATATCTGATTGAAAGAATGCATGAATGGGTGAAATCAAAAGTCAGCTGTTTAAACTTTGGATGCTGCCTTGGTAAGAGGATTGCCTTCTTACAGCAGTATCCCTGCACTCCTCACTATGGGGTAGATGGGATATATGCCCATACACTTGTCTGATTAATACCCTATGTTGTATTTACTTCTGGCCATGCATGGATGGGATCAGCTGTTGGTTGTTAGAGGGATCCAGTCTCTAGCTGCAGGGTTCCTCCTCCCCCTGTGGCTATTTGACCCCGCATTGCTTAGTGACAAAGTGCAGCGTGACAGTTACATGCTATTTTCTGTGAGTTTTGTGTAGCTATGAGACTGACAGGAATAAAAATCACTCTGCTCAGTTTTAAGGCTTTGAGTTGAACTAAATTGTCTGAATACTAATACATAAACTACTTTGTATATCTGTTGAATTATGTTTCATTATTTAGTAGGCAAGCCTGATAGTCAAACTGTAAATTAGTGTTTGTTTTTATTTTTCCTTATAAGTTAAATGTTAAAGATGCAAGTTTTCACCTGGCTTCAGCTATTTTACTACAAAAGAGCTTTTCTGTTAAAAGGTAAACATACTCAGTATGCACTGTATGTATTTACAGAAAAATAATTAATTGTCTGTGTATCAGGGCTGCATATGGAGTCACTGTGCTGTTATCAAGTGTGTGTGATAGCATGACTTTGAAATAATTGTAGATACTGAAAAAAAGACACAGATTAAAGCTACAGCCTGAAAGGTCCTCTCAGTTTTCCTCTTATTTTCAAATGGTCTGAACGTCATTTGGCTCCTTCTGGTCATCTTTTTGAGTGTGAACCAGTGAGCTGTTGTGCACAGTGGGTGAGTCATCTCATCCCACATGTAGCTTTTCATTTTGTTTATTTTTAGGTGAACCATCTGTCATAACAAAAAAAATATGAAATCAGGAACTTCACCATTTAGGATTAGTGCTACTATTATATTATCATAGAGAAATCTAGAGAAATTTGGTTATGTGATTCCCTTTAGCAACACACACCTGAGTTGTGTATGTGTGTTTACATGTGTGTCCATCACTACATAACCTTCTATTTTTTCCCGCCATCTTATCTAGTGGGTGCAGCGTATGAATAAAACAATGAGACATGGGTGTGGAAGATGAGTGTTAATGCTGTAAGCCTGACTCATATCCCACTCTCTCCTCCCACTGACTGGCTCTCTCTTTCCCTCTCCCCCTGCCTTTGTTCTCGCAATCACTACCCTACTTTTCCCTAGTCTTGTGTTCTCCTTCTCAAATTCACCATCTACTGGTTTATTTTCCTTTGCTAGCGTACTTCTTCAGTCCATCTCTTTGTTTTCATATCTCTTCATTATTACATCTCAGATACAAAGAATGTCTTTCTCTCATTTTCTTCATCCCTCTCCTCCTCCTCCTACGCAACCTGATTTCCTGTGGCTGGTGCTTTCACTTATGCCCCCTTCTGGTTCTTCATGTAACTGCAAGCTGATAGAAAATGGCTGACACTGTTTGGAGGCTCTCTCCCCTGTTCTTTCACCCTCTCTCTTTTTCATTTAAGTCTGTTATTCTTAGTTTGGTTGCTAATTGCTGATGGAATACATGGCTTTGTCCATTAGTGTTTTTTCCACCATGCACCTTTCTTTCTCTTCTCTCTTTTTGACCACACAGAGAGCCTTTCCTGTCTACAGTACCTCTTCTTTCTGTAGAAACAGGAGTTATAGAGCTAAATATGTCAGCACATCTTTCTCTTTCTCTCAGCCTTATGACTGCAGCAAAAGCAGGGAGATGGGAGGAACTACCACAGCCTCAGCCTCAGGCCTGGAGCCTCAGGCAAAATAATCTGAACCTATCCTCTGTGTGCATTTGTCCTGTATATGAACCCAGAGTTTCTTACTGAACTGACCTGGCTTCAACAATTGTGAATGGATACTTCATATGCAGTGTGAGAACTGTCAGACACTCTGATGAGGAGTGGTTTTATATTCAGAAATGTTCTCAAAATAGGCTTTTTATTTGGTGCTTTTGCCCCTCTATTTGCCTTACTAATGTGTTGGCATGTTTACACACTTCACATTTTTTACATATTGAAGATAATTGAATATAATAATTTTCAGGAAAGGGTTGCTTAATGCTAAGGTACGCCTTAGTCAAACTGCTTTGTTTGTTGTACTGTATAAAACCCTCCACATGGTCTTCTTCTTCTTCTTCTTCTATCTGCTGAAAAATACTTATTTTAAAAAGAGGATTTCCTCTATGGAAGTACTATGGGTTGCAATATTGCCCTATGTACTGTGTGATACATGTTTTTCTGTAGTGCTTATCTTATCATGTCTCATTAAAAGATGAAGCTCTGCTAGTTCCTGGAGAACAGCATTGGGCCTTATGTTATGGCTTCAGTTTGTGTGTATATGTGAGGGCTGCACGACTACTAGTGAGAATTACAGAAACAGTTTGGTATTGCAGTACATAATGGTGATATCATTGAAAAATAACCAGTTTTTTATTATTTTGGGGCTCAAGCACACTTCTATAGCTATCTTTACAAAAAATATATGTTTTACTATCTGATTTAAAGCCTCTGGTGTCCCTGAAGGTCAATGGGTTATGCTTTTTGTGCGAAATAAAAAAATAACATTTTGTAGGTGTAGATGAATTTTTTGGAGTGGAATTTGTCATTCTCTGCCTGCTTCACAGAGATGATTTATGTGGGGTTGTCTACTTTCAGATGCTGACCTTTACTGCATTTTAACATTATCTTGGGTCATATAAGTGCAGACACATTCAAAGATTGTGATTAGCCATTCAGAGTGTTTGATTTCCCACACTTGCACTGTCAGGGTAAAATGGCAAATATAACAAATGCTTAATTTAATGCCCTATTTCAGACATTAAGCTTTACTGTGGTAACATGACAAAATTATGTGCTTTTAGTTGCTGTCAATTGTGTGGCCCTAGTGCGTCTTTCTGAGTCTGTCTCGTATCTCATGTAGTTCATGTAGCATCTACAGGTCTTAGTGCGTCGCTGTTTGTAATCCACATCAAATTTTGTTATGTTTAGTCTGATGGTTTACATATCAGCAGAGTTTATAGCAGATAACAAGATCAGGTATCACATGATGCATCAAATAGATAACTAAAAGTTTCATGAACACCAGAGTTTAAATCAGCCACAGTAGACACTGGGCTAGATAATCTATGCATCACATTACAGATAATGAAGGGAGAGTCTGCTTAATGTGAGTAGAGGAGCAAAATTGAGCAGACAACAAAGGCGTTAAAAACACGATTCCAAAATAACAAGGAGTTTGGTCTGCTTGTTTACAGACTACTGTAAATGGGGTCTTTGCGATAAGACTGGAGTATAATTGTTCCCTAAGCCCTTGTTTACTCCCTAATGTTCGTCTTAATCCTAACTCACTTTGCTTTGTCCTCTAACTGAGAACTGAAGTAGTATAACGTATGAAGTATCAGAAAAAAAGAAAAATACATTCAGTGAAATGTTCTCAGATTCTTGTACAATGTAATGTATGACTGCAGTAAATATTACTTTTGTGAAACCAATATATTATATCTCAATGTTGGATGTAATTATTTGTTATTCCAAATGATTTAAAATCACAAAACATTACCACTGTTCCTTCAGGTGTTTTCAATAGGAAATTCCTTCTTTCCATCCTGCCACTGCTGTCAGTATTCCCAGTTGTCCTGGATTATGGCCTCTGTAAAGTGTGTAAAGTGAAAATTCTACTATGTTGCTGCTCTAATGCGATTAGGTGGAATCATCTTCATGATGCCATGAAGAGTAGCTTTGAAAGGGTAACAGCACAGACAGCAAGCTAGGATGCCACTCACCCTTAGATTCCAGGCTAATGTTCAGGCTTCTTTTTATATTTTACTTTGTGTTCTATTGTTGTTGTGTATCTGAAATTCAATTATACTGGTTTGCATGATGGATTTGTTGTCTGATTTATTGTCAGTGGTAATATTCTCCACTTAATGTTAGTCCAAAGGGGCTGTTGATTTTCATATTATGGTCTCATGGAGGCTGTTGAACTGTATTGCATTACAGTGAGAGGTGTTTCTATTATTTCCTCTAAACTCTACATGGACTGGACAAAATACAAGAATAACACTAAAATAGTTTCAACAAAACTGAACATCATAACCATCATGAAGGCAGGATGCATGTATTGCTGGGCTGTTACATCATGTGTATTAGTTTTAGCCAAGTGTACCTAATAAATTAGAGTGCGTACTCTCTCTACCTCTCTGTCGACTACAAACACACACACACACACACACACACACACACACACACACACACACACACACACACACACTTTAACCAACATATCACACTCATACAGGCCAAATGCACACTCATGTTGCACTTATATCCTTAACATCCTCCCCACCTTATAAGACGCTTGTGTTGCTACACATGCTGGGCTGATGTCCATGCAGCTGTTTTGATGCTGATGAGAGTGGAAGATGGTGTTTGCTATTCTCGGAAAGCGGCAGCAACAGCCCGAGCCTGAGCCCAGGCTTAAATGATTGGTAGGCAAGTCATTATTTTAAAAATAGTTATCTTCATTTTCTGTTGAAAGTGGAGCAACCTCACAAAACCATTTCAGCCGTTTCCACCATCAGATTCTCTGCAGGCCAGCACTCTCCTCTATTATTCAGACCTTTTTTCATATTTAAAGAAATGGGCCAAGCCCTAACGCAGCAGGCCTGCACCTGCAATGCACTTCCCATGCAGCACTGGCTGCTGCATATTCAGTACTGCATGACTAATAAGAAAGTAAAAATAGACATTACACAATGCTACATTAATATATATATATATATATATATGTATATTTGCTGATGTATGGAAAATATAAATGAGACAGAAAAGTGTGGAGAAAATATGCTTTACAGTTGTTTTGTATTTAATATATGGAAGTGGCTTATAAAGGATACTGTATATTCTGCATAGTCTTCAGTTGTTGCTGATGGAATTATCTCTCTGTCTTTCCCTCTTTGTTTTGATATGTATCAGGCTGAATGAAATGCGCAGGTATTGTAAGAGACATCCCCATCTCCTCTCCCATCTGGGAGAGTTGACATTTTAATTTCCGCAGGCAGAGGAAATGTGTGGCAGACACCAGGCTGCTAGTGTATCTATACCACTGATACAGTTTTTGGAGTGGGTGAGCGTGCTAATCTAATATAATGTTTTATAGCATTGCTTGCTTTGGACATCAGTGTGTGTTTGTCTGTGCATGTGGAAGCTGCTATAGAGAACAAAGAAAAGGGTGAAAAAGCTCCCCCTTGTGGCAAGAAACTGGAAATGGCTTGCCACTTCTTTTGTGCTGTATGTGTGTCTCTGTGTCAATGCATTCAATTATTTAACATGTGCCCACTCTGTATGTGGTAGTCTATTGACTGGTATTGTTATTGAGTTTCTGTGTCAGTATTGATCCATGGATAGCGGGTCCTGTCCCATTTTACATTCTGATTAAAGCCAAACACAGTCCAGTGAACTGTTTGATTGACAAATCTAGGTTACCCATGACTTACATAAAGCTATATTTTTTCTTAATCCCAAGAAAATTGTTTGGTTCACGCAGCTTCTGTCTGTGAGAGAAGGAGAATTTGAGAGTTAGAGACTGTACAGAGAGTGTGTGTCCTTTATTATATGAACTGTTTGTATAAAATGGGTGAATGCGCACAATGTGGAAAATATATGCATTTTAGTTGAATGTAACCCACATTTTTGAGTTTGTACGGTTGTGTTTAGGGAGAGACAAATACCCTGTCCTCGGCATATGTACTCATAAAGAGGGGTGCGGGGGAGGGGGGGTGCAGGGAGGGGCTCTGACGGAGGGCTGCATCTGCATCACCATGGATACAAGAGGGGAGATAGTGAATCAATTATGGGTGCTCCCTGTGAAAGCAGAGATCTATCGGACCCTGCCTGTGTCTCTAGGCGCAATGCTGAGCCAATCAGAGTGTCTGTTACAGTCACATTGATTCTAGCGAACCAATCAGATATCCGTGCTACCTTTACTGTTACCAATGCTTGCTGTACATCTTGTTTTATTGACAGTTTTGATTAATGGTCTGCTGTTGTAAAGTAAACCATGACTCTGCTATCACAACCTGTTTGTTGTATGAGATATTATGATATGATATAGATATTTGAACTATACAGTATATGAATGAAATTCATGCACAGACACACGTTGCCTCTCTTTCTGTTTCTCTCTCTCTCACCATTTCTAGTTCTCGCTCTCACACCTCTCTTAAACACATGAACACATGCAAATCTCACAAACCCTGATTATTCCGTGCAGTCAAACTCCATACAGAGAGACTGCAATGCATGCTGTATAGACGCTTCCTACAAATTACTGTAGATTATTACAGGTTCAATATCACATCCTGTCTCTGTTGACTTTATATAATGACTGATATTGTGATAGCATAGCTCTATTATAGGAATATTTTCGTTCATAAGTTAACAGAGGGCATCTGTAAACTGACACAATCTATAAATGTCTTCATATTGAATTGAAACAAGAACTATTGTGGTTGCATTGACAGATTGGATCAAACATTAATGCGTCAGTAAAATTGTAAAGAAACAAAGCATTATATAGAAAATGTATTAGGAATAATAGAGTGACTACATGTACTAAGTTAAAATAGTAAATTCTACTGTCCTATTTCTCCAATTTGGGAATGACAGCTCATGGCAACAACAGCATGCTGTTTCTCCTGCCTGTTGTTTTACAGTAGAGTAACTAATTATGTGATTTTTGGGCATTGTGCCATTACTTTCCAAATGAGTGAACACTGTGTTGGTGTGCCTCAAGTTTTATCTCAGGGGTATGTGCATGTGTGTGTTTGGGCATGCTCCATATTGCTGTGTCCTGGTTTTCATCTTGTTCCGGCTCATGTTTGCCTGGACCCGCCCCTGCCCTACTTACTCCAGAAACCAGAGGCGGCGAGCACAGATTTGGAAATAAATGATTAAGTGGTAGTTGGATTAAATACTAAGAGTGATTATACATCTTTCCCCCAACTAACTCTCTCTCTGTCTCTCTAAATGTATCCATCTATCTATCTGAGGTAATTCTCACCCCCTCTATTTTCAGACTTCTTTATCTTCCTCTGCCATTTCCTTTCACTTTTTACTTCGTTTGGGTTCATCTTTTACAATTACACTTCCCTATGTTCTGTTTCTATTACATTATGTCTTGTTACATCTTTATCTATATTAATCTCCTCTGCTTTATCAGAGAATCTAAGACATTAGTGTACTGCTGCATTTGGGTGTGGTTCTAGTCACACTGTCTCTAAAATCAGGTGTTATGTGAGCCACATATCTGCTTTTTGTCAG
This sequence comes from Dicentrarchus labrax, assembly GCF_905237075.1. Classification (NCBI taxonomy): domain Eukaryota; kingdom Metazoa; phylum Chordata; class Actinopteri; family Moronidae; genus Dicentrarchus; species Dicentrarchus labrax. The sequence continues at coordinate 10,516,977 of NW_026136713.1, read as the reverse complement.
AGAATCCCCTCCGAATTTGGACCCCATGAATTAGGTTCAGCACACAAAGAAAAAGCACAAGAAAAAAAGAAACAGATCTGAACAATATGCATGATATGGTGCTTGAAGATAGGTACTGAGAAAAGAAAGAAACATGCACAAGGAGTAGGTTGCCCCCTTGTGCTGTGATGAGCTCCACACAAAAAACAGCCCAATGACATCAGCATCTCGTCACATGAAGCAGGATGTAGTATGCAGACTGCAGGAGTGGGGGGTGGTCCCCAGAGCCCTTGCCTAGAGTGGGTTGGGCAGGCTGAATGCAAAGGTCAGGCTCTCTGTGGGTTGTGGGGGTGGAAAGAGAAGCAGGCGCTGCTGCTGAAGTGGAACTGTCATTGTGAATATGCTGCTGCAGTGCTATATTACCAATGCATGAGCAGCCCAACTGCAACTGTAGACAGTTGGTATGGTATGCATGAGTGTGAGTTTGACTTTGCTTGGGTGAGTTTGTGTGTGTGTGTTGCGCCTGTCACAATGATATGATCTAATTAATTTAGTGAAATGAAAAGGGCTGTGTGAAAGTGAACACAGAATGTAGAAGTCAGTAGAATATCCAGTGTATTACTTTTTATATTATCCCATGCTTTTTGAAAATAAACCCATAGGCTTCTACATTAGTGAGGGTGTGTGCGTTTATGCACACATGCATCATGTCTGCGCCTGAGATGGCGTTGCTATGGAGACAAAAGAGCTGCGCAGAAGGAGAGAGGAAGGGGTGTGTGTATGTAGGGGGGGGGGACTCGCCTTGGAGCATGTTCAGATAGCACCCTTCCCCCATCTACTCGCACACAGATGAACAGTACAGTACACACCCTTATAAGACAAACTTATTCACAGGCACAAACACAACCGATGGCTATATAAAGGACTATCATGAGATCATTAGTATGAGAGAGATACAGAAGCTAATTTGGCGACTATATGTGGTGGTGGCCCTTTAATAATGCAGTGAAAAAACACTGCTGCTGACTGCTTCCGCCCACCCCCCTCCCTTCACCTACCACTCCCTGCTCCCTCTGCCCCTTTGATCACACTGCTCTTGGTGTTTCCCTCCTGTTTCTCCTTTTACTTTATCACATAATAAAGGTAAACCTCAGACAGAGAATCAGGTTAACAGGCACACATTTATTTAACCACTAGATTTATTATGCACAGCTCTCTGTGTTCAGGGAGCAAATACTATGTATTTTTCTTAACCATTATTTATTCACTATTAATTATTCAGCATATTCAATTACCATATCCTCAGGAAATGTGACTATCGTCAATGAATACAGAGTTAATAAATAAAAAAATGAAATATTGTTTTTATGAGGACTTGGTTAGTTTAATCAACTAAAACGTTAATAATCAAAGAAGCACACATATATATCTGTCTGTGCTTGTAAATTGTGATTTATTGTTCCTGCAAACAATTCTATTAATGGATTAATTGACCTCTCTGCAGATGCTTCCCAGAGGAGCTATATCTGGCACTGGAGGAGGGGGTGACGTGTGCTGCGCATCTTTTACATCTCCATGACACAATCAGGGTTTCCTCTACATGGCCAAGTGGGCATGTTCGGTAATAGGCCTGGACTTTGCTCTCTGGATGGATTCAATACTACAGCCTCTGATATCATTTATATACTGTATGTGGGTGACGCAGTACTACGTTTACTTGGTGATTGTAAATGTAGACAGTACTGGAGCTTTGTTTGTTGTTTCTTGGAATGGTGTGACTGGTAGTACTACAGGTGTTTATTCCACATTTAAATGCTTAAATGCTAGCCTAGAAAATAAGGTCACAATGTCAGCAGGCCACAAAGCAGTATGTCTAGTAATATCTGTGCTTTTAAAGAAATTAATTCTCTTCACAGTGCTGAATAAACTGTAGCATCGGTGGTCCATGTGTGTCATGTTGATTTTATGACAAAGATAATCCAGACTGAAGTCCTGTTAGGTCTGCGCAGTATAGACAGTGACCTACAAATAAACTATGAATCATTGAATTTCATCATGGGCCGTCTGGGTCTGATGAGCCAGGTGGTGTGTGTGTGTGTGTGTGTGTGTGTGTGTGGGGTGTGTTTGTGTGTGCTCTTGTACGTACGTAAATAACGTACATGTGTACTCTACTCAGTGTCCTTGTACATAGTACTTACTATTTTCTCTTGTCATACATTAGGGAAATTGAACCCACAGGTCATCCTTTGTGAGCTATTATTATTATTATTATTATTGCATTTTAGGGTTAACAGATGACTGTGGCTCAGTGTGTGATGGTTATTAATATTTTCAAATCAAATCATGTTTCCTACAGAATGGAAATAGGACAAGAGTTTCTGAATCCAGGGCTTAATCCTGGGATTACAAACGAGGGAATGTTCATAAGCTCATGACTACCGTCTCTGTGGAAATGTGGAGGAACACTAAAAATACACCAAAACACACCACAGCACACAGTTACCCCCTCTGTGTTCATGTGCAGGAAAATGATAGGGTCCAATTAACTTTATTTATTGCCCTTAGGCTGACAAAAAAAAGGAGAAGGGAGTGCTGTGGAAGCAATACGATGTATTTTGTGTGTTCAGCCTTCTATAGCCTTCAAAATATATAGCTTGTTTGGGTAAATTGTTTGGGTAGGACCACTTTCTGAACCCTTTGGATAAGGATACAATAACAAGAAAACTCTCTTTTAAATAATTACAATTTCTTTATTATCACAGCATGGTCAATTAGGACCTCAAAACAGATTGAACTCTTCAATTTCAAACTCAAACAAAGGCTTGATGATTTTTTTTGTTTAAAAGAGAGCGCCATGGAGGTTTCTGCATAAAGTTTATGTTCTATTCTATGTGGTAATTTTAAAATACATACATGGAAGATGCAGGGCAACAATTGGCTGATAATTTACCTGGTGCAATTCAATAATTGTCTTCAGTGCAGGACACCCAAATAAATGGTTGTGTGTTGCAATTTCTGGTAGACATGCAAGATCAATGTCATCATTTCACCAAAACATCACAGACGTAGTCACGATAATTCAAATTACTGCCTAAATTAAACACATGAGAAAGGAGTGGGGTGGAGAAGTTAAGGAGGTAGGTCTCTGTGTGTGTGTGTGTGTGTGTGTGTGTGTGTGTGTGTGTGTGTGTGTGTGTGTTTCAGGGGTTGCACCATGTTTTAACATATGAGGGATATTTCTGACACAGTCACTACACATCAGGAAGGCAGAACAGCTTTCACATTCAGGACACGCTATGGTGTGCTGTCCATGGTGCTGAAACTGCATTTCCAGCTCTCTTACTTTAGTTAGGCAACATTACATTTTCACTGCTGTCTGCAAATTGCCTATTTGTCCACGTGGCGCCGCTGTTGATCCATCAGAGATAGCGCTGCTCTTTGATACAACTAGGCCCCTCCTGTTTTCAGGCGACTGGGTCATTTCCTCAGTCTTTGTTATAAAGAGACGACGGTGGAACAAACAGAGAATTTTCCAATCATTTTCAATGCTCACCTCGGCTGATATCTCTCATACTGTCTAAAATATCTGACCGTGATTGGAAGGCATATTTATGGTTCATTCATATTGGACAGAAATATGTCTTCGCCTTGCAGATGGAGCTATTTCGGGATATATCTAGGGCTTTTTCTACTGGATTGTTACTGGGAAGCGGTGTCTGGGCAGCTCTCCTATTCCGTCTCAGAGGAGGTAAACCCGGGGACTCCTGTTGGAAATATCGCTAAGGACCTAAACCTTAATTCACAGGAATTGGAACTCCGTATGTTTCAAATTGTTACTGGATCAAAGAGAAAATTCTTCGAGGTAAATCTAAAGACTGGTGTTCTGTATGTCAGTGAGAGGATAGACAGAGAGGAGCTTTGCGCGGAGGAACTTAAATGCTCAGTAAGTGTAGAAGCCGTGATAAATAACCCTTTGAAGCTTTATCGTATTGATGTTGACATTTTAGATGTAAATGACAATGCCCCATTGTTTACTACCAAATTGCAACATTTGTATATAGCAGAGAGCACTTTACCAGGAGTGAAATTTGCATTATCTGAAGCAACTGATGCAGATGTGGGGAAAAATGGAGTGAGTACTTACAAATTAAGCCAAAATGAACATTTCTCTTTGGCAGTGCACAAAGCAGGTGACAGTGTGTCTGCTGAGTTAGTGTTGCAGAAGGCTTTGGACAGAGAAAAGCAGCCTGTGATCACCATGACACTGACGGCTGTAGATGGAGGGAGTCCTCCGAAATCAGGCACCTCACAGCTTGTTGTTAATGTTTTAGACAATAATGATAACATTCCGATATTCAGCGAAACGTTATACAAGACAAAAATTACCGAAAACACGCCACTGGGCACAACAGTAATCGCCGTGAACGCCACCGATGCAGATGAGGGCCTGAACAGTGAGATTGTGTATTCACTGAGAAGCAAAGATCAAGATCGCGTACTTGATATCTTTGAAATTCAAAGTCAAACGGGTGTCATTAAGGTGAAAGGCAATATAGACTTTGAAGACAAAAAAGCTTTTGAGATACGTGTAGAGGCCAGTGATAAAGGGCAGCCTCCGATGTCCGCTCATTGTAAGGTGCTGGTCGAAGTAGTGGACATAAATGACAATGCTCCTGAGATCACTGTGACATCGCTACACACCACAGTGAAAGAGGACGCTGATGTAGGCACCGTCATTGCTCTGGTGTCAGTGCTCGATAAGGATGGTGGGAAAAACGGCGATGTGAAAATTCAAATTAAAAATGAGGTTCCACTCAAACTCGAAATAAACTACAAAAATTATTATTCTTTGTTAGTTGATGGACCCCTGGACAGAGAGAGCGTCTCTAGCTACAATGTCACTGTAGTCGCCACTGATAGAGGAACCCCGTCACTCTCCAGCACGAGTGTACTTTCTATACAGGTTTCTGATGTCAATGATAACGCACCTCTGTTCCCCGAGCCCATAATTAATGTATATGTGAATGAGAACGGTCCAGTGGGAGCAATTATTAAAACAGTGTCAGCAACTGATGCTGACGTTGACCAGAACAGCAAGGTGAGCTACTCGTTTTTGCAAAGTAATAGTAACTCGTTACCGTTATCTACAATGATTAACATCAACTCAGAGACTGGAGATATTGTCAGCCTGCAGTCTTTTAACTATGAGGAGTTAAAAACGTTTCAGTTTAAAGTTCAGGCCACAGACTCTGGTGTTCCTCCGCTCAGCAGCAACGTGACTGTGAACGTTTTGATACTGGATGAAAATGACAATAATCCAACGATTCTCGCGCCCTATTCTGAGCATGGCTCCGTTAACAGTGAGAACATCCCCTATTCTGCTGAAGCGGGATACTTTGTGGCAAAGATCAGGGCTGTAGACGCAGACTCTGGATACAATGCGCTGCTTTCTTATCACCTGTCTGAGCCCAAAGGAAACAACCTCTTCCGCATCGGAACCAGCACCGGAGAGATCCGGACTAAGAGGAGAATGAGTGACAATGACCTGAAAACTCACCCCTTGGTGGTTCTGGTTTCTGATAACGGAGAACCCTCCCTGTCAGCTACTGTGTCTATTGATGTGGTGGTGGTTGAAAGCACAGCTGACATCCAGACTCAGTTCGGACATGCGCCCATAAAGGAGGAGAGCTTCTCTGATTTAAACCTGTATCTGCTGATCGCCATTGTGTCGGTGTCAGTGATCTTTCTGCTGAGCCTCATCAGTTTAATAGCTGTCAAATGCCACAGGACAGACAGTTTCAGCAGGTACAGCGCCCCAATGATCACCACTCACCCTGACGGGAGCTGGTCTTACTCTAAATCTACTCAGCAGTATGACGTGTGTTTCAGCTCAGACACGTTGAAGAGTGACGTAGTGGTTTTCCCCGCCCCGTTTCAACCTGTAGATGGTGAACTGATCAGTATTAATGGGGGAGACACTTTTACCAGAACTCAGACTTTACCTAATAAAGAAAAGGTAAGAAATTAATTTCTGTGTTTTTTTATTTTCTAGGGCTGCGGCTGATTTCATGTCCATCTGTGTTAATTTTTCTTATATAACATTAAGTTTTCTTTTGTGATAACGTTTCACATTGTATTTTTTAAATGTGTTTAAATGTGCATTGTTGATGACAATACTTAGACAATACTGAAGTTAACAAAAAGTAAGCCTCTCATTATTCCGAGGGCACTGCTTAAGTATGTCGTTGTCCATGGTGCTGAAATTAGCGCCACAGTCTGCGATCTGATTTCAGTTATTCAGTCACTTCGTCTACACAAAATAGTGTAAATTCACTGAAGTTTTCTTACAATTATTTGATGTGTGATGTAAACCAGATTTCATCAAATTTAAAGATGGTAAAATCCGGTGAGATCTGAATAACTGAATAGCCTTGATTTAAAGACGCAAAGAGAAATAAAGGCAGTATTGTTTATTTGCATTTTTTAAAATCTATAAATAACTAAATAAGGTAATTAGACAGTTTTTGATGTCCTGTGATTTCTAACTTCTTATTAGCTGTGTGTTGACTTGAAAGTTCATAAGAACTGAGGTTATGTGTCATTTTTAGTGGTGAATGCAGTTATTTCAAATGACCACACGGGGACATTGTAGACCATCACATTTTAATGCTGCCCTGGTTGCTTCAGGCTCCTCCCAGATTCAGAGGATGATGATGTTTCTCGGTGCTTTGTTACAAAGAGACGCAGAGCAAGAATGGATTTTGTGGCCGTCACTGTGTGTTTTACCCCTTAAAAGCAAGGACACTGGAATCGCTTTCATGCCTAATTAGTAGACTGGATTTTGGAGACTAGAACCCATATGCTCTGTTCACTTTGGATAAAATTATGCCGACACGGAGGATACGGAGCCCTTTGGGGATTTATATAGTCCTTCTTCTTTTGGATTGCTGCTGGGAATCAGTATATGGACAGCTCTCTTACTCTGTATCAGAGGAGGTAAACCCAGGCACTACTGTGGGGAATCTCGCTAAAGATCTAAATCTTAATGTGCAGGATTTAGAGTCTCGTATGTTTCAGATTGTTAGTGGATCAAAGAGAAAATATTTCGACGTGAATCTTAAAACGGGTGTTCTTTATGTCAGAGAAAGAATAGACCGAGAGGAGCTTTGTGCGAAAGCTACAAAATGTACAGTCGATGTAGAGGCCGTCATCAACAATCCACTGAAGCTGTATCGTTTGGAGATTAATATAGTCGATATAAATGATAATGCGCCATATTTCTCTGAGAATTTGCAGTCTCTTAACATTGCTGAAAGTACTGTGCCAGGAGGGAAATTTGGATTTATCGGGGCGTCGGATCTGGATGTTGGGAAGAATAGTGTTAGTTCATACAAGCTTAGTCCGAATGATTATTTTTCTTTAGAGGTTCACAGAGGGGGAGAGAGTGTGTCTGCAAAGCTTGTGCTTCAGAAAGCTTTAGACCGAGAAAAACAACATATTATTAAACTTATAGTGACCGCAGTAGACGGCGGAAATCCACCCAAATCAGGAACGTCTCAGATCATTATTAATGTTTTAGACATTAACGACAATGCTCCGGTTTTCAACACTTCTTTATACAAGGCACGCATTACTGAGAACTTAGCAGTAGGAAAAACTGTTATAGTACTGAATGCAACAGACGCAGATGACGGATTAAATGCTGAAATAGAATATTCATTAAGAAGTAAAGGTCAGGATCATGTTATAAAGGTATTTGAAATTGACTCTAAAACCGGTGCAATTTTAGTTAGAGGTAACATCGACTATGAGGAAAATCCTGCCTTTGAGATTCACGCACAGGCCAGTGACAAAGGCCAGCCTCCAATGTCCGCAGACTGTAAGGTGCTGGTGGAGGTGGTGGACCTGAACGATAACGCTCCTGAGATCACTGTGACGTCTCTATTGAACACAGTAAAGGAGGATGCAGAAGTAGGTACTGCTATTGCACTTGTTTCTGTGTTGGACAAAGATGGTGGGAAAAACGGTTTAGTTAAAGCTGTTATTGAAAATGATGCACCCTTTAAATTAGACACAAATTACAAAAATTATTATTCGTTAGTAGTTAATGGTCCGCTTGACAGAGAGACTCGGGCGCAGTACAATGTCACTATTGTGGCAACTGATGAAGGGACTCCACCTCTCTCCAGCACCAGCATAGTGACTGTTCATGTTTCTGATGTCAATGACAACCCGCCTCGCTTCTCGGAGCCGCTGGTTAATATTTATGTGAAAGAGAACAGTCCAGTTGGAGCAGTTATTAAAACTGTGACTGCAGTTGATGCCGATATTGAACACAATGGTCAGGTGAGCTATTCATTCTTAGAAAGTCACAGTAACTCGTTACCACTATCGACAATGATTAACATCAACTCAGAGACTGGAGATATAGTCAGCCTGCAGTCTTTTAACTACGAGGAGTTAAAAACGTTTCAGTTTAAAGTTCAGGCCACAGACTCTGGTGTTCCTCCGCTCAGCAGCAACGTGACTGTGAACGTTTTGATTCTGGATGAAAATGACAATAATCCAACGATTCTCGCGCCCTATTCTGAGCACGGCTCCGTTAACAGTGAGAGCATCCCCTATTCTGCTGAAGCGGGATACTTTGTGGCAAAGATCAGGGCTGTAGACGCAGACTCTGGATACAATGCGCTGCTTTCTTATCACCTGTCTGAGCCCAAAGGAAACAACCTCTTCCGCATCGGAACCAGCACCGGAGAGATCCGGACTAAGAGGAGAATGAGTGACAATGACCTGAAAACTCACCCCTTGGTGGTTCTGGTTTCTGATAACGGAGAACCGTCCCTGTCAGCTACTGTGTCTATTGATGTGGTGGTGGTTGAAAGCACAGCTGACATCCAGACTCCGTTCAGACATGGGCCCATAAAGGAGGAGAGCTTCTCTGATTTAAACCTGTATCTGCTGATCGCCATTGTGTCGGTGTCAGTGATCTTTCTGCTGAGCCTCATCAGTTTAATAGCTGTCAAATGCCACAGGACAGACAGTTTCAGCAGGTACAGCGCCCCAATGATCACCACCCACCCTGACGGGAGCTGGTCTTACTCTAAATCTACTCAGCAGTATGACGTGTGTTTCAGCTCAGACACGTTGAAGAGTGACGTAGTAGTTTTCCCCGCCCCGTTTCCGCCTGTAGATGGTGAACTGATCAGTATTAATGGAGGAGACACTTTTACCAGAACACAGACTTTACCCAACAAAGAGAAGGTAAGAAAAGTAATCAAAAGCAAAATGTCTCAGTTCATATGGTTGTACTCTGGAGAACTGAGGCTAAAAGCATTGTGTGGTTTTTCTTTGTTTTTTATATATAAAGAAGTTAAATTACTTTGCAATAACTTTCAACATATATGATAAATGTGTGTTTTGGCTTTGAAATAAGCAGTAGTACATGAGCCAGAGTAAAGACAGTTTCTAAGTTCATAACCCAGGCACAATACAGAAAGTGTTTTTCATCGTCGGTGGTTCTGAAATGTGGAGTCCGAAGAGTGCAACGCGGAAAAGCTATCGAGTAAAATAATGTTTTTCTAGTCATAGTTTTATTTTATGGCAATTTTTATTCACTGATTAAAGATGTAAATCCTGTTTCATCACATTTAAGAAAGATATTTTAATGGCTTACTCCATTTTACTTGGCTTCCTTCATTTTTATTGCTCTTTTTCCTCGTGGAAAGGGATATAAAGCTATTTTTATTTGCTATAAACCGTTTCAGCTTTTTCTGTTACTTTAGGGTGTTTTAATGTTTTACCTTTAATTCACATCGTGTTTTTACTTTGAGTAGCTTTCTAGCCAGCGTATCAAATAACAGGTGAATATCTATTGTATTCATAAAAAGGGAAAATTATAGAAAACGAGAGAAAATCAAAATGAGAGATAACTTAATCCAAATCGAATCGCGTTAATTATGATCGTTTGACATAGTTGAACACAACTGTATTTGTTATTATGAAATTGCTCTGTTCCTACAGTTGGTTAGTCCTTTAATTGTTGTCAAAGGCTGAATGCAGTTAAGGTACATCACCACATGGGGACACTGTAGACCATGACATCTCGACGCTATTTCATGAGCTATAAGACTCCTCCCAGAAACAGGATGATGATGATGTTTCTCTGGGCTTTGTTACAAAGAGACGCAGGGCGAGAGAGAAAAGGGTGAAAAACAGTTTCCACCTGACTGATAACAATGCGAGGAACTGGAATCGCGTACTCGACTTTTAATATGACTGTTTGACGGGAGTGTTTGGACTGGGATTTGTGCCTTTTATCGGGTTGGATATAATCATGTATTCCTCAGGCAGAACGAGCCTTTGTCGGATATATCTTGTGGCCGTGCTGCTGAATTATTGCTGGGAAGCGGTGTCTGGACAGCTCTCGTATTCCGTATCAGAGGAGGTAAACCCGGGGACTTCTGTTGGAAATATCGCCAAGGATTTAAGTCTCAGTGTCCAGGATTTAGAGTCTCGTATGTTTCAGGTTGTTAGTGGTTCAAATAGAAAATATTTCGATGTGAATCTGAAAACTGGTGTCCTTTATGTCAATGAAAGAATAGACCGGGAAGAGCTCTGTGCGAAGGCTACAAAGTGTACTGTCAATGTAGAGGCCGTGATCAACAATCCACTGAAGCTTTACCGTTTAGAAATAACTGTAACAGATATAAATGATAATGCACCAGTTTTCTCTGAGCAGTTGCAGTCACTTGATATTGCAGAAAATACGTTACCAGGAGTGAAATTTGGACTGATAGAGGCATCGGATTTGGATGTTGGCAGGAACGGTGTAAATACATATAAGCTTAGTAATAATGATTATTTTTCTTTGGAAATTCACAAAGGGGGAGATAGCGTGTCTGCCGAGTTAGTACTGAAAAAATCTTTAGACCGCGAACAGGACTCTGTTATAAAACTCACACTGACTGCAGTAGATGGAGGAAACCCGTCCAAATCGGGAACCTCACAAATTATTATCAATGTTTTGGATAATAATGACAACCATCCTGTTTTCAGTAGATCTTTATACAAAATTAAAATTGTTGAAAACTTGCCAAGAGGGTCTACTGTGATGATTCTGAATGCGACAGACGCAGACGAGGGTTTAAACTGTGAAATAGAATATTCATTGAGAAAAAAAGGACAGGATCGAGTTTTAGATTTATTTGAAATTGACTCTAAAACAGGTGCAATTTTAGTCAAAGGCAACATTGACTATGAGGAAAATCCTGCCTTTGAGATTCACGCACAGGCCAGCGACAAAGGCCAGCCTCCAATGTCTGCCCATTGTAAGGTGCTGGTGGAGGTGGTGGACCTGAACGACAACGCTCCTGAGATCACTGTGACGTCTCTATTGAACACAGTAAAGGAGGATGCAGAAGTAGGTACTGCTATTGCACTTGTTTCTGTGTTGGACAAAGATGGTGGGAAAAACGGTTTAGTTAAAGCTGTTATTGAAAATGATGCACCCTTTAAATTGGACACAAATTACAAAAACTATTATTCGTTAGTAGTTAATGGTCCGCTTGACAGAGAGACTCGGGCGCAGTACAATGTCACTATTGTGGCAACTGATGAAGGGACTCCACCTCTCTCCAGCACCAGCATAGTGACTGTTCATGTTTCTGATGTCAATGACAACCCGCCTCGCTTCTCGGAGCCGCTGGTTAATATTTATGTGAAAGAGAACAGTCCAGTTGGAGCAGTTATTAAAACTGTGACTGCAGTTGAGGCCGATATTGAACACAATGGTCAGGTGAGCTATTCATTCTTAGAAAGTCACAGTAACTCGTTACCACTATCGACAATGGTAAATATCAACTCAGTGACTGGAGATATAGTCAGTCTGCAGTCTTTTAACTATGAGGAGTTAAAAACGTTTCAGTTTAAAGTTCAGGCCACAGACTCTGGTGTTCCTCCGCTCAGCAGCAACGTGACTGTGAACGTTTTGATTCTGGATGAAAATGACAATAATCCAACGATTCTCGCGCCCTATTCTGAGCACGGCTCCGTTAACAGTGAGAGCATCCCCTATTCTGCTGAAGCGGGATACTTTGTGGCAAAGATCAGGGCTGTAGACGCAGACTCTGGATACAATGCGCTGCTTTCTTATCATCTGTCTGAACCCAAAGGAAACAACCTCTTCCGCATCGGAACCAGCACCGGAGAGATCCGGACTAAGAGGAGAATGAGTGACAATGACCTGAAAACTCACCCCTTGGTGGTTCTAGTTTCTGATAACGGAGAACCCTCCCTGTCAGCTACTGTGTCTATTGATGTGGTGGTGGTTGAAAGCACAGCTGACATCCAGACTCAGTTCGGACATGCGCCCATAAAGGAGGAGAGCTTCTCTGATTTAAACCTGTATCTGCTGATCGCCATTGTGTCGGTGTCAGTGATCTTTCTGCTGAGCCTCATCAGTTTAATAGCTGTCAAATGCCACAGGACAGACAGTTTCAGCAGGTACAGCGCCCCAATGATTACCACCCACCCTGACGGGAGCTGGTCTTACTCTAAATCTACTCAGCAGTATGACGTGTGTTTCAGCTCAGACACGTTGAAGAGTGACGTAGTAGTTTTCCCCGCCCCGTTTCCACCTGTAGATGGTGAACTGATCAGTATTAACGGAGGAGATACTTTTACCAGAACTCAGACTTTACCCAACAAAGAGAAGGTAAGAGGCACAATGCCATGTAATTATGCTACACTTCTGTCGAGAACTGGGTGGGACTTAAGGCAGTAGTAGTTTTCAAAGAACCCTGTGCCATGTCAAATAGGTATGTAGACTTTCATGTTAAAGTTAAGTTTCAGTCAAAACAAAAATGTTTAAAACTATTTGTTGTACGAATTGTGGATGGATGTCTGATTTCAGTCATTATTTGCTGCAGATTTGGCTTTCTTTATGTTTAAGTCGCTATCCATGGTGCTGAACACAAGTTTCTGGAGATGTGTTGTTTCTAAAACACAGAAAAGAAAGAGAAGTGTGTGCGTTGATAGTAAAAAACAAGATAAACGTTGTGAAAATTGCATTATTTGAAAACATGTCTCCTAGAAATTTCATTTATAGAATGATTCATATCCTCTGCAATAATTCATTTTATGATACAGAATGAGTTTTAATCAGCAACTTGACACTTTAGATAAAGTTTTTGCCTTTAGTTTGATTATGTTTCCTTTCCTAAATTTATTTTTTGTGTGGGAAGTGTTATTTTGTTTGTGTACTTACTAAATTAAACCATTTTCCTGGAATGTGGATATATATACCGCTGATGGGTCCAATGTTGCCTCAGTTTCAAAAATAGGTAGTATTGTTAATAAATACAACGAGTGTAGATTTAAAGGATCGTTATGATAACATACAGAGTAATGATGACTCTTCCTTGAGATATGGAATTAGTTGGCTGAATGTTGAAAGGAAATGAAGAATTGTCAGGTCTTGCAAATATTGTAATCTGTTGATGTAGTTCTTCCTAGCGTCCACATGAGGACATTGTAGACCATCACATTTGAACTTCCTCTTTGGTGGCTCGGGGCTCCTCCCAGATCCAAACAAGAATGATGTTTCTCACCGATTGAAACAAAGAGACTTAGAGGGTAAACGAGAACGGTGCTACGACCATTTTCTTGCCGTTGTGTAAATATGTCAATACGGATGACCGTCGTGATTCTGTTTAATCCCATGATTTGAGTGACGATATTGACCGATTCTGTATGTATGCCTTTTGTCGACGTGTGGAATAATGCATTTTCCGGGGAGAAGGAGCTCTGTGTGGATATATCTCTTGTCGGTGCTACTGGATTGTTACTGGGAAGCGGTGTCTGGGCAGCTCTCTTACTCCGTCTCAGAGGAGGTGAATCTGGGGACTGTAGTCGGAAATGTCGCAAAAGATCTGAACATCAACGTCCAGGATTTGGAGCCCCGCATGTTTCAGATCGTTGCTGGATCAAAGAGAAAATATGTCGAGGTAAACCTGAAAACTGGTGCCCTGTACGTTAATGAGAGAATAGATCGAGAGCAACTCTGCGGCGACGAGCCCAAATGTTCACTGAGTGTAGAAGCAGTTATTAATAATCCTTTAAAACTGTACCGGATTGAAGTTATAATCTTAGATGTAAATGATAATTCTCCGTTATTTCTAAGAACGTCACAGATAATTAATATTACTGAGAACACAGCAGCAGGGACGAAATTCCCACTGCATCCAGCTCACGATGCAGACGTCGGTAAGAACACAGTCAATACCTACAAGCTTGGCCAAAATGAACATTTCTCTCTTGATACACATAAAGGAGAGAGTGTAACTGTCGAATTATTGCTTCAGAAAGCTTTAGACAGAGAAAAACAGTCTGTGATTCGACTCATACTGACTGCGATTGATGGAGGAACACCTGTTAAATCAGGCACTATGGTCATTATAGTGAATGTCGTGGACAGTAATGATAATCCTCCTGTATTCAGTCAAACTCTGTATAAAGCCAGTGTCTATGAGAACGTTAAGATAGGAACATCGATAATAACATTAAATGCTACCGATTTAGATGCAGGTAAAAATGGACAAGTGTTCTATTCATTCAGTGAAGTAGGCCGAGGAAAACAAACTGATCTGTTTGCTATCGATGAAAAAACTGGAACTGTAACAAATAAAAAGAACATAGATTATGAAGAGAATAACGCTTTTGAGATTAGAGTACAAGCCACTGATGGAGCTTCTTCTCCTCTCACCTCACATGCCAAATTATTGATTGAAGTTTTAGACGTCAATGACAATGCTCCTGAAATTTCAGTTACATCATTGTTAAGCAACGTGAAAGAGGATGCGTCCATTGGCACCGCCATTGCTCTAGTTTCAGTACTTGATAAAGACGGAGGTAAAAATGGGATGGTGAACTGTAAAATCTCCAATAATGTCCCTTTTAAATTAGACTCAAACTATAAGAATTACTATTCGCTGGTGGTGGACGGTCCTCTCGACAGAGAGAGCGCCTCTCAATACGATATCAGCATCACTGCTACTGATGAGGGCAGCCCACCTCTCTCCAGCACGAGCATTATTAATGTACACGTCTCAGATGTGAATGATAACAAACCTCTATTCACAGAAAACATCATCAATGTCTATGTGAAAGAGAACAGTCCAGTTGGAGCAGTAATAAAAACTGTTTCAGCAGTTGATGCCGATATTGATCAAAATGGTCAGGTGAGCTATTCATTCTTACAAAACAACAGTAACTCATTACCACTATCGACAATGATAAACATCAACTCAGAGACTGGAGATATAGTCAGTCTGCAGTCTTTTAACTATGAGGAGTTAAAAACGTTTCAGTTTAAAGTTCAGGCCACAGACTCTGGTGTTCCTCCGCTCAGCAGCAACGTGACTGTGAACGTTTTGATTCTGGATGAAAATGACAATAATCCAACGATTCTCGCGCCCTATTCTGAGCACGGCTCCGTTAACAGTGAGAGCATCCCCTATTCTGCTGAAGCGGGATACTTTGTGGCAAAGATCAGGGCTGTAGACGCAGACTCTGGATACAATGCGCTGCTTTCTTATCACCTGTCTGAACCCAAAGGAAACAACCTCTTCCGCATCGGAACCAGCACCGGAGAGATCCGGACTAAGAGGAGAATGAGTGACAATGACCTGAAAACTCACCCCTTGGTGGTTCTGGTTTCTGATAACGGAGAACCCTCCCTGTCAGCTACTGTGTCTATTGATGTGGTGGTGGTTGAAAGCACAGCTGACATCCAGACTCCGTTCAGACATGCGCCCATAAAGGAGGAGAGCTTCTCTGATTTAAACCTGTATCTGCTGATCGCCATTGTGTCGGTGTCAGTGATCTTTCTGCTGAGCCTCATCAGTTTAATAGCTGTCAAATGCCACAGGACAGACAGTTTCAGCAGGTACAGCGCTCCAATGATCACCACCCACCCTGACGGGAGCTGGTCTTACTCTAAATCTACTCAGCAGTATGACGTGTGTTTCAGCTCAGACACGCTGAAGAGTGACGTAGTAGTTTTCCCCGCCCCGTTCCCACCTGTAGATGGCGAGCTCATCAGTATTAATGGAGGAGACACTTTTACACGGACTCAGACTTTACCTAATAAAGAAAAGGTAAGAGCAGCACGTTTATGATGGCCTACACATGATGGCCTTTAGACTATATACTGAATGTTACCTAACGCTTTGTATATGCAGTCGTTCTTTACTTGCCATCCCTTCTTTATTTGTATCTTTTTTTATGTTTTTACACAGGTTATTGTTGTGGAAAATTAATTTGTAAATTTCTTTCTTGAAATTCTTTGAAAATGATGACGTTTTGCATCTGTCATCAGCACTTGCAACTTGTGAGCCAGTCTTTTCCGCTCAAATGAAATAGTCGCTGTTCAGGGTGCGTTCCAACTTACCCTCAGTGGACAATAACATTACATTGTAGTATTTATTTTACTTTTTTATATTTCATAATTTCTTCTTTGACGATAGCACTGATACATGGAGTTTGTGGTTTTAGGCACTAATCATTATGAGGGCGGATGATTTTGCTGATGGCGTACTCTGTTTCTTAGACTCGTTTTCAAGAAGGTTTCTTATTAATCTTAAGAATACTCTGTTTCTATTTAATTTTTTCAGTTTGCTTTAAATGCCTTTGTTTGAGCATATCAACCCTTATTTTGAAATACACAAAATACATGGCTTTAAATTGAAAATTGTTCATTTTTGAGATGATCATTACAGAGAGATGGTTTGTGTAGTATTATGCTGTCGTTGGTTGGTAATGTAATTAGTCCACAAGGCCATAAGGGGGCACTGTAGACCATAACACAGAGAGAATTCATTTAAATCCCGTGGCCCCTCCCAGATTGAGAGCGTGATGATGTCTTATTGGGCTTTGACACAAAGAGACGCAGAAGCACCGAGAGAAGGCTGGGACATCATATGCATTGTGGGCAAATTAGAAGAAAAAGGAACATAGTATCCGTCAATACTCGACATCCCTTAGACTGGTTTCTATGTTGTTTTCACGTCGGGTTGGAATATGTCTTCAACTAACAGGAGTCCCGTGGCGATATACGTGTTATTTGTCCTGCTGGATTGTTACTGGGAAGCGGTGTCCGGACAGCTCTCCTACTCCATATCAGAAGAGGTGAATCCGGGGACTTCTGTAGGAAATATAGCCAAGGATCTAAACCTCAGTGTCGATGATCTGGAGCCTCGTATGTTCCAGATTGTTAGCGGATCAAAGAGAAAATATTTCGAGGTAAATTTAAAGACTGGTGTTCTCTTTGTCAGTGATAGAATAGACAGAGAGGAGCTCTGTGCGAAGGCAACAAAATGCACAGTGAGCGTCGAGGCTGTGATAAATGCTCCACTGAAGCTTTATCGTTTAGATATAAATATTCTAGACGTTAATGATAATCATCCGTCTTTCAGTACTAATTCGCAAAGTATTGAAATCGCCGAAAGCACGCTGCCCGGGACTACATTTCTTGTGCTGTCTGCCTTTGACGCCGATGTAGGAAAAAATGGTATCAGTACGTACAAGCTGAGTCAAAATGACCATTTTTCTTTATCAGTGAACAAAGGAGATAGTGTGTCAGCTGAGCTAGTCCTCCAGAAACCTTTAGACCGAGAAAAACAACCTGTAATTAAACTCACATTGACTGCTGTAGACGGAGGGACACCTCCAAAATCCGGAACATCACAGATAATAATCAATGTCTTGGACGTAAATGATAACACTCCAGTCTTTACAAAATCATTGTATAAAACAATTATTACTGAAAATGTACCGCTTCGGACATCAGTAATAACAGTAACGGCAACAGACGCTGATGAAGGACCAAACAGGGAGATTTCATATTCCCTGAGCAGCAAAGATCAAGACCATGTTTTGGAAATATTTCAAATTGATGAGCTGACTGGGTTGTTAACAGTTAAAGGAAAGATTGACTTTGAAGAGAATCCGGCTTTTGAAATCCGCGTGCAAGCTAGGGACAAAGGCTCTCCTCCAATGGCTGCACAGTGTAAAGTACTAATAGAGGTGGTGGATTTAAATGACAATACTCCTGAAATATCTGTAACATCGTTAATTAATAGAGTGAAAGAGGATGCAAAAATTGGTACTGCTGTTGCACTTGTGTCAGTTCTGGACAGAGATGGAGGTAAAAATGGAGTAGTTCACTGTGATATTAAAGATGACAGCCCCTTTAAATTGGAAACAAATTATAAAAACTATTATTCTCTGGTAGTAGACGGACAGCTAGACCGAGAGAGTGCTTCACATTATAATATCACTATCACAGCTACAGATGATGGAGTCCCTGCACTCACAAGCACCAGCGATCTTACTGTTTATGTCTCAGATGTCAATGATAACTCGCCTCGTTTTTCAGACACTCTGGTCAATGTTTATTTAAAAGAGAATAGTCCGGTTGGAGCTGTCCTAAAAAGGGTAGCTGCAGTTGATGCAGACATTGATCAAAATGCCCAGGTGAGCTATTCCGTTATCGAAAGTAACAGCAACTCCTTGCCGTTATCCACAATGGTAAACATCAACTCAGAGACTGGAGATATAGTCAGTCTGCAGTCTTTTAACTATGAAGAGTTAAAAACGTTTCAGTTTAAAGTTCAGGCCACAGACTCTGGTGTTCCTCCGCTCAGCAGCAACGTGACTGTGAACGTTTTGATTCTGGATGAAAATGACAATAATCCAACGATTCTCGCGCCCTATTCTGAGCACGGCTCCGTTAACAGTGAGAGCATCCCCTATTCTGCTGAAGCGGGATACTTTGTGGCAAAGATCAGGGCTGTAGACGCAGACTCTGGATACAATGCGCTGCTTTCTTATCACCTGTCTGAACCCAAAGGAAACAACCTCTTCCGCATCGGAACCAGCACCGGAGAGATCCGGACTAAGAGGAGAATGAGTGACAATGACCTGAAAACTCACCCCTTGGTGGTCCTGGTTTCTGATAACGGAGAACCCTCCCTGTCAGCTACTGTGTCTATTGATGTGGTGGTGGTTGAAAGCACAGCTGACATCCAGACTCCGTTCAGACATGCGCCCATAAAGGAGGAGAGCTTCTCTGATTTAAACCTGTATCTGCTGATCGCCATTGTGTCGGTGTCAGTGATCTTTCTGCTGAGCCTCATCAGTTTAATAGCTGTCAAATGCCACAGGACAGACAGTTTCAGCAGGTACAGCGCCCCAATGATCACCACCCACCCTGACGGGAGCTGGTCTTACTCTAAATCTACTCAGCAGTATGACGTGTGTTTCAGCTCAGACACGTTGAAGAGTGATGTAGTAGTTTTCCCCGCCCCGTTTCCGCCTGTAGATGGTGAGCTGATCAGTATTAACGGAGGAGACACTTTCACAAGGACTCAGACTTTACCTAATAAAGAAAAGGTGAGTCCAATGAATTTTCTACTTCGGGGTTTCAGATTAATGCCACATGTCCTACAGACCACAGTCGCCATTGCCTTCCATTTGAAATGGTTTGCAAGTGTTTAAAAACTGGATTCATATAGTAATTGGACTTTTTGGAAACGAATATAGAAGTTGTTTTATGTGAACATCGCTCTTGTCAGTTATGCTGTAAACAGGTGTGATAGTTTTGATCAATAATAAATGTGCTCATCACGTTCTTATTTACATATCTATCTGACGTTATATTTTGTGTAAGACCATTGTACCTGCTTTTATATTCAATCACCCATTTGACACAGAATTGTGACCTTTATTTTTCATACACTGTACTGCACTATATAAATAACGGTGGCAGGTTTGAAATATAATATATATTCTTTAGTTTTTCTCCGACTGCCTTGTCAGTTTGGAAACAAACGAATCATCCATCATTTACTTTCAACCTGCCTGAGAGAAAAGCGTGCGGCGCTCTCCGTGGTCCTGAAATAAGACCAGTTGCTTCAATAACCCTGAAATTAACTTTACATTTTAATTTTCTGTTTTCATTGGCTTTTAGACAGTTTACAGTCACTTAAAATCAGAGAAGAAGAGTGGTATCACTGAAGTAGCTTTAGTACAGCCTGTAACTGTAGATATTTTAAATCACCACAAGGTGACAGTGTAGACCATAACATGAAGACTTCTCTTTTCGTACTTAACGCCCCTCCCAGAGACAGTTCACATAGCTTTGTAACAAAGAGATATAAGAGGAGATGGTACCGTGCGGCAGCAGCTTTTCCAGTCCCGACTGAAAAGAAAGAAAATATATAATTAATATATTGTCTTCGTCTGGATTGTTTTGTAAGAATCGTCAGATTTGAATATATGTTGTGTTTAAGCCGGAAGGAATTATGCCTTTACCGAGTAGAAAGTGCTCTGTCTGGATATATTTGATGCTTCTGATACTGGATTATTGCTGGGATGCAGCGTCTGGGCAGCTATCTTACTCCGTCTCAGAGGAGGTGAACTCGGGGACATTTGTTGGAAATATCGCTAAAGATTTACACTTAAACGTCCAGGATTTGGAGTCTCGTATGTTCAGGATTGTTGCTGGATCAAAGAAAAAATACTTCGAGGTAAATACGAAGACGGGTATCCTCTACGTCAGTGAGAGGATAGACAGAGAGGCGCTCTGTGCGAAAGGAGTAAAATGTACTGTTTATGTCGAGGCGGTCATAAATGAGCCCCTAAAACTGTACCGTATAGATATTAATATTCTTGATGTCAACGATAATTTTCCATATTTCATTGCTAAGTCACAGAGTATAGACATTGCTGAAAACACGTTACCTGGCATAAAATTCCCTCTACTACAAGCCTACGATGCAGATGTAGGAAAGAATGGCGTAAGCACATACAAGCTCAGCTCCAATGAACATTTCTCACTGGCAATAAGTAAGGCGGGGGACAGTATTTCTACTGAGTTAGTGTTACAGAAAGCGTTAGACAGAGAAAAGGAGTCTGTGATCACACTTACTTTAACAGCGTTAGACGATGGAAGTCCACCAAAGTCCGGAACGTCAGATATTATAATTAATGTTTTAGATGTTAACGATAACACGCCAGTGTTTGCAAAATCTCTCTACAAAACACGTATATTTGAAAATGTCCCTATTGGTACCACTCTGCTGACTTTAAATGCTACAGACGCAGACGATGGAACAAACAAAGACATCATATATACACTTAGCACAAAGGAGCAGGACCACATCCTGCAGATTTTTAAAATCGACCCAAACACTGGCACATTGACAGTAGAAGGAAATGTTGATTTTGAAGAACACCCCGCGTTTGAGATTCGTGCACAGGCCAGTGACAAAGGCCAGCCTCCGATGTCCGCTCATTGTAAGGTGCTGGTGGAGGTGGTGGACCTGAACGATAATGCTCCTGAGATCACTGTGACGTCTCTACTTAACATAGTAAAGGAGGATGCAGAAGTAGGTACTGCTATTGCACTTGTTTCTGTGTTGGACAAAGACGGAGGCAAGAATGGTGAAGTGCATTGTACAATGGATGAGAATTCTCCTTTTAAATTGGAAACAAACTATAAAAACTATTACTCCTTAGTGGTTGATGGGCCCTTAGACCGAGAGAGCATTTCTCAGTATAATGTTACCATAATAGCAAGTGATGGAGGTCACCCCTCTCTCTCCAGCACCAATATTATTACCATTCACGTTTCCGACGTCAATGATAACGCTCCTCGCTTCGCATCGCCTGACATTAATATTTATGTAAAGGAGAACAGCCCTGTGGGAGCAGTTCTCAAAAGAGTGTCCGCACTTGATGCTGACTTCAATGAAAATAGTCAGGTGAGTTACTATTTTGTAGAAAGTAACACTAACTCAGTCCCGCTGTCTACAATGGTAAACGTCAACTCAGAGACTGGAGATATAGTCAGTCTGCAGTCTTTTAACTATGAGGAGTTAAAAACGTTTCAGTTTAAAGTTCAGGCCACAGACTCTGGTGTTCCTCCGCTCAGCAGCAACGTGACTGTGAACGTTTTGATTCTGGATGAAAATGACAATAATCCAACGATTCTCGCGCCCTATTCTGAGCACGGCTCCGTTAACAGTGAGAGCATCCCCTATTCTGCTGAAGCGGGATACTTTGTGGCAAAGATCAGGGCTGTAGACGCAGACTCTGGATACAATGCGCTGCTTTCTTATCACCTGTCTGAGCCCAAAGGAAACAACCTCTTCCGCATCGGAACCAGCACCGGAGAGATCCGGACTAAGAGGAGAATGAGTGACAATGACCTGAAATCTCACCCCTTGGTGGTTCTGGTTTCTGATAACGGAGAACCCTCCCTGTCAGCTACTGTGTCTATTGATGTGGTGGTGGTTGAAAGCACAGCTGACATCCAGACTCCGTTCAGACATGCGCCCATAAAGGAGGAGAGCTTCTCTGATTTAAACCTGTATCTGCTGATCGCCATTGTGTCGGTGTCAGTGATCTTTCTGCTGAGCCTCATCAGTTTAATAGCTGTCAAATGCCACAGGACAGACAGTTTCAGCAGGTACAGCGCCCCAATGATCACCACCCACCCTGACGGGAGCTGGTCTTACTCTAAATCTACTCAGCAGTATGACGTGTGTTTCAGCTCAGACACGTTGAAGAGTGACGTAGTAGTTTTTCCCGCCCCGTTTCCGCCTGTAGATGGTGAACTCATCAGTATTAACGGAGGAGACACTTTTACCAGAACTCAGACTTTACCCAACAAAGAGAAGGTAAGAAAATAGTTCAATCACGTACTCGTTGCACGTTTTTCTAAGTGGAGAATTGGTTATGACATGGTGCAGTTTTATTTACTTTATTTAAAAATAAAATACATCTATTCAAGGTAGCTGTTAAGAAACTGGGATTATATTTAAAGAGACTCTCCTTTACACTTAAAATGGAACACGTATTAATTAATAGTAATCAAGGTAATTGATTTTGTAGTTTAATATTGTTAACTGTAGCTTGCCTCCAATTAGTTAATATGTTAATATGTCAGTAATCGTGGCTGCTGATTCGCATTGTGTGTGTCGCTATCCGTGGTGCTGAACGTAACTTTTAAACTTGCTTACGGGTCCCAGAACATGATGCAAAACAAAACGTAGTTGAAGTACACACTCTTTTTACATACTTCTACACGTCCGTTGGACAATATGTTGCATATTTATTAATTTAGAATAAAATAAAACAAAATGTATTCAATATGTTCAATCAATTTGCTCTTAAGATTAAAACAGTCAATATTTTAGTATTTTTAACGCCAAATAACTCACTGTCGCTGCTGTTATTCTTTTGCTTCAAATTTTGCTTCATTTATAAATCAATGCTTTATTCTAAAGAACACTTCAGTCATATTAAGGGAATTTTAGTAATCAGTGGGCTTAACATTCTTGTTTATTATTTGGCAAGTGACTTTTGTAATTGCTTAATATTTAAGGAGAACTGAGAATGTTCTCTACTTTCCAGTGTTATTATATTTGATGTAGCATGTAGGTATAACTTGTGTCCACATGAGGACACTGTAGACCATCACATTTGGACGCTGTCTTTGGTGGCTCGAGGCTCCTCCCTGATTCAGCGGATGATGTATCTGTGGGCTTTGTTACAAAGAGAGGTCGGACGACAAAGGACGGTTGTCTTGTTTGGTTGGTAAAATGCCGAAATATTTCTTTGGAATATTTCTTCCTTGATCGTGATCTCGGCGTTGTTGTGGTGTTGCTCAGATTTGCCTATATGCTCCTTCTCGATGTATGGAATAATGCATTCTCCGAGCAGAGGGAGCTCTGTGTGGATATATTTCTTGGTCGTGCTGTTGGATTGTTGCTTGGAAGCGGTGTCTGGGCAGCTCTCTTACTCCGTGTCAGAGGAGGTAAATCTGGGGACTGTAGTCGGAAATGTCGCTAAAGATCTGAACATCAATGTCCAGGATTTGGAGCCCCGCATGTTTCAGATCGTTGCTGGATCAAAGAGAAAATATTTCGAGGTAAACCTGAAGACTGGTGTCCTGTACGTTAATGAGAGAATAGATAGAGAGGAACTCTGCGGCGACGAGCCCAAATGTTCCCTGAGTGTCGAAGCAGTTATTAATAATCCTTTGAAACTGTACCGGATTGAAATTATAATCTTGGATGTAAATGATAATTCTCCGTTATTTCTCAGCACGTCACAGGTAATTAACATAACCGAGAGCACAGCAGTAGGGACAAAATTTCTATTGAAACGAGCTCATGATGCAGACGTTGGTAGAAATAGTATAAATACCTACAAGCTTAGCCAAAATGAACATTTCTCTCTCGCCACACATAAAGGAGAGACTGTAACTGTCGAATTACAGCTTCAGAAAGTTTTAGACAGAGAAAAACAGTCTGTGATTCGACTCATACTGACTGCGATTGATGGAGGAACACCTGCTAAATCAGGCAGTATGAGTGTAATAGTGAATGTATTAGACATTAATGATAATCCTCCTGTATTCAGTCAAACTCTGTATAAAGCCAGTGTCTATGAGAACGTAAAAATAGGAACATCGATAATAACATTAAATGCTACTGACTTGGATGCAGGACACAACGGGGAAATATCATATTCCTTTATTGAAATAGACCGGGGGAAACAAACTGATATATTTGCTATCAATGAACAAACTGGAACTGTAACAAATAAAAAGAACATAGATTTTGAAGAGAATAACGCGTTTGAGATCAGAGTACAAGCCACTGATGGAGCTTCTTCTCCTCTCACCTCACATGCCAAATTATTGATTGAAGTTTTAGACGTCAATGACAATGCTCCTGAAATTTCAGTTACATCACTGTTAAACAACGTGAAAGAGGATGCGTCCATTGGCACCGCCATTGCTCTTGTTTCAGTACTTGATAAAGACGGAGGTAAAAATGGGATGGTGAACTGTAAAATCTCCAATAATGTCCCTTTTAAATTAGAATCAAACTATAAGAATTACTATTCGTTGGTGGTGGACGGTCCTCTCGACAGAGAGAGCGCCTCTCAATACGATATCAGCATCACTGCTACTGATGAGGGCAGCCCACCTCTCTCCAGCACGAGCATTATTAATGTACACGTCTCAGATGTGAATGATAACAAACCTCTATTCACAGAAAACATCATCAATATCTATGTGAAAGAGAACAGTCCAGTTGGAGCAGTAATAAAAACTGTTTCAGCAGTTGATGCCGATATTGATCAAAATGGTCAGGTGAGCTATTCATTCTTACAAAACAACAGTAACTCATTACCACTATCGACAATGATAAACATCAACTCAGAGACTGGAGATATAGTCAGTCTGCAGTCTTTTAACTACGAGGAGTTAAAAACGTTTCAGTTTAAAGTTCAGGCCACAGACTCTGGTGTTCCTCCGCTCAGCAGCAACGTGACTGTGAACATTTTGATTCTGGATGAAAATGACAATAATCCAACGATTCTCGCGCCCTATTCTGAGCACGGCTCCGTTAACAGTGAGAGCATCCCCTATTCTGCTGAAGCGGGATACTTTGTGGCAAAGATCAGGGCTGTAGACGCAGACTCTGGATACAATGCGCTGCTTTCTTATCACCTGTCTGAACCCAAAGGAAACAACCTCTTCCGCATCGGAACCAGCACCGGAGAGATCCGGACTAAGAGGAGAATGAGTGACAATGACCTGAAAACTCACCCCTTGGTGGTTCTGGTTTCTGATAACGGAGAACCCTCCCTGTCAGCTACTGTGTCTATTGATGTGGTGGTGGTTGAAAGCACAGCTGACATCCAGACTCCGTTCAGACATGGGCCCATAAAGGAGGAGAGCTTCTCTGATTTAAACCTGTATCTGCTGATCGCCATTGTGTCGGTGTCAGTGATCTTTCTGCTGAGCCTCATCAGTTTAATAGCTGTCAAATGCCACAGGACAGACAGTTTCAGCAGGTACAGCGCCCCAATGATCACCACCCACCCTGACGGGAGCTGGTCTTACTCTAAATCTACTCAGCAGTATGACGTGTGTTTCAGCTCAGACACGTTGAAGAGTGACGTAGTAGTTTTCCCCGCCCCGTTTCCGCCTGTAGATGGTGAACTGATCAGTATTAACGGAGGAGACACTTTTACGCGGACTCAGACTTTACCTAATAAAGAAAAGGTAAGGACATTGTTGCATTAATTACTAATTACTGCACATTTTTTATTTTTGAGAATTGCAGGCGAAATGCTGCCGCTGTTTTCGTGTTATTTGAAATGGCTTAGTGCTGTGTTGACAAGAAGGTTAGCACTATCTTTAGGTTAAAACTGAAATTATATCCAATTTAAGTGGAGTAGTTAACATATTATAGACTCTATTAGATGCTGTGCATTTATCATTTCTTGTCTCATTAATGCTTAACTTCTTATTCGGTATTTTAAAGGACTCTTGGTGCGCAAGTTGAATTTAATGAGTTTCTTGCAATCCTCGGGGCAAGAAGGTTAAAGAGAGACACTGTTAAAGTGTACAATTTTTACACATATTTTATGCAACACTTTACACTAAAGACAAGGAGCATTATGTATTTAGGAATATTACATTGTGTCGGGAAGGGTTGCAACGTAAAAACGTTTTTATTAGTGCCATTTTCAAAATCTTTGCGGCACAAAGGTAACAAGGGAAATTACATTTAAATGGACTTTAAGTTTAACATAATTCAAATTGGTGGTATATAATCTTAGACCGGCTTTGTGCTTAAAGATTTCAGATTGAGTGATTTTTGCTGCACGTTCGGCATTTTCGAAGGGAACATCGCTGTCCCTGGTGCTGAACACAAGATTGTGTGGTCCCTTTACTCTTCGGAGCATATGCTGAAACACATAGATTAACAAAAGAAAGAAAACGTATACAACAGTTTTATGTATGTTTTCATATACTTTGTGCTCGGAAAGACACTAAATAGCTGAAGAAAGAATAAATAGTGGAATAAAATGTGTAGTCAAACTGACCCATATTTCCTTGAGATGTCGCTGAATACTTTAAGATACAAATGTGTCTGTAATTTTGTCAGCTGCTTCATGTAGAATGTAGTTCTTCCAAGTGCCCACATGAGGACACTATAGACCGTAACATTTGAACTTCCTCTTTAGTGGCTCGGAGCTCCTCCCAGATTCAGCGGATGATGAGGTTTCTCATGCGATTGAAACAAAGAGACAGAGAGGACGAACGACAACGGACTATATCCGTGTGGCAATTTAAACTCTATTCGTCTATAAGCCTATACATCTTAAAATATTTATTTGTGTAGCATTAGTAAACGAAGCTGTCTGTATGATTTCTCTGGATGTATGGAATAATGCATTCTCCGAGCAGAAGGAGCTCTGTGTGGATATATTTCTTGGTCGTGCTGTTGGATTGTTGCTTGGAAGCGGTGTCTGGGCAGCTCTCGTACTCCGTGTCAGAGGAGGTAAATCTGGGGACTGTAGTCGGAAATGTCGCTAAAGATCTGAACATCAATGTCCAGGATTTGGAGCCCCGCATGTTTCAGATCGTTGCTGGATCAAAGAGAAAATATTTCGAGGTAAACCTGAAGACTGGTGTCCTGTACGTTAATGAGAGAATAGATCGAGAGGAACTCTGCGGCGACGAGCCCAAATGTTCACTGAGTGTGGAAGCAGTTATTAATAATCCTTTAAAACTGTACCGGATTGAAGTTATAATCTTGGACGTAAATGATAATTCTCCGTCATTTCTCAGCACGTCACAGGTAATAGACATCACTGAGAACACAGCAGCAGGGGCGAAATTTCCCCTTCATTTCGCTGACGATGCAGACGTCGGGAAAAACACTGTAAATACCTACAAGCTTAGCCAAAATGAACATTTCTCTCTCGCCACACATAAAGGAGAGAGGGAATCTCCCGAATTATTGCTTCAGAAAGTTTTAGACAGAGAAAAACAGTCTGTGATTCGACTCATACTGACTGCGATTGATGGAGGAACACCTGCTAAATCAGGCACTATGGTCATTATAGTGAATGTATTAGACATTAATGATAATCCTCCTGTATTCAGTCAAACTCTGTATAAAGCCAGTGTCTATGAGAACGTTAAGATAGGAACATCGATAATAACATTAAATGCTACTGATTTAGATATTGGCCAAAATGGACAAGTTGTGTATTCATTCAGTGAAGTAGGCCGAGGAAAACAAACTGATCTGTTTACTATCGATGAACAAACTGGAACTGTAACAAATAAAAAGAACATAGATTATGAGCAGAATAACGCTTTTGAGATCAGAGTACAAGCCAGTGATGGAGCAGTTTTTCCGATGACCTCACATGCAAAATTATTAATTGAGGTTTTAGACGTCAATGACAATGCTCCTGAAATTTCGGTTACATCATTGTTAAATAACGTTAAAGAGGATGCGTCCATCGGCACCGCCATTGCTCTTGTTTCAGTACTTGATGAAGACGGAGGTAAAAATGGGATGGTGAACTGTAAAATCTCCAACAATGTCCCCCTTTAAATTAGAATCAAACTATAAGAATTACTATTCGTTGGTGGTGGACGGTCCTCTCGACAGAGAGAGCGCCTCTCAATACGATATCAGCATCACTGCTACTGATGAGGGCAGCCCACCTCTCTCCAGCACGAGCATTATTAATGTACACGTCTCAGATGTGAATGATAACAAACCTCTATTCACAGAAAACATAATCAATGTCTATGTGAAAGAGAACAGTCCAGTAGGAGCAGTAATAAAAACTGTTTCAGCAGTTGATGCCGACATTGATCAAAATGGTCAGGTGAGCTATTCATTCTTACAAAACAACAGTAACTCATTACCACTATCGACAATGGTAAACATCAACTCAGAGACTGGAGATATAGTCAGTCTGCAGTCTTTTAACTACGAGGAGTTAAAAACGTTTCAGTTTAAAGTTCAGGCCACAGACTCTGGTGTTCCTCCGCTCAGCAGCAACGTGACTGTGAACGTTTTGATTCTGGATGAAAATGACAATAATCCAACGATTCTCGCGCCCTATTCTGAGCACGGCTCCGTTAACAGTGAGAGCATCCCCTATTCTGCTGAAGCGGGATACTTTGTGGCAAAGATCAGGGCTGTAGACGCAGACTCTGGATACAATGCGCTGCTTTCTTATCACCTGTCTGAACCCAAAGTCAACAACCTCTTCCGCATCGGAACCAGCACCGGAGAGATCCGGACTAAGAGGAGAATGAGTGACAATGACCTGAAAACTCACCCCTTGGTGGTTCTGGTTTCTGATAACGGAGAACCCTCCCTGTCAGCTACTGTGTCTATTGATGTGGTGGTGGTTGAAAGCACAGCTGACATCCAGACTCAGTTCGGACATGTGCCCATAAAGGAGGAGAGCTTCTCTGATTTAAACCTGTATCTGCTGATCGCCATTGTGTCGGTGTCAGTGATCTTTCTGCTGAGCCTCATCAGTTTAATAGCTGTCAAATGCCACAGGACAGACAGTTTCAGCAGGTACAGCGCCCCAATGATCACCACCCACCCTGACGGGAGCTGGTCTTACTCTAAATCCACTCAGCAGTATGACGTGTGTTTCAGCTCAGACACGTTGAAGAGTGACGTAGTAGTTTTTCCCGCCCCGTTTCCGCCTGTAGATGGTGAGCTCATCAGTATTAACGGAGGAGACACTTTTACGCGGACTCAGACTTTACCCAACAAAGAGAAGGTAAGAAAATAGTTCAATCACGTACTCGTTGCACGTTTTTCTAAGTGGAGAATTGGTTATGACATGGTGCAGTTTTATTTACTTTATTTAAAAATAAAATACATCTATTCAAGGTAGCTGTTAAGAAACTGGGATTATATTTAAAGAGACTCTCCTTTACACTTAAAATGGAACATGTATTAATTAGTAGTAATCAAGGTAATTGATTTTGTAGTTTAATATTGTAAACTGTAGCTTGCCTCCAATTAGTTAATATGTTAATAAGTCAGTAATCGTGGCTGCTGATTCGCATTGTGTGTGTCGCTATCCGTGGTGCTGAACGTAACTTTTAAACTTGCTTACGGGTCCCAGAACATGATGCAAAAAAGAATTTAGTTTAAGTACACACTCTTTGTACATACTTCTACACGTCTGTTGGACAATATGTTGCATATTTATTAATTTAGAATAAAATAAAAACATTTTAATTTAATATGTTCAATCAATTTGCTCTTAAGATTAAACGGTCAATATTTTAGTATTTTTAACGCCAAATAACTCACTGTCGCTGCTGTTATTCTTTTGCTTCAAATTTTGCTTCATTTATAAATCAATGCTTTATTCTGAAGAACACTTCAGTCATATTAAGGGAATTTTAGTAATCAGTGGGCTTAACATTCTTGTTTATTATTCGGCAAGTGACTTTTGTAATTGCTTAATGTTTAAGGAGAACTGAAAATGTTTTCTACTTTCCAGTGTTATTATATTTGATGTAGCATGTAGGTATAACTTGTGTCCACATGAGGACACTGTAGACCATCACATTTGGACGCTGTCTTTGGTGGCTCGAGGCTCCTCCCTGATTCAGCGGATGATGTATCTGTGGTCTTTGTTACAAAGAGAGGTCGGACGACAAAGGACGGTTGTCTTGTTTGGTTGGTAAAATGCCGAAATATTTCTTTGGAATATTTCTTCCTTGATCGTGATGTCGGCGTTGTTGTAGTGTTGCTCAGATTTGCCTACATGCTCCTTCTCGATGTATGGAATAATGCATTCTCCGAGCAGAAGGAGCTCTGTGTGGATATATTTCTTGTTGGTGCTGTTGGATTGTTACTGGGAAGCGGTGTCTGGGCAGCTCTCTTACTCCGTCTCAGAGGAGGTAAATCTGGGTGCTGTTGTTGGAAATGTCGCTAAAGATCTGAACATCAATCTCCAGGATTTGGAGCCCCGCATGTTTCAGATCGTTGCTGGATCAAAGAGAAAATATGTCGAGGTAAACCTGAAGACTGGTGTCCTGTACGTTAATGAGAGAATAGATCGAGAGGAACTCTGCGGCGACGAGCCCAAATGTTCACTGAGTGTAGAAGCAGTTATTAATAATCCTTTGAAACTGTACCGGATTGAAATTATCATCTTGGATGTAAATGATAATTCTCCGTCATTTCTCAGCACGTCACAGGTAATAGACATCACTGAGAGCACAGCAGCAGGGGCGAAATTTCCCCTTCATTCTGCTGACGATGCAGACGTTGGTAAAAACACTGTAAATACCTACAAGCTTAGCCAAAATGAACATTTCTCTCTCGACACACAAAAGGGAGAGCTTGAATCTCCCGAATTATTGCTTCAGAAAGTTTTAGACAGAGAAAAACAGTCTGTGATTCGACTCATACTGACTGCGATTGATGGAGCAACACCTGCTAAATCAGGCACTATGGTCATTATAGTGAATGTCTTGGACAGTAACGATAATCCTCCTGTATTCAGTCAAACTCTGTATAAAGCCAGTGTCTATGAGAATGTAAAAATAGGAACATCGATAATAACATTAAATGCCACTGATTTGGATATTGGCCAAAATGGACAAGTTGTGTATTCATTCAGTAAAGTAGGCCGAGGAAAACAAACTGATCTGTTTGCTATCGATGAACAAACTGGAACTATAACAAATAAAAAGAACATAGATTTTGAAGAGAATAACGCTTTTGAGATCAGAGTACAAGCCAGTGATGGAGCTTCTTCTCCTCTCACCTCTAATGCCAAATTATTAATTGAAGTTTTAGACGTCAATGACAATGCTCCTGAAATTTCGGTCACATCATTGTTAAATAACGTGAAAGAGGATGCGTCCATTGGCACCGCCATTGCTCTTGTTTCAGTACTTGATAAAGACGGAGGTAAAAATGGGATGGTGAACTGTAAAATCTCAAATAATGTCCCTTTTAAATTAGACTCAAACTATAAGAATTACTATTCGTTGGTGGTGGACGGTCCTCTCGACAGAGAGAGCGCCTCTCAATACGATATCAGCATCACTGCTACTGATGAGGGCAGCCCACCTCTCTCCAGCACAAGCGTTATTAATGTACACGTCTCAGATGTGAATGATAACAAACCTCTATTCACAGAAAACATCATCAATGTCTATGTGAAAGAGAACAGTCCAGTTGGAGCAGTAATAAAAACTGTTTCAGCAGTTGATGCCGACATCGATCAAAATGGTCAGGTGAGCTATTCATTCTTAAAAAACAACAGTAACTCATTACCACTATCGACAATGATAAACATCAACTCAGAGACTGGAGATATAGTCAGTCTGCAGTCTTTTAACTATGAGGAGTTAAAAACGTTTCAGTTTAAAGTTCAGGCCACAGACTCTGGTGTTCCTCCGCTCAGCAGCAACGTGACTGTGAACGTTTTGATTCTGGATGAAAATGACAATAATCCAACGATTCTCGCGCCCTATTCTGAGCACGGCTCCGTTAACAGTGAGAGCATCCCCTATTCTGCTGAAGCGGGATACTTTGTGGCAAAGATCAGGGCTGTAGACGCAGACTCTGGATACAATGCGCTGCTTTCTTATCACCTGTCTGAACCCAAAGGAAACAACCTCTTCCGCATCGGAACCAGCACCGGAGAGATCCGGACTAAGAGGAGAATGAGTGACAATGACCTGAAAACTCACCCCTTGGTGGTTCTGGTTTCTGATAACGGAGAACCCTCCCTGTCAGCTACTGTGTCTATTGATGTGGTGGTGGTTGAAAGCACAGCTGACATCCAGACTCCGTTCAGACATGGGCCCATAAAGGAGGAGAGCTTCTCTGATTTAAACCTGTATCTGCTGATCGCCATTGTGTCGGTGTCAGTGATCTTTCTGCTGAGCCTCATCAGTTTAATAGCTGTCAAATGCCACAGGACAGACAGTTTCAGCAGGTACAGCGCCCCAATGATCACCACCCACCCTGACGGGAGCTGGTCTTACTCTAAATCTACTCAGCAGTATGACGTGTGTTTCAGCTCAGACACGTTGAAGAGTGACGTAGTAGTTTTCCCCGCCCCGTTTCCGCCTGTAGATGGTGAACTGATCAGTATTAACGGAGGAGACACTTTTACGCAGAACTCAGACTTTACCCAACAAAGAAAAGGTAAGGACATTCTTGCATTAATTACTAATTACTGCACTGTTTTTATTTTTGAGAATTGCAGGCGAAATGCTGCCGCTTTTTTCGTGTTATTTTAAATGGCTTAGTGCTGTATTGACAAGAAGGTTAGCACTATCTTTAGGTTAAAACTGAAATGATATCCAATTTAAGTGGAGTAGTTAACATTTATAGACTCTATAAGATGCTGTGCATTTATCATTTCTTGTCTCATTAATGCTTAACTTCTTATTCGGTATTTTAAAGGACTCGTGGTGCTCAAGTTGAATTTATTGAGTTTTTTGCAATCCTCGGGGCAAGAAGGTTAAAGAGAGACACTGTTAAAGTGTAAATTTTTTACCCATATTTTATGCAACACTTTACACTAAAGACAAGGAGCATTATGTATTTAGGAATATTACATGGTGTCGGGAAGGGTTGCAACGTAAACACGTTTTTATTACTGCCATTTTCAAAATCTTTGCGGCACAAAGGTAACGGGAAATTACATTTAAATGGACTTTAAGTTTAACATAATTCAAATTGGTGGTATATAATCTTAGACCGGCTTTGTGCTTAAAGATTTCAGATTGAGTGATTTTTGCTGCAAGTTCGGCATTTTCGAAGGGAACATCGCTGTCCGTGTTGCTGAACACAAGATTGTGTGGTCCCTTTACTCTTCGGAGCATATGCTGAAACACATAGATTAACAGAAGAAAGAAAACGTATACAAAAGTTTTATGTATGTTTTCACATACTTTGTGCTCGGAAAGACACTAAATAGCTGAAGAAAGAATAAATAGTGGAATAAAATGTGTAGTCAAACTGACCCATATTTCCTTGAGATGTCGCTGAATACTTTAGGATACAAATGTGTCTTTGTAATTTTGTCAGCTGCTTCATGTAGAATGTAGTTCTTCCAAGTGCCCACATGAGGACACTATAGACCGTAACATTTGAACTTCCTCTTTAGTGGCTCGGAGCTCCTCCCAGATTCAGAGGATGATGATGTTTCTCATGCGATTGAAACAAAGAGACAGAGAGGACGAACGAACACGGACGATATCCGTGTGGCAATTTAAACTCGTCTCGTCTATTGGCCTATACAGCTTGAAATATTTATTTGTGTAGCATTAGTAAACGAAGCTGTCTGTATGATTTATCTGGATGTATGGAATAATGCATTCTCCGAGCAGTAGGAGCTCTGTGTGGATATATTTCTTGGTCGTGCTGTTGGATTGTTACTGGGAAGCGGTGTCTGGGCAGCTCTCTTACTCCGTCTCAGAGGAGGTGAATCTGGGCACTGTTGTCGGAAATGTCGCTAAAGATCTGAACATCAATGTCCAGGATTTGGAGCCCCGCATGTTTCAGATCGTTGCTGGATCAAAGAGAAAATATTTCGAGGTAAACCTGAAGACTGGTGTCCTGTACGTTAATGAGAGAATAGATCGAGAGGAACTCTGCGGCGACGAGCCCAAATGTTCACTGAGTGTGGAAGCAGTTATTAATAATCCTTTAAAACTGTACCGGATTGAAATTAACATAGTGGATGTAAATGATAATTCTCCGTTATTTATAAGCACGTCACAGATAGTCAATATTAGTGAGAACACAGCAGCAGGGGTAAGGTTCCCCCTGCACCCAGCTCACGATGCAGACGTCGGTAAGAACACAGTCAATAACTACAAGCTTAGCCAAAATGAACATTTCTCTCTCGCCACACATAAAGGTGAGAGTGTAACTGTCGAATTATTGCTTCAGAAAGTTTTAGACAGAGAAAAACAGTCTGTGATTCGACTCATACTGACTGCGATTGATGGAGGAACACCTGCTAAATCAGGCACTATGGTCATTATAGTGAATGTTTTAGACATTAATGATAATCCTCCTGTATTCAGTCAAACTCTGTATAAAGCCAGTGTCTATGAGAACGTTAAGATAGGAACATCGATAATAACATTAAATGCTACTGATTTAGATATTGGCCAAAATGGACAAGTTGTGTATTCATTCAGTGAAGTAGGCCGAGGAAAACAAACTAATCTGTTTGCTATCGATGAACAAACTGGAACTGTAACAAATAAAAAGAACATAGATTATGAAGAGAATAACGCTTTTGAGATCAGAGTACAAGCCAGTGATGGAGCTTCCTCGCCGATGACCTCACATGCAAAATTATTGATTGAAGTTTTAGACGTCAATGACAATGCTCCTGATATTTCGGTTACATCATTGTTAAATAACGTGAAAGAGGATGCGTCCATCGGCACCGCCATTGCTCTTGTTTCAGTACTTGATAAAGACGGAGGTAAAAATGGGATGGTGAACTGTAAAATCTCCAATAATGTCCCTTTTAAATTAGAGTCAAACTATAAGAATTACTATTCGTTGGTGGTGGACGGTCCTCTCGACAGAGAGAGCGCCTCTCAATACGATATCAGCATCACTGCTACTGATGAGGGCAGCCCACCTCTCTCCAGCACGAGCATTATTAATGTACACGTCTCAGATGTGAATGATAACAAACCTCTATTCACAGAAAACATCATCAATGTCTATGTGAAAGAGAACAGTCCAGTTGGAGCAGTAATAAAAACTGTTTCAGCAGTTGATGCCGATATTGATCAAAATGGTCAGGTGAGCTATTCATTCTTACAAAACAACAGTAATTCATTACCACTATCGACAATGATAAACATCAACTCAGAGACTGGAGATATAGTCAGCCTGCAGTCTTTTAACTATGAGGAGTTAAAAACATTTCAGTTTAAAGTTCAGGCCACAGACTCTGGTGTTCCTCCGCTCAGCAGCAACGTGACTGTGAACGTTTTGATTCTGGATGAAAATGACAATAATCCAACGATTCTCGCGCCCTATTCTGAGCACGGCTCCGTTAACAGTGAGAGCATCCCCTATTCTGCTGAAGCGGGATACTTTGTGGCAAAGATCAGGGCTGTAGACGCAGACTCTGGATACAATGCGCTGCTTTCTTATCACCTGTCTGAACCCAAAGGAAACAACCTCTTCCGCATCGGAACCAGCACCGGAGAGATCCGGACTAAGAGGAGAATGAGTGACAATGACCTGAAAACTCACCCCTTGGTGGTTCTGGTTTCTGATAACGGAGAACCCTCCCTGTCAGCTACTGTGTCTATTGATGTGGTGGTGGTTGAAAGCACAGCTGACATCCAGACTCCGTTCAGACATGGGCCCATAAAGGAGGAGAGC
Source organism: Dicentrarchus labrax (assembly GCF_905237075.1). Classification (NCBI taxonomy): domain Eukaryota; kingdom Metazoa; phylum Chordata; class Actinopteri; family Moronidae; genus Dicentrarchus; species Dicentrarchus labrax. The sequence goes on along the minus strand of NW_026136713.1, from coordinate 10,480,675 downwards.
TTCTCTGATTTAAACCTGTATCTGCTGATCGCCATTGTGTCGGTGTCAGTGATCTTTCTGCTGAGCCTCATCAGTTTAATAGCTGTCAAATGCCACAGGACAGACAGTTTCAGCAGGTACAGCGCCCCAATGATCACCACCCACCCTGACGGGAGCTGGTCTTACTCTAAATCTACTCAGCAGTATGACGTGTGTTTCAGCTCAGACACGTTGAAAAGTGACGTGGTAGTTTTCCCCGCCCCGTTTCCGCCTGTAGATGGTGAACTGATCAGTATTAACGGAGGAGACACTTTCACGCGGACTCAGACTTTACCTAATAAAGAAAAGGTAAGATAATTCAAACCTAATTATTGTCTTCAGTTGAGTTATGATGTTAGCTCCTATATTGAAACGCATTAAGGGGGTTTACATCTGTCTTGGTTTTACTGAATGGGCATAAGTTTGCTTCTGCGCATTTGTAGATTGTATTCACGTCTAGTCAAATTCTTAATACGCCATTATATTCCCTTGTTAAGGCTACATTAACTTTAATGAATACTTCACATTTAAAACCAATTTACGTACACACCTTTGGAAATGTATTAAAACAGCTTAATACTTTTGACAACGTGCATCAGTCAACACTTTGATCATCTCCATGCTTACTATACATATGGATATAGTCAATCACAGTTTTGATAATGTATAACACCTCGGTACTGAATCCAAGTTTTGGATGCATATTTGACAAAAGAAAAGCAATATAGTTCCGTTAGTTTTTATACTTACTTGTGAATCCTTCTGCCAATAGTCCTTTGTATAGGAACCGCCTTTGAATGTTGGTCTGGAAATCGTAGACCACGTGCTTTGTGTAAATATACTGTAACGTTACTGGTTTTAAGAAGGTCAAACACTTCACTGCTTTGGATCAAACATTTTTGGGTATCCTTACAAACGGTTTCTACTCAAGTGTGCTTTGAATACCCCGCTGTATCGGCATTACAATGCTCTATCCATGGTTCTGAAGTATGTGGCAATTGAACTGTTTTGTTATAAGGGCATGGCATTACACTCAGTAATGCAGAAGCTGTCATTTTTGTAGTTTATTACTGACTGGAATCATTTAAATTCCGGTGCTCTCTAGCAAATATCATGTTTGACTGTGTTTATTTCAAAGCATTGTAGTCATAACAAATGACCATGAGGCGGCACTATAGACCGTAACACCACCAGCCAGTTGCTGATTTGTAGAGGCCCCTCCCACATTAAAAGGATCATCATTTTGCCAGTGCTTTGTTAGAGTGAGACGCAGGGCGGAGGGGAATGGATATAGAAAATATACCGACATATAATTTCGTCCGTCAAGGGATCGTTTGGCCTTAATAAGCAAACGGCTCGTCGATATAAGGTTATGTGCTTTGTTCTCGTTTTGTGGAATTATGCATCGGCCAGGAAGAAAGACCTCGTTCGGGATATATCTTGTGCTTGTTGTGTTGGAGTATAACTGGGGAGCGGTATCCGGGCAGCTCTCCTATTCCGTCTCAGAGGAGGTAAACCTGGGGACTTCTGTTGGACATCTCGCCAAGGATCTAAATCTTAACGTACAGGATTTGGAGTCACGTATGTTTCAGATCGTTCCTGGATCAAAGAGAAAGTATTTTGATGTAAATTTGAAGTCAGGTTTCCTCTACGTCAGTGAAAGAATAGACAGAGAAGAGCTTTGTGCGAAAGCTGCTAAGTGCACGATAAATGTAGAGGCTGTGATTAATAATCCACTGAAGCTTTACCGTATTGAAGTTAATATTCTTGACGTAAACGATAACCCCCCCTCTTTCAGTGCCAAATCACAAACTATCGACATAGCAGAAAGCATCCTGCCGGGAGCTACCTTCCCTGTGCTGTCGGCCTACGATGCCGATGTAGGTAAAAACAGTATTAACACATACAAGCTAAATCCCAATGAATATTTTTCTTTAGCGGTGCACAAAGGAGAGAGTGTATCAGCCGAGTTAGTTCTTCAGAAAGCATTAGACCGAGAAAAACAGGCTTTAATTAAGCTGGCGCTCACCGCTGTAGATGGAGGAACACCTCCCAAATCAGGCACATCAGAAATAATCATTAATGTTCTGGACAACAACGATAATATCCCAGTCTTTACAAAAACATTGTACAAAACAAGTATTACAGAAAATGCAGCACTTGGCAGTACAGTAATAACAGTGACTGCAACTGACGCTGATGAGGGGATAAACAAAGACATTGTATACCTACTAAATTCGAAAGATCAAGACCATATTTTGGACATTTTTGAACATTGATTCAGAAACAGGAATAATAACCGTTAAAGGAAAAATTGACTTTGAAACCAACCCTGCCTTTGAAATTCGTGTGCAGGCTGCTGACAAAGGCCAGCCTCCATTAACAGCACAGTGTAAGGTACTAGTTGAGGTGGTGGACCTGAATGACAATGCGCCTGACATCACAGTGACGTCACTGCTTAGTACAGTGAAGGAGGACGCTGAAATTGGCACTGCCATTGCACTTGTTTCTGTTCTTGACAGAGATGGGGGCAAAAATGGTGAAGTCAAATGTGAGATATTGAATTCGGTTCCTTTTAAATTGGAGACAAATTATAAAAATTATTATTCATTAGTTATCGGTGGAGCTCTAGACAGGGAACTCATCTCCCACTACAATATCACTATCAAAGCTACGGATGAAGGTAGGCCCCCTCTCTCTAACACTAGCGTGGTTATTGTTCAGGTTTCTGATGTAAATGACAACACACCTAGGTTTTCAGAGACTGTTATTAATATGTATGTGGAAGAAAACAGTCCAGTTGGGACGGTTTTGAAAGCAATATCCGCAACAGATGCTGATATTAGTGAAAATGGTCAGGTGAGCTATTCATTAGTCAGTGAGAATAAATTAGTCCCGCTGTCTACAATGATTAACATCAACTCGGAGACTGGAGATATAGTCAGCCTGCAGTCTTTTAACTATGAGGAGTTAAAAACGTTTCAGTTTAAAGTTCAGGCCACAGACTCTGGTGTTCCTCCACTCAGCAGCAACGTGACTGTGAACGTTTTTATTCTGGATGAAAATGACAATAATCCAACGATTCTGGCGCCCTATTCTGAACACGGCTCCGTTAACAGTGAGAGCATTCCCTATTCTGCTGAAGCGGGATACTTTGTGGCAAAGATCAGGGCTGTAGACGCAGACTCTGGATACAATGCGCTGCTTTCTTATCACCTGTCTGAACCCAAAGGAAACAACCTCTTCCGCATTGGAACCAGCACCGGAGAGATCAGGACTAAGAGGAGAATGAGTGACAATGACCTGAAAACTCACCCCTTGGTGGTTCTGGTTTCTGATAACGGAGAACCCTCCCTGTCAGCTACTGTGTCTATTGATGTGGTGGTGGTTGAAAGCACAGCTGATATCCAGACTCCGTTCAGACATGGGCCCATAAAGGAGGAGAGCTTCTCTGATTTAAACCTGTATCTGCTGATCGCCATTGTGTCGGTGTCAGTGATCTTTCTGCTGAGCCTCATCAGTTTAATAGCTGTCAAATGCCACAGGACAGACAGTTTCAGCAGGTACAGCGCCCCAATGATTACCACCCACCCTGACGGGAGCTGGTCTTACTCTAAATCTACTCAGCAGTATGACGTGTGTTTCAGCTCAGACACGTTGAAGAGTGACGTAGTGGTTTTCCCCGCCCCGTTTCCGCCTGTAGATGGTGAACTGATCAGTATTAACGGAGGAGACACTTTTACCAGAACTCAAACTTTGCCAAATAAAGAAAAGGTAAGAACTTAAGCATTAAGTAAGTCTCATTGTTGCCCTTCATTTATGTTGAAAAGCGAAATTATACTTGTCACTTTAATTAATGGATTGGTGTTCCTTGAACAACAACAATCTTTCATTGTAATATACTTCAAGTTTGAGTTAAATAAAGTAAAAAGTCACGGGGTTGTTGTCGCATCTTGGCCTGCTCTACATGCTGTATTTAAATGTGTACGTCGCTGTCCGTGGTGCTGAACGCAACTTTCTTAATGCGCTCTGCCTGAAGTCCGGATAAGTATGTTCCATTCTAAGACATGTGCTGTGTTGTTGTGCAGCATATTTGCAAGCGAACATATCTTTATGTCCATAATAGAGTGGGCGTATTGTACAATTGTATAATTTGCATAATTGTATGAAACAATGTCACAGCAGATTTTACTACAATGACAATAGTAAATCCGCATTCTGTCCTTTGAAGTATGTTGTGTTTTTTAAACATGTCCAAATCCTTGCAATAACTCATAGTGCAGTTTATAAGTGTGTCCCAGTCTTCCTTTATGAGGAGTGTTTTATAGTTGTTTATAACGTGTGCAGTTACGGAAAGTTTCCACAAAGTGACGCTATAGACCGTAACACAGAAATGTTAAGGCTCCTCCCAGAGTACAACAGAATGACTGTGGTTTTCATCACAAAGAGACACGGGAAGAGAGGGGAGGGTATAATGGAGTCCGCGTCTGTAAGAATAAGAACATCTGAATAGTGTTGGCTAAAATTCTGTCAAGTCTCACAATTCCACGGTAGAAACCCTAATGTGGATGTATGCTTTGGTCTTCTTCGGCGGAATGATGCCTTTACCGAGTAGCAGGAGGTCTATTGTTACATATCTGGTGCTGGCGCTGTTGGATTGTTACTGGGAAGCGGCGTCTGGGCAGCTCTCCTACTCCGTGTCAGAGGAGGTAAACCCGGGAACTAATGTCGGAAATATCGCCAAGGATCTAAACCTCAATGTGCAGGATTTGGAGTCCCGTTTGTTTCAGGTTGTTACCGGATCAAAGAGGAAATACTTCGAGGTAAACGTAAAGACCGGCTTTCTCTATGTCAATGAGAGGATAGACAGAGAGGAGCTTTGTGCAGAGGAACCCAAATGCAGTGTTAGCGTAGAGGCTGTGATAAACAACCCATTAAAGCTTTACCGTGTAGAGATAGAAATTAGAGATGTGAATGACCATTCTCCGTCTTTTAACACAAAATCACAAATACTAGACATTGCAGAGAACACTTTGCCTGGATTTAGATTTGCGTTATCGGAAGCAAGCGATGCAGATGTGGGTAAAAATGGTGTTAGCGCGTATAAGCTCAGTCCAAACGAATACTTCACTCTTGCGACACACACAAGAGAGGAGAGTATATCTCCAGAGTTGGTGCTGCAGAAAGCCCTAGACCGTGAGAAAAGGCCACATATGCAGCTCGTGTTAACTGCGGTAGACGGGGGAAGTCCACCAAATTCAGGCACATCGGAAATTGAAATAAATGTATTAGATACAAACGATAACGCACCAGTCTTTAGCAGCACTCTTTACAAAGTTCAAACGTTTGAAAATATCCCGATTGGTACGGCAGTCTTCACTTTAAATGCCACAGACGCTGATGAAGGTACAAACAGTGACATAGTATATTCTCTGCGTAGCAAAGATCAGGACCATATCCTGGATATTTTCAAAATCGACCCTGACACAGGAATAATTTCCGTGAAAGGAAAAATCGACTATGAGGAAAGAAAAGCTTTTGAGATTCGAGCAGAGGCCAGGGACAGAGGCCAACCTCCTATGTCTGCACATAGTAAAGTGCTGGTAGAAGTAATTGATGTTAACGACAATGCTCCTGAAATCACTGTGACGTCACTGCTCAACACAGTGAACGAGGACGCTGGTGTCGGTACCGCTATCGCACTAGTATCAGTTTTAGATAGAGACGGTGGTAAAAACGGTGAAGTGAAATGTGAGATCTTGAATACTGTTCCGTTCAAATTGGAGACAAATTATAAAAACTATTACTCTTTAGTAGTGGACGGTAAGCTAGACAGAGAGCTAACTCCTCAGTACAATGTAACAATTTCAGCTACCGATGAAGGAAGTCCTCCACTTTCTAATACCAGCGTTATTATTGTTTACGTGTCTGATGTTAATGACAATGCGCCGTATTTCCCAGAGCCTTTAATAAACGTTTATGTGAAGGAAAACAGCAAAGTAGGAACAGTTATTAAAACAGTGACAGCAATTGATGCTGACGTCAGCAACAACGGTCAGGTGACCTACTCACTTTTAGACAGTAATAGTAAATCTCTGCCCCTCCCCACAATGATAAACATCAACTCAGAGACTGGAGATATAGTCAGCCTGCAGTCTTTTAACTATGAGGAGTTAAAAACGTTTCAGTTTAAAGTTCAGGCCACAGACTCTGGTGTTCCTCCGCTCAGCAGCAACGTGACTGTGAACGTTTTGATTCTGGATGAAAATGACAATAATCCAACGATTCTCGCGCCGTATTCTGAGCACGGCTCCGTTAACAGTGAGAGCATCCCCTATTCTGCTGAAGCGGGATACTTTGTGGCAAAGATCAGGGCTGTAGACGCAGACTCTGGATACAATGCGCTGCTTTCTTATCACCTGTCTGAGCCCAAAGGAAACAACCTCTTCCGCATCGGAACCAGCACCGGAGAGATCCGGACTAAGAGGAGAATGAGTGACAATGACCTGAAAACTCACCCCTTGGTGGTTCTAGTTTCTGATAACGGAGAACCCTCCCTGTCAGCTACTGTGTCTATTGATGTGGTGGTGGTTGAAAGCACAGCTGACATCCAGACTCCGTTCAGACATGCGCCCATAAAGGAGGAGAGCTTCTCTGATTTAAACCTGTATCTGCTGATCGCCATTGTGTCGGTGTCAGTGATCTTTCTGCTGAGCCTCATCAGTTTAATAGCTGTCAAATGCCACAGGACAGACAGTTTCAGCAGGTACAGCGCCCCAATGATCACCACCCACCCTGATGGGAGCTGGTCTTACTCTAAATCTACTCAGCAGTATGACGTGTGTTTCAGCTCAGACACGTTGAAGAGTGACGTAGTAGTTTTCCCCGCCCCGTTTCCTCCTGTAGATGGTGAACTGATCAGTATTAATGGAGGAGACACTTTTACCAGAACTCAGACTTTACCTAATAAAGAAAAGGTAAGCCACGCCTCATTTATTAATCCAAGGAGTGAATCTTTTCTATATTTAAGTGAACATAACGTGCATGTCTTTGTAACATGCAGATATATGAATATGTTGCAAAACGTGTGTGTTATACATAATATACTTTACGTAAAAATACTTGAGCTTTGCAGCTATACTTATAAATATTCTATAGCACTGTTAAGAATTTATAAGAGCTGGTAACTGGTTATTTAGAGGCTCTGTGTAACGTAAAAATGTATTCTAAACCGTTTGCTGGTGGTTTGTTGTGTACTAGAAAGTTTGCAGTTGATGTAATGAGTGTTAACTGTCCACGGTGGTTTCTATGAGTTTCACAGTGTCTTGGACACAGTACTTTGCAGTCAATTGAGTAATGGCACGCCATGCACTAAATACCGCATTGAAGCTCTGTCCATGGTGCTGAAAACATCTTCTCTTTCTTCTATTCTCTGTATTGACATTCGGGTGCTGTCCGTAGTGCTGATATTGTTATAGTCCTTGTATCAGAGTTCAGTAGCTACACAGACAACGACAGTGTAAAATAATTACACACACAGATAAAGACATAGATGCTAATGAATAACAAGACGAATGTATTCAACTGCATAAATAAAAATTGCTCAATGAACAGTCTACCCGCTGAGCTCAAGTCCTTCAAAACCAGCCAATAACTTACATTAGTTTGTTCAGCATATATGTTTTTATAACAAGAGTTTTCTGTGCCTTTTGATAAACATATCCTCTTCTGTTTTGAGACATTTTTCTAAATCTAAAAGTGTCACAAGATGTCGCTAGAGACCACGCAAAAATTGTGTGTTCACCGTTTAGAAACTCCTCCTCTCTTCATTACAAAAACGAAAACGTCACCATCTGGCAGTGCTTTGTGAAAATAGCGTACAGACGAGTGAAGTCCTACAGAGAGAGGATCCTAAGCGAGAATGGATACATAAAAAGAGCTGTTTTTCATTTTCGGTGGATAGTCCAAGAGGCAGAAACCAGGATTCATTATTTTTTCTTAAGAGCGATGGCTGCTCGGGAACCATGGGATAATATTGTGGGGCTATTTTTTACTCTGCTTTGTCTCTGCGACTGGTCCGTGGCTCAGATATCCTACTCCATTTCGGAGGAGGTGGACAAAGGGACAGCGGTGGGAAATCTTGCGAAGGATTTAAATCTGAGTGTGCAGCAACTTCATTCCGCGGGTCTTCAGATAACCTCTGGGTATAAAAAACGGTATTTTGACATAAATCATGAATCTGGAGTACTTTTCGTTAGCGAGAGGATAGATCGGGAGGAGCTTTGTCCTAATACGGTAAAGTGCTCTTTAAATATAGAGGCCATCCTGAGTAATCCTCGCAGCCTCCATCGAATTGAAGTTGTGATTAACGATATTAATGACAATGCTCCATCTTTTCTGGAAGAAATAACAACAATAGAAATGTATGAGTCTTCATATGTTGGAGAAAGGCATCCACTGCCGATAGCTCATGACGCAGATGTAGGTACTAATTCAGTAAAGAATTACAAATTAAACCCGAATGACTATTTCTCTTTGGACATACAGAGCATTGGTGACCAGAGTGTGTCTGCTGAGTTAGTGCTACAGAAAGCATTAGATCGAGAAAAACAGGCTGTTATTGAACTCACACTGACAGCGATAGATGGAGGAAAACCTCCCAAAACGGGGACTTTACACATACAAGTTAATGTACTGGATGTAAATGACAATTCACCCCTGTTCAGTAAATCTCTTTACAAGGTCCAAGTTGTTGAAAATGCAAATATTGGCACAGCGTTATTAACACTTACAGCTACTGATTTAGATGACGGTGTTAATGGCCAACTAGTCTACTCTTTTACAGAAAAGGGGCGTTTCAACCCTGATGACAAATTCGCCCTGAACGAAAATACTGGAGAACTTACTGTAAAAGGCAATATTGATTATGAGGAAAATCAAGCATACGAGATTCGTGTTCAAGCACGAGATAAAGGCACTCCTCCTCGCATTGCACACAGCAAGGTTTTAGTCGAAGTTATTGATGTAAATGACAATGCTCCGGAAATCTCGGTGTCATCACTCATGAGTCCAGTGAAAGAGGACGCTGAATTAGGCACAGCGGTTGCTATGGTGACTATCACTGACAGAGACGGAGGCAAAAATGGTCTGACGAACTGCAAAATTACAGGTTCTGTGCCATTTAAATTAAAATCTAACTATAAAAACTACTATTCTTTGTTGGTTGATGGGCCTCTTGACCGGGAGAGTGTTTCTCATTATAATGTATCAATTACAGCTGCAGATGAAGGAACTCCCTCTCTGTCGAGCACAAGCGTCATTAGTATTCAAGTTTCTGATGTCAATGACAATTCTCCTAGATTCCTGGAACCTTTGATTAATATTTACGTGAAAGAGAATAGTCCGATTGGAAGCACTATTTATACACTGACGACGTTAGATTCAGATTTTAATGAAAACGCAAAAGCAACGTACCAATTAATTAATAGTTCCCCGAAGACAACACAGATAGCTTCAATGGTAAACATCAACTCAGAGACTGGAGATATAGTCAGCCTGCAGTCTTTTAACTATGAGGAGTTAAAAACGTTTCAGTTTAAAGTTCAGGCCACAGACTCTGGTGTTCCTCCGCTCAGCAGCAACGTGACTGTGAACGTTTTGATTCTGGATGAAAATGACAATAATCCAACGATTCTCGCGCCCTATTCTGAGCACGGCTCCGTTAACAGTGAGAGCATCCCCTATTCTGCTGAAGCGGGATACTTTGTGGCAAAGATCAGGGCTGTAGACGCAGACTCTGGATACAATGCGCTGCTTTCTTATCACCTGTCTGAACCCAAAGGAAACAACCTCTTCCGCATCGGAACCAGCACCGGAGAGATCCGGACTAAGAGGAGAATGAGTGACAATGACCTGAAAACTCACCCCTTGGTGGTTCTGGTTTCTGATAACGGAGAACCCTCCCTGTCAGCTACTGTGTCTATTGATGTGGTGGTGGTTGAAAGCACAGCTGACATCCAGACTCCGTTCAGACATGCGCCCATAAAGGAGGAGAGCTTCTCTGATTTAAACCTGTATCTGCTGATCGCCATTGTGTCGGTGTCAGTGATCTTTCTGCTGAGCCTCATCAGTTTAATAGCTGTCAAATGCCACAGGACAGACAGTTTCAGCAGGTACAGCGCCCCAATGATCACCACCCACCCTGACGGGAGCTGGTCTTACTCTAAATCTACTCAGCAGTATGACGTGTGTTTCAGCTCAGACACGTTGAAGAGTGACGTAGTGGTTTTCCCCGCCCCGTTTCCGCCTGTAGATGGTGAACTGATCAGTATTAATGGAGGAGACACTTTTACCAGAACTCAAACTTTACCTAATAAAGAAAAGGTAAGAAAGAATTCAGCAGATTTCATCTAATTTATTTTTTATTTTTTTCTAGTAGTAATTCATTCTCAACTTCAGTTCATAATGTCTAGTGTGAAAACGTTCACACAGATCGGTGTGGCGTTCTGCTCATTTCTTTGAATTTTTAAAATGTGGTCTAAATGAATACGAATATGATGGATCCGATGGTGTTTCCTGAATGCAGAATGTTTTGGTCGGTTTTTGGTCATGGCAAAATGAGAAAAATAATCATCTTGTAAACGTAAATTAAACCGGATTTTTTATTTTATTTTGTAGCATTTCAGTTCATTTTGTAGCTACAGAAAAAGGCAATGAAAACATTCAGCCTTGTTCCAAACAAAATATATCCATGCAGTTGTTGCATATTTCCACGTGGTGACACTATAGACCACAACATTGAGAGTTCGCATTAGTAGTTTCACGCTCCTCCCAATATTACATGACGATTCGGCTTCTCCTGGCTTTGTAACAAAGACAGAACGAAAGGACGGAGGGAGGAACTGTTTTATACACCTATATAATATATATATATAGCTGATGCAGTCTAAAGTTATATGTTTTTATACTTGCAAAATGCGCGACGGGGTTTCCTTGCATTGGATGCGTGCTTAAATCACCCTTTGGAATGATGCCTGTACCGATGAGGATGTCTTTTGTTTCCTTTCTGGTGCTTGTGCTACTGGAGTGTTGCTGTGAAGCGGTGTCTGGGCAGCTCTCCTATTCCGTGTTAGAGGAAGTGAACCCGGGGACTTCTGTAGGAAATATCGCCAAGGATCTAAACCTCAGCCTTCAGGAGTTGGAAGCCCGTATGTTTCAGATTGTTACTGGATCAAAAAGGAAATATTTCGAGGTAAACGTAAAGACTGGTGTTCTCTTTGTCAATGAGAGAATAGACAGAGAGGAGCTCTGTACGAAGGAACCAAAATGCACAATCAGCGTAGAAGCGGTGATAAACAACCCGCTGAAGCTGTATCGTTTAGAAATAAATATACTTGATGTTAACGACAACGACCCGTTATTCACGGAAAAATCTCAAATTGTAGATATAGCAGAGAATACTCTGCCTGGCATGAAATTCGCTTTGTCGGAGGCTATCGATGCAGATGTAGGGAAGAATACAGTTAATGCGTTTAAATTAACACCAAATGAATATTTCTCTCTCGCTACGATCAAAGGAGGAGAGAGCGTGTCTGCCGAATTAGTTCTACAGAAAACGCTGGATCGAGAAAAACAGCCTGTGATATATCTTACTGTGACTGCTATAGATGGGGGGACTCCATCGAGATCTGGCACTTCACAGGTCATTATACACGTTTTAGACATAAATGATAACCCTCCAGTGTTCAGTAACCCCTTGTACAAAACTCCTATATATGAAAACACGCCAATCGGCGCAACAGTGATTACACTAAATGCAACCGACGCAGACGAAGGGATAAACGGTGAGATAGTGTATTCATTGAGAAGTAAAGGACAGGATCGTATATTAGAGATTTTTCAGATTGATCCCATAACGGGTGCCATAATGGTCAAAGCTAAAGTCGATTATGAGGAAAATAAAGCCTTTGAGATCCGTGCAGAAGCAAACGATAAAGCTCAGCCACCAATGTCCGCTCACTGCAAAGTGCTAGTAGAAGTAATTGATGTAAACGACAACGCTCCCGAGATCACTGTTACGTCATTATTAAATGCAGTGAAAGAGGATGCTGTTGCAGGTACTGCTATTGCACTTGTCTCAATTGTCGACAAAGATGGTGGAAAGAACGGCGAAGTGAAATGTAAAATCTTAAACCAGGTTCCCTTTAAACTAGAGACTAACTACAAAAACTATTATTCTTTAGTTGTTGATGGAGCTCTTGACAGAGAAATTACCTCCACCTACAACGTAATGATATCAGCTACCGACGAGGGGAGTCCTCCTCTCTCCAACAGTAGTGTTATCACTGTTCACGTTTCTGATGTTAATGACAACTCGCCTCGTTTCTCAGAACCTGTGGTTAATGTTCATGTGAAAGAAAACAGTAAAGTTGGCGTAATTATTAAAACTGTATCTGCATCTGATGCTGACATTGATCAGAATGGCCAGATTAAATATTCAATTTTAGACAGTAACACTAACTCATTACCACTCTCTACAATGATAAACATAAACTCAGAGACTGGAGATATAGTCAGCCTGCAGTCTTTTAACTACGAGGAGTTAAAAACGTTTCAGTTTAAAGTTCAGGCCACAGACTCTGGTGTTCCTCCTCTCAGCAGCAACGTGACTGTGAACGTTTTGATTCTGGATGAAAATGACAATAATCCAACGATTCTCGCGCCCTATTCTGAGCACGGCTCCGTTAACAGTGAGAGCATCCCCTATTCTGCTGAAGCGGGATACTTTGTGGCAAAGATCAGGGCTGTAGACGCAGACTCTGGATACAATGCGCTGCTTTCTTATCACCTGTCTGAGCCCAAAGGAAACAACCTCTTCCGCATCGGAACCAGCACCGGAGAGATCCGGACTAAGAGGAGAATGAGTGACAATGACCTGAAAACTCACCCCTTGGTGGTTCTGGTTTCTGATAACGGAGAACCCTCCCTGTCAGCTACTGTGTCTATTGATGTGGTGGTGGTCGAAAGCACAGCTGACATCCAGACTCCGTTCAGACATGCGCCCATAAAGGAGGAGAGCTTCTCTGATTTAAACCTGTATCTGCTGATCGCCATTGTGTCGGTGTCAGTGATCTTTCTGCTGAGCCTCATCAGTTTAATAGCTGTCAAATGCCACAGGACAGACAGTTTCAGCAGGTACAGCGCCCCAATGATCACCACCCACCCTGACGGGAGCTGGTCTTACTCTAAATCTACTCAGCAGTATGACGTGTGTTTCAGCTCAGACACGTTGAAGAGTGACGTGGTAGTTTTCCCCGCCCCGTTTCCGCCTGTAGATGGTGAACTGATCAGTATTAACGGAGGAGACACTTTTACCAGAACTCAAACTTTACCCAACAAAGAGAAGGTAAGAGACGTAAATTAACATCATCGATCAATGCACATTTTGTTTCTCATTTATTGGTTTTGCCGCTTTAAGCCTACGGCAAAAACGTGAAAATAATATTGCAATTACCCCTCGGTGTTTGGAATACAAAAGGTGGTCGAAGTGTGGGTCCCTTCAGCAGTGACAGTAGTGAATCATTATTATTATTATGAACTGCTTGGCAACATCAAAAGATCCATAGATTGCATATAGCCACAGTTTAAATACTCTCACAAGCCATTGAATGGGAAAGGCGCTCTCCATGGTGCTGATATCTCTCCGCGTTCCTCTGTCATTTACACATGTGCTACTTCACGCACTTATGATGAGTTTGTAGTACACGTGCCATAGTTTGTCGGTCGGTCGACACATTTAGAAAGCCATAAAAACATGTTTATATATAAAGCGACTATACATTTTTGAATTATACGGCCATGACGTTTAGCATTCTAGATATCAACAACAAAAATACACACTGGTAAAATATTGAGAAAGGAAACGAGGAGTTCTGTCCTAAATGAGCGTCTGGTTTGTAAAACTAAACATTTTTTTTTCAAAGCTGGGAACAGTCATACTATCATTAATGTATTCGGTAACACTTTATAATGAGTACACTATTAAGCATTAGTTAAGCATGAATAAATACGAATTCATCATTTATAATGCATGAATACACATTAGTATGTAGTTTATAAACACAGTTAAAAATGTTTTATTCATCATTGATAAGCACATTAGTTATGGATTAGTAAATACTGAATTCATCATTTATAAAGCATGATTCTGCTGTAAATAGTCATTACTATGTGGTTTATAATCACAGTTATAAATGTTTTACTCTTCATTGTACTGTACATTTCTGCATGCACTTGCAATCCACTATTCAGACATGTATCAACGTGATGACGTGCTGAGAGCGAATTACGTCATATTTACGTTAACTCTCAGAAGTACAGTGAGCCAAGGGAGCATGGAGAAGCACATAGTCGGCGGCCGTCAGCGCTATGGAATATGTGTCTTTTGGTTGCACACATTATGGTTGAAAGATAACGTTAGCTTGTCAGCAGCTGCAGGTGTTTGCCCTCGCTCCCCGACTAACGTTACTAACGTTACCGACCCGCCCGCGGTGGCTAAGCCGACCTAGTCTAGTCTCGTCTAGCCGGGCGAGGTGAGTGCCTAGCAGCGGCAGGTCGGCTTAGCCACCGCGGGCGAACACCTGCAGCTGCTGACAAGCTAACGTTATCTTTCAACCATAATGTGCAACCAAACAAAGACACAACCCCACAGAGCCGACGGCGCAGACTAATCTCTCCAGCGCTGCACGTCAGAAACTTCGAGAGTTAACGTAAATATGACTAACATCGCTCAGCACGTCATCACGTTGATGACGTGCGAGACGGGAGCTCAACGTACACGTCCCAAACAGATAAGATCACAACAATAGCATGTCTTCATAAACCACCCTTGTGTTGTGTTTCTCCTTCGTCTGTTAAGATAACTGAACATTTTGTGAGTCTCGAGGCATTGTCAGCCTTTATATCTCATTTGTAAATCCTTAATAAGCCATAGATAGTGCTCACTTTAGATAAGCTCGTGCAAAATACTTAATTAACGAGTAGTAAGTGCTTTGTAACTGTGAATTCCTGCATTAATAACTGTTTATAGGCCATCATTAGAAAATAATTTGTTGTGAGTTTTATAGAACATCTGCTAACACAGTCACTAATCATTAATACATGTCTAAATAGTGGATGTGCAAGTGCATGCAGAAATGTACAGCACAATGAAGAGTAAAACATTTATAACTGCGATTACAAACCACATAGTAATGACTATTTACAGCAGAAACATGCTTTATAAATGATGAATTCAGTATTTACTAGTCCATAACTAATGTGCTTATCAATGATGAATAATTCATTTTTAACTGTGTTTATAAACTACATACTAATGTGTATTCATGCGTTATAAATGATGAATTAATTATTTATTCATGCTTAACTAATGCTTAATAGTGTGTACTCATTATAAAGTGTTACCATGTATTCATTTAATTCATTAAGTTTTACTTGGCAATGATCAATACATCATCGTCCCTCTTGTCAGTTATAGCATTCCTCTGTAGAGTTTACTCTGTTGACTTATTTCACTGATCTTATTGTTGTTGCCTTTGCAGCAAACAAACAATAACGGTTCACCAAACCGATCATCAATCATACATTCCTGGTGTATTGTTTAAGAAAAGATCCTAACTCGTGAAGTGTGTTTGGTAAAGTACCCACTGTGGTCTATTAGAGGAACGCAAGATGTCGCTCGAGACCACACATTCAATCGTGTTCATTAATGACCTAAAACTCCACCTCCACTGTCGGTGAAGGAAGAACCAGCCTGTACGTTTCGTAGGGGTTGGGTTAGTAAACCACTTCGTCTTGAAAGATGGTTTCTATATGACGAGAGATTGGCTGTCTTTTGGATATTGTCCTGTTTTTGTGGATGAATGAAGGTTTTTTGCCTGTATTTCTTATCTAAACGAAAAGGATGCGTCGTCAACAGTACAGAGACGCCGTATGGATGTTGTGCGCCATTCTTCTTTGTTTATCTGACTGGTCTGCAGCTCAGATTTCTTACTCCGTTTCCGAGGAGGTGGACAAAGGCACAGTGGTGGGGAATCTCGTTAAGGATTTAAACATCAATACACAGCAGCTGGAGGAACGGGGCTTTCGGATTGTATCAGGATACAGTAAGAAATATTTCGAGGCAAATTTAAGAACAGGAGCTTTGTTTGTTAACGAAAGGATTGACCGAGAAGAGCTTTGTCCGAATTCACCTAAATGTTCCTTAAATATAGAGGGACTATTGAGCCATCCTATGAATATTTATCGCATTGAGGTCATCATTATTGACATAAATGATAATGCACCGTCATTCCTCGAGCAAATCCATGTGTTTAATATAT
This sequence comes from Dicentrarchus labrax, assembly GCF_905237075.1. Classification (NCBI taxonomy): domain Eukaryota; kingdom Metazoa; phylum Chordata; class Actinopteri; family Moronidae; genus Dicentrarchus; species Dicentrarchus labrax. The sequence continues at coordinate 10,464,278 of NW_026136713.1, read as the reverse complement.
CCGAGTCTTCTTCATCTGGAGAGAGGTATCCGCTCCCAATAGCCCAAGATTCAGACACAGGCAGCAATTCAGTGAAAACATACAAGTTAAGTCCCAACGAGCATTTCGCCATAGATGTGAGTAGCGGAGGAGACAGTGCGTCTGCTGAGTTAGTGCTGCAGAAAGCTTTAGATCGAGAGAAACAACCGATTATTAAACTAACATTAACAGCTGTAGACGGAGGAAAACCTGTAAAATCTGGCACTATGCAGATCCTTGTGAATGTGATTGACGTTAATGATAACACGCCTTCTTTTAGCAAGTCGCTCTATAAAGTAAGAGTACGCGAAAATGTACCAATAAGTACAACAATATTGAAACTAAATGCAACCGATTTAGACGAAGGACCAAATTCAGACATCAAATATTCTTTAATGAAAAGAGGGAATGTGAACTCCGCTGGAAAATTTACTGTCATTCCTGAAAGCGGTGAAATCATTTTAAATGCTAATTTGGATTACGAAGAAAGCAATGCATATGAATTAAGAGTACAAGCAACAGATCAAAGGCGCTTCCCCGCGCAGTGGTTATTCTAAAGTGCTGGTAGAGGTAATCGATGTTAATGATAATGCACCGGAAATCTCTATAACTTCACTCATGAGTCCAGTAAAGGAAAGTGCGGAAACTGGAACAGTTGTTGCTTTGGTGAGTGTGACGGATAAAGATGGAGGGCAAAATGGCCTTCTCAGCTGTAAAATTAAAGACTCGGTCCCTTTCACATTGACGTCAAATTACAAAAACTATTACTCTTTGACAGTTGGCGGTCTGCTTGACAGAGAGATTGTTTCAGAGTACAATGTAACCATTACTGCTACCGACGAGGGTAGTCCACCTCTTTCTAGCACTGCTGTAATCACCGTGCAGATTTCTGATATTAATGACAACGCGCCCCATTTCCCAGAAGCCAACATGAATATTTACGTGAGAGAGAATAGTAAAGTGGGAGATATTATCACAAGGACAACTGCAGAGGATGCAGATGCAAATGAAAATGCTAAATTGACTTATTCTTTAATGGATAATTATCCGAAAGGTTTTCCGATTTCAACATTTGTAAACATCAACTCAGAGACTGGAGATATAGTCAGCTTGCAGTCTTTTAACTATGAGGAGTTAAAAACGTTTCAGTTTAAAGTTCAGGCCACAGACTCTGGTGTTCCTCCGCTCAGCAGCAACGTGACTGTGAACGTTTTGATTCTGGATGAAAATGACAATAATCCAACGATTCTCGCGCCCTATTCTGAACACGGCTCCGTTAACAGTGAGAGCATCCCCTATTCTGCTGAAGCGGGATACTTTGTGGCAAAGATCAGGGCTGTAGACGCAGACTCTGGATACAATGCGCTGCTTTCTTATCACCTGTCTGAACCCAAAGGAAACAACCTCTTCCGCATCGGAACCAGCACCGGAGAGATCCGGACTAAGAGGAGAATGAGTGACAATGACCTGAAAACTCACCCCTTGGTGGTTCTGGTTTCTGATAACGGAGAACCCTCCCTGTCAGCTACTGTGTCTATTGATGTGGTGGTGGTTGAAAGCACAGCTGACATCCAGACTCCGTTCAGACACGGGCCCATAAAGGAGGAGAGCTTCTCTGATTTAAACCTGTATCTGCTGATCGCCATTGTGTCGGTGTCAGTGATCTTTCTGCTGAGCCTCATCAGTTTAATAGCTTTCAAATGCCACAGGACAGACAGTTTCAGCAGGTACAGCGCCCCAATGATCACCACCCACCCTGACGGGAGCTGGTCTTACTCTAAATCTACTCAGCAGTATGACGTGTGTTTCAGCTCAGACACGTTGAAGAGTGACGTAGTGGTTTTCCCCGCCCCGTTTCCGCCTGTAGATGGTGAGCTGATCAGTATTAACGGAGGAGACACTTTTACACGGACTCAAACTTTACCTAACACAGAAAAGGTATGTGTTCTTCAGTTTTCAGTGAAGTTCTTTAATTTTGTATGATTTATATTTTTTCAAATAATATTTTAGTATAATTATGCATACACAAGTCAACATGACTTGTAATCAAAGAAAAATCTAAAAGTAGAAGTAAAAATTTCCTGGTTGCCATAGCAAGAGTTTATTCTGTTCACGTAAGCACTCGGTACATATTGTAGTTTACAAATTAACTAATACAAGTTCACATCACTGTTGGAATTCACAACGAAGACTGAGAACCTAGATTCATGTTTTATGGTCTTGATATGTCGGTCTTTGAGAGCATCTTTTTTAACAGTGTGATCTTTAAACAGCACTTCATGTGGTTCATATGCTGAATGTACAGCGCTCTCCGTGGTGCTGAAATTAGTCTATGCAAACTTTGAATTCTGCAAGTTCTCTGGATGTTTCTTTATTAGTAGTAAAATGTATTGGTGGGCTGATGACTAATTTTACGTAAAACAAAATATTTTGCCATTTTCAGATTTACATTTGAAAAGGAACATGATTCAATTATTAAATATCAACTATACTAACAAATAACCTTCATTTTTATTCTATACACTGAAGCCAATTTATGTGCCAATGATTTTAATAATACAAGTCTTTTAAACTGCAAATCATTGGTCTAAGTGTTATTCACATTTATGGACGTATCTGTCGTTTACCACACGATGTCGCTGGAGACCATGGATATGATTGTTACAATATGTGTAAAACTCCTCCCTGCACGGGAAACCTAAAACCGTCACTGGCCATCAGTTAAGAGAGACAGCAGGGTTGTGTTGTGGCGAGAAGGGCTCCTGCTGCCGCTGAATAATCGTGTTTATGACGGATAAACTGGAAATACATGACTATCGGGATTCGGTGCTCACTGTACAACGATGGGAAACGAGGAATATGTCTGGATTCGTGTTGTTGCACTGCTGTTTCTTTGTGACTGGTCTGCTTCGCAGTTATCTTACTCCATTTCCGAGGAGGTGAACAAAGGCACCGTGGTGGGGAACATCGCGAAGGATTTGAATTTGAATGTACAAGATCTAGAAACCAGGGATCTACGTATTGTTTCGAGTTACAGTAAGAGCTATTTCGACGTGAATTTGCGGACCGGGAACCTCTTTGTTGGCGAGAGGATAAACAGAGAAGAGATTTGTCCGAATTCGGCACAATGCTCATTGAGAATACAGGCTGTTTTAAGCAATCCAATGAATGTACACCGCATTGAGGTCAGTGTTTTAGATATAAATGACAACTCCCCAGAATTCATTGAGCAGTCGTTTTCATTAAACATCTCCGAATCACTGTCACCGGGAGAGCGATATCTGCTCCCAATAGCAGTAGACGCAGACATAGGGAGTAATTCAGTAAAGAACTACAAGCTGAGCCAAAATGAATATTTCTCGCTTGATGTGCAGAGCGGTGGAGAACACGGTGTGTCTGCTGAGTTAGTGCTGCAGAAAGCTTTAGACCGAGAGAAACAGTCGGTTATTAAACTTATTTTGACTGCTCTGGATGGAGGAAAACCTGCTAGATCAGGCACATTGCAGATAAATGTTAATGTAATAGATGCCAATGATAATCCACCAATTTTTAGCAAATCGCTTTATAAAGTGCATGTCCGTGAAAACACTGCACACGGAACGGTAGTAATTAAATTAAATGCAACCGATTTAGACGAAGGCATGAACAGTAAGATCCTGTATTCTTTGATAAAACGAGGAAATATTGATCCATCAAATATTTTTGATCTAAATTCAGAAACAGGAGAAATCACTGTGAAGGGTACATTAGATTATGAAGAGACGCCTGCTTATGAGGTTAGAGTTCAAGCAAGGGATCAAGGTACCTCTCCTCGTAGTGCACATGCTAAACTACTGATAGAGATAATTGATGTGAATGACAATGCCCCGGAAATATCGGTGACGTCACTGATGACCCCAGTAAAGGAAGACGCAGAACTGGGGACAATCGTTGCTTTGGTTACAGTGAGTGATAAAGATGGAGGAAATAATGGAGTAACTAACTGTAAGGTAGTTGGGTCTGTTCCCTTTAAACTGAAGTCTAACTATAAAAATGACTATTCATTAGTAGTAGATGGACCACTGGACAGAGAAAACACTTCTCTTTATAATGTCACCATTACAGCCACAGATGAAGGAAGTCCACCTCTGTCCAGTATCAGGGTCATTACTGTTGATGTTTCTGATGTTAATGATAACGCTCCTCGATTTATGGAGCCTGTGATTAATGTTTACGTTAAAGAAAACAGTCCAGTAGGCTCCGTTATTTACACAATAAATGCGTTTGATCCCGATTTAGACAATAATGCAAAACTGAGTTATAAATTGTTAGATAGTTCTCCAAAGAATATTCCGATTTCATCTGTTGTAAACATCAACTCAGAGACTGGAGATATAGTCAGTCTGCAGTCTTTTAACTATGAGGAGTTAAAAACGTTTCAGTTTAAAGTTCAGGCCACAGACTCTGGTGTTCCTCCGCTCAGCAGCAACGTGACTGTGAACGTTTTGATTCTGGATGAAAATGACAATAATCCAACGATTCTCGCGCCCTATTCTGAGCACGGCTCCGTTAACAGTGAGAGCATCCCCTATTCTGCTGAAGCGGGATACTTTGTGGCAAAGATCAGGGCTGTAGACGCAGACTCTGGATACAATGCGCTGCTTTCTTATCACCTGTCTGAGCCCAAAGGAAACAACCTCTTCCGCATCGGAACCAGCACCGGAGAGATCCGGACTAAGAGGAGAATGAGTGACAATGACCTGAAAACTCACCCCTTGGTGGTTCTGGTTTCTGATAACGGAGAACCATCCCTGTCAGCTACTGTGTCTATTGATGTGGTGGTGGTTGAAAGCACAGCTGACATCCAGACTCCGTTCAGACATGCGCCCATAAAGGAGGAGAGCTTCTCTGATTTAAACCTGTATCTGCTGATCGCCATTGTGTCGGTGTCAGTGATCTTTCTGCTGAGCCTCATCAGTTTAATAGCTGTCAAATGCCACAGGACAGACAGTTTCAGCAGGTACAGCGCCCCAATGATCACCACCCACCCTGACGGGAGCTGGTCTTACTCTAAATCTACTCAGCAGTATGACGTGTGTTTCAGCTCAGACACGTTGAAGAGTGACGTAGTAGTTTTCCCCGCCCCGTTTCCACCTGTAGATGGTGAGCTGATCAGTATTAATGGAGGAGACACTTTTACCAGAACTCAAACTTTACCTAACACAGAAAAGGTATGTACTCTTAAGTTTTCAATGAAGTTCTTTAATTTTGTATGATTTATATTTTTCAAATAATATTTTAGTATAATTATGCATACACGAGTCAACATGACTTGTATTCAAAGAAAAATCTAAAAGTAGAAGTAAAAATTTCCTGGTTGCCATAGCAAGAGTTTATTCTGTTCACGTAAGCACTCGGTACATATTGTAGTTTACAAATTAACTAATACAAGTTCACAAAACTGTTGGAATTCACACCTAGATTCATGTTTTATGGTCTTGATATGTCGGTCTTTGAGAGCATCATGTGGTTCATATGCTGAATTTACAGCGCTCTCCGTGGTGCTGAAATTAGTCTATGCAAACTTTGAATTCTGCCAGTTCTCTTGGTGCTTCTTTATCAGAAGTAAAATGTATTGGTGGGCTGATGACTAATTTTACGTAAAACAAAATATTTTGCCATTTTCAGATTTACATTTGAAAAGGAACATGATTCAATTATTAAATATCAACTATACTAACAAATAACCTTCATTTTTATTCTATACACTGAAGCCAATTTATGTGCCAATGATTTTAATAATACAAGTGTTTTAAACTGCAAATCATTGGTCTAAGTGTTATTCACATTTATGGACGTATTTGTCGTTTACCACACGATGTCGCTGGAGACCATGGATATGATTGTTACAGTACGTGTAAAACTCCTCCCTGTACGGGAAACCTAAAACCGTCACTGGCCATCAGTTAAGAGAGACAGCGGGGTTGTGTTGTGGCGAGAAGGGCTCCTGCTGCCGCTGAATAATCGTGTTTATGACGGATAAACTGGAAATACATGAGTATCGGGATTCGGTGCTCACTGTACAACGATGGGAAACGAGGAATATGTCTGGATTCGTGTTGTTGCACTGCTGTTTCTTTGTGACTGGTCTGCTTCGCAATTATCTTACTCCATTTCCGAGGAGGTGAACAAAGGCACCGTGGTGGGGAACATCGCAAAGGATTTGAATTTGAATGTACAAGATCTAGAAACCAGGGATCTACGTATTGTTTCGAGTTACAGTAAGAGCTATTTCGACGTGAATTTGCGGACCGGGAACCTCTTTGTTGGCGAGAGGATAAACAGAGAAGAGATTTGTCCGAATTCGGCACAATGCTCATTGAGAATACAGGCTGTTTTAAGCAATCCAATGAATGTACACCGCATTGAGGTCAGTGTTTTAGATATAAATGACAACTCCCCAGAATTCATTGAGCAGTCGTTTTCATTAAACATCTCCGAATCAATGTCACCGGGAGAGCGATATCTGCTCCCAATAGCAGAAGACGCAGACATAGGGAGTAATTCAGTAAAGAACTACAAGCTGAGCCAAAATGAATATTTCTCGCTTGATGTGCAGAGCGGTGGAGAACACGGTGTGTCTGCTGAGTTAGTGCTGCAGAAAGCTTTAGACCGAGAGAAACAGTCGGTTATTAAACTTATTTTGACTGCTCTGGATGGAGGAAAACCTGCTAGATCAGGCACATTGCAGATAAACGTTAATGTATTGGATGTCAATGATAATACACCGATTTTTAGCAAATCGCTTTATAAAGTGCATGTGCATGAAAATGCTGCACACGGAACAGTGGTAATAAAATTAAATGCAACAGATTTAGACGAGGGCATGAACAGTAAGATCCTGTATTCTTTAATTAAACGAGGAAATACTGATCCATCAAATATCTTTGATCTCAAATTCAGAAACAGGAGAAATCACTGTGAAGGGTACTTTAGATTGTGAAGAGACGCCTGCTTATGAGGTTAGAGTTCAGGCAATGGATCAAGGGACTTTTCCTCGTAGTGCACATGCTAAACTACTAATAGAGATAATTGATGTGAATGACAATGCCCCGGAAATATCGGTGACGTCACTGATGACCCCAGTAAAAGAAGACGCAGAACTGGGGACAATCGTTGCTTTGGTTACAGTGAGTGATAAAGATGGAGGAAATAATGGAGTAACTAACTGTAAGGTAGTTGGGTCTGTTCCCTTTAAACTGAAGTCTAACTATAAAAATGACTATTCATTAGTAGTAGATGGACCACTGGACAGAGAAAACACTTCTCTTTATAATGTCACCATTACAGCCACAGATGAAGGAAGTCCACCTCTGTCCAGTATCAGGGTCATTACTGTTGATGTTTCTGATGTTAATGATAACGCTCCTCGATTTATGGAGCCTGTGATTAATGTTTACGTTAAAGAAAACAGTCCAGTAGGCTCCGTTATTTACAAAATAAATGCGTTTGATCCCGATTTAGACAATAACGCAAAACTGACTTACAAATTATTAAATGGCTCTCCAAAGAATATTCCAATTTCATCTGTTGTAAACATCAACTCAGAGACTGGAGATATAGTCAGTCTGCAGTCTTTTAACTATGAGGAGTTAAAAACGTTTCAGTTTAAAGTTCAGGCCACAGACTCTGGTGTTCCTCCGCTCAGCAGCAACGTGACTGTGAACGTTTTGATTCTGGATGAAAATGACAATAATCCAACGATTCTCGCGCCCTATTCTGAGCACGGCTCCGTTAACAGTGAGAGCATCCCCTATTCTGCTGAAGCGGGATACTTTGTGGCAAAGATCAGGGCTGTAGACGCAGACTCTGGATACAATGCGCTGCTTTCTTATCATCTGTCTGAGCCCAAAGGAAACAACCTCTTCCGCATCGGAACCAGCACCGGAGAGATCCGGACTAAGAGGAGAATGAGTGACAATGACCTGAAAACTCACCCCTTGGTGGTTCTGGTTTCTGATAACGGAGAACCATCCCTGTCAGCTACTGTGTCTATTGATGTGGTGGTGGTTGAAAGCACAGCTGACATCCAGACTCCGTTCAGACATGGGCCCATAAAGGAGGAGAGCTTCTCTGATTTAAACCTGTATCTGCTGATCGCCATTGTGTCGGTGTCAGTGATCTTTCTGCTGAGCCTCATCAGTTTAATAGCGGTCAAATGCCACAGGACAGACAGTTTCAGCAGGTACAGCGCCCCAATGATCACCACCCACCCTGACGGGAGCTGGTCTTACTCTAAATCTACTCAGCAGTATGACGTGTGTTTCAGCTCAGACACGTTGAAGAGTGACGTAGTAGTTTTCCCCGCCCCGTTTCCGCCTGTAGATGGTGAACTGATCAGTATTAACGGAGGAGACACTTTTACGCGGACTCAGACTTTACCTAATAAAGAACAGGTAGGCTATGTTTTGCAATTACTTCTTACTAATTGACAACGTATATAAAACGCAATTACATTGTTTATTTTACTTTATTTTATCCAAGCGGTTATATAAAAAGTAAGTGTACGTGTCATTGAGCGATAACACCGACTTCCCATATGTCACTTGTCAATAAACAACTAATGTCACCTTTTTATGGATGCTCAACCATACTTTATGGAAGCTGCTCCATTTCATGGAAATTACCAGCGCTCATGGATATAAACTTCCTTCACTGCAACCAACAGTAGCAGCATAACTAGTAATACGGTCAGAATGTGTTCCATTTAGCTTGCTCTCATCTTTAAACCACACTTCTCCGTTAAAACACCACACACAAAAATGCATTTTTGGCTGCTATTTTACATGACATTTTTGTCTCATGAATATTCAAAAAGCCAAGCTGTTCAATTGTAGAAAATGTGACGAATTAAAGAGAAAATCGTTTGAAAATCTCCCCTGAAAATATATTATATTGGGAGACGGACATTAAATCAATCGTATCTGGGTTGAAGCAGCGCTGACTATGGTCCTAAAGTAAGTCTTTGCAGTCTTTGGCTCCAACGCCACTATACGGCCAACCTGCTTAAGCCTTCTGGAAAAAATCTCAACAGTATAGGGCAACGTGACGCTCGCCATTTTGCTGAACTTAACAGTCTCTGGTTTTACTGCCGTTCTTCTCCCTCTCAACCACCATTTCCACGCTGAACTGAAAATAGCTCTTGGGAATTGAACAGGTTTATGAAATGGCGCTCTCCGTGGTCCTGAAGTCAGGCTTGTTCCGGTTTCTGCGCTGTTAACTATGAAACAAGCATCTTTTAATATATCATCATTATTATCATTTGCATTGTTTACTAAAGGGGCTTTGTATGTTTTTTAGATGACATGAGCCAGTTTCTTAGTTGTTGTTTTTTTCTGGATACATTACAGTATTTGAACCCTTGAGTGGCTTGTCTGGCTTTGAAAAATGTCCATTAATGGATGGCTGTTGCTCGATGAATATTTAGCTTAATGTTTAAATGATCAACACTGACATTAATATATATGTGAGAAACTTCTAAGTATTTGTTCGTGATTTGAGGCCAATCGTCTTACGGGGTTAGGCTGCATTTTGACACATAAGAAATGATTTGTGCATAAATATATTGCAAATGATTTGACAAAGTAAAAGTCGAACTTACCAAGCATTCACCACAAGATGTCGCTGGAGACCATAGATCAGAAGGTTTCTGTTTATCTAAAACTCCTCCTCTTTGAATGGTAAAAATGTAATCGTCATCGGCCATTATAATCTCCGAGGCACTCGATGCTGTTGTGACCAGAAAGGCTGAAGCTTAAAGGAACTATTTGCTTCTCTAGGAATCACCTACACAGGGGATTAACGATTGACTCGGTTCGGCTCTTTCACCGCACCAAGGATGTATGTACGAAGACTAAAGGAACACGCCTGGATTCATATTTTTGCGCTGCTTTGTCTTTGTGACTGCTCTGCCTCTCAGATATCTTACTCCGTGTACGAGGAGGTGAACAAAGGCACTGTAGTGGGAAATATCGCAAAGGATTTGAACCTCAATGTACAGGATCTAGAAAACAGAGATCTCCAAATCGTATCGGGTTACAAGAAGAAATATTTTGATGTGAATTTGCGGACCGGGAACATCTTTGTTGACGAAAGAATAGACAGAGAAGAGTTTTGTCCGAATACGGTAAAATGCTCCATGAAATTACAGGCCGTTCTGAACAACCCAATGACTGCACACCGTATTGAAGTAAATGTTTTAGATATCAATGATAACTCCCCTGTTTTTATTGAACAATCACATTTATTAAATATAACGGAGTCACTGTCACCGGGAGAGCGATATCTGCTCCCAATAGCAGAAGACGCAGACATAGGCAGTAACTCAGTGAAAGAGTTATAAACTGAGCCAAAATGAATATTTTTCACTTGATGTGCAGAGCGGTGGAGAACACGGTGTGTCTGCTGAGTTAGTGCTGCAGAAAGCTTTAGACCGAGAGAAACAGTCGGTTATTAAACTTCTGCTGACGGCTGTAGATGGAGGTAAACCACCTAGATCAGGAACACTGCAGTTAACTGTTAATGTATTAGACGTCAATGATAATACACCGACGTTTAGTAAATCTCTTTATAAAGTGAATGTTAAAGAAAATGCGACACCCGAGACACTCGTAATTAAATTAAATGCAACAGATTTAGACGAGGGCATAAACAGTAAGATCCTGTATTCCTTCATCAAACGAGGAAATATTGATCCATCAAATATTTTCGATCTAAATTCAGAAACAGGAGAAATCACTGTGAAGGGTACATTAGATTATGAAGAGACGCCTGCTTATGAGGTTAGAGTTCAAGCAAGGGATCAAGGCTTCTCTCCTCGTAGTGCACATGCTAAACTACTGATAGAGATCATTGATGTGAATGACAATGCCCCGGAAATATCGGTGACGTCACTGATGACCCCAGTAAAGGAAGACGCAGAACTGGGGACAATCGTTGCTTTGGTTACAGTGAGTGATAAAGATGGAGGAAATAATGGAGTAACTAACTGTAAGGTAGTTGGGTCTGTTCCCTTTAAACTGAAGTCTAACTATAAAAATGACTATTCATTAGTAGTAGATGGACCACTGGACAGAGAAAACACTTCTCTTTATAATGTCACCATTACAGCCACAGATGAAGGAAGTCCACCTCTGTCCAGTATCAGGGTCATTACTGTTGATGTTTCTGATGTTAATGATAACGCACCTCGATTTATGGAGCCTGTGATTAATGTTTACGTTAAAGAAAACAGTCCAGTAGGCTCCGTTATTTACACAATAAATGCGTTTGATCCCGATTTAGACAATAATGCAAAACTGAGTTATAAATTGTTAGATAGTTCTCCAAAGAATATTCCGATTTCATCGATCGTTAACATCAACTCAGAGACTGGAGATATAGTCAGTCTGCAGTCTTTTAACTATGAGGAGTTAAAAACGTTTCAGTTTAAAGTTCAGGCCACAGACTCTGGTGTTCCTCCGCTCAGCAGCAACGTGACTGTGAACGTTTTGATTCTGGATGAAAATGACAATAATCCAACGATTCTCGCGCCCTATTCTGAGCACGGCTCCGTTAACAGTGAGAGCATCCCCTATTCTGCTGAAGCGGGATACTTTGTGGCAAAGATCAGGGCTGTAGACGCAGACTCTGGATACAATGCGCTGCTTTCTTATCACCTGTCTGAGCCCAAAGGAAACAACCTCTTCCGCATCGGAACCAGCACCGGAGAGATCCGGACTAAGAGGAGAATGAGTGACAATGACCTGAAAACTCACCCCTTGGTGGTTCTGGTTTCTGATAACGGAGAACCCTCCCTGTCAGCTACTGTGTCTATCGATGTGGTGGTGGTTGAAAGCACAGCTGACATCCAGACTCCGTTCAGACATGCGCCCATAAAGGAGGAGAGCTTCTCTGATTTAAACCTGTATCTGCTGATCGCCATTGTGTCGGTGTCAGTGATCTTTCTGCTGAGCCTCATCAGTTTAATAGCTGTCAAATGCCACAGGACAGACAGTTTCAGCAGGTACAGCGCCCCAATGATCACCACCCACCCTGACGGGAGCTGGTCTTACTCTAAATCTACTCAGCAGTATGACGTGTGTTTCAGCTCAGACACGTTGAAGAGTGACGTAGTAGTTTTCCCCGCCCCGTTTCCACCTGTAGATGGTGAACTGATCAGTATTAATGGAGGAGACACTTTTACGCGGACTCAAACTTTACCTAATAAAGAAAAGGTAGGTACTTTTTGAAGCTTTCAAAAATAAGAATGCGTTCACAATATTCATTTCCTCACTGCCTATGATTCTATATTTTTCAAATATTTTATATTTTAGTATAATGATATGCATAACAAGAATCAAACATGACTTGTATTCAATGAAAAATCTAAAGAATAGAAGTAATGAAGTTTGTCACAACCAAAGGATAGAGCTTTCATAGTCTGCACTTTAACCGACGTTCTAAACACAATCGTAACAAACTCAGCCCTTACAGACTTGATGCCACGTCCTCTACCTGAAATGCTAACTAATACCAAGTTCCAATCAATTTTCAACTAAACAGCTCTGTTTTAGGACATTCAAACAAGCCGATAGACTGAGAATCTAGATTCTCATGGAACTAGTTTTTATGGCATCCTGCTGCAAACCTGATCTTGAGGCTGTTGAAAGCATTTCATAAGTGGTTCATATTTTGCTGAATTTACAGTGAAGAAACAGCGCTCTCCGTGGTACTGAAATTAAACCGTCTATGTAAACTGTTTAATTCTGCCAGTTCTCAAAATTTGCATGCTTCTTTCGAAATTGAAGAAGTGAAAAGATGCTGGACTTGGTGGTCTGATGACTATAGGTGGTTTCTGTACCTAAAGAATTTTAATTTTGCCATTTAATCTAGATTTACATTTGAAAAAGGGACATGATTAAATTATTAAATATCAAATAGTGAAATTCTCTCTACTGAGACTAACAAATAATATGCCGTCCATTATAGTTTCTATGGCCACTGAAGCCAACTATTCATGTGCCTTAATGATTTTTTTAAATCAATATTATACAACCCTTTTAAAGTCTGATTCATAATCATTGTGAACTATGTGACTGAGTGACATTGTGGATGGACGGATACATGTCGTTTACCACACGATGTCGCTGGAGACCATGGATATGAATGTGTTTCAGTAAGTCCAAAACTCCTCCTCCTGTACGGGAAAACCTAAAACTCGTCACTGGCCATCAGTTAAGAGTGACAGCAGGGTTGTGTTGTGGCGAGAAGGGCTCCTGCTTCCCCTGAATAATAGTGTTTATGACGGATAAACTGTAGAAGATACATGATCGTATCGGTTAGTTCTTTAGGTGTTCCACGATGTACAACGATGGGAAACGAGGAATATGTCTGGATTCGTGTTGTTGCACTGCTGTTTCTTTGTGACTGGTCTGCTTCGCAATTATCTTACTCTATTTCCGAGGAGGTGAACAAAGGCACGGTGGTGGGGAATATTGCAAAGGATTTGAAACTTTGAATGTACAAGATCTAGAAACCAGGGATCTACGTATTGTTTCGAGTTACAGTAAGAGCTATTTCGACGTGAATTTGCGGACCGGGAACCTCTTTGTTGGCGAGAGGATAAACAGAGAAGAGATTTGTCCGAATGTCGGCAAAATGCTCATTGAAAATACAGGCTGTTTTAAGCAATCCAATGAATGTACACCGCATTGAGGTCAATGTTTTAGATATAAATGACAACTCCCCTGCTTTCATTGAGAAGTCGTTTTCAGTAAACATCTCCGAATCAACTGTAACCGGGAGAGCGATATCTGCTCCCAATAGCAGTAGACGCAGACATAGGCAGCAACTCAGTGAAGAGTTATAAACTGAGCCAAAATGAATATTTCTCACTTGATGTGCAGAGCGGTGGAGAACACGGTGTGTCTGCTGAGTTAGTGCTGCAGAAAGCTTTAGACCGAGAGAAACAGCCGATTATTAAAGTTATTTTGACTGCTCTAGATGGAGGAAAACCACCTAGATCAGGAACACTGCAGTTAAATGTTAATGTAATAGATACAAATGATAATACACCAATTTTTAGCAAATCTCTTTATAAAGTGCGTGTCCGTGAAAATACTGCACACGGAACGGTAGTAATAAAATTAAATGCAACAGATTTAGACGAAGGCATGAACAGTAGGATCCTGTATTCTTTGATTAAACGAGGAAATATTGATCCATCAAATATTTTCGATCTAAATTCAGAAACAGGAGAAATCACTGTGAAGGGTACATTAGATTATGAAGAGACGCCTGCTTATGAGGTTAGAGTTCAGGCAAGGGACCAAGGCACATCTCCTCGTAGTGCACATGCTAAACTACTGATAGAGATAATTGATGTGAATGACAATGCCCCGGAAATATCGATGACGTCACTGATGACCCCAGTAAAAGAAGGCGCAGAACTGGGGACAATCGTTGCTTTGGTTACAGTGAGTGATAAAGATGGAGGAAATAATGGAGTAACTAACTGTAAGGTAGTTGGGTCTGTTCCCTTTAAACTGAAGTCTAACTATAAAAATGACTATTCATTAGTAGTAGATGGACCACTGGACAGAGAAAACACTTCTCTTTATAATGTCACCATTACAGCCACAGATGAAGGAAGTCCACCTCTGTCCAGTATCAGGGTCATTACTGTTGATGTTTCTGATGTTAATGATAACGCACCTCGATTTATGGAGCCTGTGATTAATGTTTACGTTAAAGAAAACAGTCAAGTAGGCTCCGTTATTTACACAATAAATGCGTTTGATCCCGATTTAGACAATAACGCAAAACTGAGTTATAAATTGTTAGATAGTTCTCCAAAGAATATTCCGATTTCATCTGTTGTAAACATCAACTCAGAGACTGGAGATATAGTCAGCCTGCAGTCTTTTAACTATGAAGAGTTAAAAACGTTTCAGTTTAAAGTTCAGGCCACAGACTCTGGTGTTCCTCCACTCAGCAGCAACGTGACTGTGAACGTTTTGATTCTGGATGAAAATGACAATAACCCAACGATTCTCGCGCCCTATTCTGAGCACGGCTCCGTTAACAGTGAGAACATCCCCTATTCTGCTGAAGCGGGATACTTTGTGGCAAAGATCAGGGCTGTAGACGCAGACTCTGGATACAATGCGCTGCTTTCTTATCACCTGTCTGAGCCCAAAGGAAACAACCTCTTCCGCATCGGAACCAGCACCGGAGAGATCCGGACTAAGAGGAGAATGAGTGACAATGACCTGAAAACTCACCCCTTGGTGGTTCTGGTTTCTGATAACGGGGAACCCTCCCTGTCAGCTACTGTGTCTATTGATGTGGTGGTGGTTGAAAGCACAGCTGACATCCAGAATCCGTTCAGACATGGGCCCATAAAGGAGGAGAGCTTCTCTGATTTAAACCTGTATCTGCTGATCGCCATTGTGTCGGTGTCAGTGATCTTTCTGCTGAGCCTCATCAGTTTAATAGCTGTCAAATGCCACAGGACAGACAGTTTCAGCAGGTACAGCGCCCCAATGATCACCACCCACCCTGACGGGAGCTGGTCTTACTCTAAATCTACTCAGCAGTATGACGTGTGTTTCAGCTCAGACACGCTCAAGAGTGACGTAGTAGTTTTCCCCGCCCCGTTTCCGCCTGTAGATGGTGAACTGATCAGTATTAACGGAGGAGACACTTTTACGCGGACTCAGACTTTACCCAACAAAGAGAAGGTAGGCTATTTATGCTGAATGCTTGTAAAACTTAAGAATGCTATCACAAAATATGTCATTTCCTGACTGCCTATGACTCTGAATATTTACAGTATTTTGATATATTAAAAATGTACATATGCATAACAACAATCAAACATCATTACTACACTAAGGGAATAATGAATCCCAATTTATGACGTTTGTCACAACAAAAACTGATACAGCTTTTGATAGTCCGACTGCACTTTAAGCCTGGGATATGTTTTCTTAAACACAAGTTGTAACATAACTTCTAGTCCTTTCAGACTTGATGCCACATGTCCTCTACCTGAAGTGGTCTGTGGCGTAATACCAAGCTCCAATCAATTTTTAACTAAACAGCTCGTGTGTTATAGTGGGACAATCAAACAAGCCTATAGACAGTATGCAGATAGCGCTCTCCATGGTGCTGAACTACGTTTTTGTACCATCCTGCTGCAAACCCCTTTTGATTTTGAGGCTTTTGAAAGCATTTCATAAGTAATTAAACTTATTTAAGCTGGTTTTCATGTGAACTGAAACAGCGGTTGCTGTGGTGCTGATACTAAACCTTGTGTGTTTGTAGCTGTTTCATTCTGTTGTGATCTAACATTTGCATGTCTCCCGAATTTGAACGTAGTGAAAAGGTGCTGGACTTTGTGTTGGTGATTGTCAGGTGGTTTCTGTACCATCCTGCGGTGACTCAAACTCGTTTCTTTAATCTATGATGTATTCTATATATGAGACTTTATAAGTACGGCAATAACATTGTGGAGTTAAAGTCGCTGTCATTTTCCTACTGAACCTATGATATTATATGCAGTTCACACAATAGCTTGTTTGGCCACTGAATTATTCAGCTATTCAGTTTATTTATTGTTTTTTTCAAATCAATATTTATATAATCCTCATAATGTCTCATTCATAATATTTTAAACTATTCGACTAGTGACACTTTGGATAGTATTTTCATACATATCTTTTACCACATGATGTCGCAGGAGACCATGGACATGAATGTGTTTGTAATTCCAAAACTCCTCCTTCCTGCATGGGAAAAAATGAACTCGTCATCGGCCAGCAGTACACTCACGGAAGGTGCTGTGACGAGAAGGATAGGAGCTTCACCACAACAATATTCCTTCTGACGGAAATATCTGTACTGAGGATAAATGATCGTTTCGGTTCAGTTCTTTAGTTGCTTCCACGATGTATACTCGACGACAAAAGGAATACGTCTGGATTTCCATTGTTGTGTTTCTTTGTCTTTGTGACTGGTCTGATTCGCAGTTATCCTACTCGGTTTCCGAGGAGGTGAACAAAGGCACCGTAGTGGGGAATATTGCAAAGGATTTAAACCTCAATGTTCAGGAACTAGAGACCAGGGATCTACGAATTGTTTCGAGTTACAGTAAGAAATATTTTGACGTGAATTTGCGCACCGGGAACCTCTTTGTTGATGAGAGGATAGACAGAGAAGAGCTTTGTCCCAATGTGGTAAAATGCTCGTTGAAAATACAAGCTGTTCTAAACAATCCAATGACTGCACACCGCATAGAGGTCAATGTGTTAGATATAAACGATAATTCGCCTGCTTTTATTGACAAAACGTATTCTTTGAATATTTCAGAATCATCTTTAACGGGAGAGCGATATCTGCTCCCAATAGCAGTAGATGCAGACATAGGCAGTAATTCAGTAAAGAACTACAAGCTGAGCCAAAATGAATATTTCTCGCTTGATGTGCAGAGCGGTGGAGAACACGGTGTGTCCGCTGAGTTAGTGCTGCAGAAAGCTTTAGACCGAGAGAAACAGTCGATGATCAAACTCCTCTTGACGGCTATAGATGGAGGTAAACCACCTAGATCAGGTTCGTTACGAATAAATGTTAATGTATTAGATGCCAATGATAATGTACCAACTTTTAGCAAATCGCTTTATAAAGTGAGTGTCCGTGAAAATGCTGCACACGGAACAGTGGTAATAAAGTTAAATGCAACAGATTTAGACGAGGGCATAAACAGTAAGATCCTGTATTCTTTGATAAAACGAGGAAATATTGATCCATCAAATATTTTTGATCTAAATTCAGAAACAGGAGAAATCACTGTGAAGGGTACATTAGATTATGAAGAGACGCCTGCTTATGAAGTTAGAGTGCAAGCAAGGGACCAAGGCTTCTCTCCTCGTAGTGCACATGCTAAACTACTGATAGAGATAATTGATGTGAATGACAATGCCCCGGAAATATCGGTGACGTCACTGATGACGCCGGTAAAAGAAGACGCAGAACTGGGGACAATCGTTGCTTTGGTTACAGTGAGTGATAAAGATGGAGGAAATAATGGAGTAACTAACTGTAAGGTAGTTGGGTTTGTTCCCTTTAAACTGAAGTCTAACTATAAAAATGACTATTCATTAGTAGTAGATGGACCACTGGACAGAGAAAACACTTCTCTTTATAATGTCACCATTACAGCCACAGATGAAGGAAGTCCGCCTCTGTCCAGTATCAGGGTCATTACTGTTGATGTTTCTGATGTTAATGATAACGCTCCTCGATTTATGGAGCCTGTGATTAATGTTTACGTTAAAGAAAACAGTCCAGTAGGCTCCGTTATTTACACAATAAATGCGTTTGATCCCGATTTAGACAATAATGCAAAACTGAGTTATAAATTGTTAGATAGTTCTCCAAAGAATATTCCGATTTCATCTGTTGTAAACATCAACTCAGAGACTGGAGATATAGTCAGTCTGCAGTCTTTTAACTATGAGGAGTTAAAAACGTTTCAGTTTAAAGTTCAGGCCACAGACTCTGGTGTTCCTCCGCTCAGCAGCAACGTGACTGTGAACGTTTTGATTCTGGATGAAAATGACAATAATCCAACGATTCTCGCGCCCTATTCTGAGCACGGCTCCGTTAACAGTGAGAGCATCCCCTATTCTGCTGAAGCGGGATACTTTGTGGCAAAGGTCAGGGCTGTAGACGCAGACTCTGGATACAATGCGCTGCTTTCTTATCACCTGTCTGAACCCAAAGGAAACAACCTCTTCCGCATCGGAACCAGCACCGGAGAGATCCGGACTAAGAGGAGAATGAGTGACAATGACCTGAAAACTCACCCCTTGGTGGTTCTGGTTTCTGATAACGGAGAACCCTCCCTGTCAGCTACTGTGTCTATTGATGTGGTGGTGGTTGAAAGCACAGCTGACATCCAGACTCCGTTCAGACATGCGCCCATAAAGGAGGAGAGCTTCTCTGATTTAAACCTGTATCTGCTGATCGCCATTGTGTCGGTGTCAGTGATCTTTCTGCTGAGCCTCATCAGTTTAATAGCTGTCAAATGCCACAGGACAGACAGTTTCAGCAGGTACAGCGCCCCAATGATCACCACCCACCCTGACGGGAGCTGGTCTTACTCTAAATCTACTCAGCAGTATGACGTGTGTTTCAGCTCAGACACGTTGAAGAGTGACGTAGTAGTTTTCCCCGCCCCGTTTCCGCCTGTAGATGGTGAGCTCATCAGTATTAACGGAGGAGACACTTTTACGCGGACTCAGACTTTACCTAATAAAGAAAAGGTGAGTTGCTTACAGCCTTTCAGTCCATGTTAAAAGCCTTTAAGGGTTACCTTTCCTGTTCTGAATGTTTTATTTCATTAATTAATCTTTCTTGCTTTCTCGTAAGGGACTGACAAACATGCCATAAAATATCATAATTAAGTCCGATACATGGAAACATATTTGCATAACTTTGCATTAAAAGAGATAAAATACTTTAGTTGGAAAAAAGTGGACGCGGGTTTCTATGTCGCTTTCCGTGGTGCTGAAAACATACTGCTGTCTTCTTTGTCCTCTTGGGCTCATAATCTAAAAACTCTGGCGTGACAGAGTTGAATTATGATATCACTCATTTTTGAATTACTGGGGCTTTCAGTTCTTATGTTCCTTATGCTTAAATGTGTTTCAAGTTGACTGTTGACATTTATTATTCACCCTTTTATATAGAAAAATATTGTCCACGCCATGTCTTAAGCAAGTTCTGTTTGGTTTTGCCCAGGTGTTAATTTCAGATTGTTTGTTCACTGTCCTTTTACTACAGTAATCTGTGACTATTTGGGATTATATTTTCCTCTTTTCACAGCTGGTTGAATGAAAGTTGTATTCTTACCCTATTTAAAACTTTACAGTAGATTTATTCCACGTGTAGTACTATGAGAAAGGGTGCTTGCGACTTGTTTTTTTGAAAAAAATGTCATATCCAAGTTGAAACACGTGGGGTCGCTGATGACCACATGTTTTTGTGAGCTCGGTGTTTTTCAGTCTCCTCCTTTCCGCGTGAAGCGTCAGCAGACTGCGAGTGCTTTGTGAGACACGAATGGCGATAAGGAGAGGACCGGAGTGGATGGGATTACAAATGCTGGTCGATGGAGTGGCGTTTTATGGATGAATATACATTTTTATTTCGTCAGTTTCTTTGAGAGCAGCGATGGGAAGTAGGAGGAATAACGACATTCTCTGTTGGCTTTTCCTCCTGTTTTTATCTGACTGGACTGCTGCTCAGATATTCTTCTCTGTTTCCGAGGAGGTGGACAAAGGGACTGTGGTAGGGAATCTCGCAAAGAATCTAAATGTCAACGTTCGAGATCTGCAAACGAGGAATCTAAATATCGTGTCTGGGTACAGCAAGAAATATTTCGAGGCAAATTTTAAAACGGGGGATCTTTATGTTAATGAGCGAATAGACCGCGAGGAGCTTTGTCCAAACGCGATCAAATGCACGCTAAACTTGGAGGCTATACTGAGTGATCCCATGGTTCTCCACCGCATCGAGGTGGTAATTGTTGATTTAAATGACAACGCACCTACCTTTGTCGAGAAGGCATATTCATTAAACATCTCTGAATTGTCACCTACGGGCGAACACTTCTTGCTTCCCCTGGCTCTTGATGCAGACACAGGAAGCAATTCAGTAAAGACTTACAGGCTGAGTCCAAATGAATACTTCTCCCTAGATGTACAGAGCGGTGGAGAGCATAGTGTATCTGCTGAATTGGTGCTGCTAAAAGCTTTGGATCGTGAAAAACAGGCTGTTGTTAAACTAACGCTGACCGCTGTAGATGGAGGAAAGCCTCCTAAAACCGGAAGCTTGCACATTAATGTAAATGTTCTGGATGCCAATGATAACACGCCGTCATTTAGTAAAACGCTTTACAAGGCACGAGTGAATGAAAATGCGCCAGCTGGATCCTTAGTAATTCAACTGAGTGCCACAGATTTAGACGAAGGGGACAACGGGAGGGTGACGTACTCTTTTGTCAAGCGTGGGAACTTCAACCCTGCGGATGTGTTTTTAATAAATGCAGAAACAGGAGAGATCACAGTAAAGGGTAATTTGGATTATGAAGCACAGCCAGCATATGAAATTCATGTTCAAGCAACAGACAAAGGGGGTTTGCCCCGGCGTGCAAATGGGAAGCTGCTGGTGGAGGTAGTTGACGTAAACGACAATGCCCCAGAAATTGTGGTGACGTCACTCATGAACCCCGTTAAAGAAGATGCTGAAATAGGAAGCGTCGTCGCTTTAGTGACAGTGACTGATAAAGATGGAGGAAAAAACGGTCAGACTAACTGTAAACTTATAGGCTCTGCACCTTTTAAGCTAAATTCCAATTATAAAAATTATTACTCTTTAGTCGTAGATGGACCTCTCGATAGAGAAGAGTGGTCTATTTACAATGTGACGATTACAGCTGTTGATGAAGGGACCCCGCCTCTATCCAGCACCGGCGTTATTACTGTTCAGGTTTCTGATGTCAATGATAACGCGCCTCATTTCATTGAACCCGTGATTAATATTTTTGTAAAAGAGAATAGTCCCGTTGGAGCTCGTATCTATACGATAACAGCAGTGGATCCTGATATAAATGAAAACGCTAGAGTAACATACTCATTAGAAGGTGATTCAAAAAGTATTCCCATTACATCTGTTGTAAACATCAACTCAGAGACTGGAGATATAGTCAGTCTGCAGTCTTTTAACTATGAGGAGTTAAAAACGTTTCAGTTTAAAGTTCAGGCCACAGACTGTGGTGTTCCTCCGCTCAGCAGCAACGTGACTGTGAACGTTTTGATTCTGGATGAAAATGACAATAATCCAACGATTCTCGCGCCCTATTCTGAGCACGGCTCCGTTAACAGTGAGAGCATCCCCTATTCTGCTGAAGCGGGATACTTTGTGGCAAAGATCAGGGCTGTAGACGCAGACTCTGGATACAATGCACTGCTTTCTTATCACCTGTCTGAGCCCAAAGGAAACAACCTCTTCCGCATCGGAACCAGCACCGGAGAGATCCGGACTAAGAGGAGAATGAGTGACAATGACCTGAAAACTCACCCCTTGGTGGTTCTGGTTTCTGATAACGGAGAACCCTCCCTGTCAGCTACTGTGTCTATTGATGTGGTGGTGGTTGAAAGCACAGCTGACATCCAGACTCCGTTCAGACATGCGCCCATAAAGGAGGAGAGCTTCTCTGATTTAAACCTGTATCTGCTGATCGCCATTGTGTCGGTGTCAGTGATCTTTCTGCTGAGCCTCATCAGTTTAATAGCTGTCAAATGCCACAGGACAGACAGTTTCAGCAGGTACAGCGCCCCAATGATCACCACCCACCCTGACGGGAGCTGGTCTTACTCTAAATCTACTCAGCAGTATGACGTGTGTTTCAGCTCAGACACGTTGAAGAGTGACGTAGTAGTTTTCCCCGCCCCGTTTCCGCCTGTAGATGGTGAACTGATCAGTATTAACGGAGGAGACACTTTTACCAGAACTCAGACTTTACCCAACAAAGAGAAGGTGAGTTGTTGGTTAGAGTAGATTTGTGGTCCTTACAATTATTATGTCATTCCATTTCTGAAAGATGCGTTTCGATTATCAGTTTTGGGACATTTAAAACATTTGTGATTTTTCGTGATACTTATTGTATGTCTGGCTGGGAATGCAGTGTGAAAGTAAGTGGCACTTTGGGGTATAGATTTATATATATAAATATATATATAATCACCAATTACCTGACATATTTTTCATCATACTATTATGCTACATGTTGGACATTTCCTCTGGGAAATAATTCGAAACAGTTGCTAAATATTATATTTTGAGCGGAGAAGTAATTGCTGTCCATGGTGCTGAACTCGAGGTGGTGTTTTTCCGTGCACGAACAAAGGCGCCCTATCTTTCATATTATTTAAACCTGAATAACAGGCTATGTATACATTTTTAATATAGTTTGCCCTGTAACATACAACTGATATAGTCCTTACTAATGCACCAGAAAGAGCGTTTTATATTGAACGAGGTCCACTGAAATATGTTTAGAACTTCTGCACAAGTATGCTATACTTAAGAATAGCACAGTCATGTCTTTATACATTAGCACCAAAATAACAGTTGGTGTCGCTGGAGACCACAATATTCGTGTGGCTCCTTTTTTTCCCAGACTCCACCTCTCCGTGCGAAGCATCACTAGTTCACTGGTGCTTTGTCAGTAAATACACAAATGGTCACCAGACAGGCACGGCTTCGTCTGTTTTTCGCTTAGAGTGTGGACATGTTCGGAAATTATTGTTTATTTCATTCTGTGGCAGCGATGGGACGAGGAGGACTATTTGTCACGATTTGGATACAAGTAATAGCTCTGCTTTGTTTGTGTAATGGCTCTACGGCGCAGCTGTCGTTCTCCGTTTCCGAGGAGGTTGACAAAGGAACGGTAGTGGGAAATCTCGCTAAGGATTTACAAATAAATGTTCACGAATTGGAAAACCGGGATTTGCGAGTTGTATCTGGGAATTCAAAGAAATATTTCGACGTGGATTTAAAAAATGGTGCTCTATATGTTTGCGATAGGATTGATCGCGAAGAGCTCTGTCCAAATACGGCAAAATGTTCCCTGAATGTAGAAGCAATTTTGAGCCACCCAACGCATCTGCATCGCATAGAGGTACAAATTATTGATATTAACGATAATGCGCCATATTTTCGTGAAAAAGAGAAGACTTTCAATATTTCTGAATCTTCTTTTACGGGAGAGAGGTATCTACTCCCAATGGCAAACGATGCAGACACCGGCAGTAACTCGGTAAAGAGCTACAAGCTGAGTCCAAATGAGTATTTCTCATTAGACGTACAGAGCGGCGGACAGCACAGTGAGTCTGCTGATTTAGTGCTCCAGAAATCTTTAGACAGGGAAAAACAGTCTGTTATCCACCTTACTTTAACTGCTCTGGACGGAGGAAAACCTGCCCGCTCAGGGACATTAAAAATAGTTGTAAATGTCATAGATATAAACGACAATGTTCCGGTATTCAGCCAACCTCTGTATAAGGCTCAGGTCACTGAAAACGCTCCCCATAAGACATCCATACTAACCGTTAGTGCCACAGATTTAGATGAGGGAATAAATGGTGAAATAGTGTATTCATTTATTGAGCGGGGACATTTCAATCCTGAATCTGTGTTTTCCATAAACCCAAATACAGGGGAAATAACAGTAACAGGAAAGGTAGACTATGAAGAGAATTCAGCATATGATATTCGCGTACAGGCAAGAGATAAAGGTACACCCTCTCGAAGTGTGCATGGTAAAGTGTTAGTGGAGGTAGCTGATGTTAATGACAATGTACCTGAAATCATTATCACCTCTCTTATGAGCCCAGTTAAAGAGGACGCAGAGATAGGTACAGTGGTCGCTCTGGTGACAGTGACTGACAAAGATGGGGGTAATAATGGTCTCACTAGTGCTAAAATTCTTGGATTGATGCCCTTTAAACTCAAACTAAACTACAAAAATTATTATTCGTTGATAGTGGATGGACCTCTTGACAGAGAGACTGTTTCTCAGTTTAATGTCACCATCATAGCTACTGACGAAGGCACTCCGCCTCTCTCCAGCACCAGTGTTATTGCTGTTCACATTTCTGATGTGAATGATAATGCCCCTTTATTCTCAGAGCCTGTGATTAATGTTTATGTGAAAGAGAATAGTCCAGTAGGAGCTACTATCTTTACTATAACTGCAGTTGATCCTGATGTAGAAGAAAATGCTAAATTAACATATTCATCATTAGATAGCAATTCAAAAAGTATTCCCATTACATCTGTTGTAAACATCAACTCAGAGACTGGAGATATAGTCAGCCTGCAGTCTTTTAACTATGAGGAGTTAAAAACGTTTCAGTTTAAAGTTCAGGCCACAGACTCTGGTGTTCCTCCGCTCAGCAGCAACGTGACTGTGAACATTTTGATCCTGGATGAAAATGACAATAATCCAACGATTCTCGCGCCCTATTCTGAGCATGGCTCCGTTAACAGTGAGAGCATCCCCTATTCTGCTGAAGCGGGATACTTTGTGGCAAAGATCAGGGCTGTAGACGCAGACTCTGGATACAATGCGCTGCTTTCTTATCACCTGTCTGAGCCCAAAGGAAACAACCTCTTCCGCATTGGAACCAGCACCGGAGAGATCCGGACTAAGAGGAGAATGAGTGACAATGACCTGAAAACTCACCCCTTGGTGGTTCTGGTTTCTGATAACGGAGAACCCTCCCTGTCAGCTACTGTGTCTATTGATGTGGTGGTGGTTGAAAGCACAGCTGACATCCAGACTCCGTTCAGACACGGGCCCATAAAGGAGGAGAGCTTCTCTGATTTAAACTTGTATCTGCTGATCGCCATTGTGTTGGTGTCAGTGATCTTTCTGCTGAGCCTCATCAGTTTAATAGCTGTCAAATGCCACAGGACAGACAGTTTCAGCAGGTACAGCGCCCCAATGATCACCACCCACCCTGACGGGAGCTGGTCTTACTCTAAATCTACTCAGCAGTATGACGTGTGTTTCAGCTCAGACACGTTGAAGAGTGACGTGGTAGTTTTCCCCGCACCGTTTCCGCCTGTAGATGGTGAACTGATCAGTATTAATGGAGGAGACACTTTTACCAGAACTCAAACTTTGCCTAATAAAGAAAAGGTAAGGGTGACAATGCATAAAACGCAAGGCTAGCAATGATTTAATGTTAAAATGCAGCTGACCATTTAACAACGGCAATGGAAATAAGTACTTTGTTGTCCTTAACAATTGTAGTTTTGTGTCCAATCCAATGCATTTTTCATAATGCCAATTTAAGATGATCAATCTGTGCCATTATTGCCAGGATAACACTTGTGAAAACATTATAGTTTTTTAGATGTTCATCGGTGACCTGATGGTCAATAACTTTAGCCTGTGTCTGTGTCATGCTACACTTTGGCACTTTTTGGTATTCTGTCTCTTGCTCATTCCTCTTTAAAACGGTATATAAAGGCCATTATTGAGAGTGACTGCTGCTTTTCAGTATATGGATTTTAAGTTCTTCATTTCACCAAAACGTTTAATATGTAAAGACTTCAACATCTATTTTCATCTTTTCTTGCCTCTGACTTTGACATTACCACAAGATGTCGCCATCAGCTCACAGAGTTAAAATACTTATCTTCTTTGCGACGCTCCACCCTTTGGTCCAAGAGAGAGGGTTTGTAATTCTTTGTTCGAGGTATCGCAGTATAACATCCTCACTGTTTTGAGGGGCTCTGATCTGGATCTATCATTAGCAATGTTACCGCTGGAGTGATATTTTTCGAATTGACTTGTCTAGCAGGCTATGGACAGAATGCAACAAGGGAATATTTTCCGGCATTGGATTTATTTTTTGTTCCACGTATCTCACATATGGAGCCTCGCAGCAGCACAGATTGTGTATTCTGTTACGGAGGAATCGAGCCCCGGTACCACTGTGGGGAATTTGGCGAAGGACTTACATCTCGATGTACAAGAACTGGAAACTCGGGGTTTTCAGATTTCAGGACCTAATACGAGGTTTTTCGAAGTGAATGTTAAGACTGGGATACTATTAGTGAAAGACAGAATAGACCGAGAGGAGCTCTGCTCTCGCAATGTGAAGTGCTCCCTGGAAGTGGAAGCCATTGTGAACTCTCCGTTGAATCTCTATCGTTTTGAGGTTAAAATATTGGATATAAATGACAACGCGCCCTCTTTTCGGATACCGGGAATTGTTCTGAACGTGTTCGAGTCAGCTTTTCCCGGTGAAAGATTTACACTAGCAAAGGCCTTCGACGCAGATGTCGGTAGTTATTCAGTTAAGGGCTACAAGCTGAGTCAAAATGAGCATTTCACCCTGGATGTGCAGAATGGTGGAGAGCCGACAATGTCCGCTGAAATGGTGCTGCAGAAAGCCTTAGACCGTGAGAAACAGCCAGTTATCAAACTAACGCTGACAGCTGTAGATGGAGGCAAACCTCCTAAATCAGGCACGCTACATATCACCGTCAATGTGCAAGATGTAAATGATAATATTCCAATATTTGATAAATCGCTGTACAAAGCCACCGTGCTCGAGAATACACCGCGCGGTGCAACTGTAATTTCTGTGCATGCTCAGGATTTAGATGAGGGTCTTAATGGAGAAATACTGTATTCCTTCATCAATCATGATAGTGATAATGATGTTGACAAATTTGCCATTAATCCCACGACAGGAGAGATTACGGTAAACGGGGAATTGGATCACGAAAAAAGCAATGCAGTTGAAATCCGGGTACAGGCAAAAGACAAAGGGTCAAGTCCGAGAGCATCTCACTGTAAAGTACTCGTTGAAATCGCGGATGTTAATGACAATCCACCAGAAATATCAGTAACATCTTTAGTCAACGTAGTGAGGGAAGACGCAGCCCTAGACACAATGGTGGGACTTATAACGGTGAGAGATAACGACGCAGATAAAAATGGCGCTGTTCAGGTTAGAATAGTTGATTCAGTGCCGTTTACAATTAAAAACACATATAAGAATCATTATTCTTTGGTCGTAGACGGACCTCTAGACAGAGAACGAGCTTCTCAGTATAATGTAACAATAACAGCGACTGACGAAGGGGTTCCGCCTCTTTCGGGTACAAGCGTTATTACGGTCCACGTTTCTGATGTCAATGACAACGCACCTCGTTTTAAAGAGCCTGTGATTAACATTTTTGTCAAAGAGAACAGTCCCACAGGTGGGGTTATCTATACTTTAACTGCAGATGATCCGGATGTAGATGAAAACGCTCAAGTAACATTTTCAGTAATTAATAATAATCATAAAAACAATATAATAGGGTCAGTTATAAACGTCAACTCAGAGACTGGAGATATAGTCAGTCTGCAGTCTTTTAACTATGAGGAGTTAAAAACGTTTCAGTTTAAAGTTCAGGCCACAGACTCTGGTGTTCCTCCGCTCAGCAGCAACGTGACTGTGAACGTTTTGATTCTGGATGAAAATGACAATAATCCAACGATTCTCGCGCCCTATTCTGAGCACGGCTCCGTTAACAGTGAGAGCATCCCCTATTCTGCTGAAGCGGGATACTTTGTGGCAAAGATCAGGGCTGTAGACGCAGACTCTGGATACAATGCGCTGCTTTCTTATCACCTGTCTGAGCCCAAAGGAAACAACCTCTTCCGCATCGGAACCAGCACCGGAGAGATCCGGACTAAGAGGAGAATGAGTGACAATGACCTGAAAACTCACCCCTTGGTGGTTCTGGTTTCTGATAACGGAGAACCCTCCCTGTCAGCTACTGTGTCTATTGATGTGGTGGTGGTTGAAAGCACAGCTGACATCCAGACTCCGTTCAGACATGCGCCCATAAAGGAGGAGAGCTTCTCTGATTTAAACCTGTATCTGCTGATCGCCATTGTGTCGGTGTCAGTGATCTTTCTGCTGAGCCTCATCAGTTTAATAGCTGTCAAATGCCACAGGACAGACAGTTTCAGCAGGTACAGCGCCCCAATGATCACCACCCACCCTGACGGGAGCTGGTCTTACTCTAAATCTACTCAGCAGTATGACGTGTGTTTCAGCTCAGACACGTTGAAGAGTGACGTAGTGGTTTTCCCCGCCCCGTTTCCACCTGTAGATGGTGAGCTGATCAGTATTAACGGAGGAGACACTTTTACCAGAACTCAAACTTTACCTAATAAAGAAAAGGTAAGATGTAAACCTCGCCAACAAGTTTATACACTACTAGTTTTGTAACCATGTCCTCCTCTGAGCTTTCTAAGAACTGTTTCCTAGTACTGGTTTCTATAGCATACTCTTCCCTCCTCCGCTGCCTGACTTTGGCGCTATCCATGGTACTGAAACCGCGGGGGCACTGAGAGCTTCTTTCTCTCAATTGTTTGCTTGTTATCCCCTAGAAGTGTCCCAGAGAGCACAGCACAAAACTGGTGGGGGTGACGAGGGGTGCAGTACTGCCAAAAACTAAAAATACAAACATATATTTTCACTTTATATCAAGATGTAATAAAGTAAAAGTAGTCATGGTCATAACTTAAAGAATAAATAAAATTGTATGATTTCTGGCAGGGAAAGGCTCTATATAAAACTCTTCATTGTATGGGTTCAATCACGGCGTGCGTTTAAGCGCCTAGCTAAAACTTAGATATATTTTTATACAGCGCTAAATATGTGGATTTAAGGCACAACATAGACTTTATTGCAGAGTATGTTTGTAAAATAAAGTGTGTGAGAGAGAGAGAGAGAGAGAGAGAGAGAGAGAGAGAGGAGTGAGAGTGAGAGAGAGAGAGAGAGAGTGGAGAGAGTGAGAGAGAGAGAGAGAGAGAGAATGAGAGAGAGAGAGAGAGAGAGAGAGAGAGAGAGAGAGAGAGAGAGAGAGAGAGAGAGAGAGAGAGAGAGAGTGAGAGTGAGAGAGAGAGAGAGAGAGAGTGAGAGTGAGAGTGAGAGAGAGAGAGAGAGAGAGAGAGAGAGAGAGAGAGAGAGTGGAGAGAGAGTGAGGCGCTACATGGCGTCTGAATAACAAAATGTCGGTTAACCAGCTAATGTTGGCTCAGAGGAATTCACATTTAAAAGTGTAACTTTCTGTTGAGTAAATATATGACTACTCACAATCTGTAGGCTTGATAGGAGACTTTAAACAAGTTTGTTTGTCCTTCTCGGAGGACAGCAGTGGTCAAATGGATTGAAATGGCGACTCAGTCACTGCAATAAAAAAAAAAAAAACCCAGATCCGAACAGATCCCAATCGGTTAAAACACAGACAGCAACCATTCATGTATCATATCCATCCTCCTCAGTGTTTACTCACTCATAGCTTCTCCACAACATAGGTAAGCACACTACTTCCGCGTTGCGCTACATCCTCCATAGTTAGTTAGTTAGTTAGCGCCACACCAAGTGTCGTTAATTAATCTATCTAGCTACTAGCAAAGTAGAGGTTGTTCGGCACAAACTCTACGTTTATCCAACAGTAGTAAAACCGGTTTTTGTTGCAGTGGTGGTTCTGTTTGGAGCAGTGAAGTGCTCTTATTGGGGCATAAATACCCCCAATAAGGTTCGTTAACGGCTGAAGACCCAAACTCACTGGAGATAAGTTGAATGTCCTGGCAACCTCTCAGGCGAAGGTCACTGCCATGCGGTTGTTAATGTAACAAAACCACAACTCGGTGTCAGTAAGTCCAAAAGATATTCCACAATGTCAACAAACAAATTTCAAAAATCCAAAATGGCGCATCTTCTTCGCTCACCTGTCGCCGGGCAACGGCAGTGGCTCAGTGCTGCCCCTGCTGGCTGGAAGCCGTATTGCAACCGTTCCGATAAGAGGTAACGTTAGCTTTCGGCCACAAGTGAGAACATTTTTGAGTTAACATGAGTTGTATTGCCTCAGTGCGTCTGAATGAGTCTTGATTTAGCTAACTTCACTTCTACCTTTTCCTGTGATTAATGATTGGCTAATTAAAAACCTGATTCTTTCATGTGAAGAAGCTCACAAACACAACTAATGACCAGCTTTTTGATGACCTCTGGTGACCATGTTTATTTCCGTGCTTTGTGAAACCAGTAAGTATAGATCAGAGCCTGAAGTTGACAGGTTTTAACCGACCATCGCCTTAACTGTGGTGTTACACTTATTGGGGAATTATAGACCTCTTTCACAGCAGCCATTTTGACATATTATATGGTAAACATAGGTGTTACCAATGATACTAATTAAGGCTCTGTTCCATTAAGTGTAGCAGAGCCTTTCCAGTGAACCAACATGCTGGATTTGTTGACATATCATAGCAGAAAACTCACAGGTGTATTGATTATTGCTGCATTCCACTTAAGGTCCAGCAACTGTGCATGCTGGTTCCCTGGATCTGTTACTGGGATATTTAATAGAACTGAGCTTGCTGTTATTAAGTCCACATGTGTTTTTAAGGCTTTGATAAGTCAAAATGTCTTCTGTGCAACTATGCCAGCACCTTGACTCTGTTTGACCTGTGTTTAACCTACTATTTCACCTACTATTTCACATGGAAATGCTGCTATGAAAAAAGCATATTGACAGCTGCTGTATTTCTTGGGTAGGGTGTTGTTTTGACTTGATTTAGTTTAGATGTTTGGCCTACACATTTAGCCTATGGTTGCTCTGGACAGTTGTGCAAATGTTTTCTAGTTCTGCTTTCAAACTAATTCTTATAAGGCATTGTTTTCTGGTGCATTGATTTCACATTTTCTGTTCGCAGTTAGCTGATTTAATTGTTCCATGTCTCAGGTTGAAGTTATGCTGGGAGCTGTATGAGCAGTCATTTTGACTTGATATAGGAAAGCAGAATACTGATGGCTATGTTCTGTTGAACTGTCTCTGTAAGCTGTGACAGCGACACACCTTTGCTTTCCATTCTGTGTTTATGTCAAAATGTCTGCTGTGAAAAAGGCCTATAAGAATGATTAAGGTGCAGACTTATTTTTTTACCTTCTCACGTCAGGATCTGTTTTTTGTCTGTCTTTGATATTGCTCTGCTCATAGCTGCCCCACTCTTGCAATTGAATGTGTTTGTCCTGAGATATTTCCATCAGCTTCTCTGAAGTCACACCTTCTCCTTCCTGTTATTTGCAATTAGAGCTTTCTTTCTGCATTCAGCAGCACAGTTACTTGCATACTGATTTTGTCCATTGGTCTATAATATAGGCGTATGTTTTTAAGGTATTATTCTTATCTAAATATTACAGCTGTTAGGAACTGCACTTCAAGACCCAAGTGTATTTGAAACACAGTTCCACTTTAATAGGGTACTGTGTAATAGTGTGTTTCTAAAAATAGATCAACACCCTCAGAAAGGATTCCTTTTTGCCAAGCCATCTTTTTTACTTTAAATATAAAAGAATAGTGAGCATTGGAACTGATTTGTCTTCCTTGGCTGTTTATTCACTACTCTAGATATTATTAAGATACCATGCTCTCATTTTAAAAATAATGTGCTGTGCAATTAGGTCTACTTGTTCTACTTGTAGTTCCTTATTTTATTTTTATTTTTATCATTCCTGCCTTCTCCATGTCCCCATTTCTTTTGCTCCGCAAAATCAAGACACATTCATGATAATATTCATTTTACGCTTGTTCCTTTTTCTCTTCCTCTACCTCCTCCTCCTTCTCCACCATGCTGCCAGACCTCCCCTCCCCCCTCTGCTTCACCAGCGCTACCCGAGATGGGGAGCAGCTGAGAGAACTAACAGGGAATTAACGTTCATCTCTGCAGACATGTGTGCTATCAGCACTCGAGTACTGTAAACACGATTTAATATATGTTCATCAACATCCCTAATGTGTGTACAGTAGAGGTTACCCCGACACGCTCATGCCAAGTGGTGCCTCGTGTATTCTGGTTTAATTGAATTATGGTTAAATGTAGTTTTTTGATGTACATTCGCGTGGTATTTATATATGTAATGATACTATTATTGCTCCTAACGGGTGGGATGTGTTCAGATATTGGCTGTGAAGCTCACTGTACATTGTGTTGTGGTAGTTCTACGATGCTTTTGAGTCACAGACGATGTGACCTCATTTCAGGGAGTGGTACAGCACAAACAACCATGGCCAAATCTGTCATAACTGCGTTCGTTTGGTTACTTCAGCTTGAAGGAGACTGAACAGGGGCTTTCTGCGCTCTCAAACAGACCTTACATATTGCATGCGATGCGTATGGGCTGTGTAAAGCTTATAAGTGGGTCAGCGTGTGATTTAAAGATGGCAGCGCGCTACATGCGCCATCGGAGTGAACCCGTGTTTGGTAGTTGCCTTTCTCCTACACAGTCTCTGCTGTATGCGCAATCTCCCTATACTGTGCTTCCTGAAACAATGCCTGGAGCTTTTCTGTGCATAAAAGTGGTTCAGTATGTGTTCTGTATGCTGCAGCTCTATTTGACTGTGAGTGAGGGAGAGTGGGGGGAGGGGCAGGTAATTTTCCGCTAGTCGCTGCAGCAGCAGCAGGGAGCTTCAGTACCGATCGAGGTATCAGCTCCGCTCGGCTCAGCTCTCACTCCTGCTCTGCTCTGCGGTTGGGCGGGGCCGAGGGTCAGGCCGGATGAGGAGGAGAGGCTTTGTATCCATGCAACCATCAGGACATCGTGTGTCGGTGTGTTGTCTGAGAGAGTTTTTTTAATGAGGCCAAGGCTGTGCGTGTTTGCATACAGCAGAAATTGACAGCTGTGGGTGTGAAAAAGCTGAGAAAGCTATAGCTTTTTCGGCAGTATAAGATGACGACATGGGCTTAAGAGTGTGCACCCGATAAAAGCTTCTAACTCTGCCTCTCCCGGTGCTGCAAAATGCATTAAATTATTGATTCTACACTACATTATCCTAGTTGAGGCAGACATCTAAGTGGTTCACTGCTCATAGATTGCAGTACAGTAGTGGCATTCACCCAAGTCATTTTGTTGGATTACACAGATGGGTTCAACAGATGGGCCAAAAGCATGACGTAGAAATGTTCTTACCTCACCAGTTTTAATACAAGGTGACCCGGACAGCAGAGTGGTTAAAATAAATGTTTTATTCATCTTCTTCATTTATCTCCCTGTCTGTCACGTACAGGTCTTATGAAGCACTTCCTGTTTTTCTCCTTCACAAGGGTGTGTCCTTTGTGTGTGTGAGGTTAGCTATCTGTGGTTACCATGGAGACTGTTCAGAGGCTGTAATGAAATGATGAACTAGTCTGTTTCTAGGGAGCTGGCTGTATGTACCCACCCCCACCCAGACATCCATCCCAGCATGTGTTATACAGAGGCAAGCAGGAAGGAAACAGGGTGGACACAATGGGAGGCAGGAGAGATGGAGAGAAAGATGCCGATCAAAAGATGTGCAGCATTTTGAGCAGAAATGCCACGTCAGACAAAGGGTAAAAGAAGTGAGCAAGCGAGGGAAAAGTGTCTGAGATTAGAGAATGGGTTCTAAAAAGGGAAAGGGTTTTAGAGGAAGTCAGAAATACAGCAGTACAGACTCAAGCCTTGAGCATGAGATAGTGAGAAAACTGGAGCTTCTGAGGATGAGATGGACAAAAAAACACATTAAATACATTCCCTGCAGCTGAGTGAGAACATCACAGGCTTACAATTGGTCACAGATAAAAGGAAGAACTTATCACCACTCCTCCCTTTTTCTCCCCCACTTCTACCAAACCGTCCTCCATCCGTGCTCCCTCTTAGTGGCATCGGGATGTTGTTGCACTCATTAGATTAGCTTTGTCATGCTCAGAACCACGGGTTCCATCCTCTTCCATCCGGCAAGGATACAAAGCCAGGGCATCCTAAGAGGGAAGTATCCAAAGCCTGCCTGCATTTCCTGATAGCTTTGTTCAGTGCCACAACAAGAATCTGTTTGATTTATGCACAGGCTGAACCAGGACAACCAAGGAACTGTTTAACCCTTGCAGGGGCCCAGAGGGAGGGATTTGTGGTGCTCTTAGTTCTCCCATGCCCTTTATTTTTGAAAGCAAGGAACACAAGGGATCAGCACAAACAAACATGCCCAGTGAATGCCTCTTCCACCCGCTTACTGTGTCCACCTGAGTAAAAGGATTGTGGTTACCATGGGACTTTTGTTTCGGAGATTTAAAAATGGTAAAGTTCTTGTGCGTAGAGAAAAGTATGACGACAGCTTTGTCATTGTGTTATAAATCTATGTGGAGGTTTAGGTCTACCAGAATGTATTATATTTTCTACACATTTTTTATTTCATTTGAAAGAGTGATACTGATGAAATGAGTGACAGCAAAATTAGAGCAGATTGTGGTTCATTGTTTGTGATTTTGATAAAAAACCTCAGACAAAATTGGTTCAGTTCATCTAGCTTTGTTCCATGTATACAGCCTTTTGCACAGTGTGATGTGTATCTCATCAATTTATGTTGAAATATGTCTGTTTTGATAAATACACATATGACCTGCCCTTGTACCGGTTACAGGCTGTGGCACTGTAGATTCTACCATCAGTATGCTTTAACATGCTCTTTCTCATCTCACCTCTGGAGGGTGCCTCGCCTTATATCCTCCTTTATCCACTGCGGTCACTCTATTGGAAATGAGAGAGAAAATGACTGCCACTGCAGTCTGACGTCTGTGTCCTCCTTCTCTCTTTCTGTCTCTCTCTTATCCCCCCTCTCTCTCTCTTTCAAACACACACACACACACACACTCATAGCTGGGATTATGTTTTAGTGCTCTGGCTTAATGAGAAGCCTGTGTGGCTTGGCAGTGGGGCGATGATCACGTGTCCAACCCTTGTACTACCGATTTATTCCAACAGAGGGACCAATTTCACTGTCTCTCCCACCTCTGTTGCCTCTTGCTCACCCTGCCTTTCCCACATGTACAGTATGTTTAAATGTGCAGTGCTATTGGCATTGATTTATAGCTTTTTTTTTTCACTGAGGCATAACTAATATTGTAGTAACTGTGAGATTTATGTTGAAGATGCTCTTTTGTTTTGTCATACCATTTCATATTTTGGTTTAAACGGACGATGCAGTATAACCTGAACAAACCCTATGACACATTCAATGAATTTTTAATATGGTGATTGCAAAAAATATTTCCTCCTTCTCTCAATAACTGTATTTTAGTTTTATACACCCCATGGCCACACCGACTAAGAGGAGATAGCGTTAATCTATATAATACTTAATTCTGTAAGATGTGTTTAGGATGCTCTCTCTGTCTCCTTTAAGAAAATTGCTGTTTTTTCAGCCTCTTTATTTTAATGCATCTGTTTTTTAAATTTGCTAAGCACATTTCCTGACACCAGAGACGCTGCTGCCCACCTACACAACAGCCTGCAGATACTTCCTCTTATTTTTCTCTTCTCTTTACTAGCATGAAGAAAATGTGTAGTATTTGTATGCCTTTAACATTCGAGCATGAATGTAATGCATAATACAACATGACTGCAGTCCTATGCATGTACAAACTGGCACTGGCTTTATGATAAAATGTTTTGACTGGAAAAACCTGGATTTGAAAACTTTGGGTCAGCAGTCTTTGAATATGGACATGGATAACAAGGGACATAATGAATTTTCCTGAGAACCGAGAACTGAGTAGTCTGTATAACCTAAGAGCCTGTATGCTCCTATTCCTCGTTTATCAAAGCAGATAGCTGTTCCTTGCCATTTAAGAATGAGAGGAAACAACAGCATAACATTCATTCAGAAAAAATCATTTTGTCCTTAGATTGCATTTGTGTTATAGTTGTGTGTGAGCATACATGCCTACAGGCACAAATGGCCTTTAGGTTTGCATGACTGCCTCCGTTTGTATATGTGTTGACTGAGAGAGTGATGTAAGGAGTCCTGCTTCATGATAGCCCAGCCATGACCCGTTCCGCCGTGGATCTCTGCTGTCATCTGACTCATTTAAAATGGGGGAGATTCCAGATAACAGACTCTTAGGGAAAGTAATATGAATGGCTTTTAGAGTGGCCGCTTACAGTATTAATGAGGTTGAGTCTAAGTGAAGAGAATGTTATTAATATGGTGGCAACCCTTGCATAATTGATGAAATGGGGGGTTTCAATATTCTGACAGAGACAGAACAAAGAGGGTCTCAATTTTTAAAATCTAAATGATCTCTCTTCCCCATATATCACAAGCATACCTGTATAAAGGTATGATGAAAGTTGTTTTTTTTTTTTTTGTCTCACAACATCAGTCTGCAAAAGGGATGAGCTCTTGTGTTTCCACTTAAGACCCTAGTATGCCCCTCAGCCAGACCTCAACTGGAACACCAGATATCTGTCAGACTTGCAGCTGGTGACACTCCAGAGGGGAGAGAGCAGACGAGAGGATGGAGGGATTGGAAGGAGGTTGAAAATACAATACATTTCAAGGTCAGGTAAATGATGAGATGATGAGGGACGTTCTGACACCCTACATTTTTTAAAGTCAAGATGCAGTTAAATGTAACATCAATTAGCCAGTTAGCTCTTTGAAATCAGTGTTCGCTGGTGCATATCAGGCGTCTGTCTGCAGGTGGAATAATGTTGATAGCTTAATCTGCAGCACCCTTGAGTGAAAAAATGAAATAATACACAGCTCAACAGCGTGCAATTAACGCAGAAACAGATGGCCATATTAGAAACAGGTAGACCAATAAGTGAGCTGTAACATATCAAACACATCACAAGAGTTTGTGGGGGGTGGGGGGATATGGGGGTGCAGGTGCAAAGGTCAGGTGTAAATCCAAGTCTGTGTTTGTTGTTGACGAGATAAACGTTGCCTGTTTTCATTTTTGTGTCACTGTCAAACACGGGAGGTCCACGTCCCACCGGGAAAATCTGTTAAATGTCACGGTCGGCGTGGCAGACCGTACATACAGACCATCAGAGACTGTCAGCCCCGGCTGAAAGAAACTCTGTTATCACCGCTGCTCAGTGGGCTATTAATGCAGAGAGAGAAATCCATGCAAGATATAGTCGGCTCACTCTTTAACAAGGTTTGCAAAAAAGGCTTCAAATATAGGCAAAATAAATATTCATATGGCGTTGTAGTTTTAAATGCACATTATTTTTTTACTCTCGAGTAATATGCACACTTTGTTATTAATATAGATATACTGTCAGAGATTAACGAGCCTAAATTGAGTCTTTTATAGGAAGGGATTTTTGTATAGCAAATCATTTGTCTTCCTTCAACGGACAGTTGGCTGCTGCTCCATCTCCCCATTTCGCCACCTCCTCCTCGTCGTCGCCTTTGAGTGTGGTGTGAAGACTCGCTCTGTATCTAACCATCCACTAGCAGCATCCGAGTGAGTCACTGTCGACTCCCCGTCTCCCGGGATGCCAAGCGCTGTCATCGCCGTGGGCAGACCGGGCGTGGGTGACTGTGGCAGCGCACCAGGAGAGGAAAAAAGATTGTGTGGGCGGTGGACTCTCATCTAGGCCTAGTGGCCGAGGTGAATCAAGGAGGCTCCGGGTCTCACAAGGACACTTCTTAAAAGCATATAACTTGTTTTAAATGTGGCGATGGATCACATCAATCTAGAATCAATTTTTTTTATTTTATTTAATTGAGGTAAGCCGACATAGGTTGTCAGGCCGGAGTAAGTGGACAGTCACAGCTGGATGCTGTGGGTGTCTGGGTGTCAATTAATGAGACACGTTGTATGTGCAATATCCCTCCAATATGTCACTCATTCTTAGTGCCTGCGCAGTTTATGTGTGCATAACCATCAGGAAAGGCCAGCATTGTATTTTTGCCAGATGTGGAAAGGGGTCACATCTGGAGCATCTTGTCCGTGACCCGGTTAGCGTCGTCACCAGTTAACGTCCTCGTGACATCACGGGCTTTGTGTTGTATGTGGGAACGAGTCTGTGCCGCAAAGGGCTCTGCAGCGCGCACGTCGGATAGAGGTGTAAGGACAAAGCATCGTCAGCTGTCACTGTGGGGAAAAGTGATATGAAGGAACAGAAAATGTTTTTGTGCTGACAGAAGTCCCCAGTGTTTCAGCACTTAACTCGTGAACAGACACAAGGTGAAACAGCCAGATCCAGAACACTGTTAGTCTGATGGTTGAAAACCCCCTCAACCTCACAGCTCATTTCACCTGAGGCTACCTTTTGTTGTGATATAAACTCAAATATAACCTAATAAAACCCCTTCTTCATATAGGTCATAACGCTGAACATTACTGGGAGTTGCTGCACTAAAACCAATTCACATGGAGATTTTTTTTATTTTTTTTTATTTGTTTATCATTTTCCTTTTATTTCCAAAATATTGTCTGCATGTATCAGAAATCAGCTTTTTCCGTTTGGCTAGAGGGCTCCTGGGTAATTGTGTGTTTTCATCAGCGAGGAAGTCCAATTGCCAGACTGGTTCATAAATCAGTTTCCCAGCGCACAATGAAAAGGGCGGTGGCGCTGGCAAAAAGAGGGAAAACGATTGTGTCGAATTCATTTGATCGACGTCGCTGTGCAGATGACATTGACCGCTCCGTGTATCTACAGATCTGCATAGATAAAACTGCAGATTCTTTTCGTCTTTGGGTTTTTTATTTTTATAAGATGGTGCTTGATCATTTTGTCGGAGGTGCTGAAATGCAGCCAGCATCGTTTGAGCGAGTGTCTCCCCCTCCCCTTTTGCCCACAGACACCACCACCACATCGCAGGCAGAGCGAGAGAGAGGGAGAGAGAGGGAGAGAGAGAGAGAGAGAGACCAATAGGCAGCATCAGTGAAAGTCAGCTTCGCTAGGAGGATAGAGAAATTTAAAAACAGCACCCAGACAGACAAAGGAAAACATGGCTGCACAGGGGAAAATTCCCACTAAACAGGCACCTGAGAGGATGCGGTGGTCGTCCTGCACGTAGTCGGAGTTATGCACGGACTATTCCCTCGTTTTTAATGAGGCGGGTGGGGACGCACAGCAAGCTGAAAAGGCGGAAAGATTTCTCAGACCCGTCTGCAAATTCTGCCTGCCTGCGATGGCTGTGACGGCGGGATGCTGTTACAGTGTAAAGGAGAATGTGCCTTTTTCCTTGTATTTGGTTATTTTCGTACTCAGTGGCCTTACAAATGCACAAATTCGATACTCCATTCCGGAGGAGCTGGAGAACGGGGCATTGGTCGGTGACATTGTCCGAGATTTGGGTTTGGACCTGAGAAAACTTTCCACCCGACGAATCAGAATCACATCGGACAGTGGCCGCAGATATTTCACTATAAATCACAAAACGGGGAAACTGGTGGTGAGTGACCGCATTGACCGAGAGACAATTTGTGAATTCACTGGCACCTGTTCACGCAACCTGGAGGTGGTATTAGAGAATCCACTGGAGGTGCATAACGTGGAGGTGGAGATTTTGGACGTGAACGACAACGCGCCACAGTTCCCTCGAGATGAATATCAGCTTGAGGTGTCGGAGTCCGCTCTCACTGGGTCGCGGTTCCACATTGAAGGAGCTCAGGATGCAGATGATGGCTCCAACTCTGTGAAGCAGTACCGCCTCAGCCCAAACGACCACCTCACCCTGGACTCCATTAAGCCCTTTTCCAACAATAAGCACATCGAGCTTATTCTGAAAAAGCCCTTTGACCGCGAGCAGATGCCCTCTCATGAGCTTATCCTGACAGCAATAGATGGAGGCACCCCACAGCGAACTGGCACAGCCAAAATCAATGTACGTATCCTGGATGCCAATGACAACGTGCCTGCATTCAACAGCTCCGTGTACAAAGTAAAACTGTCTGAAAACTCTCCAAAGGGTGCCCTTGTCATCAAGTTAAACGCAACAGACCCTGATGAGGGCTCAAATGGGGAAGTTTTTTACTCCTTCAGCAGCTACACACCAGAAAGAGTAAGACAGATGTTCTCCATGGACACAGACACAGGGGAAATTCGTGTGAAAAACAATATAGATTATGAAGAGACAAACTCATATGAAATGTACATACAGGCTATGGACAAAGGGCCAGCGCCTGTGGCAGTACACTGTAAAGTAGTTGTAGAAGTTTTGGATGTCAATGACAACATTCCTGAGATTGTACTGTCTTCGCTCTCCAGCCCTGTACGAGAGGATGCCCGGGCTGACACGGTTGTAGCATTGATCAGTGTGAATGACCGTGACTCTGGACCAAATAAACAAGTTAGCCTGGAGATCATGCCCAACTTGCCTTTTAAGATCAAGTCCTTCCGGAACCACTATACCATTGTCACATCTGCTTTCCTGGACCGGGAAACCATCTCATCCTACAATGTCACTGTCAACGCTGTGGATGGAGGCACCCCACCCCTGTCATCTCAAATGACCTTTAAGGTGGACGTTGCAGACGTGAATGACAACCCACCTCGTTTTGAGCAGACATCATATACTGTTTATATTCCAGAGAACAATGCTCCCGGTGCATCTCTCTGTGTTGTTAAGGCAATAGACGCTGATGCTGCAGAAAATGCTCGCATCACCTATACTGTCCTCAATGACAACAACCATGGTATCCCTGTAGCCAGCTACGTCAGCATCAAACCTAACACAGGTGAGGCCTATGCCCTGCGAGCTTTCGACTTTGAGAAGCTGAGAGAGTTTCACTTTCAGATTAAAGCCCAGGACAATGGTGTGCCTCCCCTCAGCCGCGTAGCCACAGTGTATGTTTACATTATGGACCAGAATGACCATGTGCCCAAGATAGTCTACCCACCTGCCAATGGGAGCCGCACCACAGAGACGCTAATGAAAAACGCTGAAGCAGGAGTGTTGGTTAGCAAGGTGACGGCGTGGGATGGTGATGCAGGGCAGAACGCTTGGCTGCTCTATACCCTGGAGCAGACCAACACAGATCTTGACCTGTTTAAGGTGCACGAGTACACGGGTGAGATCCGCACCACAAGGCGTGTTATCGAGGACAACTCCACCTCCTTCACTTTGACAGTGCTGGTGCGTGATAATGGCTTACCACCACTCTCATCCACTGCCATTATCCATGTGCATGTGCTGGAGCTGCCACCGAAGTTGACCCCTGACCCCAAGCGCATCATCAGGCCAAACAGCCCTCTAATGTTTTCCAATGTCACCCTCTACCTCATCATTGCCCTGAGTGCCACAACTTTTGTGTTCCTGGTCACCGTCTTTGTGTTGGCCATTGTACGTTGCCATGCCTACTGCACCCAGCCTGGCTCCTGCTCCCCATGTTGCGTATCTAAGAAGAGTGCTCCAGAGGGGGGCACCTCAGCAGGTGGCGGTGGAGGTGGAGGTGGAGGTGGAGGTGGACAAAGACCTGCAGGTGGAGCAGGTGGAGGTGGAGGAGCAGGTGCAGGAGCAGGTGGAGGGCAACCAAACAACAATGTGGCCCTGCGCCGGGACCTCAAAGTGGAACCGCATTATATTGAAGTGCGGGGAAATGGGTCTTTGACCA
The DNA here is from genome assembly GCF_905237075.1 of Dicentrarchus labrax. NCBI lineage: Eukaryota > Metazoa > Chordata > Actinopteri > Moronidae > Dicentrarchus > Dicentrarchus labrax. The sequence continues at coordinate 10,422,223 of NW_026136713.1, read as the reverse complement.
AAACATACTGTTACAAGACATGCCTGACTGCCACGTCAGGAAGTGACACTTTTATGTTCTACAACACCGGACGGCCGCATAGTGGCACCTGGGGCTCGGGCTACGTCACCAGCCACAGCGGACAGAGCCAGTTATTTGTACGGCGTCTCAGTATGCCAGACGCAACTGCCATTCAGGTGTGTGTCTGGTGTGATCTCTGTGTTTGTTATTTTAGATTGCCTAACAACAGTAAATGACACACAACGCACAAGCCATAAAAGGATAATTCTCAGAGAGTTATGGTTCATGCTTTGCTCTAGGGCGGTGTTCTTGCAGTAGGATTGCAGTTGACATTTACAGCTCTGGAGCTGTTGAAGCCTCTGTTCTCACATGTGAGGTTTTAAAAATATTTATTTTCTTGCTGCTATTTCAGATAGATTTTCTATTACAACGTCCTTTGTGGCATATGGACATTTATTAGGTATAAACATAAAAACAGGTTATGAGGATATGGGATAAGGAGATACCATTTTGTTTATGTGTGTTTATATCTATTATTGCCTTTACTGGTTGTTACGTTATGTACCATTTATCTTGTGGTCTGCATCTTAATATTAGAGAGAAATCTGGCATACACAAGTGTGAGTAGATTCTCTGGTTTGTGTGTTTATTTTAGTGGGTAGTTGGGTTTGCAGGTTGTGGTATTTTTGTGCATGTTCCACGCTTGCTATAGACCAGATGTTTGGTGATTCAGGGTATAAAGTGATTCTGTCCACAGTTTTGTAGAGAGCTGTTATATTTATCAAGAACCATCTCTCTCTCTCTCTCTCTATCTCTGCTCGCTACTTATCCTGATTTCAAAACAAACCAGTAGTAAACTCAGTTTATTGTTCACCTATGACCCGACACAGCCAATGTAATTTGTCTGCTGTGGGCTGTGTGCCACAATGTTCAAGTCCAGTAGGTCCAAAGGGCATTCAGTGGTCATCTCTATAGAGAGTCTGGGAAATAGAGCAGCCTTTGCCAGCTACAAGGGCCACCAGTCCCACTGCACCAAAATATCCTCTTCTGGTCACGTACTTCTCTGGTACTGAGCAGTAAGCCAGAGTTTGGGAATCGGTGGAGAAGGCAGGAATGAGGCAGAGTTTCATTTAGATTAGAGCTTCGTTTCATGGTTTCACTGTATTTTTTCCCTTGTAAAAGAGGTTGATGACAATATGCACAGAGTTGTTTGCATCATTTCTGGTTGTAGTAAAACAAACAGTATTATTAGGACAAAACAAACCATATTTGTTTATACATAATAGTGTTTGCCCGGAGCCTCTCTCGGTCTGTCTGTGCACTGCAGAACAGGAGATTAATAAGAGAGAAAATAAGTGATAAAAAGAGGAATAAAGAAATGTATAAGGTAATTGTTCTGTTATCACTTCACATGTTCCTCATTAAATGCCAGTCATGTTTGTTCTTGCTATGTAATTAACTGGCAGCGATGTGTTTCTAAGTACTGTGCGTCGATTGGCTGGGTCTGCGCAGATGAGGCGGGGGATGAAAGGTGATTGGACAGTGTTGATGGCGGAGGTGTGAGCTCTGTATCCATGCTAGGAGTGTTCACTCAGAGGGAGAGGGAAGAATGGAGAAAAGGGTTGAGTGGCCAAACCAAAAGCTTTCTTTATTCCCTGATTTACAATGTATAGCCAGGCAAGGAAATGAATACACTAAAACCCTGTTGGATTATTTTTTTTCCAATTTCCACTTAATTTGGTTTCTCCCTTTCCAATGATGAAACACACTGCATTGATTTCTCATCCTCAGTAGGAGTCGGATCTTTGCTTCTTTTGTTTGTCTGTTTTTGTTTACATTTACTGTGCGAACTGGTTACATTCTAGTTTTGCATGCATGTCTTCCCTTGGGAGTATTTCAGACTGCGGACATGTTTAGGTTCCAGATGCTTGTGTCTAATGTTTGTATGTGCGACTGTGTGTGTTTTCATTTACCCCCATAAACACCATACGGCCAAGCAGACCTCTCCCTTCGGCCACTGGCGTGCCGCAACAGGTCAAACATTTAGCAAGGCTGTTTAGTCCCATTTGTGGACAAGCTGGTCTTATTTAGTTTTTTTGTCTCATTCTCTTACAATGTACTGTACAAAAGGCTTTTGTCTGATGGTGTTTTTACAGCCATACAAACATATTTTCCCTTTCAATATTGATCTAAACAATTGATCCAGTCACTCACTGCTTTTTGAGGAGCGATTGCTTTCATACAATCAAGCGTGCCCTCAGTTTTCAGTATGGATAAGTGTCTGATGCTGCAGTGCTCTGTATCCCTCTACACATTCTGCTCTGTTTGAATGACTCCAGGAGGAATACCAGGCTTCTCTCATTAAGACCAAATATTGGATTTCAAGGGTGATGAATGTCCACTGCAGACTCATAGAGGTCAATGCAGCTTCAGCAGCAAGTGAACATCTGTCATATTTGAAAGGAAATGGGATTGCAAATGGGTCTCTTATGAACTGCATGGCCAAGCAGGGAGAATTTAGTGTTCTCAGTCAGATTGGTTTAGCTTGGTCAGTGGTTTAGGTTGAGATTAGAGACAATGCAATCTCATATCAGTTATGTGGTCATGTTAACAGCCCATTTTGCTGTAAATTTGATTTTACAGAATAATCTCAACCACTAATGAATTTTATTCCTCTAACCACATTTGATCAGGTTTTATTATTTTGTATCTTCATATATTTGTGGTAACAGAACTTTCTAGAAGCACAGACACTGAAGTCTAATATAAGGATATCAGTGATAGTGGTGTGGTGTCCCTTTGTGTCCCTCAGTTGTGATGTGTCTGAGTCTAGATGCAGGGCAGAGGGGGTTAATCTGATATCTGCCCACCCCTCCCCTCTCCTTCCTCCACCTGTGACCTTCATGAGAGTGAAATGACGGAGGGCGGTGGGTGCAGGGTAAAATGTAGACTGGGCGCACAGTTACCATGGTGAGATGTGTCAGACTGACTCAGGCAGACTGTGTGCCAGTGAAACTCAAGGTTTTGATCAGTGTAAAGAGGATATAACAGGGAGAAAGAACTCAACAGCACAGGAGAGGGGGTGGTGAATACACAGGCAGAACAGAGGAAGGGAGGGGGGTATGGTGAAAAGGAAAAATACAGCAGAAGCCGTTCTGAAAAGAAGCCATGATCTAGCATAGCTGAGAAACATTTGATGTTTCAGTAATTTTGTGACGACCGATTTTCACATTTTTAAATATCTTGACAGAATGGAGAGGAAGGGGTGGAGAGCATTAGCTGTAGTTTTGGATTTAGACTTTCATCAGCACATACAGCAGAATGAGAGTTCTGCAGTGTTTCCATGGTAATGGAGTGTAACACAACCAGTCTAGTGTGAGTGGACTAACCCCTGGATATGTAGCCTCAGGGTCTATGTATCACAGTGGAATCTCTCAAAGTCATTTTTTTTGTCAAAGGACATTGATGGAAGTAGGGATGGAGGGGGAGAGGGTGTGGGGATGGGAGGAGATGAGTGCACCTACAAGCTTCTATTCATCACTGACTTCTCTCTAAAGCCCCCCTGCCTTTGGAGAGGCAAGCTGTCATCGCCATGGTTGTGTATGACTGAGTTTGTGCGTGTGCGTGATGCGCATGCACTAGCAGTCCTCGCCATGACTTATTAATGAGATGGTATTGGCTTTCGCCTGTACTTAAGACTAAATTCCTCTCACTCTCTCTTGCAGCCCAAAGTGCCGAGTGGAGACTGGAGATATTCAGCCTCCCTGAGAGCCGGAGGTGTAATGCAGAGGTAAGCATCCCATTTTTTGCCTTTGCAGTAAGTATCTCATCATACCTCAACCGTCACAAGCATCATGTTTTGTTTAAGACGAAAAAACATGTACACTATCATCCCAAATAACCAAATCCTGCACCATTCTCTAAATGACGGATTTTAAGCCCCACCGACCCTTCATTAAGACTGAAGTTTAATTTAGCCACCTAACAGAGTATGCAATTCATTCTGGGAGTTGTGTGAAAAATTCTCAAATAGTCTACAGAAATTACATCAGGATGCCATTGAGGCATACTATACATTTAAGATATAAACACAAGTAATTCTTCTGTCAGTTCGAAAGGAGAAGCCCATGTCATCCTGAAGTAGAAACCAGAGAAGTCATTCTCTGTTATCATTATGTCCCCAAACATGTCTGTTTTTTAGTTTGATGAAGGTAATAAACAACATCAACATGAAAAGGGTACAGATTTCCCCTATTACAAGGCCACCAGGCAAAATGTGTAAATGTCTTCCAGTAAAGATGTCTGAGATCATCTTTGCTACCAGGTGTTGCTCAGCTGTGACTAGTGCTGAGGGGAAAGGGGAGGGATTTAGCATCAGTGCTTTCCAAAACAGAATAATTACCATCTTGTTGTACCTATTTAAATTTACATTCCCCAATACATTAATTCTATTAAATATACAAGGTATACGGTAAATTGAGAAACCCCAAATGACCTTAATTTAATTATAAACAACTACTTTTAATAAGCAGAAATGATTTACTCTTATAATAATTATTGAAAGTTTTTGAATGAAAAATACGAAAGAGGCAACAAGATAAATACTGTTGGAAATGTCTCTCTCAGTATTACCATAGACAGACGGAGCGCTGACAGGAGGGAAGGGTAAGCAGAGAGGGTGTCAGGGGTGGATGAAGGGCAGGTAGTCAGGTGGAAAGATGGCCTATCAGGGACATGAGGATTGCTGCATGACCACACCAGTGATCACATCACCCATAAGACACTGGGCTATTACCTGTGGGATCAGATGCACTCGACCAAATCAAGGGTCATGCTAATGAGATGTCACCATAATTACAAAAAGTCACAGGCTTAATGAGTTTGACTCAGCCGAAGTATCTCTATCTATCTACCTATCATCTGTGATATCTATGTCATCTATCAAGTCTATCCACTTATAAATGGATAAAAACTGGCACTTAACAGAAAACCAATCCCTATGTTTTAGAAAATACAAGTAGTGTTCCTTTGTAACGCTGAAACTCACAATAATAATAATAATAATAATGTCAAATTGGACAAATTGATCTTACTTAAAAAACTAAGAAACTGATTGCCTTGAAAAAGCTAAGTAAATATAACTATTAGTCTTAAGTTATGTTTACTTTATATCTATTTGTTCTATTTGCTAATTTTATGAAGTTATTGCAACTTAAAAATGACAAGTGAATTGAACTTGTTCATTTTGAGTGTATTAATATTAATAATGAAATTGATATGGGCACACATACACACACAGAAGTGTATCTCTCTGGCTCTGGTATTGTTATGGTTGAGACAACCATGTTAAAAGATGGAGTGAACAAGTCTTTCACAGCTCCAAGTAAACCACATTCCTCCTTTGCTGTTCATAGACGTGGGTCTCCTGAGGCCCAAGTGGATATTTATGAATTGTGCATGTTGGAGCATGTGCTACTTTATTTGCACTGATCCAATCTTTATTTATACTTTAGTGCTGCTGTCCAGTCAGCAAGCATAATGCAGTGCCAGATGTCTTTGTCTCAGCTCATATTCAACCAGTCATGTCATGCAGTTTAGACATTGTCTGTATATTGTACATACACATACTATATACAGTCGGTATTCATGTGTGCACTCTGATGTCCATGTCAGATTAATAACTGTGTACCATCTGTCATTAATGATAGACAGATTCCCTCATAATTACAGCAGGGATTATTGAGAGTTAATGTGTGAGTGTGAACCAACATATTAAATGTGTCTCTGATGTATTTTAAGTTGACTATCCCCCATGTTCCATTACCAATCCTCACTGAATGTTTATCCATAATCAGAGCTTGTGTGAGAGATTTTGGATACCACACCCAAACACCATGTAACGGCACTGACCTATTTAATTTAGTTTAATTTCTGGTGGAATACACAACATTTCATGGTCATTGTGTATTTTAGGAGGTTGTGTCTGAGTTAATTGTATCATCATTGTAGTTATTAATTAAAACAAATAAATGTAGCCTCATGAAAAAGCATTAATGCATATAAAATTATCATACGTTTACAGACAGTTCTGATGTGGAATGAGAACGAAGGACTGAGATTAGCTGAAAAGTGTATTATCAGTCCAGTGTTTGCCATAAATATTCTATCAGTGCACCTTGATGATGCTGTTGCTTAGCAGCACTTAAAATGGCTTCCATCTCCAAATAACTTTTGTGCTCTTCACAGAATCACTGTACATAGATTCATACATCTTTTAACTGTCTTAAGCAATGTTAAATTACAGATTTGTTCTGTTTGAATTCTGTTTCTATACCCACTGGTTCACAGTTCTTGTTTCAAGACGTAAAACAATTGATGTTGATGCCTCAGCAGAAAAGTTTCAATTTGAAGTGGCCTAGTTTTACAGTCGGGGACAGTGGGGAGAAGAGTGGACAAGTGGATTAAAGTGGAACAGCAGGTAGAGGTTGAGAGTCAGAGAAGTGGTTTTAGAAAAGCAATTTGAGTAGGTTTATATGTTTATGTTAGTCTGAATCATCTCTTTTTGCTTGAACAAAATAAAGTCGAGATTAAGAGTCTTATATCTGCTTTTAACACCCAGAATCTTGAAGGTATCTATTACATGGGTAGTGCAGCCAAATCACAGACAAATAAAATTACCATATGGTTATATATTCTGATCATGGCTAGGATAATGGCTGAACTGAACAGACCCTTTAAGAGAGGTTCTGCCGTCATATTAGAAAGCAGTGACCCTTTGTAAAGATTCCCACTTTTCATCTGGATCTTCATGACTAAAATCTAAAATATAATATGTCTCTTTTAACAATAAGGTAGAGGCAGTAAGAAAAAATTATGGTTTGTAGCAGTATTTCTGTTGCTGTCGTTCAGCACTACACAGGGTGGTGTTTTTCAGTAGAGGGGAGGGTGCTGAAATCCCACAGAGCAAGTGTGAAAATGTAGGAACAGCCATCTGTAATCCATAATCCAAATATTGTCAGGAAATGTAGGGTGAATAATTTAATCTTAATCTGAGTTTCTGGGATTGTGTTTACCCACACACAGTGTACCAAGGTTTGCAATATTGTGCATGATAGGATACATATGGAGATGAAAGAGTTAGATATGTGGGAGCTTTTATTTTAGTCACGTAAAACAATCATAACATTAGAGTTTACCAAGTATTAAGTATTAAATTGCTCTGTGTATGGTTGCCTTCTACTTGTATGTCTGCAGTTTAATTTAACATGGCTTAGTATGTACTGTGTGAAAGCATATCCTTCCAGTTTGTAATATGTGCATGTTTATTTTTTGTATTCCAGCTCAGTGCACATGGAAGAGTCCTCAGTAATGCAGGGAGCCCAAGGGGTCCTGGTTCAGAACTGGCCCACTGCATCCAGCGCCGCTGGTAAGAATCTGTCATGTTACTCTCACCTAAACTAAGCATAGCTAATCTAAACATTGGCTTCACAGTAAAAAAGAAACTTAAGCAAAGGAAGAGGTCTCACATGGACCGAGTAGTCTACAATTCAGTTTATTGGATCTCTGTGCAACACATTCCATGACACAGATTCAGAGAATACCAGCCAAGACTATCTTATACCAATAACTCTACATTCCTCAAGAGCTTATCCAACCACAAGAGAATAATAAAATGTGGAAAACAGAGATATTAGCTATGAGATTGCCCCGACCCACTCATACCACTTCCCACTGCAGGGATAGGAAATGACACATGCTACGTAGGCGTAGATGGATATCTCTGGTCTCTGCATCAGGAAGGGAGACAATGCAGAGAAAAAGAAGGATAGAGAGAGAGACAATAGTTGATTGGATTATCAGCAAGATGTTTACGGAGGCATAAGCCACTAAGCCACAGAGGACAAACATTAGAGCACACATTAGAGAGGAAGAATAAAACACAATTACATTCCTTCTCCACTTAAAGTGGATCTCTCTCATTTTCTAGCTCTTTTATACACACACTCACAAAGACCACGATTAGGGGAGGTTGCAACAAATAGAGTTAATTTTAAGTGTTTAAACATATTTGTAATCTTTAAATAATTGTATAAAACATACTGACTATTACAGTTGTTTATCTGTGCATATATAATTATACACATTACTTTACTTACATTCAAACAGTTTTGTAGGGTCAAGTCAAAATGTATTTATACAGGGGCTTTACAGTCTGTACAACATTCAACACCCTTGGTCCTTAGTGATTGATTTTAATATTGCTCACATGGGGGAAACAGTCTTTTAAAGAATTTAAGCCATCAGGCAGGGCAGTTTATTAAATTGCAACTCTGAGTGTTATTCAAGAAAATAATAGTAATTATTGGCAGCAGTTTTGCTTGAAGCAGCTGCAGGCAAGTGACGCACATGGAAGTGTCAGCTTAGCTTGTTGCTTGATAACTATTAAGTCTAAATTTAACATTTTACACCTTTTGCTGAATTGGCTTTCAGGCATGCATAAATATTGCAAGGGTGGAACAGACTTACATGTAGTTTCCACCTGGCTATTAAAGATTGGTACATTATCTGTATTATGTTAACTGTTTACAACGTGACAAGAAGTTACTCTACTTACAGAAGAAAAAAAAGACAAACCATTTATGGACATCAGTCTGGCCAAAGCACTACAAAAGAGCCTACCAGAGTGCTAGATGAATTGTAAGAACAGGAACACTAGAGCATAACAAAACTCTAAATGACAGCATACTCAATGCTAGATGACATTTCATGGACATTGTAATGTGAATGTCATTGCATATGATGCCATATTCCCTGCCCCTAACCAAGATTTATGACCGAATATGCACTGCATACACAGTGTCAGCGCCCTCTGTGCTTTGAGGAGAATTCAGTTGTCAACTCTTGACTTTCCTCATGACAGGGAAGTGGGGTCAAAAAGGATTAAGAGTGAAACAGAGAAAACAGTGGCCTGGTAGACTTTGTAAAATGAACAAAAAGACGTGAGAAAACTAGATAGACGTAAGTCCAATGAGAGGACTTGAGCGAGGACGACAGTGCTATTAAGTTTAGATAAAGAGGCAATTTGTTGTAATTAAGAATGTAGAGATGGCCTGGCCTGGTGTCTTTTATAGACAGGAGGCGGTGGGCTGGGCAGGCAGACAAACTACCCACACACTAACTACAGTCCCTTCCTCTCCAAACACACAGCCTCCTCCACTCTGCAATTGATTTCTTGCCCTGGCTGAGGAGTTACAGCCTGCAGGCACTTCAAAACATGACCGATAGAGAGATAGAAAGATAGACGCAGAGAGAGAGAACAGAACAGGCAGTAGTGACGTCCTCAGGGTGGGTCAGTGGTAACAAGATGAGCTGGTGAGGATTTAAGGTGGTCTAATTAAGCCGTGGCAGTTTGAGTACACGCTAACCTTGTTTTGCCTAAGGGCCAACTGTACGTTCTTTATCACACTGTTAGCCAGGTTAAGAATGGAAATATTAGCTGAGGGCTAGATTAGCTTCAAATAACATTTTTTGGTTGGATTAAGGATAATTCTGGTTAAGAATGTCAGATAATATGAAAACAATTTCTTTCTAGAGCTCCCTGACTAGAGGACAAGATTGAGAAAGATTTGTGTTCTGACTTTCAAGTTCAGTTTATCATGTCTCTGAAATAAGAGAAATGGAGATATTGATTCAATGTGGCCTGTCACATCAGTATGAGTCATAGTCGGTGCTATTTATAACTAAATCATCTTGTTTGTTAGGCAGGCTGCAGTCCTTAGGTGGGGATCAGAAGTTTTGATGGTTGAGGGAATCGTTTCAGTCCTGGTGCTGTACCTACAGGGTGCTGTTTTGCCTCACTGTCTATTTTTTGCTTCGATGCGAGACACTGAGGTACAGCTGACAACGCCCCTGTTTCTTCCCCTCTGATTTTAAGCGCGTGGATGTGTGTGTTGGTACCAATTTGTGTGTCTGTATCGTTGCATCTTCTTGTCGTGTGTTTTCGCTTGTATGTGTCTGTGTGTGCGTGTGAGCTTGGCTGTGTTTCTAAGTGTGTTTTGGCTGCCTGCTTTGTGTGCTGCTCCTGCTGTGACAGATGGAGCGCAGCCTACGCCCAGATTAACAGACCCACATTAATGAAATCAGGGTTCTGCTTGCTGTCTAACTCTCTCTCCCTCTTCTTCACTCCATTTGTGTCTTCCTCCCCTGTCTCTCCCTCTATTTCACAGCTCTGTCTCTAAACCAAGGGCACATAGGTATTCAGAGAGAACTGTGCAGAATTGCAACCATCCCCTGGAGAGATGGGCCAGAGAGAGACAGGAGGGGAGATGGGTGGGTTGCAAAGCGAAGGGTTGAAAAGAAAGAAGAGAATAAGCAATAAAGGATAAGGTGGATAGGAAGGTAGAGAAGCGACGGACATAAACTGTTTGGGAGGGAATGACAATGACTAAATCAGAGTGATTGACTACAGCAAAGGAAAGAGAGGAAGCTGTATGAGGCTGCTGTTGCTAGGGGAAGGTGGTTAGACTAGATAGAGAGGGAGGGGGGAGAGCGCGAGAGAGCTTGCAGCATTATTCTCCATCAGCACAAGCACTGTCACCATGACTCCTACCAATGTCCTACTGCCTCACTGCAGGATGTAGTTTCCACGGCAACCATTCATGGCCCCTAATATTGGCAGGAAAGAGAGGAAAGGGGGGGGGTTGTTATATAGAAGGGAGTGCAAACATATGGTGTGGGACAAAAGGTGCTGAAGTAGGGGGTTGGGGGCGGGGTTAGACTGTGCCATCAGGTGAAGGACACGACAAAGGGAGGTGTTGACTGAAACGCACATACACGTACATGAGCAAAAGCTAAACCAGAGCAGGAGGGAGGGATATGTTTAGAAAGGGAGAGTCGGAGGTAAGAGAGGTGTAAAGTAAAGAAGAGAGCAGAGGAGTGAGTAACAGAAGGAGAGTGACCTACATTCACTTGGGCGGTGGTGTACTGCAGAGGTGGATACAGGTGTACTGTTTTCTGTATCAACATAGATTGCACACACACACATACACACACACATACACACACTGTAACATATTCACAGAGGAATAGAGAAAGACGGATTTGATTATAGTTAACAGTAATCAACCGCAGCACACACCTGTCAAAGCAAAAATAGACTCAAGGGTAAAGGCAAAAGGCCAAGTGAGGGAGAGAAAGTGTAACGAGATGATGGAGAAAAGGGTGGACCAGAGGAGACTCTGCTGAGGATTTATGCTTCATTTGGATCCTTCCATACCTTAGGACTTGACCATATGATCTGCTGTGTAGTATCTAGGACCACCCTTTACATTTACTGTATATTTATCAGATTTCTTTGAGTACATTTCGAGTGATTTCTCTGAGTGGTGGCTAAAAAGAGACTAAATGGTAGAAACTTATGAAAACAAGACAGTTTATATAATTCAAGGCTAGGTATAATATTTTATAGCTGCAGTATTTTAGTTAAGGTGTAGTTAATGCAAAAAGACTGCTGGCACATCAGAAAGGCAAGGTAGAAAAGTCTGGAAGCTGTCAGGGACTTTTCACTGTTTCTGAATTCCTCCACCCCATCTGCTTTCTGTGCTCAACTTCAGTTATTTGCTTTCCTTTATTGTCACTCTGTTTTTTGTTCCTCACTCTCTGAGTCTTTAGATATTTTGCCAGCTATCTCCCTCCCTTTCACTCTGGAGAATAAATCTAATTTTCTACTTCACCATTTTTTTTTTATCATAGCACCTACACATACTAGCATATACACACGAACACACAGCTAACAATTCAGACTCCTACACATACACCTACATTCAGTGTTATTTTTATTGTCCTTATTTTTAAGTCCTGTCACTTGGGATTGCTTGTGTCCACCATCTGCCACATGATCCAGCTGGGAGCAGACAGCAAGGTGCTCAGCCTGGCATGAAACCCTAATAAGGCAATCACACACACACACACACACACACACACACACACACACACACACTCAAACACACAAAATATGCATATGCAGAGGGATAATTGCGCTTAAAAACCTGCAACTAGGAACCAGCCATTGTCATTGTGTTATTTATTTCTTTATTTAATTTGCTGCTCACAGATTGGATATATGCTAATTTATGCAGGCACAAAAATGTATTCTTCCATCACCACCCAGGCATATCAGTGAAAACACAGACAGAGGGATATGAATTAGGTTTTATTTATTTATTTAACAAAATGGAGACACACTGCACAGCACACACCACAACAGACACAGGTGCTATCTTGAAGAAGGGTGTGGTCCCAGCTGACATTTTGCTATCGTAACAATCACAGATTTCTCAACCACTGCAGTGTGTGAAAAAAACAAAACAAAACAGAATTGCACCTTCAGGATCTTTTAATCTATTTTTTTCACTTCTCCCACCCTCCGTTTTGGTGAGCATCGTGTTTCATATCTGCATCCTTGCACTTCCTGGCCCCTCTTCTTCCTCCTCCTCTTCCTCCTCAGCTTGTTATGTAACGCTGCACTGCGCTCCACTGCGCTTCTGCCCAACTGGCCGATGGTAGGGTGAGACAAGGGGATGAATAAAGTAGACGTGACAAAATGGAGCTTGGGTAATTTAAGTGGCTGTGAAAACCTAGGGAATCACAGGGGAGCAAGAGACATTCACACATAAGGATGCTGGATCGAAGATTCCAGAGATCAAACTTAGAGGGAGATGTGGAGAAAATCAGTCTTTAATGCAAAACTATTGATTTCAGTGGCTTGAATACAGAGGGTTTAAAATTGTGCACGTTACAGATACATGGTGAGAGTAATAGAGATGGGGGCAACAGTCATCACTATGAAACAGATCAGTCATCTCCGTTTCTAATGTGCCTGGAAGTTATCATTGATGGACAAGCTCTTTAATACCCAATCACATTAATGTTACCATAAACATTGATAGGCATAATTAAGACTTGTGTTAATAACCGGGAGAGACGGGTGTTAGCTGGCTGAGTTTTCATGCAAGATTAGTTGAAAGGTCAGGGGAAATGAGCGACGGAGAGTGAGAGAGAGAGGTTGGCAGGGAAAAGAGAAGGAGGGAGGTTGTGCTTGAAGAACAGAGAGGAGTGGAAGTTTTGCTCTGCAACAGCCATCGACAAATCAGACTGAAGCAATGGCTGTGTGTGGATCAGTGTTGGCGAGGTGAATCTGTTACCATAATGGTGAAGGAAGAGAGGCAGAGGGCAAGAGGAAATAAAGAGAGAGAAGACATACAATATATGGAGACTGATAAAAGGGGTAAAATACTGAACAGGGGGAACAGATATGTACTGTCCTTAACGTCAAAATTGCATAATGTTGTTAGAAATATTTTTTCTAAACTACAAAAGAAACCATCCAAAGCAGCAACGACTATTATGACATGACCTTTTCCATTACAACAGCCGTTAAACACATCCAGACTACAGTATCTTTTTAAAAAAGAATCCAGCATAAGACATTGACCCTTTAAAGAGAGGACCCTGCCCTGCCTTATCCCTTTCCATCTGTCTGCTCTCAGCATGACTCATCACTCTCCTGGGTGTTGTTTTGTTTATGAATGTAGTTTCCATGGGGGCACTTGTGTCTCATCAAGTCCCCACATTAAGTCAGACAGGTAATTTCAAAGAAGCAAGAGAGTGGCCACTTTAGAGCAAAGCACTGCCAGCACTCCAGTATTCTGCAGTATTAATTTTGTATTTCCGTGCTCCTTTGCTTCTGTTTCTGTCTTCCTTTTGAGATTATAGAATCAGGGTCATGTTTCTGCTTGGGGAGTCAGATAAGGACTTAGCAACCGGGGGAAGACTCCTGCCTTGTAAATGAATGTGACTCTAGCTGTCTCTGTTTCTACATGTGAGGGAAGCAGTGACTGGATTTAGTCTGTCCTGACCTAATCTTCTCAGTCTCTTTGTCAAATTCTGTCTTCTCTCTGTGGCTCTTGCAGCTGTGTTGTCAGAGTCAGTGAAAGTATCAGAGCTATTTGGGGTATAATGATGTGAAACAATTCAAAGCCATGACCCAATTCATTCTTGTATGGTGGTCCCAGTCTTATTTTTAAATATATATCTGAAGGAATTAAACAACTTCAGACTAGGACTGGAACTATTTTCAATATTGAACACAGTTTCTCAATTAATTGGTTCCTTGGTCTATAAGCTGATCACAACCCAACTCAATGTCTTCAAATTGCTTCTTTTGTCCAACCAGCAGGCCAATAGCCAAAGCTATTCCATTTACAGTGTTATTAAACAGGGGAAATGAGCATTGGATAAGCTGGAACTTGCAAATTAACAATCAACTGATTATCAAAATAGTTTCTGAGTAATTATCTGTCTATTGACTGATCAATTAATCAACACATCATCTCAACTCTAATTTAGATTAGAATCTGTGTGTGTTTAAATTCACGCATTCAAAAGGATTTAATTTTATACCACTGTGCTTCAATGAGGACAGTTTCCCTGCAAAAAGAGGAGCTTTACAGCAGTTTGTGCCTCTATGACAGATTAGGACTGTTTCCAAGCAGGAGACATCATGTTTGCCATGGATTTACTTAAATGAATCCTTCACTGTGAGCAGATCTCACCGAGAGTTGGTAATTGAAAATGGTAGAATACAAGTACGACGAGTGAGCAAAATCTGAAAAAATAAAGAGGGAATAAGATTGGAGTATATTATATTTGAAAAAGGAAACCAATACACTTCATAATTTCACTAATTAAATCGTATTAATGCTAGTGATGTATGGTTGAATTAGTTTTGATTATTCACCAACTTTCATCTGTATAACAATGCAATGCAATATTGCAGCCAACACAAACCCATTAACTGCATATAAGAATTATGTTCTGTCTCAGTGATTTAATGGATAATTTAGGTATATCAGTTTATCCCTATGGTTGCTTTAACCACACATCTTTTGTATCAGTACATTCACAGTTTACGTATGCATTCTCTATGTCCAACTATATTTAGGATGACAGTTCCTTTTGTGCAAGAGATGCAGCAAGAAGAAAACTGAAACCAAACATAGTCTGCATATTTTGAGGCTGGCTGGGTAAGATAAGATTGGAAGCTGGTATTCTCTGCCCTGGGTACTGCATGAGGTCAGGCGTCTTCTTCCAGACACTGTTCCTTCTGGTTGGATGGAGCTCTGCTCAGTTAATCTCCCCTTTGGAAAGAACTCAGAAAAGGAGTCAGAGAAATAAAAGGAATATGTGAGGCAAGTGTGGCAAGTAGGTCATTGCTGTGAGGAAATAACCAAAGTGATGGGGTCTTTTGCTGGTAGACTCTGTTTAGTTTTGTTATATACTGCACATAGACATTAATGTAATGACACACACCCACAACAAGTGTGTGATTACTCCTTGATGCATGATCAGGTTGGCTGTTAATGCCCTCGTAAATATAGTTACATCAGGTAATTACTGAACACATTTACTTTGTGTCCTCTTCTCTTACCAGGCTCCTTTACAAAAAGGATTGTCGTGTGTACATGTTGGGTACAAGACATTTCTGTCCATTGTCAGATCAGTAGAGAGTACAAGACCTGTGGCAGTTGTGAAATGTGAATGTTTTCTCACCTGTCTTTTAACTACCTGGAGGCCTTTGAACTTCTTAGCTAGACCCACTCACCTTAGGAGACAGTTTACTGGTTTAACTTCTTGAACACAAAACTTTACCATACACAAACATCTGACACACAAGGGCTTTCTATATTGGGCAGAATATACAAGATCCAATAAAAGTAAAACCTTTCAGTTAAAGTCCACTAAAATGCTGCAGCATTACTTTATTACCTTTCTAAGCCTTTAACATAATGATGAAGGGTTTAATGTTTCATCAAACAGTGCCTTGGATGTTAGCTTTGGCCAGGAGGGAGCCTTTGATTCATTGCCCACTTAGCAGTCTCTTCTTGGAAACCTCCCATTAAGTTCCGCCACCTCCCCACCTTTTACAGCATGTCATGGCTGTTCCTCATGGGATGCTGTTCATTACTGACCGATTAGATTTTTACAGTGGCTGCTGTTGATGTTGGTGAACTCTCCTTGCAGTCGAAGTTTTGACACAGTAGTTCAGATTTATGTGTATTAAAGTACAGGGCAGATTTGCACTATGCCTTTTATATAATTTGCAGCAACTAATTTTATGATCAGCCACCAAAACTGCCTCCTACAGGAATGTTCTGTGAGCTCAAATGCTGCAGTTCGGTCAGGGAATTTGTCTGAGAAGAGGTCAAATTGTAGAGATACTAAATAGAGATACTTGTTAATTGCAAAACAACAGGCTGTAGTTACTGAATGATTACTATAGCCATGATAAACAAATACTTCATCTTAAAATGATATAAAACAGAAGTTGTGGTGCTCATTATATTGCCATTTTACCATATAAACCTTTATTCAGACATAAAACCGACTCTGTGAACAACCTGTACCTCAGATGCAGGAAATTATGCTTCCAAACTGGTGTTTTTCATAAATAGCATACATAGCATTAATTTAGGTGCAGAATGCATCATAAATGATATGCAAAAGGCTTAGTAAATCTCACACAGTGTGTCTGAAGAATACAAGGCAGATACATTTGATGTTTTCTTTGAGTGGGAAAATCATAACATTTTTCCATTTTAATAACCAAATCTTTTTGTAGCAAATAAATAGCAAATAAAAACTGATCATCCATCCCCCTGTGTTTCTTCCAGATGCTGAAGGGGGAGAGGTGTCCCCCCCAATGGGTGCTGGTGTAGACAGCAACAGCTGGCACTTTCGCTATGGCCCCGGCGGTCCTGGTGCACCCCCACAGCACCTGAAACCTGGCGAGGTTCCCCCAGAAGCCTTCATCATCCCTGGCTCCCCCGCCATAATATCCATCAGACAGAACCAGGGAGGAGAGGATGACAAGAGCGATTTCATCACCTTTGGAAAGAAAGAGGAGGCCAAGAAGAAAAAGAAGAAGAAGAAGGAGAAGAAAGACAAGAAGGATAAGGGGAAGGATGATGGAGATGAGTAGAGAAGCAGAAAGAGAAAATAGCAAAGAAGAAAAGGGCGTTGTTAAAACAGAGGTACCAACCAAAGTCCACTGGGCAAAAAGAAAATGTGGAAACTGTTATAGATTTTCCAATTTCATTATTACCTATTTTCACTGATAATATTTTAAATCTCTTTCTGTTATGAACCTGGCCTTACCAAGATTTATTTTACCTTCAGTCCCTTACTGAGGTAAATTATTGATCTTGCCTTGATAAACAATAAAATGATTGATTTTGCTCCACGCCCCTATGTGCCTATAAACCCCAAGGTCAACTCATGTCAGTCATCTTTTCCAAAAAGGAAGTACCACTCTTTGCCCTCGTCTTGAATTTTTCTCCTTTAACCCACTGGGCACGTTGGCACCTCTGTCTTACCCCCTCCCCAACTATGATGTGTAAACCATTCTCTCTGAGAGAACACAAATACTTTGTACAAGAACAACAAAAAGCTCTGTGCCAGCCAAGGAAAAGAAGAAAGACAAAGAAGATTGACACAGATGTATGTCATCTGGAGCTGGACACACATTACTTGTAAATAGCACAGGAGGAGAGTCACTGAAACTAAGGCTAACATGACACTGCTGCAGACTCCTCTGGTAATTACCAACAGTGTTTCCTGAGATCTCAATGAAACCACATACACACACGCGCATGCTCACACATTCAAACATGCAAACACATACATGACAAAGTAGACATGGAAAGCACTTGAGACCTAGAGAGAGGGAAATAAATAATAAAAGGAGAGAACATCAACTGACATCAAAGAAATGTGCTCAAAACTAGACACTGCAAGCTTTTTTGCCCTGCACAGTCGCCTATGCGGTGCGCATGTGTACATCAACTCTCTCAGGATGGAGGCATCATCCTTTGCAATCACTCTGCATTTGCTCACTGCATTTGAAGGACACAGAGAGCTTCATCTCCAACCAGAATCCCAACTGAGGAATGCAGAGAGCACCGGAAAGATGGAGAGATGACCTCACATTCTCCTGAGGATCAAAGAGGGGAGAGTCCAGCTGAGCTGGCCTGTGACTCCGCTTTCAGTCAGTGGACTCTGATGAAACCTTACAGAATATTAGGAGAATTTCGAGATTTTGATAACACCTTCTCTTCTCCCCCTGCTGCAGCAAAAGCTTAATGCTTTCTGCTTTGAATGTTTGGTAGCAACCAGTCCTTACCTGATACCTTGAGTTTACAACTGCTCACCTGCTTGTACTTGCCCCAAGCTGCCACGAGCCGTCCTCTCCTACCCCAACGGCCTTTTTCCCCATGGTCACCCATCCCACTGACTGCCTCTTCATGTGATGATGAAGTCTGTGAACTTGTTCTGTTTTCATTTATTCTCTAAAGAGATTCACTATTACATACCCTGGCTTTTCTTTATTTTCTTCCTCATAGCTTTAACTGCTTTGTGCGTGTCATGCCCACCCTTTATACCCTCAGACACTGCACCTAACCCCTGCTCTGACCCCCTGCTCAGGATCCATCCTGGGAATGGCCTGCTCTGAACATTGTGGTGTGCTGAGAACAGCATGGAGTAATGTGGATGAGGCCTGGGGAGGCCCAGTCGGGGGTCTATGCCCTGAACTCTTGTCAGATGTCTCTCTAAGTGCACAACGGTTCAGTGCTTTTAACTTTCGAGTACTACAGAACACTGTTCATTTCCTGTTTGTAGCCACTGATGAGAGAGGACCAGGTGGGATGAAGCAGATTAGAGGGGTGGAGGACTGGGATAAATTGAGAAGACAGGTGCCATGGGCTGGCCCTCCCCCTCGATGTACAAGAGAAGAACGTTGTTCTCCAAATTGATTGTTTAGGATCGTTGAATCACATATTAGCTTTTATGTATGCTGTAAATGTAGCGTAGAGTTTTCTATAGATTGTCTCTACATTAGTAATTGAAACCTGCTAAAAATACGGGCATCTAGGGATTCCCATCCCGCAGCTGTATCCCACCAATCCTCTCTCAGGAGGTTTTGAAAAAGGGGCGCACACATGCCTCAAGACCTGCTTCTGTTGGTTTCCCTCCCCTGCCTGTAACTTGTTGCCACGTCCCCAAAGTTTTGCGGCTCAGTATGACGTCACTCCATTAAGTGGCTGCTGCATGTACTGCTCTAAGGAAACACATACTATATAGAGAAATATATATATAAATAGATAGATGGCTATGATTTTATTCTTTTGTATTATGATTTTTCTTCATTACTCGCACAGGAGATATTTGTATGTACTTCTGTGCCAAACATCTATGTACTACAATCTTCACGCTCCACAGATGTTGTATGGCATCCACTAAACCTCTTTAGATCTTTGTAAATGCTATAGTGTGATACCTTTCAACGCAAGTTTATTATTTTTTCTTTTACTATGATTTTTGCTTTTGAGAACAAGCAAAGCAAAAAGAAAAAAAAACAACAAAAAAAAAACACACTCTGTGTCCGGCTTTGACATGACGATCTAACTAACACTGTAATATTGTAACTGAAATATGTATGATCCTATGATGAGCTATCACTTTCCTTTCACTCTAAAAAAAAAAAGACAAAATGATTGAAAAAAAATATTCCAGTGTAAAAAACCGTATATGTAGTGTATGCTTGTGTTTAGTGAGCGTTCATGCTGTCATTCTTTCCCAATGTATGGTGGTGAACTATGGTGGCAATGTGCTGTCCTAACTGGACTAGCCCAGATCTGTTGTAAAACCTTTTTTGTACACCCGCTCATCAACTGTGACAGTGAAGTAGTGAATTTCATTTATTTCAGTTATTTTCAGACTTTTTTTATTTTACCTAAATGGATACAGTGGTAATGTGTTTTGTTTATAAATCACTAATAAAGTTTTCTTTCTTAAAAAGAAATGTGAATTTATTGTCTTGGGGAATTTATGTGTGTTTTGGCCTTTTTCTTTAATTTGAAGAAATGTATTAAAATCTAATCAGTTATTTATTACAAATCAACTGACTGCCCAAAATGAGTAAAAATGCAGAATATGGTGGAATTTACATATTAGCTTTGTTGAGTACACAGTTAATCTGTATTTTTTAAATAATCTGTAATGAATAAGACTGTTTTTAATTAAAGGACAGCCTTATGTAATGAAAACCTTAATTAAAAATCTGTATCAGAATTTGTAGTTATTTTACAGGGCCCTTTATCTCAGGAGAGTGAAAAAAGGGTCAGTGTAACACTGCAGAAGAGTGGGAAAGAAAGAATCAGTAAGCGAGAGAAAGAGTACATCTCCTTACATCTGAGAGGGCAGGACTGATAACCTATCCACAGTCTGCTCTCCTCTATCACACATACTTGCACTCAACTTATTTCTCTGCACTGAAAAGCACTCATATGAAAGACACAGGCAGAATGATGTGCCCAGCACTAATGCCTCATTTGTCCTTGTTGGTCACAGATGGTCCAAACAGTCCCTTGTGAAAGGAAGCTTCCAGAAGCAATGTAATTTAATAGAGTGGCTAAGTAGATTTATTATATCCCAGTGGGTGAATTTTTAGAAAAAAATATCACAATAGAGACACATCAGTCATGCTGGCCTAGATAGAATGCAGCATTGATAATCAATAATTTTATTCAGTCAGCTACTCAGGCAGCCAGCTCAATAGTTTCCTAAACTGACATTTAGAGCTTTAGCAACTGCAACAGATTTCCAATTTTTTATTTAATTTGTTTAGAATAAACAAAATTTCAGATTTAGTCAAGGTTGAGAGTTACATAGACATGTTTGTGCATTCTTGTGTCTCTGTAGTGATTCTGCTCTTGAAATATATAAAGTTAATGAAGTCTCCCTCTCTCCAGTTTCAGCTTTCATCTGGCAGTGAGAAAGGTTCAAGAGTTCAAGTATTAAAAAAGAAAAACTGCTTGCGAAAATGCTACATCCCATTCTCTTCAGGGGACAGACAAAAATGGTCTCTATGGTTACAGCTATTTTGGGAACAGTCGCTATGGCAACAGCCTTATATACTTGGCTAACACAGGAGGGTTGAAACAGTGGGGTGCCCAGGATGAGATCAAGGTGTGTGTGTGTGTGTGTGTGTGTGTGTGTGTGTGTGTGTGTCTGTCATATGTCACAGACAGCAGATGAGTATGGCTGCTGACTGGATGATGCGACACCACACACAGTGTATCAGACTCCTCACTGACATTTCACTGTTAAGAACAGCAGATCCATGGAAGAACAACACTTTAATAAAGACCATTAACACCCACACATTTAAAATGCCTACAATTACATATTCCCATGAGCATTCACAAAATGTGCTTTGGTCTTTCTGAAATTTGGCTTGTTTGAGTTATACAAACAAATTAACAAACAAGCAAACTGGCTCAATGTGCAGAAAAGGAGCCTGCAGCGTTTGGTCTGCAGAACAGTGAATCTCTGGCTAATGAATATGGATATATATTATGGCAGAGTGAACAGAGCCATGCAAGCAGAGCAGTGCTCACTCTCTTTAAAAGCTGCGCAGTCCAGAGAAGATGTAAATGTAAATCAGTTTAAACACAACATAAACATAGACCACATTGTACAGTGCACAAGTGTACCTTCATTTATGCAATGTGGATTGCATTAACTAAGAGAGGAAGGTAAAATAGTAAAATATAAATAACTTAAATGGTCTAATAATGTGAATGGTGTCTTTAAACGCATGATAAAACATATTAAGCATATGCCAAATCAGGGTTCACTGGAACTGAAGTGTGCATGTGTTTGTCTTAGTGGGTGTGTTGGCTGGTGATGTTGCCAGCTGCAGTGACTCAGCACAACCATCATCCTGCTGAGGAAGGCGAATTGAAAGACTTGGAAGAAGCCACGATGAAGATGGAGAGATTAATGTGCACAGCAATTATGGCCTGTGGCAATAACAGCACTGCACATTACACTGTAGAGACATAGTGAGCGTGCGGAAGTGCAAAGGAGTTAATTAAACAAGGACAGACAGTAGGTTGAGAATTAAGTAAATCTGTTTCAACCTGTCATGAATCCTGTAAATGATCTTAATTGGCCTACTGGTAGCCTCAATAGAAATGAATAAGTGATGGAGTTTGCATTCAGTGAAACATTATTTTTAAATAAAAACTGTGTTGAAGTTTCTTCCATTTTGAATAATTTCATCAAAAAACAAAAGCAAAATATGCCCAGAATTTTTTTTATAAAAAGCTTGAGATAAAAAAAAAAAAAAGCCAATGAAATAATACGTTTTCATTTTGTGAGATTTAACCCCAAACTCAGTTCAGTTTATTTGGAGAAGGCACAAGGCTAAATAATAAATACTCATGGTTAAAACATTTTTAAATCTATCTATCTATCTATCTATCTATCTATCTATTTTAAAAAGATATAAGCTGTAACGAGACTGCGGGAGGAACTGGTAATTAAAAGCTACACATTAAATAGGTACTCGCGCACCTGCCTAGATGGTTTTCTATATGCAGACTGTTACCGCAAACCTTTTGCATTAAGTGTGACTTAATTTGGGTTATAGAAAGCGAGAACAGATGTGCATTAACAATAGCCTAACTGTTGTCCAAATGTATAATCTCTGCCTGCAGACGCCTAAAACACTAAACTATTGCGGTCACAATGCAGAGGTCATTTGATAGGCTAGTGTGCCAATGGCATGTGCGAGTGTAACAGAATTAGACTTCGCCCACCATGATGCAGCGCGTGTATGACATATGTCTTCGGTCCCTACCTGAAGCGCTTCATCATTTTCACCTAAATCTAACAGTTTATTGGACGTAGATGTTTGTGGGTTTACAATGTCAGGGAAACTGTGACCACATGTTATTAAACGTTACTATTTGAAAATACTACACGATGGCAGCACTTCAACGTTTACATTCACTCCCATCTGCAGCACTTGTTCTATGTGCAGGAGTGCTGAGCAGTAGGCGCCATCTCCTGGTCAAAGTATCACAGCACGTTTGGAGTCCGCAGTGGTAGTGGTACAACTGACCAGTTAGAAAAGTTTTTTATGAAAAGACTAGTTGACAAATCCTTTTTGAACTTTCACTCAGTTGATAATCAGAATTACTTACAAAAGAAAGTGTGAGTTAGACTTTCAATGTATGCTTATTTTTGTATTATTATTTGAGGCTTTCCCAAACTGTCATTCATTTTAAAATCATAATATTGAGTATAATTTCCTAAGAGATTACATTTCATTGATGTTTGAATTCAGCTCACAGATGATTTTAATTGGAGATCTTGGAAAATATATAGGCATTTAAAGTTCAGTCAGTGAATTAGAAGATTAAAGATTCCTTAAGAGATGTTGTTTTCCCTGCTTCTTCTCTCCATCTGCCAGTAAACAACCTGTATGCATCCATACAATGTGACTTACAAATATGTAAGAACAACAACAGAAAAACTAAACAAAACATATTGCAGTATCAGATCAAAATAAACCCAATGTTTGTAATATTGCACTGTTGGTGTAAAACACAGAATATTTACAAAATAACAGGCAATCAGTTAACCTTAAAATTTTGCTCCCAGGCAGCTTAAGAAAGGTTGGTTGCACATACTTGTTCTTACTGTAAAAACAGCCTTTAGCTCAGTTCTGGTACTGAGTTCCACGATAAGTAAAGATACAAATACCTAAGATTACATTTTTTCAACAAGGGTTTTTGCAGAAAAAGAAAACAGCATTTACTCTAGATAGATAAGGTCAGCTAACTATATTATAAAAACTTTGGTTCTGGCTGTTAATTATCTTCAGTAATGGACAATGACCTGAATCCCTCTACCTAGAATGCAAACAGCAGCACCCCCAAAAAACTCAGAGAAAGAAACACTTCCCATAAAAACCATATTCCAATATATTTGATATTTGAATTTTGTCACCCCTTCAGCATTAAACTGGGTTGTTCAGGAGATAAGTAAATTGTTGTCTGAGTCTGAAAATTACTGTGGGTTATTTGCTTTAAGTATTAATTGTAAGTAAGAGTGCCTTACAGTGCATAAAAGGACAATGATAGGTTCATTTTTCAGTGGTTTAATGAATCGCATCAGAAGTAGAATAAACTAGTCTTGTCCACATGAAGATAAAGTTGGCATTCACACATGGAAGAGACATTAGCTGACATTTTATAGAAGTTATGAGGCTATAGCTACATGGGAACTGTGCAAGTCTCTGAATTCTGCACAATACAGCCCTGCAAATGTTTCACAATATAAGCCATTTAGGAAATGAAGGAATTCTGTCTACTCAAATACTTGAGAGCGTTTAATGTGAAACAGGTACAGGAAGTATGGAGTTGTAAAAATGAAAAACAAGCTAAACGGGAACAGATCAGAACAATCGAGGTATCTTCATATTACAATATGACCAAATATTGAGGGAATTAGAAATAAAGGCCTGTCACTAATATAAGCCTGCTTTCAATAAAGGCCCTCTGTAGTTGAGGTAAACAAAGGTGCTGGTACTATTATACAAATTACGGTATTATTTTAAATGTTTAATAGAAATCCTACATAATGTGGCACACCTAATGGGAATGAGAATGTGGCACTTGGTAAACTAAATATTTAAACAGATATTTAAATATTTGAATATTTATATTCAATCCCGTGTTGCCGGAAGTATTTAAGGTTGCGCTCTGGTCCGTCGCTGTAATGAGTCCCCTTCCATGAATGATGTGTTTGCTAACAACTGTGTGGTCTTTCTTCTCACACGTGTAAAAGTTCCCGGGCAGTCTCAGCTGTTAACTTAATAACATAACATTAATCATAAATTAACGTCTTCACCATGGTAACCATTGTGAGGGTATCCGACACGGCAACCCAAGTGGCTAGTAACGGTAGAAAGTTAACGATATCTTAGTTAATAGTTAATAGTTAATAGTAAGTTTGTTAGCTTTAGTACTAAGCTAGCAAGATTAAACATACATTAACTGCTTTTTTTCTGTGTCGTTTTACATTTTAAATGTTAGCTGGTTGGATAAGTTACTGGAATCGACCATACAACCTGGTGAGTGACATTATTTTGGATTGTTTGTTGAATGTTGAATGTTTGTTTGGGCCAGATGCATGATGAATAACTTATCCCGACAGCATGGAGGAGAACAATTATTAATTAAATGTTGTCTTGTATCATGTTGGCCCATTTCCACCCACCACAAACGACTAAATGGGCACTGTTAATGGCCCATCAGTACAATTTGTCTGGGAATGTGTGTGTAAACCAAACCTGATACCAAAAAGTGAGCTGTTATTAATCTAATTTCAAATTACAATACCAGTGCAGCATGTTTTGTATTTCCTAGGTTGTTTCATATCAAGCTGCATGTGTCATCAGTAGAAAGGTACAGTATACTACACTAAATTTGACGGTGTTGTATTCTCTTCTTAGGTTTCTGTACTTCCTGAGAGAAAACCCTTGCTCGTGGATAATGCTGGAGATACCTGATAAACATCTTTCTGCTCATCGTTCAAAGCTACTGTACTGGTGAGTAAATTAAGTTGAATAATTTTTTTTTATCACAAATTTAGATTAAACATAAGCACTAATCTAATTAGATTATCCAATTGGTCAGTTATTCTCCAAATTCCAACAACAGAAACCAGTAGTCCACTGTGCCATGTTTTTCACGTACTAGAAATAAAATTGAAAGTTACCAGCAACTTGTGCAGAGAAAAAGAGAAACATTTGTGTGATTCAGTCGAGCTAATGCCCAGAGCAGAACACTGGAAAAGTCCACAGCATCAAATATTATCCCCATTAAAATTGTCTTTTGCGTGATTATGTGACGTCTTGGGGAGTACTACTGCATAAGGGAAAAAAACTTGTATAAAACAACTCCAGAGGGAGCTTCACAAAAAGCTGATGTATTGCCTCAAGTGATATCACTTGAGTCAGGCTCTTTTGGAGCATCAAGCTTTAAAATAAAAAAAAATACAGTGCTGCGTAGATAGAAAGTGAGGTTACCAGACCTCTGTAGCCAGCTTCTCATCTTGGCATGAGGCTAGTGGCTTAAAACTACATTAGCAGCTCCTTGCAGGACACGCCAGAATCTCTGACCAAAATTGTCGGTGAACAAGTTGCATTGTGGGTAATGCAGACAACAGGTTTTGACAAGGAAGAAAAATGCATGGAATAATAAAGAGAAGTCCAACAGTGTTATAGGAGTGCAATACTAATGTAAACTATGATATTATAGACTTAAGGCTGATTTGTAGCTTTATGTAGACTCTACGTCAAGCCTACGCAAGTGATCTGTGCCATTGTGAGCCTTTCTACCTTTGCCCTGCAAATAACACGGGGGTGGGGTTTCTATGCCGCTGTCTTAAGTTTTTTTGTATACTTAAAAGAATAGTGACCTAAACAGAAACTCTTCCTCGTCTCTCTCCTTAATCTATCTTGTGAGTTCCTTGTTTCCTGTTTTCCCCTTTGAAACAAGAGGACGAGGGGACAGACAAGAGGCAGTGTCCTACACTTGCCTGTTTGTCTGTGAGAATGTGTGTGTTTGAAGAGGCATTCCCATATAGCAACTTTAAGTAATTTTGGTTTTTCATGAGTCGCCTCCCTTCCTCAGACATCAGAAATCATAGTTGTAGCGGTCTCTGTCGGCGTGACGTGTAGTAACTTTTCAGAAGCACTTCTGTTGGACCTTTGCAAAGTCTTGTACCCCTCACAGATCAGTAATCCTGATGCTGCAATCATTGTTTCTAGAGACTTCAACCAGGCTAACCTTGAGAAAAATATGCCTGACTGCCTTTAACATATTTACAATGCCATATGAGGAATACATAATCTTGATCACCGTACACGCCTGATTCAAAAACGGTTAGAGGAAGAGGAATTGCTGCTTGTGTATTGTTGGAGACAAAATGATCTCAACAGAAAAACACTTTTTTGTAGATCAAGCCCTGCCAAGCCATGTGATCATCCTGTTCCCTCTGTCCATGGTTCTGAAATAACTAGTGCAACTGGAAACTTCTCTTTCCTTTTGAGTCACATTTTCTGAATTTCTGACATGGTTACTACTACTAATAATAAAAATGATAATATGAGTAGTGTTTTTATTGTCATCTTAATCTAATAAGAACTTCAAGTGAGATGCATATAAGCATACGTTTGCAGACTTTTATAATAAATAAGTTTTCCAAATAAGAGACCACATACATTTTGTGTTACACATTATAATTTTGATTTGATTTAATCAATAGATGTATCATTGTGAATCATGTATAGATGAGTCATGATGTCAAAACATGGATTTTGAAACCAGTCTTGTCAACATTAATTTGGCAGTCACAGTGGCTGTATTTATTATCTATATTATCTATGTATATATTGCATACTATTTCTTCTTCTATCTTGAACTTGGATTAGATTATTATTAGTGTTTGTGTGTACCTGCAGGGATGGAAAGTAATTAACAATAGCTCATTCTGGTACAAAGCTGCTCTTTTTTTATTTTGTTTTTGTACATGGTCCCTGGCAAATAAATCTAATAAACTAAACTTCTGTCATTATTGCAGTGATATAAATAATGGTTCTGGTCTGTACTCAATAAGGGGTGTCTGTAGTTACGCATGGTGCTGAAAGGTGCATTTCAACCGTGCTTTATCAGTACAAACCTAATAATGAATTTGTCTTTTTTAATCAGCACTTATTTGTGTTATAGATGAATACTCATATCACCATTAGAACTGATATTGTTGTTGCCACATATTACATGTGGCTCAAAGTGAAAGTGGGTGAAGATGAGGCAGATTTAGTCTTTGTCGAGAGTGTTGCATCGACTCATGGTGCCGCTGTAGGCCAGCACAAAGGATCACAGACATCCCCACCCACTGCTACTGCATTCAAATCGGTTGTAATTTCTCAGAGGAAGCATTTCATTCCTCGACTATTTTTCATTGTTTATGCAGTCGTAAAATGATGGATTATTGACCCTGTTTTGGAATTAGATTTTGTGGTCTGTAATATAATTTGTACAGGGCAGTGGACGTTTTTTTTCTTTTTCCAAGGATGGGAGACAAAGGATTTTCAGCGCTTCGTCCGATCCTCTGCTTCGCTATCTTTATTGTCACGCTACAGCTCGTTAATGGAGACCTGAGTTATTCTATTCCAGAAGAAATGAAACGCGAGTCTGTTATCGCAAATATAGCCAAAGATCTCGGTCTTGATCTGAGGACCTTATCTGCACGAAAGGCCCGTGTTGATTTTGAGGGGACTCGTAAACGGTACTGTGACATTAATCTAAATACTGGAGATTTAATCACATCAGAGAGAATCGACAGAGAGAGCCTTTGTGGCAAGAAACCCTCATGTGTTGTGAAAGTAGATCTGGTGTTAGAAAACCCTTTGGAGCTCCATCGACTCAGTCTTCATATTCAAGATGTAAACGACAACTCGCCGCAATTCAACGAGAATCTGATTGAAATGGAAATAAGGGAGTCAGCTGAAAAGGGTAACCGCTTCTCTATTGAGGAGGCCCATGACGCAGATATAGGTCAAAATGCTGTTCAAAGATACAACCTACAAAAGAACGACAACTTTATTCTCGCTGTTGACAGCAACAAGGTTGAACTCGTACTGGAGAATAAACTTGATAGAGAAAAGCAAAAGGAGATTAATCTGCTCCTTACAGCTTTAGATGGTGGCTCTCCTCAGAGATCAGGTACTGTAGTCATACACGTCACTGTACTGGATGCTAATGATAACGCCCCAGTGTTTAGTCAGGCCGTTTATAAAGCCAATGTGCCTGAAAACTCTCCTCCAGATACCATAGTGATTAATGTTAGTGCTACTGACGCAGATGAAGGAGTGAATGGAGATGTGACATATCAATTTGGCCACGTATCTGATGACGATGTAAATGTTTTCTCTATTGATTCTAAAACGGGAGAAATCAGAGTAAGTGGTGTGATTGACTTTGAAGAAAGTAGTTCTTTTGAAATGAGAGTGAAAGCTAAAGATGGTTTAGGACTAACTTCTTACGCCAAAGTATTAATAGATATTACTGATGAGAATGATAATGCCCCAGTTATATATCTGAAATCACTGTCTAACCCCATACCTGAGAATGTGTCACCTGGTACAGAGGTGGGTATCATTAATGTACAGGATAGAGACTCTGAGACTAACGGACAGGTCCGCTGCTCCATTCAGCAAAACGTCCCTTTTAAGTTGGTTCCTTCTATTAAAAACTATTATTCTCTGGTGACCACAGGACAACTGGACCGTGAACTAGTGTCTGATTACAACATTACAATCACTGCCACTGACGAGGGCTCTCCACCTCTGTCCTCTTCTAAAACTGTTCAGTTATCTGTTGCAGACATCAACGACAACCCACCTGTGTTTGAGGAACAGTCCTACAGCGCATATGTGACTGAAAATAACAAACCTGGCTCCACTTTATGTTCCGTTACTGCTCGAGACCCCGACTGGAGACAAAACGGTACAGTGATTTATTCTCTGTTAGCTGGTGAGGTGAACGGTGCCCCGGTGTCCTCCTATCTGTCTGTTAACGGAGACACGGGGGTGATCCACGCTGTGAGGTCGTTTGATTATGAACAGTTCAGGAGTTTTAAAGTCTACGTGATGGCCAGAGACAACGGTTCTCCTCCGCTCAGCAGCAACGTGACCGTCAGTGTCTTTATATCTGATGTGAATGACAACTCTCCTCAGATACTGTACCCCTCCCCGGAGGGCAACTCGTTCATGACCGAGCTGGTCCCCAAAGCTGCACACGGAGGCTCTCTGGTGTCCAAAGTGATAGCGGTGGACGCGGACTCCGGACAGAACGCCTGGCTGTCCTATCATATAGTCAAATCCACTGATTCGGGACTTTTCACTATTGGTCTCCACAGCGGAGAGATCAGGACACAGCGGGACATTTCTGAATCAGACAGCATGAAACAGAACCTTATTGTCTCAGTGAAAGATAACGGACAGCCCTCTCTCTCTGCCACTTGCTCCATGTATTTACTTATTTCTGATAACTTGGCTGAGGTGCCAGAACTGAAGGATATTTCTTATGATGAGAAGAATTCCAAACTGACCTCTTATCTGATCATCGCGCTGGTTTCTGTGTCCACCTTTTTTCTGACCTTCATCATCATCATCCTGGGTGTGAGGTTTTGTCGCAGGAGAAAGCCCAGACTGTTGTTTGATGGAGCAGTTGCCATCCCCAGCGCTTATCTCCCTCCTAATTACGCTGATGTTGACGGCACAGGAACTTTACGCAGCGCTTACAATTATGACGCATATCTGACAACAGGATCTAGAACCAGTGACTTTAAGTTTGTGACATCTTACAATGACAACACACTGCCTGCTGACCAGACTCTGAGGAAGAGTCCAAGTGACTTCGCTGACCCGTTCGAAGATTTAGAGCCGGCTGTAGAGGTAGGAACCGTTCAAAGTATTATTGAATCCTGGTCAAAGTGCATTTTGTTTTGTTTATTTAATCCTTCGAATGTCTTCTGTGTTTGTGTCTTCGAAATTTGTGATTGTTGAAGTGAACTGTTTACAGAATGAAGAGACAATTCTGTTTTTATGGCGCAATGCTTTCTTTTCAAATTACATCAGCAAATTCTTACATATTTTTGCCATTTTTCCATCAAAACCATTGAACTCCCGACTTTGTGTCCATTCATTAAGAGGTTTTTGTTTTATTCATTTAAACACATATGTTTCAGTACTCTAATGTTTATTCTGCGTTTTTCCTTATTAAGAGACAGTTTGTATTTTAGTCCTTGATAAACTAGTCAGCCTTAATATTTATTTTAGTTTTTTCCTTTTAGAAAGTTTCCATTTGTGTATCATCTTAAGTGGGTCTAATCACTGTTTAGTAAATCCAAATTTTTCATGACCAAGGGGTTTCTTCAACCTAATCTTTGTCAGCAGAAATGGGCCTTGTAGGAAGTTTCAGAGTTAAAAGAACATTTTTACCAACAAAGTGTGGTTATGACTTCTTTCCAGAATCATATTGTTTTTAATCAAACATATTGTGTAGTTTCTTGGGAGTCTTACTTTCACGTTGTTCGTTGTAAATCTTTTTTCAGTCATCAGTATGTGTTAGTGATCATCACTTACCAGCAAGTGATGGGCATATATAGCTCCGATTTCTAAGTCTTCCTCGGGGTAAGTGGGTGACCGATTAGGTATCAGAATAAGTCAGTGTTTACTTTTGTGAAACTGTCTTCCAGATGTAGAGTCTAACAATACTGACCAATAGACCAACTCAGCATTCAGTATATTTGGGCCATCAGCCCTACCAAATGTTGTGGTATCTGTCCATGGTGCTGAAATATTCCTCATGCGCTCAGGCACAAGCGCAACTGGAGCTGTCTTTTCTCCTTATCTACATTTTATTAAAGATAACGATAATAATTGAATATGCATGTAAATAGAAACTTCGGATTATCGTTATTTACGTCATTGCCCAACTCATTAATTTGATATGGAGCTCTTAATTAAATTTTCACATTGCGACATCTTCCTATGTGTCATTTCACAATCACGGAGGATGCATTTGCCCCATGCACATTGACTGTGAGCTCAGCTGTACTGGGTTGAACAACATCTCCAAAGGTGAGCCGAATACACGGAATAGATCGCGTGTCTGTTTAAAAAAACATGAACATACAACAAATGCACAGTTCAATTGAAAGTGAGTGAATATTATCTTAATGTAGTTTTAGAATGGATAAAGAATATTGCATTACGTAAGAATGTGACGATAAAAACATGACTCATGGTGTCGCTGTTGGCTGACAGAAAATAGGCAGTCTCCACTCCACCCACTACTACTACATAGATATGAGCTGCAGATTTTCAAGAGAAACGGTTACATTTCCGACCATATTTGAGTTGGTACATTGCTGTGAAGTGTTGGATTATTGAGTGTTTTTGAACGCTTTTAGTTTTTGTCACTGGAAAGTACACGTTACAAGAGCTGAGGACGTCTTTTTTGTCAGGATGGGAGACAAAGGATTTTCAGCGCTTCGTCCGATCCTCTGCTTCGCTTCCTTTATTGTAACGCTGCAGATCGTTAATGGAGACCTGAGTTATTCTATTCCAGAAGAAATGAAACGCGAGTCTGTTATTGCAAATATAGCCAAAGATCTCGGTCTTGATCTGAGGACCTTATCTTCACGAAAGGCCCGTGTGGATTTTGAGGGGACTCGTAAACGGTACTGTGACATTAATCTGAATACTGGAGATTTAATCACATCGGAGAGAATCGACAGAGAAAGCCTTTGTGGCAAGAAACCCTCATGTGTTGTGAAAGTAGATCTGGTGTTAGAAAACCCTTTGGAGCTTCATCGACTCAGTCTTCATATTCAAGATGTAAACGACAACTCGCCGCAATTCAACGAGAATCTGATTGAAATGGAAATAAGGGAGTCAGCAGACAAGGGTAACCGCTTCTCTATTGAGGAGGCCCATGACGCAGATATAGGTCAAAATGCTGTTCAAAGATACAACCTACAAAAGAACGACAACTTTATTCTCGCTGTTGACAGCAACAAGGTTGAACTCGTACTGGAGAATAAACTTGATAGAGAAAAGCAAAAGGAGATAAATCTGCTCCTTACAGCATTAGATGGTGGCTCTCCTCAGAGATCAGGTACTGTAGTCATACACATCACTGTGCTGGATGCTAATGATAACGCCCCAGTGTTTAGTCAGGCCGTTTATAAAGCCAATGTGCCTGAAAACTCTCCTCCAGATACCATAGTGATTAATGTTAGTGCTACAGACGCAGATGAAGGAGTGAATGGAGATGTGACATATCAATTTGGCCATGTATCTGATGACAATGTAAATGTTTTCTCTATTGATTCTAAAACGGGAGAGATCAGAGTAAGTGGTGTGATTGACTTTGAAGAAAGTAGTTCTTTTGAAATGAGAGTGAAAGCTAAAGATGGTTTAGGACTAACTTCTTACGCCAAAGTATTAATAGATGTTACTGATGAGAATGATAATGCTCCAGTGATATATCTGAAATCACTGTCTAACCCCATACCTGAGAATGTATCACCTGGTACAGAGGTGGGCATCATTAACGTACAGGATAGAGACTCTGAGACTAACGGACAGGTCCGCTGCTCCATTCAGCAAAACGTCCCTTTTAAGTTGGTTCCTTCTATTAAAAACTATTATTCTCTAGTGACCACAGGACAACTGGACCGTGAACTAGTGTCTGATTACAACATTACAATCACTGCCACTGACGAGGGCTCTCCACCTCTGTCCTCTTCTAAAACTGTGCAGTTATCTGTAGCAGACATCAACGACAACCCACCTGTGTTTGAGGAACAGTCCTACAGCGCATATGTGACTGAAAATAACAAACCTGGCTCCACTTTATGTTCCGTTACTGCTCGAGACCCCGACTGGAGACAAAACGGTACAGTGATTTATTCTCTGTTAGCTGGTGAGGTGAACGGTGCCCCGGTGTCCTCCTATCTGTCTGTTAACGGAGACACGGGGGGTGATCCACGCTGTGAGGTCGTTTGATTATGAACAGTTCAGGAGTTTTAAAGTCCACGTGATGGCCAGAGACAACGGTTCTCCTCCGCTCAGCAGCAACGTGACCGTCAGTGTCTTTATATCTGATGTGAATGACAACTCTCCTCAGATACTGTACCCCGCCCCGGAGGGCAACTCGTTCATGACCGAGCTGGTCCCCAAAGCTGCACACGGAGGCTCTCTGGTGTCCAAAGTGATAGCGGTGGACGCGGACTCCGGACAGAACGCCTGGCTGTCCTATCATATAGTCAAATCCACTGATCCGGGACTTTTCACTATTGGTCTCCACAGCGGAGAGATCAGGACACAGCGGGACATTTCTGAATCAGACAGCATGAAACAGAACCTTATTGTGTCAGTGAAAGATAACGGACAGCCCTCTCTCTCTGCCACCTGTTCCATGTATTTACTTATTTCTGATAACTTGGCTGAGGTGCCAGAACTGAAGGATATTTCTTATGATGAGAAGAATTCCAAACTGACCTCTTATCTGATCATCGCGCTGGTTTCTGTGTCCACCTTTTTTCTGACCTTCATCATCATCATCCTGGGTGTGAGGTTTTGTCGCAGGAGAAAGCCCAGACTGTTGTTTGATGGAGCAGTTGCCATCCCCAGCGCTTATCTCCCTCCTAATTACGGTGATGTTGACGGGACAGGAACTTTACGCAGCGCTTACAATTATGACGCATATCTGACAACAGGATCTAGAACCAGTGACTTTAAGTTCGTGACATCTTACAATGACAACACACTGCCTGCTGACCAGACTCTGAGGAAAAGTCCAAGTGACTTCGCTGACCCGTTCGAAGATTTAGAGCCGGCTGTAGAGGTAGGAACCGTTCAAAGTATTATTGAATCCTGGTCAAAGTGCATTTTGTTTGTTTTTTTAATCCTTCGAATGTCTTCTGTGTTTGTGTCTTCGAAATTTGTGATTGTTGAAGTGAACTGTTTACAGAATGAAGAGACAATTCTGTTTTTATGGCGCAATGCTTTCTTTTCAAATTACATCAGCAAATTCTTACATATTTTTTGCCATTTTTCAATCAAAACCATTGAACTCCCGACTTTGTGTCCATTTATTAAGAGGTTTTTGTTTTATTCATTTAAACACATATGTTTCAATACTCTGATGTTTATTCTGTGTTTTTTTTCGTTATTAAGAGACAGTTTGTATTTTAGTCCTTGATAAACTAGTCAGCCTTAATATTTATTTTAGTTTTTTCCTTTTAGAAAGTTTCCATTCGTGTATCATCTTAAGTGGGTTTAATCACTGTTAAGTAAATCCAAATCTTTCATGACCAAGGTGTTTCTTCAACCTAATCTTTGACAGCAGAAAGCATGGCGCTCGTTGAAAGTTTCAGAGTTAAAAGAACATTTTTACCAGCAAAGTGTGGTTATGACTTCTTTCCAGAATCATATTGGTTTTAATCAAACATGTTGTGTAGTTTCTTGTGAGTCTTACTTTCACGTTGTTCGTTGTAAATCTTTTTTCAGTCATCAGTATGTGTCAGTGATCATCACTTACCAGCAAGTGATGGGCATATATAGCTCCGATTTCTAAATCTTCCTCGGGGTAAGTGGGTGACCGATTAGGTCTCAGAATAAGTCAGTGTTTACTTTTGTGAAACTGTCTTCCAGATGTAGAGTCTAACAATACTGACCAATAGACCAACTCAGCATTCAGTATATTTGGGCCATCAGCCCTACCAAATGTTGTGGTATCTGTCCATGGTGCTGAAATATTCCTCATACGCTCAGGCACAAGCGCAACTAGAGCTGTCTTTTCCCTTATCTACATTTTATTAAAGATAACGATAATAACTGAATATGCATGTAAATAGAAATTTCGGATTATCGTTATTTACGTCATTGCCCAACTCATTAATTTGATATGGAGCTCTTAATTAAATTTTCACATTGCGACAGCTTCCTATATGTCATTTCACAATCACGGAGGATGCATTTGCCCCATGCACATTGACTGTGAGCTCAGCTGTACTGGGTTGAACAACATCTCCAAAGGTGAGCCGAATACACGGAATAGATCGCGTGTCTGTTTAAAAAGACATGAACGATACAACAAATGCACAGTTCAATTGAAACTTAGTGAATATTATCTTAATGTAGTTTTAGAATGGATAAAGAATATTGCATTACGTAAGAATGTGACGATAAAAACATGACTCATGGTGTCGCTGTTGGCTGACAGAAAATAGGCAGTCTCCACTCCACCCACTACTACTACATAGATATGAGCTGCTGATTTCCAAGAGAAACGGTTACATTTCCGACCATATTTTAGTTGGTACATTGTTGTGAAGTGTTGGATTATTGAGTGTTTTTGAACGGTTTTAGTTTTTGTCACTGGAAAGTACACGTTACAAGAGCTGAGGACGTCTTTTTTGTCAGGATGGGAGACAAAGGATTTTCAGCGCTTCGTCCGATCCTCTGCTTCGCTATCTTTATTGTCACGCTACAGCTCGTTAATGGAGACCTGAGTTATTCTATTCCAGAAGAAATGAAACGCGAGTCTGTTATCGCAAATATAGCCAAAGATCTGGGTCTTGATCTGAGGACCTTATCTGCACGAAAGGCCCGTGTTGATTTTGAGGGGACTCGTAAACGGTACTGTGACATTAATCTAAATACTGGAAATTTAATCACATCGGAGAGAATCGACAGAGAGAGCCTTTGTGGCAAGAAACCCTCATGTGTTGTGAAAGTAGATCTGGTGTTAGAAAACCCTCTGGAGCTTCATCGACTCAGTCTTCATATTCAAGATGTAAACGACAACTCGCCGAAATTCAGACAAAGTGTGACTGAAATGGAAATATGGGAGTCGGCCGAAAAGGGTAACCGCTTCTCTATTGAGGAGGCCCATGACGCAGATATAGGTCAAAATGCTGTTCAAAGATACAACCTACAAAAGAACGACAACTTTATTCTCGCTGTTGACAGCAACAAGGTTGAACTCGTACTGGAGAATAAACTTGATAGAGAAAAGCAAAAGGAGATGAATCTGCTCCTTACAGCTTTAGATGGTGGCTCTCCTCAGAGATCAGGTACTGTAGTCATACACGTCACTGTACTGGATGCTAATGATAACGCCCCAGTGTTTAGTCAGGCCGTTTATAAAGCCAGTCTGCCTGAAAACTCTCCTCCAGATACCATAGTGATTAATGTTAGTGCTACAGACGCAGATGAAGGAGTGAATGGAGATGTGACATATGACTTTGGCCACGTATCTGATGACGATGTAAATGTTTTCTCTATTGATCCTAAAACGGGAGAGATCAGAGTAACTGGTGTGATTGACTTTGAAGAAAGTAGTTCTTTTGAAATAAGAGTGCAAGCTAAAGATGGTTTGGGACTAACTTCTTACGCCAAAGTATTCATACATGTTACTGATAAGAATGATAATGCTCCAGTGATATATTTAAAATCACTGTCTAACCCCATACCTGAGAATGTGTCACCTGGTACAGAGGTGGGCATTATTAATGTACAGGATAGAGACTCTGAGACTAACGGACAGGTCCGCTGCTCCATTCAACAAAACGTCCCTTTTAAGTTGGTTCCTTCTATTAAAAACTATTATTCTCTGGTGACCACAGGACAACTGGACCGTGAACTAGTGTCTGATTACAACATTACAATCACTGCCACTGACGAGGGCTCTCCACCTCTGTCCTCCTCTAAAACGGTTCAGTTATCTGTAGCAGACATCAACGACAACCCACCTGTGTTTGAGGAACAGTCCTACAGCGCATATGTGACTGAAAATAACAAACCTGGCTCCACTTTATGTTCCGTTACTGCTCGAGACCCCGACTGGAGACAAAACGGTACAGTGATTTATTCTCTGTTAGCTGGTGAGGTGAACGGTGCCCCGGTGTCCTCCTATCTGTCTGTTAACGGAGACACGGGGGTGATCCACGCTGTGAGGTCGTTTGATTATGAACAGTTCAGGAGTTTTAAAGTCCACGTGATGGCCAGAGACAATGGTTCTCCTCCGCTCAGCAGCAACGTGACCGTCAGTGTTTTTATATCTGATGTGAATGACAACTCTCCTCAGATACTGTACCCCGCCCCTGAGGGCAACTCGTTCATGACCGAGCTGGTCCCCAAAGCTGCACACGGAGGCTCTCTGGTGTCCAAAGTGATAGCGGTGGACGCGGACTCCGGACAGAACGCCTGGCTGTCCTATCATATAGTCAAATCCACTGATCCGGGACTTTTCACTATTGGTCTCCACAGCGGAGAGATCAGGACACAGCGGGACATTTCTGAATCAGACAGCATGAAACAGAACCTTATTGTGTCAGTGAAAGATAACGGACAGCCCTCTCTCTCTGCCACCTGTTCCATGTATTTACTTATTTCTGATAACTTGGCTGAGGTGCCAGAACTGAAGGATATTTCTTATGATGAGAAGAATTCCAAACTGACCTCTTATCTGATCATCGCACTGGTTTCTGTGTCCACATTTTTTCTGACCTTCATCATCATCATCCTGGGTGTGAGGTTTTGTCGCAGGAGAAAGCCCAGACTGTTGTTTGATGGAGCAGTTGCCATCCCCAGCGCTTATCTCCCTCCTAATTACGCAGATGTTGACGGAACAGGAACTTTACGCAGCGCTTACAATTATGACGCATATCTGACAACAGGATCTAGAACCAGTGACTTTAAGTTCGTGACATCTTACAATGACAACACACTGCCTGCTGACCAGACTCTGAGGAAAAGTCCAAGTGACTTTGCTGACCCGTTCGAAGATTTAGAGTCGGCTGTAGAGGTAGGAACTGTTCAAAACACTTCATAGGCCAGTGTGTATTTTGGTTTATTTATTGAATCCTTCTAATGTCTAACTGATTAAGTGTTTATTTCTCCGAAATATAAAAGCGATTGTGTGTTTTTGCTAGTGAATTGTTCGCCTAATGCATGGAAACATTCCTGTTTTGGTCATTAAGTTGGAAAATTAAGTTAGCAAATGATTACATATGATATGCCTGTTGTCTTGCAACATCGTGGGGCTCCTTATCTGTGTTCATTTGTTTTTTAATTTTTACTTTTCACGTTCTTTTTTTATGAAGATAAACCCTGCATTTGATTCATTGACAAAATTATTATTTTTTATATGTAATTAAGTTCGTTGTTTTTATGAAGTGGTTAATTGTCGATTATCTTAAATGGGAGGAACTAATTCGCTATTAAGTAAAACAAAATCATACGCGACCAAGGAGTTGCTTCATCTTTATCTTTTCGAAGAGATAACTTTTGGCTCATGGGAATATATAGCTTCAAGAACATTTTCCACCGCAAAGTGTTGCTATGAGTGAAGCTGTCGCCGGAACTATTATTTGTTTTAATCCAACGTGTTGTGAAGGCTCTCGTTACTACTACATTGTCTGTTGTAAAAAAAAATGTCCTGTCATCAGCATGTGTCACTGATCACCATTTATAAACAAGTGATGGAAACATTTCCGATTTCGGAGTCAGCCTCGAGATAGCTGGGTAACAGTTTATGTCTAAGAATAAATCAGTGTTTATTGATAATAGTTAGGGACAGTTTCACAAAAGTACAGTCTGTGGACAGTGAGGAAGGACAGTTTCACAAAAGTACAGTCTGTGGACAGTGAGGAAGACATCAACACACCATTCAATAGGTCTGTGCCATCAGCCCTGCCAGAGCTCATGGTATCTGTCCATGGTGCTGAAATACTCCTCTGGCGCTCGGGTACAACCGCAACTGGAGACATGTTTTATCTCCTCAGCCTTACTGTTTTGATTTTGCTAGAACAAATGCTAATAACAATATAATTAATTAGTTAATATTGTTGTATTTTACCTTATTTCTCCAGCTCACTGTTTGACTATGGAGTGCCAAACCAAAGTTGTATATTGCCGTGTGTTAAGTTATATTGAAATCATAGTGTCAGTGAACTTTATGGTGAATGATTCGATGACATTATCTCTTATTTAAACCGTAGTATTTGTTCATCTATAGCCTGCTTCTTTTATGTGGCAATTGTTTGAAAGTTAATTTAAAATTCACTTTTTCGAAGTGAAATACAACTGAGTCCATTTGAGTTCAGCTGTACTGGGTAAACAACATGCCCACAACTGGTCCAGTTACCGTGAATAAATCGGGTGTTTGTTTTAAGAAAAGGAACGATTCACCACACATGTACGGTCCAAGTGAACGGCGAGAAAATGTAATCTCAATCTGTGTTGAGTCTTTGTGAAGAATATTTGACTACATACTACTGTGAAGATAAAAACATGACTCATGGTGTCGCTGTTGGTTAACAGAAAAAAGGCACTCACCACTCCACCCACTACTACTACATAGATATGAGCTGCAGATTTTCCAGAGAAACGGTTACATTTCCGACCATATTTGATCGTGTACATTGCTGTGAGGGTTGGATTATTGAGTGTTTTTGAACGGTTTTAGTTTTTGTCACTGGAAAGTACACGTTACAATATATGAGGACGTCGTTTATTGTCAGGATGGGAGACAAAGGATTTTCAGCGCTTCGTCCGATCCTCTGCTTCGCTTCCTTTATTGTAACGCTGCAGCTCGTTAATGGAGACCTGAGTTATTCTATTCCAGAAGAAATGAAACGCGAGTCTGTTATCGGAAATATAGCCAAAGATCTCGGTCTTGATCTGAGGACCTTATCTTCACGAAAGGCCCGTGTTGATTTTGAGGGGACTCGTAAACGGTACTGTGACATTAATCTGAATACTGGAGATTTAATCACATCGGAGAGAATCGACAGAGAAAGCCTTTGTGGCAAGAAACCATCCTGTGTTGTGAAAGTAGATCTGGTGTTAGAAAATCCTCTGGAGCTTCATCGACTAAGTCTTCATATTCAAGATGTAAACGACAACTCGCCGAAATTCAGGGAAAATTTGACTGAAATGGAAATAAGGGAGTCAGCAGTCAAGGGTAACCGCTTCTCTATTGAGGAGGCCCATGACGCAGATATAGGTCAAAATGCTGTTCAAAGATACAACCTACAAAAGAACGACAACTTTATTCTTGCCGTTGACAGCAACAAGGTTGAACTCGTACTGGAAAATAAACTTGATAGAGAAAAGCAAAAGGAGATAAATCTGCTCCTTACAGCTTTAGATGGTGGCTCTCCTCAGAGATCAGGTACTGTAGTCATACACGTCACTGTGCTGGATGCTAATGATAACGCCCCAGTGTTTAGTCAGGCCGTTTATAAAGCCAATGTGCCTGAAAACTCTCCTCCAGATACCATAGTGATTAATGTTAGTGCTACAGACGCAGATGAAGGAGTGAATGGAGATGTTACATATCAATTTGGTCACGTATCTGATGACGATATAAATGTTTTCTCTATTGATCCTAAAACGGGAGAGATCAGAGTAAGTGGTGTGATTGACTTTGAAGAAAGTAGTTCTTTTGAAATAAGAGTGCAAGCTAAAGATGGTTTAGGACTAACTTCATATGCCAAAGTATTAATAGATGTTACTGATAAGAATGATAATGCTCCAGTTATATATCTGAAATCACTGTCTAACCCCATACCTGAGAATGTGTCACCTGGTACAGAGGTGGGTATCATTAATGTACAGGATAGAGACTCTGAGAATAACGGACAGGTCCGCTGCTCCATTCAACAAAACGTCCCTTTTAAGTTGGTTCCTTCTATTAAAAACTATTATTCTCTTGTGACCACAGGACAACTGGACCGTGAACTAGTGTCTGATTACAACATTACAATCACTGCCACTGACGAGGGCTCTCCACCTCTGTCCTCCTCTAAAACTGTTCAGTTATCTGTAGCAGACATCAACGACAACCCACCTGTGTTTGAGGAACAGTCCTACAGCGCATATGTGACTGAAAATAACAAACCTGGCTCCACTTTATGTTCCGTTACTGCTCGAGACCCCGACTGGAGACAAAACGGTACAGTGATTTATTCTCTGTTAGCTGGTGAGGTGAACGGTGCACCGGTGTCCTCCTATCTGTCTGTTAACGGAGACACGGGGGTGATCCACGCTGTGAGGTCGTTTGATTATGAACAGTTCAGGAGTTTTAAAGTCTACGTGATGGCCAGAGACAACGGTTCTCCTCCGCTCAGCAGCAACGTGACCGTCAGTGTCTTTATATCTGATGTGAATGACAACTCTCCTCAGATACTGTACCCCGCCCC
Source organism: Dicentrarchus labrax (assembly GCF_905237075.1). Lineage (NCBI taxonomy): Eukaryota > Metazoa > Chordata > Actinopteri > Moronidae > Dicentrarchus > Dicentrarchus labrax. The sequence goes on along the minus strand of NW_026136713.1, from coordinate 10,380,463 downwards.
GGAGGGTAACTCCTTCATGACCGAGCTGGTCCCCAAAGCTGCACACGGAGGCTCTCTGGTGTCCAAAGTGATAGCGGTGGACGCGGACTCCGGACAGAACGCCTGGCTGTCCTATCATATAGTCAAATCCACTGATACGGGACTTTTCACTATTGGTCTCCACAGCGGAGAGATCAGGACACAGCGGGACATTTCTGAATCAGACAGCATGAAACAGAACCTTATTGTGTCAGTGAAAGATAACGGACAGCCCTCTCTCTCTGCCACCTGTTCCATGTATTTACTTATTTCTGATAACTTGGCTGAGGTGCCAGAACTGAAGGATATTTCTTATGATGAGAAGAATTCCAAACTGACCTCTTATCTGATCATTGCGCTGGTGTCTGTGTCCACCTTTTTTCTGACTTTTATCATCATCATCCTGGGTGTGAGGTTTTGTCGCAGGAGAAAGCCCAGACTGTTGTTTGATGGAGCAGTTGCCATCCCCAGCGCTTATCTTCCTCCTAATTACGCAGATGTTGACGGCACAGGAACTTTACGCAGCGCTTACAATTATGACGCATATCTGACAACAGGATCTAGAACCAGTGACTTTAAGTTTGTAACATCTTACAATGACAACACACTGCCTGCTGACCAGACTCTGAGGAAAAGTCCAAGTGACTTTGCTGATGTGTTTGGTGAATCAGATGGATCTCCAGAGGTAGGAATATTTTATCTAATCAAGATTAATTTAAAAAATATTTGTTCTCTCTTGTGTGACAGCACTGCATACCATAAATCAATATTTCTTGTGCTCACAAATACAAGGAATTTGTTTTGGATATTCATTTTAGATTCAGGCATTGTTTTTATTTGGTTGTCTTGGGTTATAGTTAGAAAGAAGTAGGTTGTTGCTTTTGAAAGCACCTTTCAAAACAATCCCTTAAATCTCTCCACATAAAACACCCATATAAGTTATCAGCATTGTTCACATTGAGACTTAATGTAATCAAGCATGACACCCAGTGCTCTATTAGCTGGTTAGTCAGTGTATTGTGAAGGGAAATTAGAGATAGGTTTCAAGCATTTAGTTCCTGTTATACTGGAGTCAGTGTATTGGAAGAGGCAAGCACATGTCTCATAATTTCATTTTCTCTTTTCAAAAAACATTCCAAATTATAACAAACTATTTACTAACAAACAAACATCCATGGTCTCACCTAGACAATTGAGGTGGCCCTGGACAGGTTTAGTGCTTGTATTATAAACTCTTTTTGGGGTGCACAGATTAATTTGGTTTTCAACAGAGTCAGTCAACCTGAAGGGAACGAGAAAGCGGAAAAGACCACTTCACCTTAACTACTTGGTGATTAACCAAAATATAACTTTAAAATTTAATAGCATGAACTAAGTCCGTAAAAGCATGTCCACAGCAAATGAATGAGAGATGCATGCATTGCTATGTACGAAGGAAGTTGTCACAAAAAAAGCAGAAGCATAAACCCTACATATGCAGAGAGAAAGAGAGTCTGATTCTACTGGTTTAAATAGTTGATGAGATAGCCAGCCAGCACAGATACCAAAAAGGCCAATCTCTTTACTCATGTGTTCTCCCTAGAGGAGAAGATACTCCTCAGGTCTCCCAATAGTAATCACTAGATATCACAACACACAATGACATGTTTTAGGAGCTGATCCTTTATCCAGTTTTCAGTTGTACCCCTTTTTAAATTGTTTTAAAGTAGAACCTCAGAGACTCCTTGTGCCATTAAAACCTGTTTCTTCCTCCTCTGTGTAAACATGCCCTTGCCCTGGATGTACGCAGATGAGGCCCTTATATGCAGCACAGTAGTGCTTTCAAGACTGATTTCATACAATGGCTCTTTATTATTAGGATATTAATTAATAAGAATTCATGGTTATTTATTTCCTTCCCATGCAAATGTTATTCATGCACAACTTTGGAAGTGGACCCTCTATGAGCATGGAAGCTCCCTAAACATATTCCATAGCAGCACACTTAATTATGTTTACTTTTTCCATTTTAGCTCTTTGGTAAATATGCATACTGTCTAAGGATGTTCATGTCTGTCATTTTATAATATTGGCTTTTTATGATGTTTCTAATTCAAGCATTCAGTGTGGAACTTTATCATTTTACACTTTTTATTGCACTCTAAGATTACTGCCTCTGTTCATCCCTCCAATACTTTTGGCCATTCACTTTCTCAGTTGTAGCCTCACATATCCAATTCTTACTGGACTGGAATAATAATCTTATACAAGAGATAAGATGGTTTGGGGCACCCTGATGGCTGCTGATTTACAGGTCAGCCAACAATTGTCTGTTTTGTTGCCACATCAACTGACAAACTACCAGGGCATTTAAATATGTCTTTTTGTTAAACTAATTTCTTATGATATTTTTAATACAAGTGATGTCTACATTTTCTGTAGTAGAACTCTCTAATAAATATTCATTGACTTAAATATTGATTACTTGTTCTATTCTGCGCGTGGATGGTGCCAAATTAAACGAACAAGAAAACAGCTACAGTGTAAACATTTAGTGTTGATCTTCCAAGTGCAGAGATAGAATTGTACTCATAGTGTCGCTGTTCACCAGCAGAGGAAACATACCTCCACCCCTTGCTCATGCTTTGTTACTCTATATGCTTTATCTTCTCCTGGTCAGATTTCAGACTTGGATGTGCTTTGGTCAGCCGTTCGCTTCAAATACACAGTTTGCAAGAAGAACTGATGTTTGATTATGTTACACTGGAGCGCACAGATTTTCACACGGGAATAATCATCATTCCACGTTTTTGAGTTATTTTCCATTCTTGTCTCAGGATGGCACACAATGGATATTCGGCGGCAGGCCTGCTTTACAGCTGTGCGTTCTTTCTTCAGCTGCTTTACATTTGTAACGGAGACGTGAGCTTTTCTATCCCAGAGGAAATGAAACCCGGATCTGTCATCGGAAATTTAGCAAAGAACCTCGCGCTCAACGTGGGGAAATTATCTGCTCGAAAGGCCCGCATTGATAGCGAGCTGAACCGTGAACGGTACTGTGACATAAACCTTAATACTGGGGATTTGATTGTAGCTCAAAGAATTGACAGAGAGGCGCTTTGCGGAGAAAAGGCATCTTGTATTCTTAAATTTGAGTTAATCTTAGAGGCACCTCTGGAGTTGCACCGCATTTCACTGCAAATAGATGATATAAACGACAATCCGCCTGTTTTTACTAAGGATGAAATAAAGATAGAAATCAATGAATTGGCTGTAAAAGGATCTCGCTTCCGTGTTTTGGAGGCACACGATATAGATATCGGGCAAAACGCTGTTCAAAGCTATGCATTACAGACGAACAATTATTTAGTGTTAAAAATTCAGTCCAAATCGGATGGGGGTAAATATGCAGAGCTAATGTTGAATAGGGAATTAGACCGCGAAGAACAGCAGGAATTGAGATTATTGCTCACTGCACTAGACGGAGGCAATCCGCAAAGAACTGGCACTGCAACTGTGCATGTGACGGTCCTGGATGCCAATGATAACGCCCCAGTGTTCAGCCAGACCGTCTATGAGGCCATTCTGCCTGAAAACTCCCCTATAGATACTCTAGTGGTTAAAGTGGCTGCAACTGATGCAGATGAAGGTCTAAATGGTGAGGTGACTTATGAATTAAGTCGTATTTCAGAAACAGGTAAAAGAGTATTTGCTTTAAATCACACCACGGGAGAAATTAAAGTAGTAGGGCCTTTGGACTTCGAGAAAGAGTCAATGTATGAAATGCGCGTAGATGCCAAAGATGGATACGGCCTCACCTCAGATTCTAAAGTGATAATTGAAATCTCCGATGTTAATGACAACCCACCTGAAATCAGTTTAAAATCACTGTCTAACCCCATACCTGAAAACGTCTCACCTGGTACAGAGGTGGGCATCATTAACGTACAGGATAGAGACTCTGAGACTAACAAACAGGTCCGCTGCTCCATTCAGCAAAACGTCCCTTTTAAGTTGGTTCCTTCTATTAAAAACTATTATTCTCTGGTGACCACAGGACAACTGGACCGTGAACTAGTGTCTGATTACAACATTACAATCACTGCCACTGACGAGGGCTCTCCACCTCTGTCCTCCTCTAAAACTGTTCAGTTATCTGTAGCAGACATCAACGACAACCCACCTGTGTTTGAGGAACAGTCCTACAGCGCATATGTGACTGAAAATAACAAACCTGGCTCCACTTTATGTTCCGTTACTGCTCGAGACCCCGACTGGAGACAAAACGGTACAGTGATTTATTCTCTGTTAGCTGGTGAGGTGAACGGTGCCCCGGTGTCCTCCTATCTGTCTGTTAACGGAGACACGGGGGTGATCCACGCTGTGAGGTCGTTTGATTATGAACAGTTCAGGAGTTTTCAAGTCCACCTGATGGCCAGAGACAATGGTTCTCCTCCGCTCAGCAGCAACGTGACCGTCAGTGTCTTTATATCTGATGTGAATGACAACTCTCCTCAGATACTGTACCCCGCCCCGGAGGGCAACTCGTTCATGACCGAGCTGGTACCCAAAGCTGCACACGGAGGCTCTCTGGTGTCCAAAGTGATAGCGGTGGACGCGGACTCCGGACAGAACGCCTGGCTGTCCTATCATATAGTCAAATCCACTGATCCGGGACTTTTCACTATTGGTCTCCACAGCGGAGAGATTAGGACACAGCGGGACATTTCTGAATCAGACAGCATGAAACAGAACCTTATTGTGTCAGTGAAAGATAACGGACAGCCCTCTCTCTCTGCCACCTGCTCCATGTATTTACTCATTTCTGATAACTTGGCTGAGGTGCCAGAACTGAAGGATATTTCTTATGATGAGAAGAATTCCAAACTGACCTCTTTTCTGATCATCGCGCTGGTTTCTGTGTCCACCTTTTTTCTGACCTTCATCATCATCATCCTGGGTGTGAGGTTTTGTCGCAGGAGAAAGCCCAGACTGTTGTTTGATGGAGCAGTTGCCATCCCCAGCGCTTATCTCCCTCCTAATTACGCAGATGTTGACGGCACAGGAACTTTACGCAGCGCTTACAATTATGACGCATATCTGACAACAGGATCTAGAACCAGTGACTTTAAGTTCGTAACATCTTACAATGACAACACACTGCCTGCTGACCAGACTCTGAGGAAAAGTCCAAGTGACTTTGCTGATGTGTTTTCTCATCCAGATGAATCTCCAGAGGTAGGCCACTGAAACAAATAAGTATTATACTTGATATCCGTGACCGCTATCTGTCATTTGCTTTTAAAATTTGCTTTCGAAAATGTCATTATTTCTTCCTGTAAATGTCAAAGTATAAAATATCATTAATCGCATTTTGAATTTAATAACAAGTTTTCTAAACTTGTGCTTAAGCAACAAGCAAAATGTTGAGCAAGGCATTTTAATGTGTTTAAGTGACTTTTGTATGATGTTGATTGTGTTTTTAGATTTTCTTAATTAATGAAAAATTTAACAGTTGGTTCAATAAATATTCAGATTACTGAGCGTATTGATGTTGCCTTCTGACATTGGTTAACTACCACATATACCTATTGGATTTCATAATTCCTTCTCTTTGTTTTTAAAGACTTTAAGAACGGTAATTTAAATGAGAGACAATTTTGGGTCTGCTCCTCGCCGCTCAGGCGCTGTCCAAGGTGCTGGATTGTGTTTTCTATATGTTGAACCAAACCCCAAATATCCCAGTAAAAGCAATTCAGTTTGTTTGTTAATATTGAAGTATGGCGCTGCATTGTTGATCATGGCAGCAATTTAGGCATTTTATCCATGAAGCGGTTTATTTGTAATATTCCAAACAAACTCACGGCGTCGCTGCTCACTTACGGATATTAGGATGTTCAGTTCTCCACCCACTGCAAAGGGAGTCATTCTAGCATTAAAACCAGGACTGCCATTGTTGCAGGAGCGGTGTACCTTAATTTCGCCATTGCGTTTTAATTCTACCAGCAACAAGGAACATTTGCGTTTCCCTATCTTCTTTCTGGAAAAACGATGTATTACAACGGAAAATCGTTGCTGAGTTTTGTCTTTGGTTGTCTTTTCTTCATCCATATCGCCAATGCAGACATCAGCTATAATATTCCGGAGGAGATGAGACCGGGATCCATTGTTGGAAATATAGCCAAGGACCTCGGCCTGGAAGTAGGGAAATTGTTTACCCGTAAGGCTCGTATTGATACAGAGGAAAGCTATCAGCACTACTGTGATATTGATTCAAAAACCGGAAATGTTGTGATCAGGGAAAGGATCGACAGAGAAGAGTTTTGTGGGGATAAGGTGTCGTGTATGCTTAAATTTGAGTTAGTCTTAGAGAGCCCTTTGGAGCTGCATCGTATTTCTCTGGCCATCCAGGATGTAAACGACAATTCGCCTGTTTTTCCAAAGGATACAATTAAACTGGAAATAAGAGAATCGGCAGACAAAGGAGCTAGATATCGTGTTAACGAAGCACATGACGCTGACATCGGACCAAATACGGTTAAACAATACAGTTTGCAAAATAATGAACACTTTGTTTTATCTGTTCGAGACGATTCTGATGGATCTAAAAACGTCGAATTGGTGTTAGACAAAGAGCTAGACCGTGAAAAAGAACACGATTTAGATTTCGTGCTGACTGCTGTTGATGGTGGTAATCCACAAAGATCAGGAACTGCCAATATACACGTGACTGTGCTGGACGCTAATGATAACGCCCCAGTGTTTGACCAAGCAGTTTACAAAGCCAGTCTACCTGAAAACTCTGCCCTTGATACTGTAGTGGTCACAGTAAGTGCCACTGATGCCGACGAGGGAGTTAATGGAGAGGTGACATATGATTTTAGCCGCATTTCAGAGAGGGCTAAAAAGGTTTTCTCACTGAACAGTAAAACTGGTGAGATAAAGGTCATTGGACCACTTGATTTCGAGACTAATTCTAAATATGAAATGCGCATTGATGCCAAAGATGGTTACGGACTTTCATCTGATTCCAAAATAATGATTGATATCACTGATGTGAACGACAATGCTCCAGTTATATATCTGAAATCACTGTCTAACCCTATACCTGAGAATGTATCACCTGGTACAGAGGTGGGCATCATTAATGTACAGGATAGAGACTCTGAGACTAACGGACAGGTCCGCTGCTCCATTCAGCAAAACGTCCCTTTTAAGTTGGTTCCTTCTATTAAAAACTATTATTCTCTGGTGACCACAGGACAACTGGACCGTGAACTAGTGTCTGATTACAACATTACAATCACTGCCACTGACGAGGGCTCTCCACCTCTGTCCTCCTCTAAAACTGTTCAGTTATCTGTAGCAGACATCAACGACAACCCACCTGTGTTTGAGGAACAGTCCTACAGCGCATATGTGACTGAAAATAACAAACCTGGCTCCACTTTATGTTCCGTTACTGCTCGAGACCCCGACTGGAGACAAAACGGTACAGTGATTTATTCTCTGTTAGCTGGTGAGGTGAACGGTGCCCCGGTGTCCTCCTATCTGTCTGTTAACGGAGACACGGGGGTGATCCACGCTGTGAGGTCGTTTGATTATGAACAGTTCAGGAGTTTTAAAGTCCACCTGATGGCCAGAGACAACGGTTCTCCTCCGCTCAGCAGCAACGTGACCGTCAGTGTCTTTATATCTGATGTGAATGACAACTCTCCTCAGATACTGTACCCCGCCCCGGAGGGCAACTCGTTCATGACCGAGCTGGTCCCCAAAGCTGCACACGGAGGCTCTCTGGTGTCCAAAGTGATAGCGGTGGACGCGGACTCCGGACAGAACGCCTGGCTGTCCTATCATATAGTCAAATCCACTGATCCGGGACTTTTCACTATTGGTCTCCACAGCGGAGAGATCAGGACACAGCGGGACATTTCTGAATCAGACAGCATGAAACAGAACCTTATTGTGTCAGTGAAAGATAACGGACAGCCCTCTCTCTCTGCCACCTGCTCCATGTATTTACTTATTTCTGATAACTTGGCTGAGGTGCCAGAACTGAAGGATATTTCTTATGATGAGAAGAATTCCAAACTGACCTCTTATCTGATCATCGCGCTGGTTTCTGTGTCCACCTTTTTTCTGACCTTCATCATCATCATCCTGGGTGTGAGGTTTTGTCGCAGGAGAAAGCCCAGACTGTTGTTTGATGGAGCAGTTGCCATCCCCAGCGCTTATCTTCCTCCTAATTACGCAGATGTTGACGGCACAGGAACTTTACGCAGCGCTTACAATTATGACGCATACCTGACAACAGGATCTAGAACCAGTGACTTTAAGTTCGTAACATCTTACAATGACAACACACTGCCTGCTGACCAGACTCTGAGGAAAAGTCCTAGTGACTTTGCTGAAGCATTTGGTCAACCAGATGAATCACCAGAGGTAGGCCGCAATGTTTTCTTGCTCAGTTGAATTTTATAATCATAATGATGACAATATTCATTATTGTTTTTCGGAATTTTAAATGTCTTTTGCCAGTTGAAGTTGAAATCAGACTTGCGGGGTTGTGCATTACAAAAACGATCCCAGACGGAACTGGTGATTATGCAGAACCATGGTACACTTCTGAAAGTGCTGGCGTAGGTGGACTCTCCGAGGTCCAAGGTTTGTGTGAATCTAAAATGCTGACTTTTAATTCAAGGCTGATTGAGATTTTACAGTAGTATTGACACTCCATATTCATGGCGTGAAAAGCATGACCGATGTGTCACTATATTTTTTTATTTTATACATATCTTCTGTGATATAGTAGATCTGATTTCAGGTATTCTTAACTGTGACACTTTTCGTCAAATGCTCAGTTGTGACATATCACAGTGTCTGGACTACATGCTTTTGAAACGGAGGGGAAACCCCGCCCAGTAAGCATGCATTTAACTCGTTTCCAGTGGAAGAGATTCCTGTGCATTTATGCTGAAGTCTTTACAGATATCAAATAAATGCATTTCAGTGAGTAATTAGGACTTACTACACACTGATATGTAGAAGTTTACATGCTCTTAAAACAACGGCTACTTGTAACCTCGGTATGTAAAAGCATTTACTCCCAACCAAATTTAGCCCGGTTTTTACCGAGGCGAAGCGACGTGGTTACACCTACACTGAAACAAATCAATATTGTAGTGGATATCCGTGACCGCTATCTGTCATTTGCTTTTTGAATTTGCTTTTGAAAATGGCATTATTCCTACTTTTTATCTGTCGAAGTTTAAAATATCATAATCACATTTTGAATTTAATAACAAGTTTTCTAAATGTGTGCTTAAGCTACAAGCAAAATGTCGAGAAAGGCATTTTAATGTGTTCAAGTGACTGTTGTACATACGATGTTGATTGTGTTTTAGATGTTCTTAATTAATGAAAAATTGAACAGTTGGTTCAATAAATATTCAGATTACTGAGCGTATTGATGTTGCTCTCTGACATTGCTTAACTACCACATATGCCTATTGGATTTCATAGTTACTACTCTTTGTTTTTAAAGACTTTAAGAATGGTAATTTAAATGAGAGAAATATTTGGGTCTGCTCCTCGCCGTTCAGGCGCTGTCCAAGGTGCTGGATTGTGTTTTCTATATATGCGCCTGTTGAACCAAACCCCAAATATCCCAGTAAAAGCATTTCAGTTTGCATCTTAACATTGAAATATAGCGCTGCATTGTTGATCATGGCAGCAATTTATGCATTTTATCCATGAAGCAGTTATTGGTAATATTCCAAACAAACTCACGGCGTCGCTGCTCACTTACGGATATTAGGATGTTCAGTTCTCCACCCACTGCAAAGGGAGTCATTCTAGCATTAAAACCAGGACTGCCATTGTTGCAGGAGCGGTGTACCTTAATTTCGCCATTGCGTTTTAATTGTACCAGCAACAAGGAACATTTGCGTCTCCCTATCTTCTTTCTGGAAAAACGATGTATTACAACGGAAAATCGTTGCTGAGTTTTGTCTTTGGTTTTCTTTTCTTCGTCCATATCGCCAATGCAGACATCAGCTATTCTATTCCGGAGGAGATGAGACCGGGATCCATTGTTGGAAATATAGCCAAGGACCTCGGCCTGGAAGTAGGGAAACTGTTCACCCGTAAGGCTCGTATTGATACAGAGGAAAGCTATCAGCACTACTGTGATATTGATCTAAAATCAGGAAATTTTGTGATCAGGGAACGAATCGACAGAGAAGAGTTTTGTGGGGAGAAGATGTCGTGTATGATTAAATTTGAGTTAGTCCTAGAGAGCCCTTTGGAGCTGCATCGTATTTCTCTGGCCATCCAGGATGTAAACGACAATTCGCCTGTTTTTCCAAAGGATACAATAAAACTGGAAATAAGCGAATCGGCCATCAAAGGAGCTAGATATCGTGTTAACGAAGCACATGACGCTGACATCGGACCAAATACGGTTAAACAATACAGTTTGCAAAATAATGAACACTTTGTTTTATCTGTTCGAGACGATTCTGATGGATCTAAAAACGTCGAATTGGTGTTAGACAAAGAGCTAGACCGTGAAAAAGAACATGATTTAAATTTCGTGCTGAATGCTGTTGATGGTGGTAATCCACAAAGATCAGGAACTGCCAATATACACGTGACTGTGCTGGACGCTAATGATAACGCCCCAGTGTTTGACCAAGCAGTTTACAAAGCCAGTCTACCTGAAAACTCTGCCCTTGATACTGTAGTCGTCACAGTAAGTGCCACTGATGCCGACGAGGGAGTTAATGGAAAGGTGACATATGATTTTAGCCGCATTTCAGAGAGGGCTAAAAAGGTTTTCTCACTGAACAGTAAAACTGGTGAGATAAAGGTCATTGGACCACTTGATTTCGAGACTAATTCTAAATATGAAATGCGCATTGATGCCAAAGATGGTTACGGACTTTCATCTGATTCCAAAGTAATGATTGATATCACTGATGTGAACGACAATGCTCCAGTTATATATCTTAAATCACTGTCTAACCCCATACCTGAGAATGTATCACCTGGTACAGAGGTGGGCATCATTAACGTACAGGATAGAGACTCTGAGAATAACAGACAGGTCCGCTGCTCCATTCAGCAAAACGTCCCTTTTAAGTTGGTTCCTTCTATTAAAAACTATTATTCTCTGGTGACCACAGGACAACTGGACCGTGAACTAGTGTCTGATTACAACATTACAATCACTGCCACTGACGAGGGCTCTCCACCTCTGTCCTCCTCTAAAACGGTTCAGTTATCTGTAGCAGATATCAACGACAACCCACCTGTGTTTGAGGAACAGTCCTACAGCGCATATGTGACTGAGAATAACAACCCTGGCTCCACTTTATGTTCCGTTATTGCTCGAGACCCCGACTGGAGACAAAACGGTACAGTGATTTATTCTCTGTTAGCTGGTGAGGTGAACGGTGCCGCGGTGTCCTCCTATCTGTCTGTTAACGGAGATACGGGGGTGATCCACGCTGTGAGGTCGTTTGATTATGAACAGTTCAGGAGTTTTAAAGTCCACGTGATGGCCAGAGACAACGGTTCTCCTCCACTCAGCAGCAACGTGACCGTCAGTGTCTTTATATCTGATGTGAATGACAACTCTCCTCAGATACTGTACCCCGCCCCTGAGGGCAACTCCTTCATGACCGAGCTGGTCCCCAAAGCTGCACACGGAGGCTCTCTGGTGTCCAAAGTGATAGCGGTGGACGCGGACTCCGGACAGAACGCCTGGCTGTCCTATCATATAGTCAAATCCACTGATCCGGGACTTTTCACTATTGGTCTCCACAGCGGAGAGATCAGGACACAGCGGGACATTTCTGAATCAGACAGCATGAAACAGAACCTTATTGTGTCAGTGAAAGATAACGGACAGCCCTCTCTCTCTGCCACCTGTTCCATGTATTTACTTATTTCTGATAACTTGGCTGAGGTGCCAGAACTGAAGGATATTTCTTATGATGAGAAGAATTCCAAACTGACCTCTTATCTGATCATCGCGCTGGTGTCTGTGTCCACCTTTTTTCTGACCTTCATCATCATCATCCTGGGTGTGAGGTTTTGTCGCAGGAGAAAGCCCAGACTGTTGTTTGATGGAGCAATTGCCATCCCCAGCGCTTATCTCCCTCCTAATTACGCTGATGTTGACGGCACAGGAACTTTACGCAGCGCTTACAATTATGACGCATATCTGACAACAGGATCTAGAACCAGTGACTTTAAGTTCGTGACATCTTACAATGACAACACACTGCCTGCTGACCAGACTCTGAGGAAAAGTCCGACCGACTTTCTTGAGGCTTTTGACGACTCTGACAATTCTCCCCAGGTAAGAATGTCTGAGTAAAAGGATCAGTATTATATTCATTTTTGATGTCAGATGCTACACTTAACCCGGAATTGGATATAAGACATTGGTCTCCATACATAATACACACACAACAAGTTTTAAGGATTAAATGCATCATTATTGACCAATAACAATTTGTTACATTTCTCACTTATGTACTAAGATACGATATTACTAAGAATTGTTTGTCTTCATCTCAAGTGAATCAAGTTGCCATCCGATTCAGATGTGTATGAATAGAAACCTCTTTCAATACAGTCAAATCAAACAATCTAAATACGTGTGAAAACAGTTGTTAGTTGTTGTTGATTCTTTGCCAGAAATATATTATACCTTTAGCAATCCTATGGTGAAGTTGTAGGTTGCATTATATTGTTCGGACTTTCTAGCATTGCACCTGTACGTTATCCCTTAGTAGTAGTTTAAAATCTTAAACTTTGGTTGTCGTGGATACTCTTTGAACATAAGCAATTTGCGTCGCTTTTATTTCTACCGACTGTGTACAATTGGACCTAACCGTATTGATGTGTTCTACCAACTTTTCTAAATATCAGTGCAGTATCTTTAGTTTCGTCACATTTAGTGTTAACTGTGCCCAACACTAGTCTGTTGGTTCTGAGGGGCTGAGTTTCGCCACAGGACCAGTAACTTAATAAGTCTGTTGTTTTGCTTTTCTTCATTTGGAAATGCCAGTTATTTAACAGACCGCTAAGTGTCGTAGCTCACTTATGAAAAAACTTTTTTTTTTTCTCTGAAGCCGAACCTGATAGTTTTCCTGAAAGTGTTTTAAAAGCAGACTTTTGCATTCCTTCTTATGTTCGTGGATAAGCTCTATCCATGGTGCTGGAAACATGGACCACTGATACATGCAAGGCAGTTTAAAGGCATGTCTCTATACGCTTCCACCAATATCAGTGAATTGTTTTAGACATCATTAAAGGCCGTGGAAATGGGGAAAAAACAATATTAATATTTTGCAAGTTAATCTTGAAAGTTACCTTATTTTGTTTTCTATTAAATATTTGTATGTGTGTCAATCAGTGCAACATGCATGGATCTCTTAGTCTTGCAATAAGTTCAAAAAGCTGCATACATCTAGGCTGCACACTGTTGCTCCTGGCAGAAGTAGTGGTTTATCTTCTGGTTATTTGGTTTAACTATATATATCCCCGTTAATTGAGGTATAATTTTGTGCTTTATATGCTTATCGGGGGACTGTCAGTATCACGCCATGACGACATCAACCATATGCCTGTTTTCTTTTAACACATGCTCTATCTGAAATGAACACTTTGTGTCGCTGTCTACCAGTTTACTAGGGAATATTGCAATGCTCTGGAGCATAACGTCTCCACCCATTGTTCCTAAGCTTTGTGTTTCCAGTTACGTTGCGGCTGTGGAGCGAGCTGTGGGATCGTGTTGCTGATTTCTGTAACGGTATTTGTCCGATTTAGTCCATCGCACACGTATTTGCGAGTTGGACTGAATGCATTTAAATATTCTGGCCTTGCTGCGGATATTTGTCGTTTGAAGAATGGAATATGAAGGATTTTCCAACCTTGGCCTGGTTACTCGCGTTTTCATCTGTCTGCTTGCTCTGCAATCGGTCAGTGCCGAGGTGAGCTATTCGATCCCAGAAGAGATGAAAGCAGGAACAGTCATCGGAAATATAGCCAAAGATCTTGGCCTGGATGTAACTACCCTGTCAACTCGCAAGGCCCGTATTGATTCCGAAGGCAATAACGAACGGTTTTGTGTTATCAGTTTGAAGACCGGGGATCTAAGTGTTGCTGAGCGGCTAGACAGAGAGAGTCTTTGTGACACAAAACCATCTTGCGTTTTAGTCCTGGAACTTGTGCTGGAGAATCCGTTAGAATTACATCGCATAAATCTACACATCCAAGATATAAATGACAACTCTCCGCAGTTCACAAGAGATTTAATTGCAATGGAAATAGGGGAGTCAGCCGAAAAGGGCACTCGTTTCTTAATAGAGGAAGCACATGACGCTGATATTGGACAAAATTCCGTTCAGAGGTACAGCCTACAAAAGAATGAAAATTTTCTTTTAATGATTGATGCTAACAGAGTTGAACTTGTTCTAGAAAATAAACTTGATAGAGAGACACAACAAGAGATTGATTTGCCTCTCACAGCCGTTGATGGTGGCTCTCCTCAGAGATCAGGTACTGTAATGATTCACGTCACTGTACTGGATGCTAATGATAACGCCCCAGTGTTCAGTCAGGCCGTCTATGAAGCCAGTCTGCCTGAAAACTCTCCTCTTGACACTGTGGTTGTTACAGTAAGTGCTACTGATGCAGATGATGGGGTTAACGGTGCCGTGACGTATGGCTTTGGTCATGTTTCAGAGACAGATGAAAAACTGTTTTCTATTGATAGTAAAAGTGGAGAAATAAGAGTCACTGGTACCACGGACTTTGAGAAGAAAAAATCCTTTGAACTACGAGTCATGGCAAAAGATGGACTGGGATTAAGTTCTTACGCTAAGGTTTACATAGACTTATCTGATGTAAATGATAATGCCCCTGTAATATATCTGAAATCACTGTCTAACCCCATACCTGAGAATGTGTCACCTGGTACAGAGGTGGGCATCATTAACGTACAGGATAGAGACTCTGAGACTAACAAACAGGTCCGCTGCTCCATTCAGCAAAACGTCCCTTTTAAATTGGTTCCTTCTATTAAAAACTATTATTCTCTGGTGACTACAGGACAACTGGACCGTGAACTAGTGTCTGATTACAACATTACAATCACTGCCACTGACGAGGGCTCTCCACCTCTGTCCTCCTCTAAAACTGTTCAGTTATCTGTAGCAGACATCAACGACAACCCACCTGTGTTTGAGGAACAGTCCTACAGCGCATATGTGACTGAAAATAACAAACCTGGCTCCACTTTATGTTCCGTTACTGCTCGGGACACCGACTGGAGACAAAACGGTACAGTGATTTATTCTCTGTTAGCTGGTGAGGTGAACGGTGCCCCGGTGTCCTCCTATCTGTCTGTTAACGGAGACACGGGGGTGATCCACGCTGTGAGGTCGTTTGATTATGAACAGTTCAGGAGTTTTAAAGTCCACGTGATGGCCAGAGACAACGGTTCTCCTCCGCTCAGCAGCAACGTGACCGTCAGTGTCTTTATATCCGATGTGAATGACAACTCTCCTCAGATACTGTACCCCGCCCCGGAGGGCAACTCGTTCTTGACCGAGCTGGTCCCCAAAGCTGCACACGGAGGCTCTCTGGTGTCCAAAGTGATAGCGGTGGACGCGGACTCCGGACAGAACGCCTGGCTGTCCTATCATATAGTCAAATCCACTGATCCGGGACTTTTAACTATTGGTCTCCACAGCGGAGAGATCAGGACACAGCGGGACATTTCTGAATCAGACAGCATGAAACAGAACCTTATTGTGTCAGTGAAAGATAACGGACAGCCCTCTCTCTCTGCCACCTGTTCCATGTATTTACTTATTTCTGATAACTTGGCTGAGGTGCCAGAACTGAAGGATATTTCTTATGATGAGAAGAATTCCAAACTGACCTCTTATCTGATCATCGCGCTGGTTTCTGTGTCCACCTTTTTTCTGACCTTCATCATCATCATCCTGGGTGTGAGGTTTTGTCGCAGGAGAAAGCCCAGACTGTTGTTTGATGGAGCAGTTGCCATCCCTAGCGCTTATCTTCCTCCTAATTACGCAGATGTTGACGGCACAGGAACTTTACGCAGCGCTTACAATTATGACGCATATCTGACAACAGGATCTAGAACCAGTGACTTTAAGTTCGTGACATCTTACAATGACAACACACTGCCTGCTGACCAGACTCTGAGGAAAAGTCCAAGTGACTTTGCTGATGTATTTGGAGACAGTGATGGTTCTCCTGAGGTAAGAGCATCAAACATTTGATTCATTATTCTATCATAAAAAAGGATGCTCGCTTTTTGAGATTTGTGGTTGATTGTGTGAAATTGATATTGATCATCGTTTCTAAAAATATGAAAAGGGTATTATCCGCAGTGATCTTAAGTAAGGCTGGGCATTTGCCTTTACAAACATTTATCATTAGGAAAAATGGGAGATGAGGATGTTATGATTTTGTCCATCTTAGGTATTACATTAACTGTTATGCTGAATTATTTTACCCAGGATTCCCAATTGTTATTTGAAAACTATTAAGTTATATCAGTGATGGATCTATTATCAGATGCATTTTGCAGTCATTGTATAGTAGTTGTCCATAGAGCCTTTTTGGCTGTCTTTACAGCATTTTGGTAGTTGGAAACACTTTAACTAGTATATGTTTTTTTAAATTACTGAAAACTTTTTACTTGTTGATAATGAGTTTGCTTTTGAACTCTGATTTAAGTTTAGAGGGACGTTTTAAATGTGTAATATTGTTCAGATTGATGCTTTACTCTTTCATAGGAAAGAATTCATAATTTTTATATCATGCAGAGGCCTTTTTTAAGGGGTTTGTTCGTTGTTTGTTATCGATGTTGAACTTTTCTTCCTTCTTTTCCATTAAAATTACAAGTGTTTCAGATTTGAGGAGTCTTATCTTGTAACATATCCTTGATTATTGATGTAGTTTTACTGGCATCTTCATATTTATTGTCCCAGATAATAGGTTACCTTTTTCCTGTTTACCTTTTGTAATGCATTTGTTTGATTTCTACAATTATGAATCTATTTCCAATATTTGTTGTATTTTGCAGTAAATTGGAGCTGTTTGTCGAGGTTTTTGAATTTTGTTAACACTGACTAGCCTGTGGAAGATTTTAATGGTGTTGAGCAAAGTGATCAGAATCCTGCAATTAAATCAAGCTTTATTCTTTTTGCAGCCTTTAATAGCTTGTTCATTTCTCTTTCTTTTGGTCTTTACGTGATAATAAAATGTAATATAGGAATAGTTTCTCGTCAGGCTTAAATCATTCCTCACATTATTTTAACAACTTGATCATTTCTTTCACTGTTGTTTTTTAGAGGATGTTGCCATAGGCTTCCGTTGTTCCCAGTGTTTGCAAACCCATTAACATTTTTGGACAAAGCATTTCTTTTGATACCTGTTAGACCATCTCAAGAAACATTTAACCACAGAGATTTGTTTACATAACACAAAACTTTATTGGTATTTTGTTCTAAAATGGGAATTTAAATGTTGAAACAGATATTAGGATTTATTTGAGTGCTTAATATGATGTGCCCTGTTGTTTTAGAAGTGGTCCTATATGTTTGATACTCTTAACATTTCTCAAGGACATTTCAACATATCATTTGTCCTGTTTAGGAATGTGCTTCCCATATGTGCCTTTTTCATATTTGTACGACTTGTACGGACCGGCTGCTAGCAGTTTCTAGAAGAGACTCACGATGTCGCTATGCACCAGCTCTAAAATAATGCATGTCGACATCCACCCACTGTTGTTGACGCGTAATGTGACTAAAGGCTGCGGTTGATCGTTCAGACAGAGACTTGGTCTTGGATTGTGTTCATTGCGGTTTAAATCCTTAATTTTCTGGCTGTGTTCCTTCACACCGACTAGGAAACGTTTCAGGTTTGCTCAAGATGGCCATCTCGGGACTCGCATTACAAAGCTGGGTCATTCTTTTGCTGATTTTTTTCCTTGCATTTAGCCAATGGAGATATTAGCTACTCTTTTCCGGAGGAGATGAAACGCGGATCCGTGATCGGAAATATCGCCAAAGACTTGGGTCTTGAAACAAGCAGACTATCCAGTCGAAAGGCCCGCATTGATACCGATGGGAGCGACAAACGTTATTGTGACATAAACCTCCGTAACGGGGATCTGACTGTTGCCGAGAGGATTGACAGAGAGGGCCTCTGTGGAGACAAAGCCTCCTGCGTCTTAAAACAAGAACTCATGTTAGAGAGTCCGCTAGAATTGCATCGAATCAGTCTGCATGTCCAGGATATAAATGATAACTCTCCGCAATTTAATAAAGAATCGATCCACATAGATATTCGTGAATCTGCTGACAAAGGTGCTCGTTTTCCAATAGAGGAAGCACATGATGCGGATATAGGCAAATATTCAGTCCAGACTTACAACCTCCAAAGAAATGAGAATTTTATTCTGGGCGTTGGAACTAATTCTGTAGAACTGGTTCTTAACAAAGAGCTTGACCGTGAAAACTTAAAGGAAATCAATCTGCTCCTTACAGCTCTGGATGGTGGTTCTCCTCAAAAGTCAGGTACCGTAGTCATTCACATCACTGTACTGGATGCTAATGATAATGTCCCAGTGTTCAGCCAGGCCGTTTATAAAGCCAGTCTACCTGAAAACTCCCCACTAGGCACTGTTGTGCTGACAGTGAGTGCTACTGATGCAGACGAGGGACTAAACGGAGATATTACATATGATTTTGGACACATTTCAGAAGATATTAAGTCAATGTTTAATATCGATCATAAGACAGGTGACATAAAAGTGACGACCACGGTTGATTTTGAAACAATGTCATCGTTTGAACTTCGTGTCACAGCAAAGGATGGTTTGGGATTAACTTCCTATGCCAAAGTCATCGTAGATGTTAGTGATATAAATGACAATGCCCCGGTAATATATCTAAAATCACTGTCTAACCCCATACCTGAGAATGTGTCACCTGGTACAGAGGTGGGCATCATTAACGTACAGGATAGAGACTCTGAGACTAACAAACAGGTCCGCTGCTCCATTCAACAAAACGTCCCTTTTAAGTTGGTTCCTTCTATTAAAAACTATTATTCTCTGGTGACCACAGGACAACTGGACCGTGAACTAGTGTCTGATTACAACATTACAATCACTGCCACTGACGAGGGCTCTCCACCTCTGTCCTCCTCTAAAACTGTTCAGTTATCTGTAGCAGACATCAACGACAACCCACCTGTGTTTGAGGAACAGTCCTACAGCGCATATGTGACTGAAAATAACAAACCTGGCTCCACTTTATGTTCCGTTACTGCTCGAGACACCGACTGGAGACAAAACGGTACAGTGATTTATTCTCTGTTAGCTGGTGAGGTGAACGGTGCCCCGGTGTCCTCCTATCTGTCTGTTAACGGAGACACGGGGGTGATCCACGCTGTGAGGTCGTTTGATTATGAACAGTTCAGGAGTTTTCAAAGTCCACCTGATGGCCAGAGACAACGGTTCTCCTCCGCTCAGCAGCAACGTGACCGTCAGTGTCTTTATATCTGATGTGAATGACAACTCTCCTCAGATACTGTACCCCGCCCCGGAGGGCAACTCGTTCATGACCGAGCTGGTCCCCAAAGCTGCACACGGAGGCTCTCTGGTGTCCAAAGTGATAGCGGTGGACGCGGACTCCGGACAGAACGCCTGGCTGTCCTATCATATAGTCAAATCCACTGATTCGGGACTTTTCACTATTGGTCTCCACAGCGGAGAGATCAGGACACAGCGGGACATTTCTGAATCAGACAGCATGAAACAGAACCTTATTGTGTCAGTGAAAGATAACGGACAGCCCTCTCTCTCTGCCACCTGTTCCATGTATTTACTTATTTCTGATAACTTGGCTGAGGTGCCAGAACTGAAGGATATTTCTTATGATGAGAAGAATTCCAAACTGACCTCTTATCTGATCATCGCGCTGGTTTCTGTGTCCACCTTTTTTCTGACCTTCATCATCATCATCCTGGGTGTGAGGTTTTGTCGCAGGAGAAAGCCCAGACTGTTGTTTGATGGAGCCGTTGCCATCCCCAGCGCTTATCTCCCTCCTACTTACGCAGATGTCGACGGCACAGGAACTTTACGCAGCGCTTACAATTATGACGCATACCTGACAACAGGATCTAGAACCAGTGACTTTAAGTTCGTGACATCTTACAATGACAACACACTGCCTGCTGACCAGACTCTGAGGAAAAGTCCTAGTGATTTCGCTGAGGTCTTTCAAGATTCGTTGGATACTCTAGAGGTAGGCGCAGTCAAATCCCTTAATCTGTGTGGATTCTTTACACCCAAACAAATTCAGATTAGTTTAGGTGACATTGTTTGAACACCACTTTTTTTCCTGTAGTTTTTAAATGGGGTGGACTGACAGAACAAAATGTCAATTGTTGTCTGTCTGGATATGTTGTCTTTAACCTCAAGTGGCTTTTTAAAACGGATTTTCTTCAAAAATGCTTATTAACCTCATTCCTCTTTCATGCGGCTGTTTTATCAAAATTACGATTTTTGGTTCAAGTGTAAATTTTTATGTCCATGATGGATTATCTAATGCAAAAAAAATATCCCAAAAGTATAGGATAATTTTCTTTCTATCACTTGCCATCCCACATTTGTTATATTGCCTATGTGTGGCCTGAGTTTCGAAATGCTTCATTGTCTTTTAAGTAATGTATATGAACGTTTTGCTTTCTCTTCCTATAATCCTTGAACTGAAATCGGCCAATGACAATCGTTTCATATGGAAGCCTACTGCTGTGGTATAAGCACCGACTTTAATCTAAATGAGGTTCAGTCAGTGCCCATAACTTATACTGGAAACCAGTTGTTGGTATGAAGACCACATTCTTCCCTAACCTGTGGCCTAGAGTGGTGGGATAATGAAGAAAGATATAGTATCAACTGATTTAGGTTATGCCAACCTGTGTGGTTTTCATGGATCCATCATATTTCTCAGCTCTTTATCATCCTTATTTATAGCTATAGCAGCTATTTCTCTTAAAGAACCCCTGGAATGGTGCTGTTTGGTATGTGAATCAGTGTATCACCTTAAGAAAAACGACCACAGTTTTGTTAGTATTACTTTCATTTTGCAGTTTGGTAAATCTTCTGAGACTCATGTTAAACATGGTCCCTGGCCCATGTTTTGCGATATACTGTGGTAACTATCCATTGTGCTGAAAACAACTCAACCCTTATGGATTTCCACTCAAAATACAGCGAATTAGTTTCAGAGAAGGAGTTGGATAGAAAAAAACAACAAGAGCTAACAGTTGTGCTTGTGGCAACAGATAGAGGCACACCTCAGAGATCGGGTACTGCAGTAATTCACGTCACTGTGCTGGATGCTAATGATAACGCCCCAGTGTTTAGTCAGGCCGTTTATAAAGCCTGTCTGCCTGAAAACTCTCCTTTAGACACTGTGGTGGTCACAGTGAGTGCAACTGATGCAGATGAGGGAGTCAATGGAGATGTGACATATGAATTTGATCACATTTCAGATGAGAGTAACAACGTGTTTTCTCTTGATCAGACAACTGGTGAAGTGAAAGTAAGTAGATCAATAGATTATGAGGAGTTGTCCTCCTATGAAATGGAAATTACTTTTGCGATATACTGTGGTAACTATCCATGGTGCTGAAAACAACCCAACCCTTATGGATTTCCACTCTCGTCACTGGAGTGCAGGAAAACAGTTTTATGGAGGTAAATACGCACTGATATTTAGAATAGAAAGCTTCCCTCTACATTTTTATTTGGCAATTTATTTATGTTTCGATTTGACTGCAGCCTAGAATATGTTGTTTTTTTCTTTCTCATCACTGACTCAATTATTCAAGTATTTTGTAATACCTACAATTTGCTCACAGTGTCGCTGTCCACTAGATTTACGTAATGGTGCTGCTTTATGTCACTCTGGCCTGCACGCCTGAACATTTCTAACCCACAATAGATTGTTCATTGCTTCAAGCAGCGACGTCGCACCGTTTATTATCTGACTTGCAATTGTTGTCCAAAGAGGATTCTGGTTCGCTGATTATTTTTATTTTAAAAGTCTTTGTTGGAGTGGATTGGGCACTGGTCTTGCATGAACATGGGACACAAAGAATTTTCCGTGCTCGGCCTGGTTATCTCGTTGGGAGTATTTCTTCTGGCGCTGCCAACCGTGTGTGGAGATGTGGCTTATTCCTTTACAGAGGAGATGAAACGCGGCTCAGTTGTCGGGAATATAGCGAAAGATATTGGACTTGAGGTGGGCAAACTCGCTGCTCGAAAGGCTCGTATTGATGCAGATGGGAACAGCAAACGGTATTGTGACATTAATCTGGGTACTGGAGATATCATTGTTGCCGATAGGATTGACAGAGAGGGGCTTTGTGGGAAAAAGGCATCCTGCATTTTAAAACAGGAACTTGTTTTAGAAAACCCTTTAGAGCTGCACCGCATTAATGTTCACGTTCAAGATATTAATGATAATTCACCACAATTTAAAAAGAATACAATCAAATTTGAAATTAGGGAATCGGCTTCTAAAGGAAGTCGCTACCGTCTAGATGAGGCCCACGATGCAGATATCGGACAAAACGCTATACAGGGCTATAGTATCGAGGCAAATGAAAACTTCAGATTGAATGTTATTGCAAAAAGCGGAGGAGGAAAATACAGCGAATTAGTTTTAGAGAAGGAGTTGGATAGAGAAAAACAACAAGAGCTAACAATTGTGCTTGTGGCAACAGACGGGGGCACACCTCAGAGATCGGGTACTGCAGTAATTCACGTCACTGTGCTGGATGCTAATGATAACGCCCCAGTGTTTAGTCAGGCCGTTTATAAGGCCAGTCTGCCTGAAAACTCTCCTTTAGACACTGTAGTGGTCACAGTGAGTGCAACTGACGCAGACGAGGGAGTCAATGGAGAGGTCACATATGAATTTGATCACATTTCAGATGAGAGTAACAACGTGTTTTCTCTTGATCAGACAACTGGTGAAGTGAAAGTAAGTGGATCAATAGATTATGAGGAGTTGTCCTCCTATGAAATGGAAATTACAGCAAAGGATGGTCTTGGATTAGTCTCATCCTCTACATTAATAATTGATATTACAGATGTTAATGACAATGCCCCTCTTACGTTTATTAAATCACTCACTAACCCCATACCTGAGAATGTGTCACCTGGTACAGAGGTGGGGATCATTAACGTGCAGGATAGAGACTCTGAGACTAACGGACAGGTCCGCTGCTCAATTCAACAAAACGTCCCTTTTAAGTTGGTTCCTTCTATTAAAAACTATTATTCTCTGGTGACCACAGGACAACTGGACCGTGAACTAGTGTCTGATTACAACATTACAATCACTGCCACTGACGAGGGCTCTCCACCTCTGTCCTCCTCTAAAACTGTTCAGTTATCTGTAGCAGACATGAACGACAACCCACCTGTGTTTGAGGAACAGTCCTACAGCGCATATGTGACTGAAAATAACAAACCTGGCTCCACTTTATGTTCAGTTACTGCTCGAGACCCCGACTGGAGACAAAACGGTACAGTGATTTATTCTCTGTTAGCTGGTGAGGTGAACGGTGCCCCGGTGTCCTCCTATCTGTCTGTTAACGGAGATACGGGGGGTGATCCACGCTGTGAGGTCGTTTGATTATGAACAGTTCAGGAGTTTTAAAGTCCACGTGATGGCCAGAGACAACGGTTCTCCTCCGCTCAGCAGCAACGTGACCGTCAGTGTCTTTATATCTGATGTGAATGACAACTCTCCTCAGATACTGTACCCCGCCCCTGAGGGCAACTCGTTCATGACCGAGCTGGTCCCCAAAGCTGCACACGGAGGCTCTCTGGTGTCCAAAGTGATAGCGGTGGACGCGGACTCCGGACAGAACGCCTGGCTGTCTTATCATATAGTCAAATCCACTGATCCGGGACTTTTCACTATTGGTCTCCACAGCGGAGAGATCAGGACACAACGGGACATTTCTGAATCAGACAGCATGAAACAGAACCTTATTGTGTCAGTGAAAGATAACGGACAGCCCTCTCTCTCTGCCACCTGTTCCATGTATTTACTTATTTCTGATAACTTGGCTGAGGTGCCAGAACTGAAGGATATTTCTTATGATGAGAAGAATTCCAAACTGACCTCTTATCTGATCATCGCGCTGGTTTCTGTGTCCACCTTTTTTCTGACCTTCATCATCATCATCCTGGGTGTGAGGTTTTGTCGCAGGAGAAAGCCCAGACTGTTGTTTGATGGAGCAGTTGCCATCCCCAGCGCTTATCTCCCTCCTAATTACGCAGATGTTGACGGCACAGGAACTTTACGCAGCGCTTACAATTATGACGCATACCTGACAACAGGATCTAGAACCAGTGACTTTAAGTTTGTGACATCTTACAATGACAACACACTGCCTGCTGACCAGACTCTGAGGAAAAGTCCAAGTGACTTTGCTGACTTTGAAGATTGTGATGACTGTCCTGAGGTAGGAACACGTGTCATGTATCTTCTGACTCCTTTAAACTTTTCATTACAACTTTAATACCCTTACAGTCATCACTTGTATTTGTCTTTCTTGTCTTATATCATTTTAGGCAATGGAACATGTGTATGAGTTGAAGTTACCCTATCTAAATTAATTCAACATTAAGAATTAGAACAATTTGCAATAAATAACTATTGGATACCCTTCTTTCTAAATTCACACTGAGCGTCAAAACACATGGATAATTCAGTGAGGACCTTTTGTACCGCTGTATGCACATATTTCAAAATCAGGGGTTCTTTGAAACGAGGCTGTTGAGATTTTTTGATATCCATTTCCCTAAAGCTTTCTTTCTTTTGAAAAATTATCCGTGTCTCTTCCTGTGTCTGTTGAGTAGATCTGCAGCTTCATCGTTGTGTCTCTGTCCTTGGTGCTGAAACTCACTGTTGCATTTGTGATGTATTTTCAGCCATCTGTCTTCTATTTTTTTTACTTTTTAAAGCCTTTTATATTACATTTTCACTCACCAAGTTTGTGTTCTGCTACATCTTTGTGCCATTTTGTAATCAGTATGCAGGCTTTGTATTACAGTTATATTTCGCTATAAGATCAGATGAGAAAATAAATAAAATAGTAGAAAAAGTGGAAGTTATTGCATGTTAGTAAATAATGTTTATGAGTGTACTTCAGTTACACATTATTTATTTTTACTGTTGTTAAGGTTTTTTAGGCAGGAAGTATTGTTATTTATCTTTTTTAAATACCACAGTAAAATTTAATTTAAACGTGTTTTTTCCACCTGTTCAACATAAAATGCACACTGTTGCTTTGCTGATTTTCTTTTGTTTGAACACACTATTTATCTTTAATTAGATGTTGTTGTGTAATTCAGGTGGTCTTTGGAGGAAGCTTTAGGCAGATTTGTATATACACTTAACAAATTATTGCAATCTATTTAATTGTAGAGAGAGAGAGAGAGAGAGAGAGAGGGAGATGAGGGGGAAGAACATGTTCAGTGGTAAAACATTGTTTAACTTTCGGGCAATATTGTGTCACTATCAAGATCTTTTATGTGGATTTCTTCAGGAGGAGACAATATCTGGTTTATAAAGTCTTACAAATATGGGAAGAAGCTTCTTACTCCACTTGAAGAAAATATATAAACATGATATCGACTCATTACACTTTTTTATACACTATTAAAATATATTTCTATTCAACCATTGCCTGCAAACGAGCTCTGAATTTGGAGTATAATGTGCATCCCTTCTGTAAAACGGTTATATATTCTTATTCCTCACGGTGTCAGTATAGACCAGCTAAGTAGTCAAATGTTCAGCCCGCTTTGCACACCACCCATTATTGGGATTGACCAACCCTGTTCTGTATAGCCTTCAACAAAGGCGACTAATGCTTGGACGGCACATACATTGATCTAATGATTATTTCGTATAATAGACACTAACGTTTTTTAATTTGTGTAGCAGCCTACTGTCTGAGTATGGTGTACACACGGAGAGTTCTTCCAAGCTACGGCTTTTTATTTCTCTTTGTTGTTGTGCTGCATTACGCACACGGAGACCTGAGCTATTCTGTACAGGAGGAGCTGAAGCGCGGATCCGTTATTGGAAATATCGCCAAGGATCTGGGATTGGAGGTGGGCAGAATTTCTGCTCGTAAAGCTCGTGTTGACATGGAAGGAAACGACAGACAATATTGTGGGATTAATCTTCGAAGCGGAGATTTAGTGGTTGCAGAAAGAATAGATAGAGAGGAGCATTGTGGAGAAAAGCCTTCGTGTGTTCTTAAATTTGACTTGCTACTAGAGAATCCATTGGAGCTACACCGGTTGTCGCTGCAGGTGCAGGATGTAAACGACAATGCGCCAATTTTCCCGAAGGATATTATAAAGCTTGAAATTAGAGAGTCAGCTGTCAAGGGAGCAAAGTATCGCATTAATGCAGCACACGACGCAGACATAGGCAAGAACTCCGTTGAAAGCTACTTTCTGCAACAAAATCCCCACTTTGTGTTTAGTATTCAGACGACTAGTGCTGGCAGTAAATATGGTGAGTTGGTTTTGGATAAGGAGTTAGACCGAGAGGAGCAGCAAGAAATGAAATTATTGCTCACAGCTGTGGATGGTGGCTCTCCTCAGAGATCCGGGACTGTAGTCATACACGTCATTGTACTGGATGCTAATGATAACGCCCCAGTGTTTACGAAGGCCGTATATACAGCCACATTACCGGAGAACTCACCTATGAAAACCCCAGTTATCACTGTAAGTGCATCAGACGCAGACGAAGGTGTGAACGGAGAGGTTACATATGAATTTAGCCGAATCTCTGATAAATCACGAAATCTTTTTTCACTTAATCAGAAAACCGGAGAAATTAGTGTAACAGGTGGAATAGATTATGAAGAGGGACCCAAATATGAAGTATTTGTTGAGGCCAAAGATGGTTATGGTCTCTCTTCAGAAGCAAAGGTGATTATTGATATCACTGATGTGAATGACAATGCTCCAGTTATATATCTGAAATCCCTGTCTAACCCCATACCTGAGAATGTGTCACCTGGTACAGAGGTGGGCATCATTAATGTACAGGATAGAGACTCTGACACTAACAAACAGGTCCGCTGCTCCATTCAGCAAAACGCCCCTTTTAAGTTGGTTCCTTCTATTAAAAACTATTATTCTCTGGTGACCACAGGACAACTGGACCGTGAACTAGTGTCTGATTACAACATTACAATCACTGCCACTGACGAGGGCTCTCCACCTCTGTCCTCCTCTAAAACTGTTCAGTTATCTGTTGCAGACATCAACGACAACCCACCTGTGTTTGAGGAACAGTCCTACAGCGCATATGTTACTGAAAATAACAAACCTGGCTCCACTTTATGTTCCGTTACTGCTCGAGACCCCGACTGGAGACAAAACGGTACAGTGATTTATTCTCTGTTACCTGGTGAGGTGAACGGTGCCCCGGTGTCCTCCTATCTGTCTGTTAACGGAGATACGGGGGTGATCCACGCTGTGAGGTCGTTTGATTATGAACAGTTCAGGAGTTTTAAAGTCAACGTGATGGCCAGAGACAACGGTTCTCCTCCGCTCAGCAGCAACGTGACCGTCAGTGTCTTTATATCTGATGTGAATGACAACTCTCCTCAGATACTGTACCCCGCCCCGGAGGGCAACTCCTTCATGACCGAGCTGGTCCCCAAAGCTGCACACGGAGGCTCTCTGGTGTCCAAAGTGATAGCGGTGGACGCGGACTCCGGACAGAACGCCTGGCTGTCCTATCATATAGTCAAATCCACTGATCCGGGACTTTTCACTATTGGTCTCCACAGCGGAGAGATCAGGACACAGCGGGACATTTCTGAATCAGACAGCATGAAACAAAACCTTATTGTGTCAGTGAAAGATAACGGACAGCCCTCTCTCTCTGCCACCTGTTCCTTGTATTTACTTATTTCTGATAACTTGGCTGAGGTGCCAGAACTGAAGGATATTTCTTATGATGAGAAGAATTCCAAACTGACCTCTTATCTGATCATCGCGCTGGTTTCTGTGTCCACCTTTTTTCTGACCTTCATCATCATCATCCTGGGTGTGAGGTTTTGTCGCAGGAGAAAGCCCAGACTGTTGTTTGATGGAGCAGTTGCCATCCCCAGCGCTTATCTTCCTCCTAATTACGCAGATGTTGACGGCACAGGAACTTTACGCAGCGCTTACAATTATGACGCATATCTGACAACAGGATCTAGAACCAGTGACTTTAAGTTCGTGACATCTTACAATGACAACACACTGCCTGCTGACCAGACTCTGAGGAAAAGTCCTAGTGACTTTGTTGACTTTGGAGATTGTGATGGTTCTCCTGAGGTAAGAACAGATATCACATCTCCTTTGGCCTTATTTTGTTTCTCTTACTCAGTAAATTTCAAACGATATAACACACTAATCCTGTTTGCTGATCCTCTCTGTCAAAGATTTTCAACAAATTTCTCTTTGATTTGTTCATTTGAAGTTAAAAGTTACTACAAGTTTTTTGGTTCTTCTCACGTTTTTCCTAAATTTGGCTCTTGAGAGTGATATTGTATAGGTGAGCATGTGATATGTATATTTCACTTGTCTATTTGGTTCCAGATTTATTAATCCTTTTCATGAGTTTGAGGGAAATCTTCCTGCAGGAAGAGGGAAGTTTTGAATGTTTAATTTTCTTCAGATTGACGCTGAACTTTTTCATAGGAAAGAATTCCTAAATTTTGTATCATGCGGAGGCCTTCTTTAAGGGGTTTGTTCTACATTTCTTCCTTCTTCTCTGTTAAAACTACAAGGGTTTCAGATCTGAGGAGTCTTATAGTGTAACATATCCTTGATTGTTGATAAAGTTTTAATGGCATCTTCATATTTATGGTCCCAGATAATAGGTTACCTGTTTGTTTTTTTACCTTTGCTAATTCATGTGTTGTGGTTTCAACGATTATTAATTTATTTCCAGTGTTTGTTGTATTTTGCAGTAAATTGGAGCTGTTTGTCCAAGTTTTTTTTTATTTAGTCAAGACTAACTAGCCTGTGGAATATTTTAATGGTGTTGAGCAAAGTGATCAGAATCCTTAAATCAAGCTTTATTATTTTTGCAGCCTTTAATAACTTGTTAGTTTTCTCTTGCTTTTGGTATCTACATGGCAAAAATGTGAGTTAAGAGTTTCTTATCAGGCTTAAATCATTCCTCACATCATTTAAATAACTTGGTCATTTCTTTCACTATTGTGTTTAAAGGATGTTGCCATAGGCTGTCGTTTTCCCCAGTGTTTGCAAACACAATAACATTTTTGGACAAAGCATTTCTTTTGATACCTGTCAGACCATCTCAAGAAACATTTAACCACACAGATTTGTTTACATAACACATGTTGAAACAGACATTAGGATTTCTTTGGGTGCTTAATACGATTTGCACTGTTTTTTTTAAAAGTGGTCCTATATGTTTGATACTCTTAACATTTCTCAAGGACATTTCAACATATCATTTGTCCTGTTTAGGAATGTGCCTCATATATGTGCCTTTTTCGTATTTGTACGACTTGTACGGACCGGCTGCTAGCAGTTTCTAGAAGAGACTCACGATGTCGCTATGCACCAGCTCTAAAATAATGCATGTCGACATCCACCCACTGTTGTTGACGCGTAATGTGACTAAAGGCTGCGGTTGATCGTTCAGACAGAGACTTGGTCTTGGATTGTGTTCATTGCGGTTTAAATCCTTAATTTTCTGGCTGTGTTCCTTCACACCGACTAGGAAACGTTTCAGGTTTGCTCAAGATGGCCATCTCGGGACTCGCATTACAAAGCTGGGTCATTCTTTTGCTGATTTTTTCCTTGCATTTAGCCAATGGAGATATTAGCTACTCTTTTCCGGAGGAGATGAAACGCGGATCCGTGATCGGAAATATCGCCAAAGACTTGGGTCTTGAAACAAGCAGACTATCCAGTCGAAAGGCCCGCATTGATACCGATGGGAGCGACAAACGTTATTGTGACATAAACCTCCGTAACGGGGATCTGACTGTTGCCGAGAGGATTGACAGAGAGGGCCTCTGTGGAGACAAAGCCTCCTGCGTCTTAAAACAAGAACTCATGTTAGAGAGTCCGCTAGAATTGCATCGAATCAGTCTGCATGTCCAGGATATAAATGATAACTCTCCGCAATTTAATAAAGAATCGATCCACATAGATATAAGTGAATCAGCTGGCAAAGGTGCTCGTTTTCCAATAGAGGAAGCACATGATGCGGATATAGGCAAATATTCAGTCCAGACTTACAACCTCCAAAGAAATGAGAATTTTATTCTGGGCGTTGGAACTAATTCTGTAGAACTGGTTCTTAACAAAGAGCTTGACCGTGAAAACTTAAAGGAAATCAATCTACTCCTTACAGCTCTGGATGGTGGTTCTCCTCAAAAGTCAGGTACCGTAGTCATTCACATCACTGTACTGGATGCTAATGATAATGTCCCAGTGTTCAGCCAGGCCGTTTATAAAGCCAGTCTACCTGAAAACTCCCCACTAGGCACTGTTGTGCTGACAGTGAGTGCTACTGATGCAGACGAGGGACTAAACGGAGATATTACATATGATTTTGGACACATTTCAGAAGATATTAAGTCAATGTTTAATATCGATCATAAGACAGGTGACATAAAAGTGACGACCACGGTTGATTTTGAAACAATGTCATCGTTTGAACTTCGTATCACAGCAAAGGATGGTTTGGGATTAACTTCCTATGCCAAAGTCATCGTAGATGTTAGTGATATAAATGACAATGCCCCGGTAATATATCTAAAATCACTGTCTAACCCCATACCTGAGAATGTGTCACCTGGTACAGAGGTGGGCATCATTAACGTGCAGGATAGAGACTCTGAGACTAACAAACAGGTCCGCTGCTCCATTCAACAAAACGTCCCTTTTAAGTTGGTTCCTTCTATTAAAAACTATTATTCTCTGGTGACCACAGGACAACTGGACCGTGAACTAGTGTCTGATTACAACATTACAATCACTGCCACTGACGAGGGCTCTCCACCTCTGTCCTCCTCTAAAACTGTTCAGTTATCTGTAGCAGACATCAACGACAACCCACCTGTGTTTGAGGAACAGTCCTACAGCGCATATGTGACTGAAAATAACAAACCTGGCTCCACTTTATGTTCCGTTACTGCTCGAGACCCCGACTGGAGACAAAACGGTACAGTGATTTATTCTCTGTTACCTGGTGAGGTGAACGGTGCCCCGGTGTCCTCCTATCTGTCTGTTAACGGAGACACGGGGGGTGATCCACGCTGTGAGGTCGTTTGATTATGAACAGTTCAGGAGTTTTAAAGTCCACGTGATGGCCAGAGACAATGGTTCTCCTCCGCTCAGCAGCAACGTGACCGTCTGTGTCTTCATATCTGATGTGAATGACAACTCTCCTCAGATACTGTACCCCGCCCCGGAGGGCAACTCGTTCATGACCGAGCTGGTCCCCAAAGCTGCACACGGAGGCTCTCTGGTGTCCAAAGTGATAGCGGTGGACGCGGACTCCGGACAGAACGCCTGGCTGTCTTATCACATAGTCAAATCCACTGATCCGGGACTTTTCACTATTGGTCTCCACAGCGGAGAGATCAGGACACAGCGGGACATTTCTGAATCAGACAGCATGAAACAGAACCTTATTGTGTCAGTGAAAGATAACGGACAGCCCTCTCTCTCGGCCACCTGTTCCATGTATTTACTTATTTCTGATAACTTGGCTGAGGTGCCAGAACTGAAGGATATTTCTTATGATGAGAAGAATTCCAAACTGACCTCTTATCTGATCATCGCGCTGGTTTCTGTGTCCACCTTTTTTCTGACCTTCATCATCATCATCCTGGGTGTGAGGTTTTGTCGCAGGAGAAAGCCCAGACTGTTGTTTGATGGAGCAGTTGCCATCCCTAGCGCTTATCTTCCTCCTAATTACGCAGATGTTGACGGCACAGGAACTTTACGCAGCGCTTACAATTATGACGCATACCTGACAACAGGATCTAGAACCAGTGACTTTAAGTTTGTGACATCTTACAATGACAACACACTGCCTGCTGACCAGACTCTGAGGAAAAGTCCAAGTGATTTTGCTGACGTATTTGGAGACAGTGATGGTTCTCCTGAGGTAGGAACACATTTCATATCACTGAACTTGTGTTCATCATCCTGAAGAATCCATTATTTTCTTTTGCTTTGACTCTTTTCAGTTGCATTATTTTTTTCTGTGTTGGTTCAGTACTCTATAATAGGTGCAAAAGTTGTTAAAAAGTCCTGATTTTGGCTAAAGAATTTGGATTTACTATTATCGATACAGTTGTTGGTGATTTAATCTCACTTTAGAATTTACCGTTTAAATATCACAACCTTTACATTTGTTCTCATTGTTCTCACCAATATGTTAGTATAAGTCGAACAATTTTCAGAGCAACTTTCATTGGTTATTTTAACCTGCCTTTGCTCCCACCCACACACCAATCGATTATGCGCGTTTGTTTGATGTGTCTACTGTTAAGGTTTTGGTTGATCTTAAAAGTGTTTGAGACAACTTGTCTATTTGAATCCACCTGGTCGTTTGCTTGTTCTCTTTTATGTTCCAGTGACGGAAAACTGCTTGTTTCTCTGTCCTTGGTGCTGTACTCAGTTTGACGCATTGATGCATTGTTAGATGTAGTTTACTTCTTTGTTTTATTATGTTGTCACTTTTTACCAGTTTGCTGGTCTGTTTCAGTAATTGTACTTTTAGTTAGATTTTGTGGAAATATTTAGGTATTTCCTGCTCATTGTTTGCATTTGAATATGTCGTCTCTATTGTCTGGTGTCATTCTGACTGCGTCTTCTCGATAATACTGTTCAGAAGTGTGTCACCATTAACATAGGCTATAAATAAACTCGGTATTTGAGCAGAAAGACGAATTTGACCCTCTGTGTTTATTCTGTGTAGCTAGTGGAGTTTCGCGTTCCTAGGTATACCCTCTATATGTTAAGTAATTGATATGTGCGTCAGTGAAAAGTCCGTCGTCGTTTACATTAATATGACAGGCAGACATTTATAAACCCTTCATGCTTTTGACAAAATGACACATTTACTCCAGTGTTTCTTTAACTTTAATGTATGTCTTTAAAGACCACATGTTGTTGTCCATTAGTACAAACTTCCATATCCAACACTGTACAACAAAAAAGGAATATATATCAACTACTCGCAGTCTAGCTTTGACAGAGCAGGTAGCGGAAATACCAGAAATAGCAGTTTCATCCTTAAAGTTTCTGTTGTATTTCATACTCTTATTCTGTTACTTAAAAAATTAAATACCAGCCGAATTTCCTTGAACTTTGCAACAACTGTTGTTCACTATCGATCTGCCTTTTAAATGATGTAAAATAAATAAAAACAAAATCCTACATCACCTTGTCATAACTTAAAAATACTCATGGTGTCAGTGTGTACCAGCTAACGAGAAGGCACGGTCATTCTCCACCCTTCTGTCTCAATGAATTTAAAGCCTCACTCTGCCATTGTATCGCTGTTGTCATAAACCGCTTCGTGGAGGACTGCAACGTGTTCATATTTGTTAATTGGAGGGAATCACGAAAGCATCGTTGATATATTTTGACCAGCTTAGAGTTTGTAACGTGGATGTGGTCTTTCTCGAATTACAATGGGATACAGTAGGTTTTCGCTTCTCTGCGGCCTTGTTTTTATTTCTCTTGTCCTCCACCCCGTCTATGGAGACGTGAGCTACTCTATCCCGGAGGAGATGAAACGTGGATCTGTAATTGGAAATATCGCTAAGGATGTGGGACTTGATTCGGGCAGACTGTCTGCTCGCAAAGCTCGTATCGATACTGAGGACAACAATGTTCAATACTGTGGCGTAAATCTCAACACCGGAGACTTGATCGTGCAAGAGAGGATCGACAGAGAAGGGCTTTGTGGGAAAAAGGCGTCATGTGTTCTTAAACAGGAACTCGTACTGGAAAATCCACTAGAACTGCACCGTATTAGTATCCGCGTTCAAGATATTAATGATAATTCACCGCAGTTTAAAGAGGATTCACTTAAGATTGAAATTCAGGAATCGGCTGTTAAGGGTTCACATTTTCTCCTGGATGAGGCGCACGATGCAGACATCGGAGAAAATGCTATTCAGGGCTACTCACTTCAGCAGAATGATAATTTCAAATTAAACGTAAACACAAAAGCAGGTGGACGAAAATATTGCGAATTAGTTTTAGACAAAGAATTAGACAGAGAGGACAAACAAGACATTATGTTATTGCTTAACGCATTTGATGGTGGTTCTCCTCAGAGATCAGGTACTGTAGTCATACACGTCACTGTACTGGATGCTAATGATAATGTACCAGTGTTTAGTCAGTCTGTCTATCAAGCAAGTCTCCCTGAAAACTCTCCTCTTGATACAGTGGTGATCTCAGTGAGTGCAAATGATGCAGATGAGGGAGTAAATGGTGAAGTTACTTACGGATTTGATCATGTTTCAGATGAAAACCAAATGTTCTCTCTGAACCCCAAAACAGGAGAAGTTACAGTTGTTGGATCTATTGATTATGAAAAAGAATCGTCATATGAAATGGGGATCAGTGCTAAAGATGGTCTGGGATTGGCGTCACATGCAACTTTGATCATTGAAATTACTGATATAAATGACAACGCTCCAGTTATATATCTGAAATCACTGTCTAACCCCATACCTGAGAATGTGTCACCTGGTACAGAGGTGGGCATCATTAACGTACAGGATAGAGACTCTGACACTAACAAACAGGTCCGCTGCACCATTCAGCAAAACGTCCCTTTTAAGTTGGTTCCTTCTATTAAAAACTATTATTCTCTGGTGACCACAGGACAACTGGACCGTGAACTAATGTCTGATTACAACATTACAATCACTGCCACTGACGAGGGCTCTCCACCTCTGTCCTCCTTTAAAACTGTTCAGTTATCTTTAGCAGACATCAACGACAACCCACCTGTGTTTGAGGAACAGTTCTACAGCGCATATGTGACTGAAAATAACAAACCTGGCTCCACTTTATGTTCCGTTACTGCTCGAGACCCCGACTGGAGACAAAACGGTACAGTGATTTATTCTCTGTTAGCTGGTGAGGTGAACGGTGCACCGGTGTCCTCCTATCTGTCTGTTAACGGAGATACGGGGGTGATCCACGCTGTGAGGTCATTTGATTATGAACAGTTCAGGAGTTTTAAAGTCCACGTGATGGCCAGAGACAACGGTTCTCCTCCGCTCAGCAGCCACGTGACCGTCAGTGTCTTTATATCTGATGTGAATGACAACTCTCCTCAGATACTGTACCCCTCCCCTGAGGGCAACTCCTTCATGACCGAGCTGGTCCCCAAAGCTGCACACGGAGGCTCTCTGGTGTCCAAAGTGATAGCGGTGGACGCGGACTCCGGACAGAACGCCTGGCTGTCCTATCACATAGTCAAATCCACTGATCCGGGACTTTTCACTATTGGTCTCCACAGCGGAGAGATCAGGACACAGCGGGACATTTCTGAATCAGACAGCATGAAACAGAACCTTATTGTGTCAGTGAAAGATAACGGACAGCCCTCTCTCTCTGCCACCTGTTCCATGTATTTACTTATTTCTGATAACTTGGCTGAGGTGCCAGAACTGAAGGATATTTCTTATGATGAGAAGAATTCCAAACTGACCTCTTATCTGATCATCGCGCTGGTTTCTGTGTCCACCTTTTTTCTGACCTTCATCATCATCATCCTGGGTGTGAGGTTTTGTCGCAGGAGAAAGCCCAGACTGTTGTTTGATGGAGCAGTTGCCATCCCTAGCGCTTATCTTCCTCCTAATTACGCAGATGTTGACGGCACAGGAACTTTACGCAGCGCTTACAATTATGACGCATATCTGACAACAGGATCTAGAACCAGTGACTTTAAGTTCGTGACATCTTACAATGACAACACACTGCCTGCTGACCAGACTCTGAGGAAAAGTCCTAGTGATTTCGCTGAGGTCTTTCAAGATTCGTTGGATACTCTAGAGGTAGGCGCAGTCAAATCCCTTAATCTGTGTGGATTCTTTACACCCAAACAAATTCAGATTAGTTTAGGTGACATTGTTTGAACACCACTTTTTTTTCTGTAGTTTTTAAATGGGGTGGACTGACAGAACAAAATGTCAATTGTTGTCTGTCTGGATATGTTGTCTTTAACCTCAAGTGGCTTTTTAAAACGGATTTTCTTCAAAAATGCTTATTAACCTCATTCCTCTTTCATGCGGCTGTTTTATCAAAATTACGATTTTTGGTTCAAGTGTAAATTTTTATGTCCATGATGGATTATCTAATGCAAAAAAAATATCCCAAAAGTATAGGATAATTTTCTTTCTATCACTTGCCATCCCACATTTGTTATATTGCCTATGTGTGGCCTGAGTTTCGAAATGCTTCATTGTCTTTTAAGTAATGTATATGAACGTTTTGCTTTCTCTTCCTATAATCCTTGAACTGAAATCGGCCAATGACAATCGTTTCATATGGAAGCCTACTGCTGCGGTATAAGCACCGACTTTAATCTAAATGAGGTTCAGTCAGTGCCCATAACTTATACTGGAAACCAGTTGTTGGTATGAAGACCACATTCTTCCCTAACCTGTGGCCTAGAGTGGTGGGATAATGAAGAAAGATATAGTATCAACTGATTTAGGTTATGCCAACCTGTGTGGTTTTCATGGATCCATCATATTTCTCAGCTCTTTATCATCCTTATTTATAGCTATAGCAGCTATTTCTCTTAAAGAACTCCTGGAATGGTGCTGTTTGGTATGTGAATCAGTGTATCACCTTAAGAAAAACGACCACAGTTTTGTTAGTATTACTTTCATTTTGCAGTTTGGTAAATCTTCTGAGACTCATGTTAAACATGGTCCCTGGCCCATGTTTTGCGATATACTGTGGTAACTATCCATTGTGCTGAAAACAACCCAACCCTTATGGATTTCCACTCAAAATACAGCGAATTAGTTTCAGAGAAGGAGTTGGATAGAAAAAAACAACAAGAGCTTACAGTTGTGCTTGTGGCAACAGATAGAGGCACACCTCAGAGATCGGGTACTGCAGTAATTCACGTCACTGTGCTGGATGCTAATGATAACGCCCCAGTGTTTAGTCAGGCCGTTTATAAAGCCTGTCTGCCTGAAAACTCTCCTTTAGACACTGTGGTGGTCACAGTGAGTGCAACTGATGCAGATGAGGGAGTCAATGGAGATGTGACATATGAATTTGATCACATTTCAGATGAGAGTAACAACGTGTTTTCTCTTGATCAGACAACTGGTGAAGTGAAAGTAAGTAGATCAATAGATTATGAGGAGTTGTCCTCCTATGAAATGGAAATTACTTTTGCGATATACTGTGGTAACTATCCATGGTGCTGAAAACAACCCAACCCTTATGGATTTCCACTCTCGTCACTGGAGTGCAGGAAAACAGTTTTATGGAGGTAAATACGCACTGATATTTAGAATAGAAAGCTTCCCTCTACATTTTTATTTGGCAATTTATTTATGTTTCGATTTGACTGCAGCCTAGAATATGTTGTTTTTTTCTTTCTCATCACTGACTCAATTATTCAAGTATTTTGTAATACCTACAATTTGCTCACAGTGTCGCTGTCCACTAGATTTACGTAATGGTGCTGCTTTATGTCACTCTGGCCTGCACGCCTGAACATTTCTAACCCACAATAGATTGTTCATTGCTTCAAGCAGCGACGTCGCACCGTTTATTATCTGACTTGCAATTGTTGTCCAAAGAGGATTCTGGTTCGCTGATTATTTTTATTTTAAAAGTCTTTGTTGGAGTGGATTGGGCACTGGTCTTGCATGAACATGGGACACAAAGAATTTTCCGTGCTCGGCCTGGTTATCTCGTTGGGAGTATTTCTTCTGGCGCTGCCAACCGTGTGTGGAGATGTGGCTTATTCCTTTACAGAGGAGATGAAACGCGGCTCAGTTGTCGGGAATATAGCGAAAGATATTGGACTTGAGGTGGGCAAACTCGCTGCTCGAAAGGCTCGTATTGATGCAGATGGGAACAGCAAACGGTATTGTGACATTAATCTGGGTACTGGAGATATCATTGTTGCCGATAGGATTGACAGAGAGGGGCTTTGTGGGAAAAAGGCATCCTGCATTTTAAAACAGGAACTTGTTTTAGAAAACCCCTTAGAGCTGCACCGCATTAATGTTCACGTTCAAGATATTAATGATAATTCACCACAATTTAAAAAGAATACAATAAAATTTGAAATTAGTGAATCGGCTTCTAAAGGAAGTCGCTACCGTCTAGATGAGGCCCACGATGCAGATATCGGACAAAACGCTATACAGGGCTATAGTATCGAGGCAAACGAAAACTTCAGCTTGAATGTTATTGCAAAAAGCGGAGGAGGAAAATACAGCGAATTAGTTTTAGAGAAGGAGTTGGATAGAGAAAAACAACAAGAGCTAACAATTGTGCTTGTGGCAACAGACGGGGGCACACCTCAGAGATCGGGTACTGCAGTAATTCACGTCACTGTGCTGGATGCTAATGATAACGCCCCAGTGTTTAGTCAGGCTATTTATAAGGCCAGTCTGCCTGAAAACTCTCCTTTAGACACTGTAGTGGTCACAGTGAGTGCAACTGACGCAGACGAGGGAGTCAATGGAGAGGTCACATATGAATTTGATCACATTTCAGATGAGAGTAACAACGTGTTTTCTCTTGATCAGACAACTGGTGAAGTGAAAGTAAGTGGATCAATAGATTATGAGGAGTTGTCCTCCTATGAAATGGAAATTACAGCAAAGGATGGTCTTGGATTAGTCTCATCCTCTACATTAATAATTGATATTACAGATGTTAATGACAATGCCCCTCTTACGTTTATTAAATCACTCACTAACCCCATACCTGAGAATGTGTCACCTGGTACAGAGGTGGGCATCATTAACGTACAGGATAGAGACTCTGAGACTAACGGACAGGTCCGCTGCTCAATTCAACAAAATGTCCCTTTTAAGTTGGTTCCTTCTATTAAAAACTATTATTCTCTGGTGACCACAGGACAACTGGACCGTGAACTAGTATCTGATTACAACATTACAATCACTGCCACTGACGAGGGCTCTCCACCTCTGTCCTCCTCTAAAACGGTTCAGTTATCTGTAGCAGACATCAACGACAACCCACCTGTGTTTGAGGAACAGTCCTACAGCGCATATGTGACTGAAAATAACAAACCTGGCTCCACTTTATGTTCCGTTACTGCTCGAGACACCGACTGGAGACAAAACGGTACAGTGATTTATTCTCTGTTACCTGGTGAGGTGAACGGTGCCCCGGTGTCCTCCTATCTGTCTGTTAACGGAGACACGGGGGTGATCCACGCTGTGAGGTCGTTTGATTATGAACAGTTCAGGAGTTTTAAAGTCCACGTGATGGCCAGAGACAACGGTTCTCCTCCGCTCAGCAGCAACGTGACCGTCAGTGTCTTTATATCTGATGTGAATGACAACTCTCCTCAGATACTGTACCCCTCCCCTGAGGGCAACTCGTTCATGACCGAGCTGGTCCCCAAAGCTGCACACGGAGGCTCTCTGGTGTCCAAAGTGATAGCGGTGGACGCGGACTCCGGACAGAACGCCTGGCTGTCCTATCATATAGTCAAATCCACTGATCCGGGACTTTTCACTATTGGTCTCCACAGCGGAGAGATCAGGACACAGCGGGACATTTCTGAATCAGACAGCATGAAACAGAACCTTATTGTGTCAGTGAAAGATAACGGACAGCCCTCTCTCTCGGCCACCTGTTCCATGTATTTACTTATTTCTGATAACTTGGCTGAGGTGCCAGAACTGAAGGATATTTCTTATGATGAGAAGAATTCCAAACTGACCTCTTATCTGATCATCGCGCTGGTTTCTGTGTCCACCTTTTTTCTGACCTTCATCATCATCATCCTGGGTGTGAGGTTTTGTCGCAGGAGAAAGCCCAGACTGTTGTTTGATGGAGCAGTTGCCATCCCTAGCGCTTATCTTCCTCCTAATTACGCAGATGTTGACGGCACAGGAACTTTACGCAGCGCTTACAATTATGACGCATATCTGACAACAGGATCTAGAACCAGTGACTTTAAGTTCGTGACATCTTACAATGACAACACACTGCCTGCTGACCAGACTCTGAGGAAAAGTCCAAGTGACTTTGCTGATGTATTTGGAGACAGTGATGGTTCTCCTGAGGTAAGAGGATCAAACATTTGATTCATTATTCTATCATAAAAAAGGATGCTTGCTTTTTGAGATTTGTGGTTGATTGTGTGAAATTGATATTGATCATCGTTTCTAAAAATATGAAAAGGGTATTTTCCCGCAGTGATTTTAAGTAAGGCTGGGCATTTGCCTTTACAAAAATTCATCATTAGGAAAAATGGGAGATGAGGATGTTATGATTTTGTCCATCTTAGGTATTACATTAACTGTTATGCTGAATTATTTTACCCAGGATTCCCAATTGTTATTTGAAAACTATTAAGTTATATCAGTGATGGATCTATTATCAGATGCATTTTGCAGTCATTGTATAGTAGTTGTCCATAGAGCCTTTTTGGCTGTCTTTACAGCATTTTGGTAGTTGGAAACACTTTAACTAGTATATGTTTTTTTAAATTACTGAAAACTTTTTACTTGTCCATAATGAGTTTGCTTTTGAACTCTGATTTAAGTTTAGAGGGACGTTTTAAATGTGTAATATTGTTCAGATTGATGCTTTACTCTTTCATAGGAAAGAATTCATAATTTTTATATCATGCAGAGGCCTTTTTTAAGGGGTTTGTTCGTTGTTTGTTATCGATGTTGAACTTTTCTTCCTTCTTTTCCATTAAAATTACAAGTGTTTTAGATTTGAGGAGTCTTATCTTGTAACATATCCTTGATTATTGATATAGTTTTACTGGCATCTT
The DNA here is from genome assembly GCF_905237075.1 of Dicentrarchus labrax. Taxonomy (NCBI): domain Eukaryota; kingdom Metazoa; phylum Chordata; class Actinopteri; family Moronidae; genus Dicentrarchus; species Dicentrarchus labrax. The sequence continues at coordinate 10,339,250 of NW_026136713.1, read as the reverse complement.
CATATTTATTGTCCCAGATAATAGGCTACCTTTTTCCTGTTTACCTTTTGTAATGTATTTGTTTGATTTCTACAATTATGAATCTATTTCCAATATTTGTTGTATTTTGCAGTAAATTGGAGCTGTTTGTCGAGGTTTTTGAATTTTGTTAACACTGACTAGCCTGTGGAAGATTTTAATGGTGTTGAGCAAAGTGATCAGAATCCTGCAATTAAATCAAGCTTTATTCTTTTTGCAGCCTTTAATAGCTTGCTCATTTCTCTTTCTTTTGGTCTTTACGTGATAATAAAATGTAATATAGGAATAGTTTCTCGTCAGGCTTAAATCATTCCTCACATTATTTTAACAACTTGATCATTTCTTTCACTGTTGTTTTTTAGAGGATGTTGCCATAGGCTTCCGTTGTTCCCAGTGTTTGCAAACTATTAACATTTTTGGACAAAGCATTTCTTTTGATACCATTTAGACCATCTCAAGAAACATTTAACCACAGAGATTTGTTTACATAACACAAAACTTTATAGGTATTTTGTTTAAAATGGGAATTTAAATGTTGAAACAGATATTAGGATTTATTTGAGTGCTTAATATGATGTGCCCTGTTGTTTTAGAAGTGGTCTTATATGTTTGATACTCTTAACATTTCTCAAGGACATTTCAACATATAATTTCTCCTGTAAAGGAATGTGCCTCATATATGTGCCTTTTTCATATTTGTACGACTTGTACGACCGGGTGCTAGTGAAAGTATGCAGTTTCTAGAAGAGACTCACGATGTCGCTATGCACCAGCTCTAAAATAATGCATGTCGACATCCACCGACTGTTGTTGACGCGTAATGTGACTAAAGGCTGCGGTTGATCGTTCAGACAGAGACTTGGTCTTGGATTGTGTTCATTGCGTTTTAAATCCTTAATTTTCTGGCTGTGTTCCTTCACACCGACTAGGAAACGTTTCAGGTTTGCTCAAGATGGCCATCTCGGGACTCGCATTACAAAGCTGGGTCATTCTTTTGCTGATTTTTTCCTTGCATTTAGCCAATGGAGATATTAGCTACTCTTTTCCGGAGGAGATGAAACGCGGATCCGTGATCGGAAATATCGCCAAAGACTTGGGTCTTGAAACAAGCAGACTATCCAGTCGAAAGGCCCGCATTGATACCGATGGGAGCGACAAACGTTATTGTGACATAAACCTCCGTAACGGGGATCTGACTGTTGCCGAGAGGATTGACAGAGAGGGCCTCTGTGGAGACAAAGCCTCCTGCGTCTTAAAACAAGAACTCATGTTAGAGAGTCCGCTAGAATTGCATCGAATCAGTCTGCATGTCCAGGATATAAATGATAACTCTCCGCAATTTAATAAAGAATCGATCCATATAGACATAAGTGAAAATACGGTCAAAGGTGCTCGTTTTCCAATAGAGGAAGCACATGATGCGGATATAGGCAAATATTCAGTCCAGACTTACAACCTCCAAAGAAATGAGAATTTTATTCTGGGCGTTGGAACTAATTCTGTAGAACTGGTTCTTAACAAAGAGCTTGACCGTGAAAACTTAAAGGAAATTAATCTACTCCTTACAGCTCTGGATGGTGGTTCTCCTCAAAAGTCGGGTACCGTAGTCATTCACATCACTGTACTGGATGCTAATGATAATGTCCCAGTGTTCAGCCAGGCCGTTTATAAAGCCAGTCTACCTGAAAACTCCCCACTAGGCACTGTTGTGCTGACAGTGAGTGCTACTGATGCAGACGAGGGACTAAACGGAGATATTACATATGATTTTGGACACATTTCAGAAGATATTAAGTCAATGTTTACTATAGATCATAAGACAGGTGACATAAAAGTGACGACCACGGTTGATTTTGAAACAATGTCATCGTTTGAACTTCGTGTCACAGCAAAGGATGGTTTGGGATTAACTTCCTATGCCAAAGTCATCGTAGATGTTAGTGATATTAATGACAATGCCCCGGTAATATATCTAAAATCACTGTCTAACCCCATACCTGAGAATGTGTCACCTGGTACAGAGGTGGGCATCATTAACGTGCAGGATAGAGACTCTGAGACTAACAAACAGGTCCGCTGCTCCATTCAACAAAACGTCCCTTTTAAGTTGGTTCCTTCTATTAAAAACTATTATTCTCTGGTGACCACAGGACAACTGGACCGTGAACTAGTGTCTGATTACAACATTACAATCACTGCCACTGACGAGGGCTCTCCACCTCTGTCCTCCTCTAAAACTGTTCAGTTATCTGTAGCAGACATCAACGACAACCCACCTGTGTTTGAGGAACAGTCCTACAGCGCATATGTGACTGAAAATAACAAACCTGGCTCCACTTTATGTTCCGTTACTGCTCGAGACCCCGACTGGAGACAAAACGGTACAGTGATTTATTCTCTGTTAGCTGGTGAGGTGAACGGTGCCCCGGTGTCCTCCTATCTGTCTGTTAACGGAGACACGGGGGTGATCCACGCTGTGAGGTCGTTTGATTATGAACAGTTCAGGAGTTTTAAAGTCCACGTGATGGCCAGAGACAACGGTTCTCCTCCGCTCAGCAGCAACGTGACCGTCAGTGTCTTTATATCTGATGTGAATGACAACTCTCCTCAGATACTGTACCCCGCACCGGAGGGAAACTCGTTCATGACCGAGCTGGTCCCCAAAGCTGCACACGGAGGCTCTCTGGTGTCCAAAGTGATAGCGGTGGACGCGGACTCCGGACAGAACGCCTGGCTGTCCTATCACATAGTCAAATCCACTGATCCGGGACTTTTCACTATTGGTCTCCACAGCGGAGAGATCAGGACACAGCGGGACATTTCTGAATCAGACAGCATGAAACAGAACCTTATTGTGTCAGTGAAAGATAACGGACAGCCCTCTCTCTCTGCCACCTGTTCCATGTATTTACTTATTTCTGATAACTTGGCTGAGGTGCCAGAACTGAAGGATATTTCATATGATGAGAAGAATTCCAAACTGACCTCTTATCTGATCATCGCGCTGGTTTCTGTGTCCACATTTTTTCTGACCTTCATCATCATCATCCTGGGTGTGAGATTTTGTCGCAGGAGAAAGCCCAGACTGTTGTTTGACGGAGCAGTTGCCATCCCCAGCGCTTATCTCCCTCCTAATTACGCAGATGTTGACGGAACAGGAACTTTACGCAGCGCTTACAATTATGACGCATACCTGACAACAGGATCTAGAACCAGTGACTTTAAGTTTGTGACATCTTACAATGACAACACACTGCCTGCTGACCAGACTCTGAGGAAAAGTCCAAGTGACTTTGCTGACGTATTTGGAGACAGTGATGGTTCTCCTGAGGTAGGAACACATTTCATATCACTGAACTTGTGTTCATCATCCTGAAGAATCCATTATTTTCTTTTGCTTTGACTCTTTTCAGTTGCATTATTTTTTTCTGTGTTGGTTCAGTACTCTATAATAGGTGCAAAAGTTGTTAAAAAGTCCTGATTTTGGCTAAAGAATTTGGATTTACTATTATCGATACAGTTGTTGGTGATTAATATATCACTTTAGAATTTACCGTTTAAATATCACAACCTTTACATTTGTTCTCATTGTTCTCACCAATATGTTAGTATAAGTCGAACAATTTTCAGAGCAACTTTCATTGGTTATTTTAACCTGCCTTTGCTCCCACCCACACACCAATCGATTATGCGCTGTGTTTGATATGTCTACTGTTAAGGCTTTGGTTGATTTTAAAAGTGTAGACAAATAGACAACTTGTCTATTTGAATCCATCTCGTCGTTTGCTTGTTCTCTTTTATGTTCCAGTGACGGAAAACTGCTTGTTTCTCTGTCCTTGGTGCTGAACTTAGTTTGACGTATTGATGCATTGTTGGAGATAGTTTGCTTCTTTGTTTTCTGATGTTGTCATTTTTTACCAGTTTGCTGGTCTGTTTCAGTAATTGTACTTTTAGTTAGATTTTGTGGAACTATTTAGGTATTTCCTGCTCATTGTTTGCATTTGAATATGTCGTCTCTATTATCTGGTGTCATTCTGACTGCGTCTTCTCGATAATACTGTTCAGAAGTGTGTCACCATTAACATAGGCTATAAATAAACTCGGTATTTGAGCAGAAAGACGAATTTGACCCTCTGTGTTTATTCTGTGTAGCTAGTGGAGTTCCGCGTTCCTAGGTTGACCCTCTATATGTTAAATAATTGATATGTGCGTCAGTGAAAAATCCGTCGTCGTTTACATTAATATGACACGCAGACTTTTATAAACCCTTCATGCTTTTGACAAAATGACACATTTACTCCAGTGTTTCTTTAACTTTAATGTATGTCTTTAAAGACCACATGTTGTTGTCCATTAGCACAAACTTCCATATCCAACACTGTACAACAAAAAAGGAATATATATCAACTACTCGCAGTCTCGTTTTTACAGAGCAGGTAGCGGAAATACCAGAAATAGCAGTTTCATCCTTAAAGTTTCTGTTGTATTTGATACTCTCATTCTGTTACTTAAGAAATTAAATACCGGCCGAATTTCCTTGAACTTTGCAACAGCTGTTGGTCACTATCGATCTGCCTTTTAAATGATGTAAAATAAATAAAAACAAAATCCTACATCACATTGTCATAACTTAAAAAATACTCATGGTGTCAGTGTGTACCAGCTAACGAGAAGGCACGGTCATTCTCCACCCTTCTGTCTCAATGAATTTAAAGCCTCACTCTGCTATTGTATCGCTGTTGACATAAACCGCTTCGTGGAGGACTGCAACGTGATAATATTTGGTTATTGGAGGGAATCGCGAAAGCATCGTTGATATATATTTTGACCAGCTTAGAGTTTGTAACGTGGATGTGGTCTTTCTCGCATTATAATGGGATACAGTAGGTTTGCACTGCTCTGCGGCCTTGCTTTTATTTCCCTTGTCCTCCACCCCGTCTATGGAGACGTGAGCTACTCTATCCCGGAGGAGATGAAACGTGGATCTGTAATTGGAAATATCGCTAAGGATGTGGGACTTGATTCGGGCAGACTGTCTGCTCGCAAGGCTCGTATCGACACTGAGGACAACAACGTTAAGTACTGCGGCGTAAATATCAACACCGGAGACTTGATCGTGCAAGAAAGGATCGACAGAGAAGGGCTTTGTGGGAAAAAGGCGTCATGTGTTCTGAAACAGGAACTCGTACTGGAAAATCCACTAGAACTGCACCGTATTAGTATCCGTGTTCAAGATATTAATGATAATTCACCGCAGTTTAAAGAGGATTCACTTAAGATTGAAATTCGGGAATCGGCTGTTAAGGGTTCACATTTTCTCCTGGATGAAGCGCACGATGCAGACATCGGAGAAAATTCTATTCAGGGCTACTCACTTCAGCAGAATTATAATTTCAAATTAAACGTAAACACAAAAGCAGGTGGACGAAAATATTGCGAATTAGTTTTAGACAAAGAATTAGACAGAGAGGACAAACAAGAAATTATGTTATTGCTTAACGCATTTGATGGTGGCTCTCCTCAGAGATCAGGTACTGTAGTCATACACGTCACTGTACTGGATGCTAATGATAATGTACCAGTGTTTAGTCAGTCTGTCTATCAAGCAAGTCTCCCTGAAAACTCTCCTCTTGATACAGTGGTGATCTCAGTGAGTGCAAATGATGCAGATGAGGGAGTGAATGGTGAAGTTACTTACGGATTTGATCATGTTTCAGATGAAAACCAAATGTTCTCTCTGAACCCCAAAACAGGAGAAGTTACAGTTGTTGGATCTATTGATTATGAAAAAGTATCGTCATATGAAATGGGGATCAGTGCTAAAGATGGTCTGGGATTGGCGTCACATGCAACTTTGATCATTGAAATTACTGATATAAATGACAACGCTCCAGTTATATATCTAAAATCCATGTCTAACCCCATACCTGAGAATGTGTCACCTGGTACAGAGGTGGGCATCATTAACGTACAGGATAGAGATTCTGAGACTAACAAACAGGTCCGCTGCTCCATTCAGCAAAACGTCCCTTTTAAGTTGGTTCCTTCTATTAAAAACTATTATTCTCTGGTGACCACAGGACAACTGGACCGTGAACTAGTGTCTGATTACAACATTACAATCACTGCCACTGACGAGGGCTCTCCACCTCTGTCCTCCTCTAAAACTGTTCAGTTATCTGTAGCAGACATCAACGACAACCCACCTGTGTTTGAGGAACAGTCCTACAGCGCATATGTGACTGAAAATAACAAACCTGGCTCCACTTTATGTTCCGTTACTGCTCGAGACCCCGACTGGAGACAAAACGGTACAGTGATTTATTCTCTGTTAGCTGGTGAGGTGAACGGTGCCCCGGTGTCCTCCTATCTGTCTGTTAACGGAGACACGGGGGTGATCCACGCTGTGAGGTCGTTTGATTATGAACAGTTCAGGAGTTTTAAAGTCCACGTGATGGCCAGAGACAACGGTTCTCCTCCGCTCAGCAGCAACGTGACCGTCAGTGTCTTTATATCTGATGTGAATGACAACTCTCCTCAGATACTGTACCCCGCACCGGAGGGCAACTCGTTCATGACCGAGCTGGTCCCCAAAGCTGCACACGGAGGCTCTCTGGTGTCCAAAGTGATAGCGGTGGACGCGGACTCCGGACAGAACGCCTGGCTGTCCTATCATATAGTCAAATCCACTGATCCGGGACTTTTCACTATTGGTCTCCACAGCGGAGAGATCAGGACACAGCGGGACATTTCTGAATCAGACAGCATGAAACAGAACCTTATTGTGTCAGTGAAAGATAACGGACAGCCCTCTCTCTCTGCCACCTGTTCCATGTATTTACTTATTTCTGATAACTTGGCTGAGGTGCCAGAACTGAAGGATATTTCATATGATGAGAAGAATTCCAAACTGACCTCTTATCTGATCATCGCGCTGGTTTCTGTGTCCACCTTTTTTCTGACCTTCATCATCATCATTCTGGGTGTGAGGTTTTGTCGCAGGAGAAAGCCCAGACTGTTGTTTGATGGAGCAGTTGCCATCCCCAGCGCTTATCTTCCTCCTAATTACGCAGATGTTGACGGCACAGGAACTTTACGCAGCGCTTACAATTATGACGCATACCTGACAACAGGATCTAGAACCAGTGACTTTAAGTTCGTGACATCTTACAATGACAGCACACTGCCTGCTGACCAGACTCTGAGGAAAAGTCCAAGTGACTTTGCTGACTTTGGAGATTGTGATGACTCTCCTGAGGTAGGAACACGTGTCATGCATCTTCTGACTCCTTTAAACTTTTCATTACAACTTTAATACCCTTACAGTCATCACTTGTATTTGTCTTTCTTGTCTTATATGATTTTAGGCAATGGAACATGTGTATGAGTTGAAGTTACCCTATCTAAATTCATTCAACAATAAGAGTTAGAACAATTTGCAATAAATAACTATTGGATTCCCTTCTTTCTAAATTCACACTGAGCGTCATAACGCATGAATAATTCAGTGAGGGCTTTTTGTAGCGCTGTATGCACATATTTCAAAATCTTTGAATAGAGGCTGTTGAGCTTTTTTCATGTCTTTTTCCCTAAAGCTTTCTTTCTTTTGAAAAACTATCCGTGTCTCTTCCTGCGTCTGTTGAGTAGATCTGCAGCTTCATCGTTGTGTCTCTGTCTTGGTGCTGAAACTCACTGTTGCAGTTGTGATGTATTTTCAGCAATCTGTCTTCTATTTTTTTACTTTGTAAAGCCTTTTATATTACATTTTCACTCACCAAGTTTGTGTTCTGCTACATCTTTGTGCCATTTTGTAATCAGTATGCAGGCTTTGTATTACAGTTATATTTCGCTATAAGATCAGATGAGAAAATAAATAAAATAGTAGAAAAAGTGGAAGTTATTGCATGTTAGTAAATAATGTTCATAAGTGTACTTCAGTTACACATTATTTATTTTTACTGTTGTTAAGGTTTTTTAGGCAGGAAGTATTGTTATTTATCGTTTTTAAATACCACAGTCAAATTTAATTTAAACGTGTTTTTTCCACCTGTTCAACATAAAATGCACACTGTTGCTTTGCTGATTTTCTTTTGTTTGAACACATTATTTATCTTTAATTAGATGTTGTTGTGTAATTCAGGTGGTGTTTGGAGGAAGCTTGAGGTAAATTTGTATATACTTTTTAACAAATTATTGCAATCTATTTAATTGTAGAGAGAGAGAGAGAGAGAGAGAGAGAGAGAGAGAGAGAGGGGAGATGAGGGGGAAGAACATGTTCAGTGGTAAAACATTTTTTAACTTTCGGGCAATATTGTGTCCTTCAGGAGGAGACAATGTCTCGTTTATAAAGTATTACAAATATGGGAAGAAGCTTCTTACTCCACTTAAAGAAAATATATAAACATGATATCGACTCATTACACTTTTTTATACACTATTAAAATATATTTCTATTCAGCCATTGCCTGCAAACGAGCTCTGAATTTGGAGTATAATGTGCATCCCTTCTGTAAAACGGTTATATATTCTTATTCCTCACGGTGTCAGTATAGACCAGCTAAGGAGTCAAATGTTCAGCCCGCTTTGCACACCACCCATTATTGGGATTGACCAACCCTGTTCTGTATAGCCTTCAACAAAGGCGACTAATGCTTGGACGGCACATACATTGATCTAATGATTATTTCGTATAATAGACACTAACGTTTTTTAATTTGTGTAGCAGCCTACTGTCTGAGGATGGTGTATACACGGAGAGTTCTTCCAAGCTACGGCTTTGTCTTTCTCTTTTTTGTTTTGCTGCATTACGCACACGGAGACCTGAGCTATTCTGTACAGGAGGAGCTGAAGCGCGGATCCGTTATTGGAAATATCGCCAAGGATCTCGGATTGGAGGTGGGCAGACTTTCTGCTCGTAAAGCTCGTGTTGACATGGAAGGAAACGACAGACAATATTGTGGGATTAATCTTCGAAGCGGAGATTTAGTGGTTGCAGAAAGAATAGATAGAGAGGAGCATTGTGGAGAAAAGCCTTCGTGTGTTCTTAAATTTGACTTGCTATTAGAGAATCCATTGGAGCTACACCGGTTGTCCCTGCAAGTGCAGGATGTAAACGACAATGCACCAATTTTCCCGAAGGATATTATAAAGCTTGAAATAACAGAGTCAGCTGACAAGGGAGCAAAGTATCGCGTTAATGCAGCACACGACGCAGACATAGGCAAGAACTCCGTTGAAAGCTACATTCTGCAACAAAATCCCCACTTTGTGTTTAGTATTCAGACGACTAGTGCTGGCAGTAAATACGGTGAGTTGGTTTTGGATAAGGAGTTAGACCGAGAGGAGCAGCAAGAAATGAAATTATTGCTCACAGCTGTGGATGGTGGCTCTCCTCAGAGATCCGGGACTGTAGTCATACACGTCATTGTACTTGATGCTAATGATAACGCCCCAGTGTTTACGGAGGCCGTATATACAGCCACATTACCGGAAAACTCACCTATGAAAACCCCAGTTATCACTATAAGTGCATCAGACGCAGACGAAGGTGTGAACGGAGAGGTTACATATGAATTTAGCCGAATCTCTGATAAATCACGAAATCTTTTTTCACTTAATCAGAAAACCGGAGAAATTAGTGTAACAGGTGGAATAGATTATGAAGAGGGGCCCATATATGAAGTATTTGTTGAGGCCAAAGATGGTTATGGTCTCTCTTCAGAAGCAAAGGTGATTATTGATATCACTGATGTGAATGACAACTCACCGGTGATATATCTGAAATCACTGTCTAACCCCATATCTGAGAATGTGTCACCTGGTACAGAGGTGGGCATCATTAATGTACAGGATAGAGACTCTGAGACTAACAAACAGGTCCGCTGCTCCATTCAGCAAAACGTCCCTTTTAAGTTGGTTCCTTCTATTAAAAACTATTATTCTCTGGTGACCACAGGACAACTGGACCGTGAACTAGTGTCTGATTACAACATTACAATCACTGCCACTGACGAGGGCTCTCCACCTCTGTCCTCCTCTAAAACTGTTCAGTTATCTGTAGCAGACATCAACGACAACCCACCTGTGTTTGAGGAACAGTCCTACAGCGCATATGTGACTGAAAATAACAAACCTGGCTCCACTTTATGTTCCGTTACTGCTCGAGACCCCGACTGGAGACAAAACGGTACAGTGATTTATTCTCTGTTACCTGGTGAGGTGAACGGTGCCCCGGTGTCCTCCTATCTGTCTGTTAACGGAGACACGGGGGTGATCCACGCTGTGAGGTCGTTTGATTATGAACAGTTCAGGAGTTTTAAAGTCCACGTGATGGCCAGAGACAACGGTTCTCCTCCGCTCAGCAGCAACGTGACCGTCAGTGTCTTTACATCTGATGTGAATGACAACTCTCCTCAGATACTGTACCCCGCCCCGGAGGGCAACTCGTTCATGACCGAGCTGGTCCCCAAAGCTGCACACGGAGGCTCTCTGGTGTCCAAAGTGATAGCGGTGGACGCGGACTCCGGACAGAACGCCTGGCTGTCCTATCATATAGTCAAATCCACTGATCCGGGACTTTTCACTATTGGTCTCCACAGCGGAGAGATCAGGACACAGCGGGACATTTCTGAATCAGACAGCATGAAACAGAACCTTATTGTGTCAGTGAAAGATAACGGACAGCCCTCTCTCTCTGCCACCTGTTCCATGTATTTACTTATTTCTGATAACTTGGCTGAGGTGCCAGAACTGAAGGATATTTCTTATGATGAGAAGAATTCCAAACTGACCTCTTATCTGATCATCGCGCTGGTTTCTGTATCCACCTTTTTTCTGACTTTTATCATCATCATCTTGGGTGTGAGGTTTTGTCGCAGGAGAAAGCCCAGACTGTTGTTTGATGGAGCAGTTGCCATCCCCAGCGCTTATCTCCCTCCTAATTACGCAGATGTTGACGGCACAGGAACTTTACGCAGCGCTTACAATTATGACGCATATCTGACAACAGGATCTAGAACCAGTGACTTTAAGTTCGTGACATCTTACAATGACAACACACTGCCTGCTGACCAGACTCTGAGGAAAAGTCCAAGTGACTTTGCTGACTTTGGAGATTGTGATGGTTCTCCTGAGGTAGGAACACGTGTCACATTCTGTATCTGTTGACATATTCACATCAATCATTGTAAAGCCGACAGCGTTACAGTCATCATTTATTTTTGTCTTATTTTTAAACAAATATTTTAGACAATGTAACATGCAAATGAGTCAATGTGACCCTCTCTAAAGTCATTTCACCTTAAGTTACTACAACCTTCAGTGTATAGTCCGTTTCACTCATTTTTAAATTCACATTGGGTCTGATAAGTTCTTCTACATTAAACTTAAATGCTTTGGTGCTTTGAGAGGCTGTTGATCTTTTTTGACATGTACTTTTACCTAAACCAGTCTTCTGTTAACAAATCATCAGCATTTTAGCATGTGTGTTTCACATGCAGCGTTTTCTTTGTGTCTCTCTCCATGGTGCTGAACCTTATTGTTGCTCTTGTCATGTGTTTGTAGGAGCAACTCATCTCCTGTCTGTTTACCTATTTACCACATACTTTTAACCTTTTAAATTGAGATTATAGATTCATTAACTTTCTTTTTAAATATCATTCTGGTTTTGTATAACAGTTATATATTGTTTTGAGATAAAAAGGAAGGAAATAAATCAAACCATTGGAATTACTGAAAGTTGTTTTGGTCAGTGAATATAGACATATCATGTTTACTGCATCTCATTTACTGCTCTTAATGTTCTTTTGCTATAGGTTTTGTTGTTGCCTTTTGCTTTAAATCCCCTTGTGACGTTGAAGTCAAAAACATTTATTTAGATCAGTGCAGCACAAAAGGCATGTTGTCCCTCTTTTTTGTTGTGTATGGACAAATCATATCTCTTTGAGTTTGAATAATATAAGTAGTCTCTGGGGAAAGATTTTTACACAAAATGAAATATTGGAATATATTGTGTTGTATATATATATATATATATATATATATATATATATAGAGAGAGAGAGAGAGAGAGAGAGTTATGTATGCCCACTTCTGTCTTCATCATGTAACACTAAAGGACATGATCTATTCACATCACTTCTAAAAACTGTAATATTTAATTTTCACTCACGGTGTCACTATAGACCAGCTAAGGAGTCAAACAGTCAGCCTTCTCTGCACACTACCCATTAGTGGGATCTACCACCCTTGTGTTCTGTATAGCCTTGAACACTGATGCCAAATCCCTGGAAAGTACATGATTTAAGAATTTGACATTTGATGATCACCGTAGTCTTGAATAGTAGTTTTGTCACAACAGTTGCATACAAATTAAGAGTATGCTGGTTGAAATGGCTCTACCTCCCTTCATTATCTGTGGTGTTTGCTGACCTTGGGATAAGTCTTAGCAGTTCATTTTTTGTCTTAATTGGCTAATTTTAGAATAACAAAAGCATCTTTTTGCTGGCAAATATTTCTGCAGACTAGTGATTTGTGGTGTGGCTTTGTTATGTTGATACTTTCTTATGTTCTGCCAAGTGAGCCCTGTGTGTTTCTGTTTATACTGGTTTAAAGGAAATGTTTACTGCAGGACTACAGTTGTATACAGTAGTTGGCCTCTTCTTCATTACAATATGATAGGTCAGTCATGTTTTCTAGTTATTCTACCACTCAAAATGTAACTATACAACATTATGCTGCAGTCATAGTTAACCATGAGCCTGGGCAGCATCTGGACTATAAGTGTAAGTAAAGATTTTGGCTTTATAATTTTCATGCTTTAAACATGTATGTGATGATGGTCTTAGCCTGCTTTAGATGCTTTGCATTCACCGATTGTATTATGTGGTGGTTGGGTGAACTTGAGAAAACTGCAGACTGCTTTTCAACATTTGATCACAATATAGTCAAGATACTTATTGTAATTTAGTTTATTCTCAGTTGGAAGATAACAGTGATATAAAATAACCTCTTGCCTTGTTGCTTAGTAAGGAACAAAATTACTATCTTTTAAATATGAAAAGCGTGGGTCACTAAATGGCACCAGTGCGGGCACACTCATGTCTTAATTTAGTTCAAAAAGGTTTTTGAAACTGTTGAGTCACCTTCCCTTACCTTATTTTGGAAGTTTTAATGAACTATTTACGCAGCAACATTCTACATTACTGTAATTTGTCATATGATAATTCAGAGCTAACAACCTATATGAAGTGCGACTATGGAATATGTTTTTTGTTTTGCTTTTAGTTTGTCAAGGCGGTCAACTTAACAATTACATTTTAACCTAGTACATACTGCACAAGGATTTTAGTTGTAATATTTAATTTTGATATGATGTGTTATAAAAACATTTTTAATCCAACTTCAGCTGTAATCAGTTGACTTCTTTTCCTAATACACACATTACAAATTAGGATATATTATCTAAGAACTTTTAAATAAAATCTTCATTGTAGAAAGGTTCAGCTATTTGAGTTTCCCCTTTATGAATTTTACTGTCACTTCTTCTTCCCTGTCTGATACTAAATTGAGTCATGCTGCTTTTTAATCTGAAATTCTCGATTTCATGTTGCATTTTTTAATGCAGTTAAAAACTGTCTCTGTTCACACAGTATTTCATCGGTTATCTAAGTTTTGATGGATTCTTATTTTTTTCCAGCAAATAATCTAATACAGCAGCAAGTACAGTTGAGCGCAGTATATTTTACAGTATTATTATATTGGTTTGTTTTACACAGCTTATGTGGAATGCAGTGCAGAAAATTATTCAGTGGGTAATAAATAACCTTGTAGCCTCTATAGATAAGACAATACGTCACTTTCGCTATTTTTATTAGTAAACATAATACACAACCCACACGACAGTAGTAGTTATAATAAACAAATATTGACTGAATAGCCACGACTTTTGCCTTTATATGACAGTGAAGTTGACAGTGTGTTTTAGTGTGTAGTGCTATAACTGATTGAAGCTCTTGGTGTCACTGTGCACCAACAAAGGCCGACAGTGTCCTCTGCTTCATCCATTTCTTTCCCACCCTTGCAAAGCGTTATTGTGGTGCGGTGTGTCTGTCGGCGAAGGACAATACAAAAGGCCAACATTGTGATGATATTCGGATAGTTGATTACAACGAGCAATATAACCGTATTTGATCACATTGAAAGAATTGGCCAGGGGAGGATGAACGGCTGGCCGATCATGGGAAACAGAGGATTTTCTATGGATCGCTTTTGTGTGTTTTTCCTTTTCATCAGCCTTCATTTCGCTCATGGAGATGTGAGCTACTCGGTTGCAGAGGAGCTGAAACGCGGGTCTGTTATTGGAAATATAGGCAAAGATCTCGGCCTCGGGATTGCAACGCTTTCCTCGCGTAAAGCCCGCATTGACACAGACAGGAATGACAAGCAGTTATGTGACATTAATCTGAGCACCGGAGATTTGATTGTTACTGACCGGATCGACAGGGAAGGTCTTTGTGGTAAGAAGGCGACTTGCGTTTTAAAAGAGGAGCTTGTTTTGGAAAACCCTTTAGAGCTTCATCGTATCAGCATCCATGTGCAAGATATAAACGACAACGCACCACAGTTTAGTGAGGACTTGATTTCATTTGAAATTACAGAGTCAGCAGTCAAAGGAGCGAGATTCCCACTTACTGAAGCCCATGATGCAGACATTGGCACAAATACCGTACAGCGCTACAATTTACAAAGTAATGAGCATTTCACCATTAATGTAGCAACGGAGGGCAGTGGGCGGAAACACTCCGAATTGGTTTTAGTTAAAGAATTAGACCGAGAGCAAGAAAAAGAACTAAAATTACTGCTTACAGCTCTAGATGGTGGTTCACCACAGAGATCAGGCACTGCGATCATTCATGTCACTGTACTGGACGCTAATGATAACGCCCCAGTGTTCACCCAGTCCGTTTATAAAGCCAGTCTGCCCGAAAACGCACCTTTAGATACAGTAGTTGTTACTGTGAGCGCTACGGATGCTGACGAGGGACTCAATGGTGATATTTTGTACAATTTTGATCATGTATCTAATGATCACGTCTCCTTGTTCTCACTGGATCATAAGACAGGAGAGATAAGAGTAATCGGCCCGATCGATTATGAGACTGAGACCTCCATTGAATTGAGAATAAGAGCTAAAGACGGACCAGGCCTTACCTCGTATTGTACAGTAATTATAGACATAACAGATGTCAATGACAACCCACCCGCTATTAGTTTGAAATCACTGTCTAACCCCATACCTGAGAATGTGTCACCTGGTACAGAGGTTGGCATCATTAACGTACAGGATAGAGACTCTGAGAATAACAAACAGGTCCGCTGCTCCCTTCAACAGAACGTCCCTTTTAGGTTGGTTCCTTCTATTAAAAACTATTATTCTCTGGTGACTACAGGACAACTGGACCGTGAACTAGTGTCTGATTACAACATTACAATCACTGCCACTGACGAGGGCTCTCCACCTCTGTCCTCCTCTAAAACTGTTCAGTTATCTGTAGCAGATATCAACGACAACCCACCTGTGTTTGAGGAACAGTCCTACAGCGCATATGTGACTGAAAATAACAAACCTGGCTCCACTTTATGTTCCGTTACTGCTCGAGACCCCGACTGGAGACAAAACGGTACAGTGATTTATTCTCTGTTAGCTGGTGAGGTGAACGGTGCCCCGGTGTCCTCCTATCTGTCTGTTAACGGAGATACGGGGGTGATCCACGCTGTGAGGTCGTTTGATTATGAACAGTTCAGGAGTTTAAAAGTCCACGTGATGGCCAGAGACAACGGTTCTCCTCCGCTCAGCAGCAACGTGACCGTCAGTGTCTTTATATCTGATGTGAATGACAACTCTCCTCAGATACTGTACCCCGCCCCGGAGGGCAACTCCTTCATGACCGAGCTGGTCCCCAAAGCTGCACACGGAGGCTCCCTGGTGTCCAAAGTGATAGCGGTGGACGCGGACTCCGGACAGAACGCCTGGCTGTCCTATCATATAGTCAAATCAACTGATCCGGGACTTTTCACTATTGGTCTCCACAGCGGAGAGATCAGGACACAGCGGGACATTTCTGAATCAGACAGCATGAAACAGAACCTTATTGTGTCAGTGAAAGATAACGGACAGCCCTCTCTCTCTGCCACCTGCTCCATGTATTTACTTATTTCTGATAACTTGGCTGAGGTGCCAGAACTGAAGGATATTTCTTATGATGAGAAGAATTCCAAACTGACCTCTTATCTGATCATCGCGCTGGTTTCTGTGTCCACCTTTTTTCTGACCTTCATCATCATCATCCTGGGTGTGAGGTTTTGTCGCAGGAGAAAGCCCAGACTGTTGTTTGATGGAGCAGTTGCCATCCCCAGCGCTTATCTCCCTCCTAATTACGCAGATGTTGACGGCACAGGAACTTTACGCAGCGCTTACAATTATGACGCATATCTGACAACAGGATCTAGAACCAGTGACTTTAAGTTCGTGACATCTTACAATGACAACACACTGCCTGCTGACCAGACTCTGAGGAAAAGTCCAAGTGACTTTGCTGACTTTGGAGATTGTGATGGTTCTCCTGAGGTAGGAACACGTGTCATGTATCTTCTGACTCCTTTAAACTTTTCATTACAACTTTAATACCCTTACAGTCATCACTTGTATTTGTCTTTCTTGTCTTATATCATTTTAGGCAATGGAACATGTGTATGAGTTGAAGTTACCCTATCTAAATTAATTCAACATTAAGAGTTAGAACAATTTGCAATAAATAACTACTGGATACCCTTCTTTCTAAATTCACACTGAGCATCATAACACATGGATAATCCGCTGTATGCACATATTTCAAAATCAGGGGTTCTTTGAATAGAGGCTGTTGAGCTTTTTTCATATCCATTTCCCTAAAGCTTTCTTTCTTTTGAAAAACTATCCGTGTCTCTTCCTGTGTCTGTTGAGTAGATCTGCAGCTTCATCGTTGTGTCTCTGTCCTTGGTGCTGAAACTCACTGTTGCAGTTGTGATGTATTTTCAGCCCTCTGTCTTCTATTTTTTTACTTTGTAAAGCCTTTTATATTACATTTTCACTCATCCAAGTTTGTGTTCTGCTACAATCTTTGTGCCATTTTGTAATCAGTATGCTGGCTTTGTATTACAGTTATATTTCGCTATAAGATAAGATGAGAAAATAAATAAAATAGTAGAAAAAGTGGAAGTTATTTCATGTTAGTGAATAATGTTTATGAGTGTACTTCAGTTACACATTATTTATTTTTTACTGTTGTTAAGGTTTTTTAGGCAGGAAGTATTGTTATTTATCGTTTTTAAATACCACAGTCAAATTTAATTTAAACGTGTCTTTTCCACCTGTTCAACATAAAATGCACACTGTTGCTTTGTTGATTTTCTGTTGTTTGAACACATAATTTAACTTTAATTAGATGTTGTTGTGTAATTCAGGTGGACTTTGGAGGAAGCTTGAGGCAGATTTGTATATACTTTTTAACAAATTATTGCAATCTATTTAATTGTAGAGAGAGAGAGAGAGAGGGAGATGAGGGGGAAGGACATGTTCAGTGGTAAAACATTGTTTAACTTTCGGGCAATATTGTGTCGCTATCAAGATCTTTTATGTGGATTTCTTCAGGAGGAGACAATATCTCGTTTATAAAGTCTTACAAATATGGGAAGAAGCTTCTTACTCCACTTAAAGAAAATATATAAACATGATAGCGACTCATCACTTTTTTAATACATTATTAAAATATATTTCTATTCAACCATTGCCTGCAAACGAGCTCTGAATTTGTAGGATAATGTGCATCCCTTCTGTAAAACGGTTATATATTCTTATTCCTCACGGTGTCAGTATAGACCAGCTAAGGAGTCAAATGTTCAGCCCGCTTTGCACACCACCCATTATTGGGATTGACCAACCCTGTTCTGTATAGCCTTCAACAAAGGCGACTAATGCTTGGACGGCACATACATTGATCTAATGATTATTTCGTATAATAGACACTAACGTTTTTTAATTTGTGTAGCAGCCTACTGTCTGAGGATGGTGTATACACGGAGAGTTCTTCCAAGCTACGGCTTTTTATTTCTCTTTGTTGTTCTGCTGCATTACGCACACGGAGACCTGAGCTATTCTGTACAGGAGGAGCTGAAGCGCGGATCCGTTATTGGAAATATCGCCAAGGATCTGGGATTGGAGGTGGGCAGACTTTCTGCTCGTAAAGCTCGTGTTGACATGGAAGGAAACGACAGACAATATTGTGGGATTAATCTTCGAACCGGAGATTTAGTGGTTGCAGAAAGAATAGATAGAGAGGAGCATTGTGGAGAAAAGCCTTCGTGTGTTCTTAAATTCGACTTGCTATTAGAGAATCCATTGGAGCTACACCGGTTGTCGCTGCAGGTGCAGGATGTAAACGACAATGCACCAATTTTCCCGAAGGATATTATAAAGCTTGAAATAACAGAGTCAGCTGACAAGGGAGCAAAGTATCGTGTTAATGCAGCGCAAGATGCAGACATAGGCAAGAACTCCGTTGAAAGCTACATTTTGCAACAAAATCCCCACTTTCTGTTTAGTATTCAGACGACTAGTGCTGGCAGTAAATATGGTGAGTTGGTTTTGGATAAGGAGTTAGACCGAGAGGAGCAGCAAGAAATGAAATTATTACTCACAGCTGTGGATGGTGGCTCTCCTCAGAGATCCGGGACTGTAGTCATACACGTCATTGTACTGGATGCTAATGATAACGCCCCAGTGTTTACGGAGGCCGTATATACAGCCACATTACCGGAAAACTCACCTATGAAAACTCCAATTATCACTGTAAGTGCATCAGACGCAGACGAAGGTGTGAACGGAGAGGTTACATATGAGTTTAGCCGAAATTCTGATAAATTACAAAAGCTTTTTTCACTAGATGAGAAAACTGGAGAAATTAGTGTAACTGGTGACATCGACTATGAAGAGGGACCCAAATATGAAGTATTTGTTGAGGCCAAAGATGGTTATGGTCTCTCTTCAGAAGCAAAGGTGATTATTGATATCACTGATGTGAATGACAACTCACCGGTGATATATCTGAAATCACTGTCTAACCCCATATCTGAGAATGTGTCACCTGGTACAGAGGTGGGCATCATTAATGTACAGGATAGAGACTCTGAGACTAACAAACAGGTCCGCTGCTCCATTCAGCAAAACGTCCCTTTTAAGTTGGTTCCTTCTATTAAAAACTATTATTCTCTGGTGACCACACGACAACTGGACCGTGAACTAGTGTCTGACTACAACATTACAATCACTGCCACTGACGAGGGCTCTCCACCTCTGTCCTCCTCTAAAACCGTTCAGTTATCTGTAGCAGACATCAACGACAACCCACCTGTGTTTGAGGAACAGTTCTACAGCGCATATGTGACTGAAAATAACAAACCTGGTTCCACTTTATGTTCCGTTACTGCTCGAGACCCCGACTGGAGACAAAACGGTACAGTGATTTATTCTCTGTTAGCTGGTGAGGTGAACGGTGCCCCGGTGTCCTCCTATCTGTCTGTTAACGGAGACACGGGGGTGATCCACGCTGTGAGGTCGTTTGATTATGAACAGTTCAGGAGTTTTAAAGTCCACGTGATGGCCAGAGACAACGGTTCTCCCCCGCTCAGCAGCAACGTGACCGTCAGTGTCTTTATATCTGATGTGAATGACAACTCTCCTCAGATACTGTACCCCGCCCCGGAGGGCAACTCCTTCATGACCGAGCTGGTCCCCAAAGCTGCACACGGAGGCTCTCTGGTGTCCAAAGTGATAGCGGTGGACGCGGACTCCGGACAGAACGCCTGGCTGTCTTATCATATAGTCAAATCCACTGATCCGGGACTTTTCACTATTGGTCTCCACAGCGGAGAGATCAGGACACAGCGGGACATTTCTGAATCAGACAGCATGAAACAGAACCTTATTGTGTCAGTGAAAGATAACGGACAGCCCTCTCTCTCTGCCACCTGTTCCATGTATTTACTTATTTCTGATAACTTGGCTGAGGTGCCAGAACTGAAGGATATTTCTTATGATGAGAAGAATTCCAAACTGACCTCTTATCTGATCATCGCGCTGGTTTCTGTGTCCACCTTTTTTCTGACCTTCATCATCATCATTCTGGGTGTGAGATTTTGTCGCAGGAGAAAGCCCAGACTGTTGTTTGATGGAGCAGTTGCCATCCCCAGCGCTTATCTTCCTCCTAATTACGCAGATGTTGACGGCACAGGAACTTTACGCAGCGCTTACAATTATGACGCATATCTGACAACAGGATCTAGAACCAGTGACTTTAAGTTCGTGACATCTTACAATGACAACACATTGCCTGCTGACCAGACTCTGAGGAAAAGTCCAAGTGACTTTGCTGACTTTGGAGATTGTGATGACTCTCCTGAGGTAGGAACACGTCTCACATTATCTGTGCTCGTATTTAATAAGGCATCCCCCGTTTTCTATGCAGTACTCAATTTTCACTTGGCCTTTTTACTTTTAACTTCCACAGACACAATTAAATCGTATTTTTGAATGGTCCAAAATTCCTAAATACGGCTTAATGTTATAGTCTTCTGAATTTTGGTTTGTTGTAACCTCATTACGGTTTTAATATTCTCTCAAACAACACTTGTAGTCAGACAGGGCTTGTCAATGTTCGTGCAGACATGTTTAATAGCTCTCTAAGCATCTGTTAGGAGGTTCCTTGACCTCAGCCACCTTCCCTCCCCAGCATACACACACACACACACAGTCTTCTTTACTTCACCCACGATTTAAATGTTTTGGTCATCTAATCAAAAATATATTTGAAGCTATTCTTACTTTGTTTTGTTGCAGTCCTCCTGCCGGCCTTGTCACATAGATTTAAACTCCTCCTTTCTCTGTCCATGGTGCTGAACATATTTTTTTTCCCGGCATTTTGCAATTCACCTCTGTTTCCCGCGTTGTTAGTCTAAAACAATAGAAGCAGCTTGCAGTATGAGCTAATATAAATTTCTTGTCAGTGTTTTTTTCTCTCCTTTTTCTATTAATATTATTATTTTGATTATCATACCACTACTTATCGTAATGAGAGTATATATTACATGAGATAATAATATCTCCTTTCGCAGTTAGTGTAAGGGAAGCCAATCCTAAAGGTTTTGTATAAAGTTTGTTTTAGGATTCATATGTTTCTTTTTAAAGGTTTCCTTTTGAAATCCATTCAAAAGAAAATCATAAATTCCCCTGCTGTATCTAAAAAGATACTCAAGGTGTCAGTGTGCACCAGTACACGAGATTGCACGTTCATTCCCCACCCCTTTATGTCGTCAAATGCAAAGCCAGAGTCCAGTATTCTGCAGCACTGGACTAAAACTGGTTGGTAATTTGATATCAGTTTAACTTGGGAATAGCAAAGACAATCACGAATGCATCATTGATATATTGTTTTGAAAACTTGAATATTAGTGGAGTTTTTGTCGTCGGAAAAATGGGACACTACCGATTTTCGCTTCACTGCTACGGCCTTGCTTTTCTGTTTCTGGCCCTCCACCCCATCAATGGAGACGTGAGCTACTCTATACCGGAGGAGATGAAACGGGGATCTGTAATCGGAAATATCGCTATAGATCTGGGACTTGACTTGGGCAGACTGTCTGCTCGCAAGGCTCGTATTGATACTGAGGACAGCAACGTTCAATACAGCGGTGTTAACCTCAATACCGGCGAATTGATCGTACAAGAAAGAATTGACCGAGAAGGGCTTTGTGCGAAAAAAGCATCATGTGTTTTAAAACAGGAACTCGTACTGGAAAATCCACTAGAATTGCACCGTATTAGTATACGCGTTCAAGATATTAATGATAATTCACCGCAGTTTAAAGAGGATTCACTTAAGATTGAAATTCAGGAATCAGCGGACAAAGGCGAACGGTTTCTTCTTGGAGAGGCACACGATGCAGACATCGGAGAAAATGCTATTCAAGCTTACTCCCTCCAGCAGAATGACAATTTCAAATTAAACGTAAACACAAAAGCAGGTGGAAGAAAATATTGCGAATTAGTTTTAGACAAAGAATTAGACAGAGAGGAAAAACAAGAGATTATGTTATTGCTTACCGCATTTGATGGTGGCTCTCCTCAGAGATCAGGTACTGTAGTCATACACGTCACTGTACTGGATGCTAATGATAATGTACCAGTGTTTAGTCAGTCTGTCTACAAAGCAAGTCTGCCTGAAAACTCTCCTCTGGATACATTGGTGATCTCAGTGAGTGCAACTGATGCAGATGAGGGATTAAATAGCGAAATTACCTATGGATTTGATCATGTTACAGATGAAAATAGCAACGTATTTTCCTTAGATTCTAAATCGGGAGAGGTACGAGTAGCTGGAGCTATTGATTATGAGAAAGTTTCATCCCATGAAATGCAAATAAGTGCAAAAGATGGTCTGGGATTAGTTTCATATGCAACTTTGATAATTGAAATTACAGACATAAATGACAATGCTCCAGTTATATTTCTGAAATCACTGAATAACCCTATACCTGAGAATGTATCACCTGGTACAGAGGTGGGCATCATTAATGTACAGGATAGAGACTCTGAGACTAACAAACAGGTCCGCTGCTCCATTCAACAAAACGTCCCTTTTAAGTTGGTTCCTTCTATTAAAAACTATTATTCTCTGGTGACCACAGGACAACTGGACCGTGAACTAGTGTCTGATTACAATATTACAATCACTGCCACTGACGAGGGCTCTCCACCTCTGTCCTCCTCTAAAACTGTTCAGTTATCTGTAGCAGACATCAACGACAACCCACCTGTGTTTGAGGAACAGTCCTACAGCGCATATGTGACTGAAAATAACAAACCTGGCTCCACTTTATGTTCCGTTACTGCTCGAGACCCCGATTGGAGACAAAACGGTACAGTGATTTATTCTCTGTTAGCTGGTGAGGTGAACGGTGCCCCGGTGTCCTCCTATCTGTCTGTTAACGGAGACACGGGGGTGATCCACTCTGTGAGGTCGTTTGATTATGAACAGTTCAGGAGTTTTAAAGTCCCCGTGATGGCCAGAGACAACGGTTCTCCTCCGCTCAGCAGCAACGTGACCGTCAGTGTCTTTATATCTGATGTGAATGACAACTCTCCTCAGATACTGTACCCCGCCCCGGAGGGCAACTCCTTCATGACCGAGCTGGTCCCCAGAGCTGCACACGGAGGCTCTCTGGTGTCCAAAGTGATAGCGGTGGACGCGGACTCCGGACAGAATGCCTGGCTGTCCTATCATATTGTCAAATCCACTGATCCGGGACTTTTCACTATTGGTCTCCACAGCGGAGAGATCAGGACACAGCGGGACATTTCTGAATCAGACAGCATGAAACAGAACCTTATTGTGTCAGTGAAAGATAACGGACAGCCCTCTCTCTCTGCCACCTGCTCCATGTATTTACTTATTTCTGATAACTTGGCTGAGGTGCCAGAACTGAAGGATATTTCTTATGATGAGAAGAATTCCAAACTGACCTCTTATCTGATCATCGCGCTGGTTTCTGTGTCCACCTTTTTTCTGACCTTCATCATCATCATCCTGGGTGTGAGGTTTTGTCGCAAGAGAAAGCCCAGACTGTTGTTTGATGGAGCAGTTGCCATCCCCAGCGCTTATCTCCCTCCTAATTACGCAGATGTTGACGGCACAGGAACTTTACGCAGCGCTTACAATTATGACGCATATCTGACAACAGGATCTAGAACCAGTGACTTTAAGTTCGTGACATCTTACAATGACAACACACTGCCTGCTGACCAGACTCTGAGGAAAAGTCCTAGTGACTTTGCTGACTTTGGAGATTGTGATGGTTCTCCTGAGGTAGGAACACGTTTCATATCACTGAACTTGTGTTCATCATCCTGAAGAAGCCATTATTTTCTATTGCTTTGACTCTTTTCAGTTGCATTATTCTCGTCTGTGGTGGTTTATAGTGTTGCTTTCGTCAACGAAAAATATGACTAAATTTCGTCGTCAAAGAACCTTTATCACGTGACGGAAACGAGACGAGACGCAACGTAAATGGTGTTCAATGACGAAAACTATAATCAAATATATAATTCAATATTGTTGACGAATACAAACGGTTGAGTTGAGTAGATATGCAGCTTCATCGTTGTGTCTCTGTCTTTGGTGCTGAAACTCACTGTTGCAGTTGTGATGTATTTTCAGCCCTCTGTCTTCTTATTTCTTGCTTTGTAAAGCCTTTTATATTACATTTTCACTCACCAAGTTTGTGTTCTGCTACATCTTTGTGCCATTTTGTAATCAGTATGCAGGCTTTGTATTACAGTTATATTTTGCTATAAGATAAGATGAGAAAATAAAAAAAATAGTAGAAAAAGTGGAAGTTATTTCATGTTAGTGAATAAGGTTAAAAGTGTACCTCAGTTACACATTATTTATTTTTACTGTTATTAAGGTTTTTAAGGCAGGAAGTATTGTTATTTATCTTTTTTAAATACCACAGTAAAATTTAATTTAAACGTGTCTTTTCCACCTGTTCAACATAAAATGCACACTGTTGCTTTGCTGATTTTCTTTTGTTTGAACACATAATTTAACTTTAATTAGATGTTGTTGTGTAATTCAGGTGGTCTTTGGAGGAAACTTGAGGCAGATTTGTATATACACTTAACAAATTATTGCAATCTATTTAATTGTAGAGAGAGAGAGAGAGAGAGAGAGAGAGGGAGATGAGGGGGAAGAACATGTTCAGAGGTAAAACATTGTTTAACTTTCGGGCAATATTGTGTCACTATCAAGATCTTTTATGTGGATTTCTACAGGAAGAGACAATATCTCGTTTATAAAGTCTTACAAATATGGGAAGAACCTTCTTACTCCACTTGAAGAAAATATATAAACATGATATCGACTCATTACATCTTTTTTATACACTATTAAAATATATTTCTATTAAACCATTGCCTGCAAACGAGCTCTGAATTTGTAGGATAATGTGCATCCCTTCTGTAAAACGGTTATATATTCTTATTCCTCACGGTGTCAGTATAGACCAGCTAAGTAGTCAAATGTTCAGCCCGCTTTGCACACCACCCATTATTGGGATTGACCAACCCTGTTCTATATAGCCTTCAACAAAGGCGATTTATGGTTGGACGGCACATACATTGATCTAATGATTATTTCGTATAATGGACACTAACGTTTTTTAATTTGTGTAGCAGCCTACTGTCTGAGGATGGTGTATACACGGAAAGTTCTTCGAAGCTACGGACTTTTCTTTCTCTTTGTTGTTGTGTTGCATTACGCACACGGAGACCTGAGCTATTCTGTACAGGAGGAGCTGAAGCGCGGATCCGTTATTGGAAATATCGCCAAGGATCTGGGATTGGAGGTGGGCAGACTTTCTGCTCGTAAAGCTCGTGTTGACATGGAAGGAAATGACAGACAATATTGTGGGATTAATCTTCGAAGTGGAGATTTAGTGGTTGCAGAAAGAATAGATAGAGAGGAGCATTGTGGAGAAAAGCCTTCGTGTGTTCTTAAATTCGACTTGCTATTAGAGAATCCATTGGAGCTTCACCGGTTGTCGCTGCAGGTGCAGGATGTAAACGACAATGCACCAATTTTCCCGAAGGATATTATAAAGCTTGAAATTAGAGAGTCAGCTGTCAAGGGAGCAAAGTATCGCGTTAATGCAGCACAAGACGCAGACATAGGCAAGAACTCCGTTGAAAGCTACATTCTGCAACAAAATCCCCACTTTGTGTTGAGTATTCAGACTACTAGAGCTGGCAGTAAATATGGTGAGTTGGTTTTGGATAAGGAGTTAGACCGAGAGGAGCAGCAAGAAATGAAATTATTGCTCACAGCTGTGGATGGTGGCTCTCCTCAGAGATCCGGGACTGTAGTCATACACGTCATTGTACTGGATGCTAATGATAACGCCCCAGTGTTTACGGAGGCCGTATATACAGCCACTTTACCGGAGAACTCACCTATGAAAACCCCAGTTATCACTGTAAGTGCATCAGACTCAGACGAAGGTGTGAACGGAGAGGTTACATATGAATTTGGCCGAATCTCTGATAAATTACAAAAGCTTTTTTCACTTGATGAGAAAACCGGAGAAATTAGTGTAACAGGTGACATAGATTATGAAGAGGGACCCAAATATGAAGTATTTGTAGAAGCCAAAGATGGCTATGGTCTCTCTTCAGAAGCAAAGGTGATTATTTATATCACTGATGCGAATGATAATGCTCCTGTTATATATCTGAAATCACTGTCTAACCCCATACCCGAGAATGTGTCACCTGGTACAGAGGTGGGCATCATTAATGTACAGGATAGAGACTCTGAGACTAACAAACAGGTCCGCTGCTCCATTCAGCAAAACGTCCCTTTTAAGTTGGTTCCTTCTATTAAAAACTATTATTCTCTGGTGACCACAGGACAACTGGACCGTGAACTAGTGTCTGATTACAACATTACAATCACTGCCACTGACGAGGGCTCTCCACCTCTGTCCTCCTCTAAAACTGTTCAGTTATCTGTAGCAGATATCAACGACAACCCACCTGTGTTTGACGAACAGTCCTACAGCGCATATGTGACTGAAAATAACAAACCTGGCTCCACTTTATGTTCCGTTACTGCTCGAGACCCCGACTGGAGACAAAACGGTACAGTGATTTATTCTCTGTTAGCTGGTGAGGTGAACGGTGCCCCGGTGTCCTCCTATCTGTCTGTTAACGGAGATACGGGGGTGATCCACGCTGTGAGGTCGTTTGATTATGAACAGTTCAGGAGTTTTAAAGTCCACGTGATGGCCAGAGACAACGGTTCTCCTCCGCTCAGCAGCAACGTGACCGTCAGTGTCTTTATATCTGATGTGAATGACAACTCTCCTCAGATACTGTACCCCTCCCCGAAGGGCAACTCCCTCATGACCGAGCTGGTCCCCAAAGCTGCACACGGAGGCTCTCTGGTGTCCAAAGTGATAGCGGTGGACGCGGACTCCGGACAGAACGCCTGGCTGTCCTATCATATAGTCAAATCCACTGATCCGGGACTTTTCACTATTGGTCTCCACAGCGGAGAGATCAGGACACAGCGGGACATTTCTGAATCAGACAGCATGAAACAGAACCTTATTGTGTCAGTGAAAGATAACGGACAGCCCTCTCTCTCTGCCACCTGTTCCATGTATTTACTTATTTCTGATAACTTGGCTGAGGTGCCAGAACTGAAGGATATTTCTTATGATGAGAATAATTCCAAACTGACCTCTTATCTGATCATCGCGCTGGTTTCTGTGTCCACCTTTTTTCTGACCTTCATCATCATCATCCTGGGTGTGAGGTTTTGTCGCAGGAGAAAGCCCAGACTGTTGTTTGATGGAGCAGTTGCCATCCCCAGCGCTTATCTTCCTCCTAATTACGCCGATGTTGACGGCACAGGAACTTTACGCAGCGCTTACAATTATGACGCATACCTGACAACAGGATCTAGAACCAGTGACTTTAAGTTCGTGACATCTTACAATGACAACACACTGCCTGCTGACCAGACTCTGAGGAAATGTCCTAGTGACTTTGCTGACTTTGGAGATTGTGATGACTCTCCTGAGGTAGGAACACATGTCATGTACCTTCTGACTCATTTAAACTTTTCGTGACAACACTAATACCCTTACAGTCATCACTTGTATTTTTATTTCTTGTCATTTCTGACAATGGAACATGCCTATGAGTTGAAGTTACCCTATGCAATTTAATTTAACATTAAGAATTAGAACAATTTGCAATAAATAACTATTGGATTCCCTTCTTTCTAAATTCACACTGAGCGTCATAACGCATGAATAATTCAGTGAGGACTTTTGGAACCACTGTAAGCACATATTTCAAAATCGGGGGTTCTTTGAAACGAGGCTGTTGAGCTTTTTTCATGTCTATTTCCCTGAAGCTTTCTTTCTTTTGAAAAATTATCCGTGTCTCTTCCTGTGTCTGTTGAGTAGATCTGCAGCTTCATCGTTGTGTCTCTGTCCTTGGTGCTGAAACTCACTGTTGCACTTGTGATGTATTTGCAGCCTTTGTCTTCTATTTTTTTTACTTTGTAAAGCCTTTTATATTACATTTTCACTCACCAAGTTTGTGTTCTGCTACATCTTTGTGCCATTTTGTAATCAGTATGCAGGCTTTGTATTACAGTTATATTTCGCTATAAGATAAGATGAGAAAATAAATAAAATAGTAGAAAAAGTGGAAGTTATTTCATGTTAGTGAATAAGGTTTACGAGTGTACCTCACTTACACGTTATTTATTTTTACTGTTGTTAAGGTTTTTTAGGCAGGAAGTGTTGTTATTTATCGTTTTTAAATCCCAAAGTTAAAAAAAAATTTAACGTGTCTTTTCCACCTGTTCAACATAAAATGCACACTATTGCTTTGCTGATTTTCTTTTGTTTGAACACATCATTTATCCTTAATTAGATGTTATTGTGTAATTCAGGTGGTCTTTGGAGGAAGCTTAAGGCAGATTTGTATATACTTTTTAACAAATTGTTGCAATCTATTTAATTGTAGAGAGAGAGAGAGATGAGGGGGAAGAACATGTTCAGTGGTAAAACATTGTTTAACTTTCGGGCAATATTGTGTCACTATCAAGATCTTCTATGTGGATTTCTTCAGGAGGAGACACTATCTCGTTTATAAAGTCTTACAAATATGGGAAGAAGCTTCTTACTCCACTTGAAGAAAATATATAAACATGATAGCGACTCATCACTTTTTTAATACATTATTAAAATATATTTCTATTCAACCATTGCCTGCAAACGAGCTCTGAATTTGTAGTATAATGTGCGTTCCTTCTGTAAAACGATTATATATTCTTATTCCTCACGGTGTCAGTATAGACCAGCTAAGGAGTCAAATGTTCAGCCCGCTTTGCACACCACCCATTATTGGGATTGACCAACCCTGTTCTGTATAGCCTTCAACAAAGGCGACTAATGCTTGGACGGCACATACATTGATCTAATGATTATTTCGTATAATAGACACTAACGTTTTTTAATTTGTGTAGCAGCCTACGCCTACTGTCTGAGGATGGTGTATACACGGAGAGTTCTTCCAAGCTACGGCTTTTTATTTCTCTTTGTTGTTCTGCTGCATTACGCACACGGAGACCTGAGCTATTCTGTACAGGAGGAGCTGAAGCGCGGATCCGTTATTGGAAATATCGCCAAGGATCTGGGATTGGAGGTGGGCAGACTTTCTGCTCGTAAAGCTCGTGTTGACATGGAAGGAAACGACAGACAATATTGTGGGATTAATCTTCGAAGCGGAGATTTAGTGGTTGCAGAAAGAATAGATAGAGAGGAGCATTGTGGAGAAAAGCCTTCGTGTGTTCTTAAATTTGACTTGCTATTAGAGAATCCATTGGAGCTACACCGGTTGTCGCTGCAGGTGCAGGATGTAAACGACAATGCACCAATTTTCCCGAAGGATATTATAAAGCTTGTGTGGCGGGGGTTGCGAACAAAAATGAATGTTCTCTCAATGGGAATCTTAGGTTGCACGACAACGCCACCTTGGGAATTGCACCCAAGGAATTATTTTACACTGACCAAAAAAACACAGGTTCGTTCCACTCGACAGGCAAGACACGTGGTTCCCAGTTTACAAAAATACTTTATTTAATAAATATATATATATATCATTATAAAAAAATAGCATTCATCCCAATAAATGAAAAAAGGGAGCCTAATCAGGGGCTGAGGCCTACTGGTGGGGAAAGAGCAGGTGAAGGGGAAGGGGACTCAACAAAATTAAATTAAAGAAAAAGGGTTCACCCAGACACACGTGGCAGTCACACACTGTGGTATCACCAAATCCAAGGAAGCACAGCACACAAGAAGGAGGGACACCACCACCCACGTCACCAACACCACCACCAGCCTGCAGCCACTGAGAAGGGAAAACAAAAGTTACAATGGAAGTATTTAACACAAAATATAATAATAATAAAAAACAATATACAACATAAAGCAGGAAATAGTTAACCAATTAAGCTTACCAAGCTAGTTAATCAAAACAATAAACAAAACAAGTAATACAAAAATAAGGGATTAACTCCTCACCATCGTTCAGCTAAAATAAAAAGAGATAAACAGATTAAAAGTATGGTGTCTGCAGTTCACCATGCAAGCCGGCTGTAGCCAGAAGCCACCAAGCAGCCAGAGCCGCAGAACACGGCAGCAAGGAATAAGTGACTGCAGAGGCAAAGCAGGGGACAATGTCACATACAGCAGCAGAGACACAGCTATGCAGCTAGCAGTAGGGGCACAACAGCAGACATATAGTCGACAAAGCGGTATAAACACAGCAACCGTGTGTTTAACGGCAGAGGCAAAGCGGTGCGGACAAAGCAATGTAAATAAATCAGTGTAGACAAAGCATAGACAAAACACCGACAAGGCAGCGACAAAGCAGAGACAAAACAGAGACAAAACAGAGACAAAACAGAGACAAAACAGAGACAAAACAGAGACAAAACAGCAGCGGTCCCAATCAGCTGGTGGTGAAGGCACGTGAATCGCCACCTGTAGATTTCGGCCAGCTGACGAGCATTCCCTGTCAATAAACATACCATTAGCATAGCTAAACTACATTAATCAAAGCTTTTGAGAGTTAGATTTAAGGTAGCATACCTGTTTTCAAAGTCAAACCTGCACAGGGAGAGGGAGGGAGAGAGAGACTCACACGGCAGCGGACATCTACCTGTGACCACACTAGCGTTAGCTACAGAATAGCATTCGGTGTAACAGAGAGAGAGGACACTTACCACCGCCAGAGAGAACCAAGGTCTAAACGGAGCATGGAGCACAAAGCACGGGGCACTCGGTCGTTGCTCTGCAGTGAAAACACGCAGGCTTTAAGCAACAGGACACAGTAAAAGATGAAACAGAGCAGTAGCCGCAGCAGCGGCATGGAGCATTACCTGCACAGGCAAACACCTGACCCGGAAATGATGCGTTAGTGAGCGTGCGAGAAGGAGGGCCGTACTTATATACTGCCGCCCCAATGGTCAGCAGGTGCAATTAACTGCCGCATGACAGCCCTATGTCTATGCTGCTACATTCTACCCCGCCTCCTTGGATCGTCGTCCCGACGATCAACAAAGTGAGGCTAGTACAACAAGCTAACTCCAAGGTCTAAACAAGGCAGATACTGAGTTGGACACAGAAGCAGGAGGATTAGCGGCACAAGCATCTCCAGCAGACCGTGGGAAATGATGCACATTTGAATGCTGACCAGCCGTTTGACGTGTGGTCCGGCGTGGGCCCATGTTACTGGAATCAGGACAAGTGACAGAGGGAAGGACTAGAGATGTTAATGCTCCGGACGGTGCTGCAGGCACTTGAGACACAGCTGATCTGGTGGAGGGCATGGCAGAAGTGGCCACATAAGATGGTTGGTCTAAGATCAACAAATCATACTCAAATGAAGGCTCCTCTGCTGGGGGTGATTCCTCGCAAGAGGTAGAGTTATGAGAAGTGGCATGACCAGGTGAGTCCACCATTACAACAGCCTTCAGCCTAGTGCGGTGGACCTGTCTGACTTTGGTCTCGTTGTCCATTGGCGCAATAGTATACACCGCGCCGCCTTCTTTAGGCATTCTCAACACCCGATACTTCACAGAACTCCACCGATCCCGGATCTTCTGGGGCCCCCTAGTACTTAAGTCACGCAAATACACAAGCTGCCCTTCCTGCAATGGCAAATCTCTGACATGCTGATCGTGAACTCGCTTCCGCCGATCAGCAGCATGTTTCAAGCGCTCTCGTGCTCCTTCAAATGCTACTTGCAAACGGGCTTGGTGCTCTTGAACCCACTCATGGATAGAGCCACCAACAGGGCTCTCAACTCGACCCAACAAGAAATCAATGGGCAGTCTGGGTTCCTGCCCGAACATCAGGAAAAAGGGTGACTCTCTGGTTGACTGGTGGGGAGTTGTGTTATAACAATACAACACCTGAGGCAGACACACATGCCAATCCCTTTTCCGGGACACTGGCAAGGTACGCAGCAAGTTGTGGAGCGTCCGGTTAAAACGCTCGCACTGACCATTTCCTTCCGGATGGTATGGGGTAGTGCGTGATTTTACAATCCCATACAGGTCACACAACTGCTGAATGAGAGTGCTTTCAAAGTTACGGCCCTGGTCAGAATGCAAACGAGCAGGGACGCCAAACTTATAAAACCACTCCGACACCAAAACCCTGGCCACAGTAGCAGCACGCTGATCCCGAGTAGGGATAGCCACAGTGTACTTACTAAAAACATCTGTAAGCACCAAAACATTCTCTAAACCATTCTGGGCTGGTTCTAGAGTCGTGTAATCGATGGCAAGGATTTCATTAGGGCGGGAAGCCAAGAGATGCCCCATGAAGCTATGTGCTTTTGGATGCACATCTTTGGCCACTTGACACCGCTCACATCTCTGACACCATTGAGCCACCTCGGAAGACATACCAGGCCAGTAGCATCGGGACCGAAGGAGCGCCAATGTTCGCTCCACCCCCTGGTGACCATGCTCCTGGTGCACCTGGGTCAGAACCTGATCTACCCATGCTTTTGGCAACAACAACTGAAACATGGCTTCGGCCCCATCAGGACGACACACCCTTCGGTACAGGACACCGTCCCTCTCCAGTAGGCGATCCCACTGCCTGAGCAAGACCAGCGTGGGCTGCGAGAGCCGTGCCCGCTCCTCACCACTGGGACGCTGGTTCTCCCTCCAAAAAGGCAACAGTTCCTGTATCACAGGGTCAGACTGCTGAGCGAGATGGAGTTCAGAACAAGTGTGCTGGGGCAAGGCGGCAGTGGCAGCCTGGGTCGCCTCTGCCTTTCCCAACCCCAGAGCTTGCTGCAAAGAATTGGGCATCGCAGTGCCTGAAAGCATCGCAGCGACATCCTGGGGACCAGGTGGATGCTGACGTGAGAGAGCATCTGCGTTAGTGTTGCTCTTCCCTGAACGGTACTTTATCTCGAAGTCAAAAGAAGCTAACTGGGCGGCCCACCTCTGCTCAGTAGCAGCCAGCTTAGCCGAAGACAAATGACTAAGGGGGTTGTTATCAGTGTACACCACACATTTGTTACCCAACAAGTACTCTCGAAATTTCTCCGTCATGGCCCACTTAAGGGCCAAAAACTCGAGTTTCATGGAGCTGTAATTTACCATGTTCCTCTCGGTGGGTCGCAGGCCCCTGCTAGCGTAGGCTATAGGCCTCACCTTGCCTGCCTGAGCCTGGGAAAGGACTGCACCCAAGCCACCATAGCTTGCATCAACTTCCAAGATGAAGGGAAGAGAAAAGTCTGCATAAGCCAACACTGGTGCCATGGTGAGCTTAGCTTTCAGTGTTTCAAAGCTCTGGTTACACTCATCATCCCAACACCTAGACAGCCGCTGCTCAGTCTTCTTATTGGTCTTAGTGCCACCACATTCGGCCACCACCCTATGCAGAGGAGCTGCCAGTTGGGCAAATCCTTCCACGAAGCGCCGATAGTAACTGGCAAAACCAAGAAAGGAACGAAGCTCTGAGGCAGTGGTAGGAATCGGCCAATTGGCAACCACGTCAATCTTGCCTGGATCTGTGGAGACACCGTCGGCCGAAATCACATGGCCCAAATAATTCACCTCTTTACGAAAGAATGAGCACTTACTGAGCTTGGCCTTGAGGCCCTCATGCCGAAGTCTTTCCAGCACCACCTGGAGCCTCTCCACATGCTGTTCCACAGTAGAGGAAAACACCACAATATCATCCAGATATAACAGCAAGGACTGACACTGCTGGTCACCAAAGATGCGTTGCATTAACCTCTGGAAAGTGCTGGGCGCGTTACAGAGCCCAAAAGGCATTCTGTTCCATTCGAACAAACCAAAAGGGGTGCAAAAAGCAGTCTTCGGCCGGTCAGCCTCAGTGACTGGCACCTGGTTATAACCACTGGTCAAGTCCAGGGTTGAGAACCAGCGAGCACCCGACAAGGCATCCAATGACTCCTCTATACGTGGCAGAGGAAAGGCATCTCTTCGGGTCTTACTATTGAGCTGCCTATAGTCAACACACATGCGCATGCTGCCATCTTTCTTTCGTACCAACACGATAGGGGACGCATAGGGGCTGCTACTCTCCCGAATGATTTGAGATGAGAGTAGACGATTGATGTGCTCCTTCACCACCTCATACTCTGAGGGTGGGATGCGCCTATGGCGCTGCCTCACTGGAGTATCGTCTACCAAAGGGATGTCATGGGAGATTAGATTTGTACAGCCCAGATCAGTATCATCGATGGAAAAGACTGAGGAATACTGTTGAAGCAGGGACTTCACTGGACCCTGTTCCTCCACAGACAAAGGTGACAAATCCACACTCTCCACCTGCTGCACACTAGGGGAAGCGGTCTGAGAAGACACGGTGGCCACACCCGATGGCACCTCAGTGACCCCGGAAGGAAGGCTGACCACATTCACAAAATCCAGTGTGCCGACAACAGTGCGGGGGGTACAAAACAACATCATTACAGCCAACATTAATGACAGGTATGTAGGCGGTGCCCCTGATGACACGAACCAAAGAAGGGGAAGCAAGCAACCCAGCAGGTAAACCAGCCTCTAAAGGCTCGAATAGCACCGTAGACCCGGAGTACTGCTCAGAACATGTGGCTGCCACGATTTTCATTACCCCACCAGGAATCTGCCAACCCCTCTTACCCCTGACCTTCACTTTCCCGGGAACATCCTGGGACGCGACATCGCTAACACGATGGCACTGTTGCAGTGCCTGCACAACTGGCTCAGGGGCCTTTGAGATACAGACCTGGGAAAACAACGTTTCCCCATACTGGCCAAAAAGTTCCTGGTAGCACTTGCGGATCACGTTCATCCCCAAAATACCCGGCACTTTAGAAGGCACCCCACCAGGTAGGTCCCTCACTACCAACACACCACAGTGGGGCATCAGTTTACCACAAAGTTGCACGTCAAGCTCCAAGTACCCAAGGTAAGGAATAGTCAGACCGTTGGCAGCTCTAAGCTCCAACCAGTGACAAGAACGGAGACGCTCCTGGCCCCAAGGCTCGAGATGCTGGCGGAAAAAGCTCTCAGAAATAGTAGACACCATGGAGCCGGTGTCTACCAGACAAGGAACCTTCACTCCACCCATGTCCACATCTAAATGGGGACACGACGAAATCAATCCAGACGCATCCAAATCGCGTGAAGCAGCTTGTGAGCCAGTAGCAGCCCCACCCAAACTGTGACTCTGCAGTTTGGTGGGTACTAGTTTTCCGACCCAGAAGCAAAATGAGACTGCCTACCAGGATTAGATGGAGGCTGTGAATGGGATTGTGAGCGGGGAGCATGCACTCTACACTCCCTCGCAAAATGGCCAGGCTGATTGCAGCGCCTGCATAGCATTGGGCCAGTACGAGGTGGGTGACTGTGCTGATGAGAGACCTGCAGCCGGGCAATGCTTTCAGTGAGCTTATTAAGCTGCTCTTGCTGACGCTGTAGCATCTCCCTCATCTCACCCATCTCTGACACGGGGGGGGAAGAAACGCCCTGCGGGTTACCTTGAACACCATACTGAACACCAAACACTAAGGGGACTGAATGACTGCGGCCCCTCACACCGCTGGGTAGACCTTCAAGCTCCCACTGAATCGCCTCTGCTCTAACAGCAAGCAGGGTGTA
Source organism: Dicentrarchus labrax (assembly GCF_905237075.1). NCBI lineage: Eukaryota > Metazoa > Chordata > Actinopteri > Moronidae > Dicentrarchus > Dicentrarchus labrax. The sequence goes on along the minus strand of NW_026136713.1, from coordinate 10,303,365 downwards.
ATTGGGCTGTCTACGCACTAACTGCTTCAACTCACGACGCAGGGCACTGTCCAGCACATGCTCAACAAATTGGTCTCTCAAAAGAGCTTCTGCATTTGGCACTTCAGTAGGTGCACGCTGCTTCACCTTCTCCATGAGGCCCATCAAAGCAAGGGAGAACTCCTGAAGAGTCTCTCCCTCCTGCTGCCTTCTGGAGAAGAAAGCCTTCTGCAGAGCAACATAAGACTCCAAGCACCCGTACAGCTCCTGTAAAATAGCCAATACTCTATCAGGGTCCTCTCTCTCTGTGCTAGGACGATACTTTAGCTCCTCCCTAGCTTCACCCTCTAGGTGGTCAAACAGGAAAAAGGCCTGGTCAGACCGGGATAAACGCCGGGACCTCATACACGCCTGTATTTCCTCCCTCCACTCACTCAACCCCATACCCGTCCTTCCCCTAAAAACAGGACACTTCCTATCACGGGGCACAAACACCAGCCTCTCTGTTACAGGGACACTGGAAGTAGAAGGGGCAGTAGGTGGCACAAAAGAGGTGGACGGTAAGGCACTAGAGCCAGCCTGTTCCTGTCGTAACCGCTCATTATCAGCCTTTAACTGTTTAATCAGATCTCTAAGTTCCTGTAACTCTTCCTCCATAGCTACAATAAAGCTCAAACTACTACCTAGGCCTAATCTGCTATACCAAATCTCACCAAAACTGGCACGAAGGTCCACTGGAAACCACTGCTGCTTTGTCTCTTTAAATTCGTGCAGATGCCTACAAGAAAAACAACATTAGTACACCAGAGAAAAAAACACAAGGAAAAAAATAAAACCCACAAGGAACACACGTCTTTGCCTGTTGGAAGAGTAGATCCTGCCGACAACGCCAGATTGTGGCGGGGGTTGCGAACAAAAATGAATGTTCTCTCAATGGGAATCTTAGGTTGCACGACAACGCCACCTTGGGAATTGCACCCAAGGAATTATTTTACACTGACCAAAAACACAGGTTCGTTCCACTCGACAGGCAAGACACGTGGTTCCCAGTTTACAAAAATACTTTATTTAATAAATATATATATCATTATAAAAAAATAGCATTCATCCCAATAAATGAAAAAGGGAGCCTAATCAGGGGCTGAGGCCTACTGGTGGGGAAAGAGCAGGTGAAGGGGAAGGGGACTCAACAAAATTAAATTAAAGAAAAAGGGTTCACCCAGACACACGTGGCAGTCACACACTGTGGTATCACCAAATCCAAGGAAGCACAGCACACAAGAAGGAGGGACACCACCACCCACGTCACCAACACCACCACCAGCCTGCAGCCACTGAGAAGGGAAAACAAAAGTTACAATGGAAGTATTTAACACAAAATATAAATAATATAATAAAAACAATATACAACATAAAGCAGGAAATAGTTAACCAATTAAGCTTACCAAGCTAGTTAATCAAAACAATAAACAAAACAAGTAATACAAAAATAAGGGATTAACTCCTCACCATCGTTCAGCTAAAATAAAAAGAGATAAACAGATTAAAAGTATGGTGTCTGCAGTTCACCATGCAAGCCGGCTGTAGCCAGAAGCCACCAAGCAGCCAGAGCCGCAGAACACGGCAGCAAGGAATAAGTGACTGCAGAGGCAAAGCAGGGGACAATGTCACATACAGCAGCAGAGACACAGCTATGCAGCTAGCAGTAGGGGCACAACAGCAGACATATAGTCGACAAAGCGGTATAAACACAGCAACCGTGTGTTTAACGACAGAGGCAAAGCGGTGCGGACAAAGCAATGTAAATAAGTCAGTGTAGACAAAGCATAGACAAAACACCGACAAAGCAGCGACAAGGCAGAGACAAACAGAGACAAAACAGAGACAAAACAGAGACAAAACAGCAGCGGTCCCAATCAGCTGGTGGTGAAGGCACGTGAATCGCCACCTGTAGATTTCGGCCAGCTGACGAGCATTCCCTGTCAATAAACATACCATTAGCATAGCTAAACTACATTAATCAAAGCTTTTGAGAGTTAGATTTAAGGTAGCATACCTGTTTTCAAAGTCAAACCTGCACAGGGAGAGGGAGGGAGAGAGAGACTCACACGGCAGCGGACATCTACCTGTGACCACACTAGCGTTAGCTACAGAATAGCATTCGGTGTAACAGAGAGAGAGGACACTTACCACCGCCAGAGAGAACCAAGGTCTAAACGGAGCATGGAGCACAAAGCACGGGGCACTCGGTCGTTGCTCTGCAGTGAAAACACGCAGGCTTTAAGCAACAGGACACAGTAAAAGATGAAACAGAGCAGTAGCCGCAGCAGCGGCATGGAGCATTACCTGCACAGGCAAACACCTGACCCGGAAATGATGCGTTAGTGAGCGTGCGAGAAGGAGGGCCGTACTTATATACTGCCGCCCCAATGGTCAGCAGGTGCAATTAACTGCCGCATGACAGCCCTATGTCTATGCTGCTACACTTTTTAAAATAAAGTAGTCAGTCGTCAAAGGAATGTTTTTTTTTTTTTCCAGCTTAAAGTTTTGGGTAAGGGACCATTTTTTTTTTAAATTTTTTTTTTTAACCAAATTTCCCTTTTTTTTTTTTTTTTTTTTAGACTTGGGGTTGGTGTTATTTGTGTTTGTTTTTTTTTTTTTTGGTTTTTGGGGAGGGGGAGGAGGGGAGGAAATTTAATTATTTTTTTTTTGTTTTTTGTGTTTGTTCTCTTTTCTGGTGCTTTTGTTTTTTTTTTTTTTTTTTTTTTTTTTTTTTTTATCTCCCCGGTTTTTTGTTTTCCGGTTCTTTATATCCAACCACCTGAAAGAAAAACCTTTTAAAATTACATTTTTTATTTTAGTTTTTGCGTCCCAGGCGGAGGGGGGGGGGGGGGGGGTTTTTTTTTTTTTTTTTTGATTTTTTTTAAAAAATTAAAAGGTTTTTTCACTAGATGAGAAAACTGGAGAAATTAGTGTAACTGGTGACATCGACTATGAAGAGGGACCCAAATATGAAGTATTTGTTGAGGCCAAAGATGGTTATGGTCTCTCTTCAGAAGCAAAGGTGATTATTGACATCACTGATGTGAATGACAACTCACCGGTGATATATCTGAAATCACTGTCTAACCCCATATCTGAGAATGTGTCACCTGGTACAGAGGTGGGCATCATTAACGTACAGGATAGAGACTCTGAGACTAACAAACAGGTCCGCTGCTCCATTCAGCAAAACGCCCCTTTTAAGTTGGTTCCTTCTATTAAAAACTATTATTCTCTGGTGACCACAGGACAACTGGACCGTGAACTACTGTCTGACTACAACATTACAATCACTGCCACTGACGAGGGCTCTCCACCTCTGTCCTCCTCTAAAACTGTTCAGTTATCTGTAGCAGACATCAACGACAACCCACCTGTGTTTGAGGAACAGTCCTACAGCGCATATGTGACTGAAAATAACAAACCTGGCTCCACTTTATGTTCCGTTACTGCTCGAGACCCCGACTGGAGACAAAACGGTACAGTGATTTATTCTCTGTTAGCTGGTGAGGTGAACGGTGCCCCGGTGTCCTCCTATCTGTCTGTTAACGGAGATACGGGGGTGATCCACGCTGTGAGGTCGTTTGATTATGAACAGTTCAGGAGTTTTAAAGTCCACGTGATGGCCAGAGACAACGGTTCTCCTCCGCTCAGCAGCAACGTGACCGTCAGTGTCTTTATATCTGATGTGAATGACAACTCTCCTCAGATACTGTACCCCTCCCCTGAGGGCAACTCCTTCATGACCGAGCTGGTCCCCAAAGCTGCACACGGAGGCTCTCTGGTGTCCAAAGTGATAGCGGTGGACGCGGACTCCGGACAGAACGCCTGGCTGTCCTATCACATAGTCAAATCCACTGATCCGGGACTTTTCACTATTGGTCTCCACAGCGGAGAGATCAGGACACAGCGGGACATTTCTGAATCAGACAGCATGAAACAGAACCTTATTGTGTCAGTGAAAGATAACGGACAGCCCTCTCTCTCTGCCACCTGTTCCATGTATTTACTTATTTCTGATAACTTGGCTGAGGTGCCAGAACTGAAGGATATTTCTTATGATGAGAAGAATTCCAAACTGACCTCTTATCTGATCATCGCGCTTGTTTCTGTGTCCACCTTTTTTCTGACCTTCATCATCATCATCCTGGGTGTGAGGTTTTGTCGCAGGAGAAAGCCCAGACTGTTGTTTGATGGAGCAGTTGCCATCCCCAGCGCTTATCTCCCTCCTAATTACGCAGATGTTGACGGCACGGGAACTTTACGCAGCGCTTACAATTATGACGCATACCTGACAACAGGATCTAGAACCAGTGACTTTAAGTTCGTGACATCTTACAATGACAACACACTGCCTGCTGACCAGACTCTGAGGAAAAGTCCAAGTGACTTTGCTGACTTTGGAGATTGTGATGACTCTCCTGAGGTAGGAACACGTCTCACATTATCTGTGCTCGTATTTAATAAGGCATCCCCCGTTTTCTATGCAGTACTCAATTTTCACTTGGCCTTTTTACTTTTAACTTCCACAGACACAATTAAATCGTATTTTTGAATGGTCCAAAATTCCTAAATACGGCTTAATGTTATAGTCTTCTGAATTTTGGTTTGTTGTAACCTCATTACGGTTTTAATATTCATTTTCTCTCAAACAACACTTGTAGTCAGACAGGGCTTGTCAATGTTCGTGCAGACATGTTTAATAGCTCTCTAAGCATCTGTTAGGAGGTTCCTTGACCTCAGCCACCTTCCCTCCCCAGCATACACACACACACACACACACACACACACACACACACACACACAGTCTTCTTTACTTCACCCACGATTTAAATGTTTTGGTCATCTAATCAAAAATATATTTGTAGCTATTCTTACTTTGTTTTGTTGCAGTCCTCCTGTCGGCCTTGTCACATAGATTTCAACTCCTCCTTTCTCTGTTCCATGGTGCTGAACATAGTTTTATTTTCCGGCATTTTGCAATTCACCTCTTTTTCCCGCGTTGTTAGTCTGAAACAATAGAAGCAGCTTGCAGTATGAGCTAAAATAAATTTCTTGTCATTGTTTTTTTCTCTCCTTTTTCTATTAATATTATTATTTTGATTATCCTACCACTACTAATTGTGATGAGAGAATATATTACATGAGATAATAATATGTCCTTTCACAGTTAGTGTAAGGGAAGCCAATCCTAAAGGTTTTGTACAAAGTTTGTTTTAGGATTCATATGTTTCTTTTTAAAGGTTTCCTTTCGAAATCCATTCAAAAGAAAATCACAAATTCCACTGCTGTATCTAAAAAAATACTCAAGGTGTCAGTGTGCACCAGTACACGAGATTGCACGTTCATTCCCCACCCCTTTATGTCGTCAAATGCAAAGCCAGAGTCCAGTATTCTGCAGCACTGGACTAAAACTGGTTGGTAATTTGACTTCAGTTTAACTTGGGAACAGCAAAGACAATCACGAATGCATCATTGATATATTGTATTGAAAACTTGAATATTAGTGGAGTTTTTGTCGTCAGAAAAATGGGACACTGCCGGTTTTCGCTTCACTGCTACGGCCTTGCTTTTCTGTTTCTGGCCCTCCACCCCATCAATGGAGACGTGAGCTACTCTATACCGGAGGAGATGAAACGGGGATCTGTAATCGGAAATATCGCTAAAGATCTGGGACTTGACTTGGGCAGACTGTCTGCTCGCAAGGCTCGTATTGATACTGAGGACAACAGCGTTCAATACAGCGGTGTTAACCTCAATACCGGCGAATTGATCGTACAAGAAAGAATTGACCGAGAAGGGCTTTGTGCGAAAAAAGCATCATGTGTTTTAAAACAGGAACTCGTACTGGAAAATCCACTAGAACTGCACCGTATTAGTATCCGTGTTCAAGATATGAATGATAATTCACCGCAGTTTAAAGAGGATTCACTTAAGATTGAAATTCAGGAATCGGCTGTTAAGGGTGCACGTTTTCTTCTTGGAGAGGCACATGACGGAGACATCGGAGAAAATTCTGTTCAGGGCTACTCTCTTCAGCAGAATGACAATTTCAAATTAAACGTAAACACAAAAGCAGGTGGACGAAAATATTGCGAATTAGTTTTAGACAAAGAATTAGACAGAGAGGACAAACAAGAGATTATGTTATTGCTTACCGCATTTGATGGTGGCTCTCCTCAGAGATCAGGTACTGTAGTCATACACGTCACTGTACTGGATGCTAATGATAATGTACCAGTGTTTCGTGAGTCTGTCTATAAAGCAAGTCTGCCTGAAAACTCTCCTCTGGAAACATTGGTGATCTCAGTGAGTGCAACTGATGCAGACGAGGGATTAAATAGCGAAATTACCTATGGATTTGATCATGTTACAGATGAAAATAGTAACGTTTTTTCCTTAGATTCTAAATCGGGAGAGGTGCGAGTAGCTGGAGCTATTGATTATGAGAAAGTTTCATCCCATGAAATGCAAATAAGTGCAAAAGATGGTCTGGGATTAGTTTCATATGTAACTTTAATAATTGAAATTACAGACATAAATGACAATGCTCCAGTTATATATCTGAAATCACTGTCTAACCCCATACCTGAGAATGTATCACCTGGTACAGAAGTGGGCATCATTAATGTACAGGATAGAGACTCTGAGAATAACAAACAGGTCCGCTGCTCCATTCAACAAAACGCCCCTTTTAAGTTGGTTCCTTCTATTAAAAACTATTATTCTCTGGTGACCACAGGACAACTGGACCGTGAACTAGTGTCTGATTACAACATTACAATCACTGCCACTGACGAGGGCTCTCCACCTCTGTCCTCCTCTAAAACTGTTCAGTTATCTGTAGCAGACATCAACGACAACCCACCTGTGTTTGAGGAACAGTCCTACAGCGCATATGTGACTGAAAATAACAAACCTGGCTCCACTTTATGTTCCGTTACTGCTCGAGACCCCGACTGGAGACAAAACGGTACAGTGATTTATTCTCTGTTAGCTGGTGAGGTGAACGGTGCCCCGGTGTCCTCCTATCTGTCTGTTAACGGAGATACGGGGGTGATCCACGCTGTGAGGTCGTTTGATTATGAACAGTTCAGGAGTTTTAAAGTCCACGTGATGGCCAGAGACAACGGTTCTCCTCCGCTCAGCAGCAACGTGACCGTCAGTGTCTTTATATCTGATGTGAATGACAACTCTCCTCAGATACTGTACCCCGCCCCGGAGGGCAACTCGTTCATGACCGAGCTGGTCCCCAAAGCTGCACACGGAGGCTCTCTGGTGTCCAAAGTGATAGCGGTGGACGCGGACTCGGACAGAACGCCTGGCTGTCTTATCATATAGTCAAATCCACTGATCCGGGACTTTTCACTATTGGTCTCCACAGCGGAGAGATCAGGACACAACGGGACATTTCTGAATCAGACAGCATGAAACAGAACCTTATTGTGTCAGTGAAAGATAACGGACAGCCCTCTCTCTCTGCCACCTGTTCCATGTATTTACTTATTTCTGATAACTTGGCTGAGGTGCCAGAACTGAAGGATATTTCTTATGATGAGAAGAATTCCAAACTGACCTCTTATCTGATCATCGCGCTGGTTTCTGTGTCCACCTTTTTTTCTGACCTTCATCATCATCATCCTGGGTGTGAGGTTTTGTCGCAGGAGAAAGCCCAGACTGTTGTTTGATGGAGCAGTTGCCATCCCCAGCGCTTATCTTCCTCCTAATTACGCAGATGTTGACGGCACAGGAACTTTACGCAGCGCTTACAATTATGACGCATACCTGACAACAGGATCTAGAACCAGTGACTTTAAGTTCGTGACATCTTACAATGACAACACACTGCCTGCTGACCAGACTCTGAGGAAAAGTCCAAGTGACTTTGCTGACGTATTTGGAGACAGTGATGGTTCTCCTGAGGTAGGAACACATTTCATGTCACTGAACTTGTGTTCATCATCCTGAAGAAGCCATTTTTTCTTTTCTTTGACCCTTTTCAGTTTGATGTTCTTTCTGTGGTGGTTCAATACTATTTTAATAGTTCCAAAAGTTGTTAAAAAGTCCTGATGTTGGCTAAGTAATTTAGATTTAAGCTATTATCGATACAGTTGTTGGTGTTTCAATCTAATAAAATAATTAGAATTTACCGTTTAAATATCACAACCTTTACATTTGTTCTTACCAATATGTTAGTATAAGTCGAACAATTTTCAGAGCAACTTTCATTGGTCATTTTAACCTTCCTTTGCTCCCACCCACACACCAATCGATTATGCGCTGTGTTTGATATGTCTACTGTTAAGGCTTTGGTTGATTTTAAATGTGTTTGAGACAACTTGTCTATTTGAATCCATCTCGTCGTTTGCTTATTGCTTTTTTATCTTCCAGTCACGGAAAACTGCTTGTTTCTCTGTCCTTGGTGCTGAACTCAGTTTGACGTATTGTTGCATTGTTAGAGATAGTTTACTTCTTTGTTTTATGATGTTGTCACTTTTTACCAGTTTGCCGATTTATTTTAGCCCTTGTACTATTATGTAGATTGTGTTGATATATTTAGGTATTTCTTGCCTAATGTTTGCATGTGAATATATCGTCTCTATTTTCTGGTGTATTTGTGACTGTGTATTCTCAATTATACTGTACCTGTACCTGACAACAGGATCTAGAACCAGTGACTTTAAGTTTGTGACTTCTTAAAAAGACAACACACTTCCTGCTGAGCAGACTCTGAGGAGAAGTCTAACATGCTTTGTTGATGCATTTGGAGATTCTGAAGTCTCTCCAGATGTATGAAAAACTGAAAAATAGTGCAATGTTTTCTACTAAAGTCACAGTGTGAATGTTTCCTAATACGTTTAATTGCAGTACAAGAAGACCTCACCTTCTCTTTCTTTTTTCTTTCTTTCTTTTGTTCCTAATAATGAGATGCAATTGAAGAAGAGGTTGTCTAAACATATTTCTTCATTGCCCATGCATGGATCTAGCCTCCTCAATATGTGTTTAATAAATCTTCTATAGGGGTTTGTTCTGATCTAGCAGTTTACTCATGAGGAAGCCATATAAGATGATCACGGTATGGAAACTGCTTCCTACAAGACATATATGTTTGTACATTGTGGAGAAAAATATTTTTCACAATCATGGCAAAATCTAAGCAGAAGACATAGATTTATGTTGAATCAAAAACGTCAAATACAGCGTTCAGAACGCTTTGAGTGGTTGTGGGGGTTTCTAAATTGGACCTGATGAGTCTTAAGAAATAATGGTTCTATTGTGGTTTATGTTACTTCTAATAGGATTGAGAGAGAATTTTGCCTTCTCAAACAGATATATTGTCTCACCTATTCATATCTATCTATCTATCTATCTATCTATCTATCTATCTATGGTTGCATGGAATGGTTCTTTACAGGACATTCACTTTGTTTGGGTTTGATCATGCCTTTGCACTTTTCAGTAGATATATTTTGTTTGGATTCAACAGTCGCTGTCTTTGCATCTCAATAAAGTGTAAGAATGAATTTTATTCAAATATTTATCCTGTGCATGATTATATCATAGGTTTTATTTGTTAGAGACTTACTTTACAATGGCTGAATGATAATATTTCAGGGGCAGACTTGGCATATTACATTGTATTGGAAACCAACTTCGTTGTTTCAAATTAATGACTGCAACTCATCTATGAGTATAAATAAGTATAATACAAACTTTTCCTTGACCCATAGCCTGTATTGGGTTATGATGGTGCATACAATTTTAAACTAATTAATATACTTCCTCTATAAATGTAGGATTCTTCTTGTAGTAGTAGTGTAATTGTTATTACATTTCTTCTACTACTACTATTACTACTACTACTACTACTACTACTACTATATAATAATAGTAATAATAATAATAATAGTGATAATAATAATAATAATAATAGTAAAAGTAATAATAACAGTATATGTACAGTTTGTCATTTCATCTTTCCACTCACGGTGTCGCTATTCGCCTGTCTATGTGAAACATTTCTACTCCACCCTCTCGATGTAGATCAATAAAAGGCTAATGTTTCAGTTGCTGTTGCTAGTTTGGTGCAGCAGGAATAGCTGAGGAGTGCGGTCGATTTTCTTTTGACTGAACTGTAGAATACTTATTGAATTTGTAAACTACAAGAGAACCTTTTTCTGTAACACACGCGTTGCCGTGATGGCGCTCAAACGGAACTGCTTCGTTTTCTTTCTGATGTGGCAAACCGTGAATGGGGACGTGAGCTATTCCTTTCAGGAGGAAATGAAGCGCGGATCTGTTATTGGGAATATAGCGAAGGATCTTAACCTGGACTCGAGTAAACTGTCTGCTAGAAATGCCCGTGTTGATGCCACAGGCAATCGCAAGCGTTACTGTGATATCAGTCTCAGTACCGGAGATTTAATTGTTGCAGACAGGATCGACCGAGAGGGGCTTTGTGGCGAAAAGCTGTCCTGTGTCATAAAACGCGATCTTGTACTGGAGAATCCTCTGGAGCTGCATCCGTTCAGTCTTCACATTCAAGATATTAATGATAATTCCCCACAATTTAAGGAAGAATCGATTAATATAGAAATTAGAGAGTCTGCAGTCAGGGGAGCTCGTTTTGTGATAGAGGAGGCCCACGATGCGGATGTAGGACAAAATTCAGTTCAACAATACAGCCTGAAAAAGAATGAACATTTCATTTTGGCTTCTAATGGAAACACAATAGAGCTTGTTCTTGATAAAGAGCTTGATCGTGAAAAACAGCAAGAGATCAATCTGCTCCTTACAGCTTTAGATGGTGGCTCTCCTCAGAGATCAGGTACTGTAGTCATACACGTCACTGTGCTGGATGCTAATGATAACGCCCCAGTGTTTAGTCAGGCCGTTTATAAAGCCCGTCTGCCTGAAAACTCTCCTTTAGACACTGTGGTGGTCACAGTGAGTGCAACTGATGCAGATGAGGGAGTCAATGGAGATGTAACCTATGAATTTGGACATGTTTCAGAAGATGTGAAGAAAGTTTTTTAGTATTGACCGTAAAAATGGAAAAATAAAAGTAAATGGTGAGATTGACTTTGAAAGTGTTACAACCTATGATTTGCGCATTAAAGCTAAAGATGGTTTAGGATTATCGTCATACACAAAGGTAACAGTTGATGTCACAGATGTCAATGACAACATACCTGTAATCTATGTGAAATCTCTGGCAAATCCAGTACCGGAGAATGTGTCACCTGGTACAGAGGTGGGCATCATTAATGTGCAAGATGCAGATTCTGAGAATAACCAACAGGTCCGCTGCTCCATTCAGCAAAACGCCCCTTTTAAGTTGGTTCCTTCTATTAAAAACTATTATTCTCTGGTGACCACAGGACAACTGGACCGTGAACTAATGTCTGATTACAACATTACAATCACTGCCACTGACGAGGGCTCTCCACCTCTGTCCTCCTCTAAAACTGTTCAGTTATCTGTAGCAGACATCAACGACAACCCACCTGTGTTTGAGGAACAGTCCTACAGCGCATATGTGACTGAAAATAACAAACCTGGCTCCACTTTATGTTCCGTTACTGCTCGAGACCCCGACTGGAGACAAAACGGTACAGTGATTTATTCTCTGTTAGCTGGTGAGGTGAACGGTGCCCCGGTGTCCTCCTATCTGTCTGTTAACGGAGACACGGGGGGTGATCCACGCTGTGAGGTCGTTTGATTATGAACAGTTCAGGAGTTTTAAAGTCCACGTGATGGCCAGAGACAACGGTTCTCCTCCGCTCAGCAGCAACGTGACCGTCAGTGTCTTTATATCTGATGTGAATGACAACTCTCCTCAGATACTGTACCCCTCCCCTGAGGGCAACTCCTTCATGACCGAGCTGGTCCCCAAAGCTGCACACGGAGGCTCTCTGGTGTCCAAAGTGATAGCGGTGGACGCGGACTCCGGACAGAACGCCTGGCTGTCCTATCACATAGTCAAATCCACTGATCCGGGACTTTTCACTATTGGTCTCCACAGCGGAGAGATCAGGACACAGCGGGACATTTCTGAATCAGACAGCATGAAACAGAACCTTATTGTGTCAGTGAAAGATAACGGACAACCCTCTCTCTCTGCCACCTGTTCCATGTATTTACTTATTTCTGATAACTTGGCTGAGGTGCCAGAACTGAAGGATATTTCTTATGATGAGAAGAATTCCAAACTGACCTCTTATCTGATCATCGCGCTGGTTTCTGTGTCCACCTTTTTTCTGACCTTCATCATCATCATCCTGGGTGTGAGGTTTTGTCGCAGGAGAAAGCCCAGACTGTTGTTTGATGGAGCAGTTGCCATCCCCAGCGCTTATCTCCCTCCTAATTACGCAGATGTTGACGGCACAGGAACTTTACGCAGCGCTTACAATTATGACGCATACCTGACAACAGGATCTAGAACCAGTGACTTTAAGTTCGTAACATCTTACAATGACAACACACTGCCTGCTGACCAGACTCTGAGGAAAAGTCCAAGTGACTTTGCTGACGTATTTGGAGACAGTGATGGTTCTCCTGAGGTAGGAACACATTTCATGTCACTGAACTTGTGTTCATCATCCTGAAGAAGCCATTTTTTTCTTTTCTTTGACCCTTTTCAGTTTGATGTTCTTTCTGTGGTGGTTCAATACTATTTTAATAGTTCCAAAAGTTGTTAAGAAATCCTGATTTTGGCTAAATAATTCAGATTTAAGCTATTATCGATACAGCTGTTGGTGGTTTAATCTCACGTTAGAATTTACCGTTTAAATATCCCAACTTTTACATTTGTTCTTTTTTTTTTCTAACCAATTTGTTTGTGTAAGTCGAAGAGTTTTCATTTAATCAATTATTGGTCGTTTTAACCTGCCTTTTGCCCACACACTTATCGATTATGTGTTTGTGTTTGATATGTGTACTGTTAAGGCTTTGGTTGATTTTAAATTGTAGAGACAACTTGTCTATTTGAATCCATCTGGTCGTTCGCTTCTTGCTTTTTTATCTTCCACTCAGGGAAAACTGCTTGTTTCTCTGTCCTTGGTGCTGAACTCAGTTTGACGTATTGATGCATTGTTGGAGATAGTTTACTTCTTTGTTTTCTGATGTTGTCAGTTTTTACCGGTTTGCTGGTTTGTTTCAGTAATTGTACTTTTAATCAGATTTTGTTTATATATTCAGGTATTTCCTGCTTATTGTTTGTATGTGAATATGTCGTCTTTATTATCTGGTGTCATTGTGACTGCGTCTTCTCGATGATACTCATCAGAAGTGTGTAACTATTTACATAGGCTATAATTGAACTCGGTATGACAGCAGCAGGAAGATTTTGACCCCCTGTGTTTATTCTGTGTAGCTAATGGAGTTTTGCGTTCCTAGGTTGGTCCTTTATATGTTAAATTATCTATATGTGCGTCAGTGACACATTCGTACACCTCATGCTTTTGACAAAATGAAACATTCTACTCAAGTGTTTTTTAACTTTAATGTATGTCTTTAAAGACCACATGTTGTTGTCAATTAGTACAAACTTCCATAACCAACACTGTTCAAAAAAAAAAAAGAATATATATCAACTACTCGCAGTCTAGCTTTGACAGAGCAGGTAGCAGAAATACCACAAATAGTAGTTTTACCCTTCAAGTTTCTGTTGTATTTGATACTCTTATTCTGTTATTTAACCCTTGT